>NC_048597.1:77988094-78625042 GCF_003668045.3 Cricetulus griseus
AACATTTCCCCCTTTTGTCTAAATAAAAAGAGATGTCTTAACTTTAACATAGAAAGACTATATACAATAAAAACAGTTATCAAGTAAGAATTATATTTAAAATATCAAGTCCATTTGTATTTGGCATTTATTTTCATCCTATCTGGCAGACTCTTGTATGAAGCAGGAATTCTGAAGGACTATCTGGCCTTGTTTTGGCAAAGTTTGACAGTTACTTTCCTTTGTGTCCTGCATGTCCAGTTTGGATGGCATACTGTCAGCAGTCAAGGCAAGGATAATTTCTTGCCCAAATGGTACAATTTCTTGCCTCTGGTACAATGAAAGCAAACTTCATATGGAAGTTCTTCAATGCCCATCATCCTTTTATGAAGCAGTTTGGTGCTGCCAGGAGCAGATATGTCTCACTGTCATGAAAAGCCCTACATTAACAAAACATTTTAAATGCCATATTCTGAAGGTCTTTGAAGTGTTTGAAGACCACCTATCTATCTAAAATATATCTCTGTATGATTTTGAAAACATACCTAACATAACTACAAGTTTCGTTGTTATAGATGACTAACTACTAACCTACATTTCTTATCCTAAATGGTTTATAATAATAGTTTTCAAGGACTAGAACTTTCCTTACATTTCAAAATGAACTTCATAGGTGCATAGGTACAATGCCTGAAACAAGAGTCAAAATATACGTTCAATCTAACAAAAATAAGTTTAAATATATTTTTATCAATACACCAAAGTCTATACCAATGTAAAATATTTGAGGTTAACAGTTGTCCTTTTATCCTATATTACCCCTAAATGATGACAAAGATACATAATCCACCACATAACCAAAAAAAAAAAAATGAAAAGAAAAAAGAAAAGAAAAAAGAAAAAAACCCCGACACCCACCCCACCTCTTGGGAATGTGGGCTTGAATTGTTGGCCTTAGTTTAGTCTCCTTTCTTCTTAACTCTTATAACTTAACCTCTTCTCTTTATTTACATTGTGCCTAGTGACTTTTTAGCTTTATTTCTGTATATCTTAGTTTCTTGCTGTCTCCATGACTGGGTGGCTGGCTGGCATCTGCCTGTCTTCTGGCCCCAGGGATGTCCCTCTCTTTCTCTCTCATTTTCTTCTCCTTTTCTCTAGAGCCTAGATTTCTCTGCCTACTTATTCTATCTGCCTGCCAGCCTCATCTATCCCTCTCTTGCCTAGCCATTGGCCATTCAGCTTTTGATTAGACCAAACAGGTGCCTTAGTCAGGCAAGGTGAAACAAATGCAACATATCTTTATATAATTAAACAAATGCAACATAAATAAATGTAATACATCTTTACATCATTAACAAAGGCAACAACATAAACAAATGTAACACATCTTCAAATAGTTAAAGTGATATTCCAAAGCATAAGCAAATATAACACACTTATGCCTAGTTAAAATAACATTCCACTACATTCCCCCTTTTTGTTTAAAGAAAAGAAAGGTTTTAACTTTAACATAGTAAAACTATGTACAATGAGAATATTTATCAAGCATAAATGAAAGCAACAAACCTTTACATAATTAAATAAATTCAACATAAACAAATGTAACACATCTTAACATCATTAACAAAGGCAGCATAAACAAATGTAACACAGCTTTGCCTAGTTAAAATTATATTCCACCTCTCTCTCTCTCTCTCTCTCTTTCTCTCTCTCTCTTTCTCTCTCTCTCTCTCTCTTGTGTGCACATGCGAGCGCGCGCGTGCTCGCGCGCACGCGCGCACACACACACACACACACACACACACACACACACACACACACACACACACACACACACACACACACACACCATGGATCATGCTTAGAGGTCAGAGGACAAATTCCAGGAGTTAGTTCCTCTTTCCTGAAGACTGAACCCAGGTCATTGAACTTGCAGCAATGCTCTTAACATGTAAGATGTCTTGCCAGCCTGATGCTCAATATTTGCTATCTTATTTTGCCTAGCACATTTTCAGGCTTTTTAAATCCCTGAAAAGAGTATAGCAAGCATTTATTCCAGCTACAGATGTATTAGTTTGAAAGTGACTTAAAACATTTCTCCTTAACTTTTCAACTTAAAAGTCTAGGGAGCATCACATCAACAGGGAGGTGTAGGCAGACGATCACAGATTGGCATGGGAAGAGAACAAATGGCTGGTGAGAGCTGTCCCCTTCCCAGAAGAAAGTGTAAGCACAAATGTGTCTAAGAATTTATGCTTTTTCATTATGGCCGATGTAGCTGGCTTGGTTTATGTTAGACAGCAAAGAAGACCACCTTTTTTATTTTTTTATTGAACCAGGCCAATATCTGTCTTAGGAGGAGGAAAATATGTAGTTAATTTCTAAGATTCTTATCAAAAGAAAAGTGAGATTTTGAGCTGAGCAGGCCTGATGTCACCTTCACCAGAGAGAATTTCTTGCGATAAGCAGGTTTCTGTGATTCTGTAAGATAGATTCTTTGTGACAATGAGAACGTAAATTCAGGATGAAAATGTAATCAATAAAAGACCCTGAATTTGTGTTTTAATCATGGAATCAATTGCTTTTTATACTTTTCCGTTTTTATTTGCCATAAAGAGAATTCTAAATGTAAAGGAGGTATATTCTAGCTTTTATAATTCTTAGCTCAGCTAGTTTTGTTTTGTAGAGTTGTTTGGGTAGGAAACTTCCTATTGAGAAACCAGAGTTAGGGCTGGAGAGATTGCTCAGTGGTTAGAGCACTGATTGCTCTTCCAGCGAATCCCAGGTCAATTCCCAGCACCCACATGGCAGCTCATACCATCTGTAAATCTAGTTTCAGGGGATCTGATACTCTCTTCTGACTCTGAGGACACCAGACACAAAAGTAGTACCTAGACATACATGCAGGCAAAAACACCCATACACATGAAATTAAGATAAAATTTAAAAAGAAGGCAGAGAGATGAAAGGAAGAAAGAAGGCTAAGGCCAGACAGATACTGTATCTGTTTGTCTGCCATGAAAGTTCCAATTCCACCGTGTGAAAATTACTGAATGTTGTATTCTCTAAATAGTAAAACCCCTCTTTTCCATACATTCAAACAATAATTGGTTCTTGGTATATACCAATTTACTTTGATGGACCCTGTCTTCTAACTCATTTGGTTCAGAATTGTAAAAGGATCACTAAGCCTAGATATTAAAATAACCAAAGTTGTTTGCTGTAGATATTTAGCATAACTTAAAAAATGTTTGTTTTTTTTTAAATAGGATCTTTCTAAAAAGCCCTAGCTGGTACCTTCAGTAGCATTTTAGAATACCTGTATTTTGATAAGTTTTATTTAGAAACATTTAAACATCATTTTGGCACCCTGAAACTTAAAGGACTCAATATTTCAGTCTCAACAAAACAATCACTTAAAACATTTAAGAACACCACAGTGTTTTTTTCCATTTTCTCTGAAGTAGCAAGCCATTTTTAGCCAAGTCAATTATAGACTAATTAATGTAGTTATTGTATGCCCTCTATGGTAAAGCATTTAAACTTTGAGTTGAGCAGTCTATGGGTTTTTCTTTTTCTTTCTTTAATATCATAGTTTTAATTTTTTAACAGTTGGTAGAAAAGTTGTAAGAACTACTAACCTAAAACATGCCCTTTTAAATTTTTTTATTTTATTTTTTTGCCTAAGCTGTTGTTCACCATCTTAGTGCCATCCGTGAGACAGATCTGCTATCCTCCTGTGGGACTGATTTATGTCCTCACACAGGCAGATTTATGGCCTTTACCTGTTGAACACTTTATGAATGACTGGTATAAATCAAGGGTTGAATGAATATTTTTCCCTTTGAGCATAAATCTGTGATTGGGAGTTTGATTTCCAAATAACTTTTTGGTAGCCTATTTAAATTGCCTTGATACACCATTTCTCTATATGTTGGTGTGCTGATTAGCTAAACATATATCCTAATACCACAGTTGCTTTCATGTTAAGTAGTTTTAGAATTCATCTACATCCTTTCCAGACTCATGTAAACAATTTTATAAAGTACAAAACAAACTTACATGGCACAAATCCTATTGCCAAAAGTGAGCATTACCCTTTTGGTGAGAAAGGGAAAATGAAAGAGTTGTCATGTTTAATCTCACAGCTCCTGGTAAGAAACATGCCTTCAATTACAGGAGAAAAGTACATAGAAAATTCCAGTCATTTCTAGGACATTTGAAAACTAGAAACTTTTACAACCTGTTCTGGGAAAGTGTGTGTGAAGAAACAATTGTGATCTACATATTCACATCTGTCTGAAGGAGCTGCCCCTTCCCAAAAGGGGACTGATGCCAAAGACAGGAGAGCAGGAGCCTATGTGAAGATGAGAGCTAGAAATCAGGTATATCTGCTGGTACAGTTCAGACAACGAAAGGGTTAAACATGTTTGGGGGAGTCAGCTTTTATAGTTAGCATGTGCTAACCTTGCTTCTTGCTTTTCTCCCTAAGCAGTTTCAGCTAACAATTATTCACAATTATTCACATGTCAATTAATTTATAGAGGGATGGCTGAAATGTACAAGAGGATGTGTGTAGGTTATGTGCAAACTGTTATTTACAATCTCACTTATTAGAAACACCAGATTTTGGCAGGTATAGATGAAGATGGGGTTATTAGATGTATAGCTTTAGTTCTGACTTCTCAGGTAAATGATCCTTTGTTTGTCTTACTGTGGTTGCCTGTGGTTGGAAGAAAAAGTTGGCCAGGCAGCCAGTGGTCCTGATTATTTTCAGCAGAGATTTCACAGTAGCAGGACACATGAGTCATTCTGGTTCATCTATCCATGTGTAGAGGGTCTGGGAAGGAAAACAGCCTTGTGGGAAGAGATTGGCATGTGGGATAGTCACAGGACACTGGACCAAGTGGAGAAGAGGGGGGACCATTGCTGTGATAAGAGTGTGCTTTAGAAGGCTCTATACTTGGGCAGCCTCTGTTGTGTCCAGCAGTGCTATATTTCACTGGCCTCAGAGCCTTTTCTCTAAATATTGAAGTGAGAGAGAACCTGCTTCTAAAGACTTTTACAGGATTTGAGATTCAGTCCGTTAATAATGTATGTGAATGGTATGTCCCATTCAACAAATGTCAGCAACATGCTGCTTCAGACTGTCAACTACAGCCATTCTCAGAACCCTTTGGCAGCTAGTTAACCCCCTTTGCTCAGTTGTACTTCTGATTTATTTAACATGCTATAACCTAAGCTGGCGTCAAACTTGAGATCTCCCAGCTGAGCGCTGGGATTACAGGTGTGTGCCATCATAGCCAGCTTTTTCCGAAGATGCTTTCTCTTCTTCATCCCGGGTCACAGTTATAGACTTTAATTTTCTGAGTGAATTAATTCAGTTCCTTCATAGAATCAGAGTCTATTGAAATCTACTCCATACAATATGACCAGTTTATTTTCTAGACTGTAGACGCTCCCTGCCACTCTCTGTAAATACTTTCAGTGGCTCTTTGCCATCTTTAAGGAACTTATAATTAGCTCTCATTGTTAAAGGTCTGAAAGTTCTTTAGATTCCAGCCCTCCCTCACCTCCCAGTCGATATTTGTGGACATCCACCATTCCAGTACTTACTGCCTCATTCCCATGCATGTGCAGAGTCCTCATTCTGCTCAGTACTGCAGGGCTGTCATACTGTGGCATAAGCAGCACCTCACGGAGCAATCTTAGTAGGAAAAATTACATTATTTCTAAGTCCTTTAAAGGTTTTTACCATAACATTAAAACTTCGTGAGTTATGCATAAGTAGGGAAATGAAACAGTGGTAAAGACTCATGTTGATTTAGCATGCCATAATGCACAGCATAAGAAATATTGAAAATTAGAGCTGCAGATGTGGCACAGTTGGTTAGAATGCTTGCCTAGTATGCATGAATTAAAATAGTCAACATGAGTAATTTGAACAGTGCCTGCCTTCTCTTTCCTGTCATGAAGCAGGTGACATGGGACAAGCAGTTTTTCCATGTCCTGGTGAATTTCCACACCACATTCTTAGTTTGGATCATGCTTTCAGTGTTATGTAGAATCATCTAAAGCTCCCTCCTCCTTCCCCCCATCCCCTCATCCCTAATACTTCCTTGGGGATTCATTCATCCTCTTTGTTCATTTATGTTCTGTTCTTTGCTGAGTCCCTGTGGCTGCACATGTAGTGTCTCTCCAAGGCTGGAGGTGCCTGTGTTCCCACATTGAGCTGTTTCCTCTTTAAGCTTGATTTAAAATTTACCTTGACTGTCATCAGGGTTTTGTTTCTGTACTTCCATCTTTCTTGACAAGTTGCATCTTTGGATAGTCTGTTTTGTAAAGTGTCTGGTAGATTCATCTCTAGGAAATATGAAAAACAATGCAACTATACTATTTGCACCCATAAGTGAGCTAAGTTGCAAACAACAAATCATTGACAGGCCGTGACAAGATACTAATTTCCTTCCTTCCTTCCTTCCCTTCCTTCCTTCCTTCCTTCCTTCCTTCCTTCCTCCTCCCTCCCTCCTCCCTCCCTCCCTCCCTCCCTCCCTCCCCTCCCTCTTTCTTTCTTTCTTTCTTTCTTTCTTTCTTTCTTTCTTTCTTTCTTTCTTTCTTTCTTTCTTTCTTTCTTTCTTTCTTTCTTTCTTTGAGGCAAGGTCTCATATAGCCCAAGCTGGCCTAGAGCTGAACTCTTCATCACCTGGGACCACTTTCCCAAGAACTGGGATTACAGATACAAGTCACCTAGTACAACTTCACTTTTGTTCCTTACATGGTGATTTGTGTTCAAAAGAGCTAGTGTGAAGTTGTCTTTCGTGAAACTGCTCCTGGTTGATGTGCTGTGGTAACTGACATTTGAACCTTGCTCTGAGGAGAGCGATGTTAACTGACATGTCTGTGGTGGCTAAAGCTTATGCATATTGACACTTGGCAAAAATGTGGGTTCCCTGTGTGTCACGACCATTTCACAAATGAAGACATAGAATCTCGGAATGGTTACTTCTCTGCCTTCACTCAAATACCTGAAGAGTGGCAGAAATCCATTAATGTAGCTGTCTGTCTGCCTTCAATATTATAAAGAACCAAAATTTCTCTTTATGCCTTTGTCAAAGAAAATACTGACAGAGTCCATGGTAAAATAGATTGCCTTGAAAAAAGTGTCTGGATTTCTAATTAAATCTGTGACCAATAGCAACTTTTCTTGGTTCAGCTCACCAGATGAGATAGCTAGGGCTGGTATAAAAAGTGAATTATTGTTCAAATTTGCCAATAAACCTCTCTGACCAAGAGGCTGATTTTTGGAATGAATCATGAATCTTTAGCTCTGTGTTGGAAAGGACCAGTTCAGAACAAATAAATAAATAAAAATCTCTGAGAACAGATGACACATCCTGATTGTTAGTCAAGTGAGGAAAATTAGCCTGTGGCGATGCCTAAGAGGCTGCAGGATCACAAGTGGCCTGGCCTCACCCATGGTTTCTACTCTGGCCAGCTGGTAGCAAAGTCCATAGTGAAGCAATTAAATTTGTGGGACTATGATTTGAGATCCAGTCCAGTTTCTAAAATGTCAAGGAGACTCATTTAGTTTAGGAGTCAGGACAGCTGATAGACTAAACCAATTAATACTCAGGCCCAGAAAAACAATGGCTGAAAAACAATTAAGAAAAAAAAAAAACCTGTGACATTTTTTTAGTGCCTCCAAAAGGCCAGACCTTATGTGTAGCTCTTATTAATAGTATAATTCTCATAAAAATCCTGTTAGTATGTATCATGATTATTATTTTAGAGATTAAGAAACCAAGTTAAGTGACTTTTCTGATGTCACAGAGCTAGTAAGTAATTAAGTCCCCCTCCTGCCAGGCTCTCTTTTTAAAAAATATGTCATATAACTCTTAAGTAAAGGATACTAGACCAAAACATTATTAAAATAAAGCTATCTAGGGAATGTGTCTTTCCTTTTTGATTATGTTCTGCCTACTACATGGTCTTAAGATGGACCTTCTTTGTTGAAATATATTTGAAAATGCACTTTTGTTCCTAGGCCATATGCATATCTTATATGTATAGCTATACAGCTTTGTATAGCTGTTTCACTGTATATCTTTCTGTACTTAACATGACTATAATCTTGGCTAGAGTGATGGCTCAGTGTCTTACAGAGGCACTGGGTTTCATCCCTAGCATCCACTGGGCTATTGACAACCACCTCTGACTCCAGTTTCAGGGAATTCTATGCCCTATTCTGGCTCCATGGATACCAGGCATGTACGTGGAACACACACGTATGTATACATGGTGGAAAACATTTATATGCTTAAAAAATAAAAATAAAATCTTAAAATAGCAAGTGTCTATAATTATTATATAAAAACAGAGATAGACTGCCTTAGTTGTAAAACAGGATTCTTATGAGATTACAGATGACCCTACTCAGCCATTATTGATCATCAGTCACCCTAGATAGGAATATCTGTTGGAACATGGGCAAGTGATTTTAGTAAGAGGAGACTGCAGGAGAGACATGTAGCCTCTTAAGGGTGCAACAATTACCTCATTGCCCAAGTACCTTCACCCCACCCCTATAAAGGGTCACAACCAGATTTTTCTTTGGTCAGACCCCTCAGTTTCCCATAGGAGAGAGGTTGCCCCTTACTGTGTGTGTGCTAATAAACACCATGCCATCTGTTGAAGGTTAGACTCCTCGTCTCTTTATGTGACCTCAGAAATCTAACAAGCAAACAATACATTTCAAGGTTCAGAAACATCTCCTGGTTGCTACTCTGGGCTCACCATTGCCCCAAGCAAGCTTTTCCTTGTTCATTAGCTTCTCTAGACCTTTGAGCACAGTGCCCTAGATGATGGCTAATCTTGTGAGTATATATCCCTTACTTTTAGTGACCAGTAGTAGATTCTAAGAAGAATCTCTCTGACCAGATTCCAAAATCTTCAAGGAAAGAGAGACTGTGGCTCAGGTGGAGTTAGGGGCCCCGTGTTGAGCTTTTCTGTTTGGCTTTCTATTTATTATTATTATTATTATTATTATTATTATTATTATTATTATTTATACTCATTGTATTTGCTACTCTTTTACCAAGAAAATGTACATTCTTGGAGTCAAATGAAACTTTCATACCCAAAGTGTTCCTGATAAAGTTTTCAAAGAGCACAGTATAACAAAGGCCAGGAACCAATTTACTGTGAAAAATATGGAATGTCCCCCTCTTAAGCCAAGTTATCCATTTATATAACCAGAATCCTAAAAGCCTACTAATCCTTTGGGTAGTTAATCTGAAATCATACATATTGTCATAGATTGTGGAGAATGTGCCTTTTAGTCAAATTCTATGCTGCTTCATTGAAGGAAGGAAAGCTGCCGAAGGTGAATACCAAATCAGCCTCTCAGTATTAAGCTTGTAAAGGCAGCCACCAGTGGTGAATGGAAAAATCAAACTTTTATGGTAATCTTCATTCTAATCCATTCTCAGTTCAGCCAGAGAAGCAGCATGGCCCAGTGGACTAAGGAAATCATGGGGAATTTGGACCTCTGAGATATAATCTATTCTGCAACCTACTAGCTTTGTGACCTTGAAGAAGGACATTGTCTTCCTCTGCTTCTTCATATGCCAAATGGATCTACTCTGTAGAAATGAAGGGGCTTCAGATTGAAGCAAGGTGGACAATAGATATTATAGAGATTGGAAGTATGTAGTTAGGAAAAGAATCTCACCAGGCAGTGGTGGTGCACACCTTTAATCCCAGCACTCTGGAGGCAGAGGCAGACAGATCTCTGTGAGTTTGAGACCAGCCTGGTCTACAAGAGCTAGTTCTAGGACAGCCTCAAAGCTATAGAGAAACCCTGTCTCAGAACCCCCCTGACACTCCCCCCCAAAAAAGGAAAATAATCTTCCTAAAATTCCTTTAAGACCCATCTTTTCTCATGATCAAACTGTGATTCAAAGACATTCATTTTGGGGAGATGATTCATTTGATAATGTGTTTCCCCAAAACTCACATTAAAAGAAAGACTCCTGTGGCCACATAGTTGTAATCTCAGGTCCGAGGAGGCAGAAGCAGGGAGCATTCCTTGGGTTGACTAGCTTACAACTTACTTGATGGGTTCCAGGTCAATGAGAGACCCTGTCTCAAAAAAAAAAAAATGGTAGCTAGCACCTGAGGAATGACACTGGGTTGTTTTATGTCCCACTTCTATGTATATATACCTGTGCACATATACCTCAAATGACAGCCAGGAAATGGAGTATCTTTTTAGAGTGATTCTTTGTTTTGCAGACTTACGATAATAAGTCTGTGAAAGATTAACAAAGCAGTGTTTGTTATGCCTCTGTTAAAGAAAGAAGAGCTTCATCCTCTAGGCATTAAAGTGAACTTTTTCCAGGAAATGAGCAGCATTAGTTCCAATTCTATTAGATCTTGGCTGTGGTGTCCATACCAGAATCATCATGTTGTCTTTGCTTTATGACACTGGGGCTGAGTCGGCATGTGCTGGCCCGTGTCATCCTGCCCCAGTCAAGAGTGACTGCAGGCAGTTTTACTTCATCTGCCGCTGCTGAATTCTGATGTCATGGTGTTGAAGGATTGACTTGTACCATGGCAATTCTGTGCTTGCTTTTGAGCCAGTTCTCTGTGGGGGCAAAATATGTTGGAGCTGACATGTAAGCAAGTTGTTGAACTTAATGGTTTTAGTTATTTAAAAGCATATTCTTGTGGGGATGGAATATATCTTGCCAGGTTTTACATAGGAAATATGTTTAAGCACAGCATGGTTCAGGACAGATACTATCTGATTTTTAATCTTGCTGGTACATACTAGCCTGCACCTACATAAGAGGTGGTTGGTTGGGTTGTGAAGTACACTGTTGCTCACACTGAAGGTGCTTTTGAAACTGCTCCCTTTTATAATAATAGTTCGCTTATAAACTACAGATGAATGTTTTTTTTTTCTCTCCACCTAAAAGAGACTCTCTTAGACCAATCTGAAACATTTGTAAAGATGAATACTGCCATTTGGTGGCTGAGCCTTATCCCTGTACAGATCCATAGCCTGTTATTACTAACTTGTAAATATTCATTTCTGGAAAAGACTGACTAGAATTCTTAAGGGTTCTTTTATATTGGTGTTGAGGTTTCTATCAGATTTAAGCTAGTTTTTCTTTCAATTTACAGAAAGGCTTTCCCAGACAAGGATTCATCTTGATTCAAAATGTCTCCCCAAAGATTCTGGGCAGCTTAACTCAGGCTGACACTACTTGCTTTCCAGTGTAACTTTACAGTTTTTACAAGTTGAAGTGTTAAGCACCTATCTGGCATCCCCTAGTGAGGGGCTGTGGTGTTGTTCAGTGGTAGAGCACCTACCTAGAATTCCCCCAGTTAGTGGCCATGGTGTGGCTCAATGGTAGAGCACCTGCTAGCAGCTCCCAGTGAGGGGCTGGGGGTGTGGCTGAGTGCTAGAACATTTGCTTAATACGTGAAGCCCTGGGTTCATCATACATAGGAATTAATGAGATGGGTGTAGGTCGATGTTGGTTGAATGCTTTAGTGTTTCAATATTTGGACAAACTGTACATTGGATTAGATTTCTATTGTAGAAGAAGTTATTAGACTTTTGCATTGTTAGTAAAGTCTCCTCTCTAGATATTTTTGTCAACTTCTCTCATTTCTTTCTTTTCTCCTTCCTGTATTTCCTCTCCCTTTGCTTAAATCTATATGAAATTTCCCAGCACAATGCCAGAGTGAATCACAACATTAAAGACTGCTTGGCCAAGAAACTATTAATCTTTGTCTGCCAGGTATTAAGGACTAACATCAAATATAAACATGAGAAATCCTTTCACCATTCCAAGTTGAACTGAATCAGAAACATTTTAAGAGCACTCCTCTTGCTTAGCAGGGAAAGGGATACTATTGTGAATTTGGTAAACACATCTTTAAAGTGTCTCCAAGTACTACTGTCCTGACATTGTTGTAAATTACTTGCTCGACACAGTTGACTGCAAGAATCTGTGTTGTAGACAAAATCTGATGTTAAAGTCTTCTGTAAATACAATGTCTTATTTAACCTTTGTTAAATAGGCTGCTTTGCATACAGCTGCTACAATACATTACTGAAGTGTTAAGAATTGTTAATCATAAGCACCAGACAATATCAAGTAGTGTTTCATTTACAAAGCCAATTGAAGGAAGTTCAATAGTAGAATAATAAGAGGAGAGAGGCAGAAACTATAGATAGCCTTCTGTCTCATAACCTGTTCTTGAAGCAAATTTGGCCCATTTTGTGATGATTTTTGTTCTTTGAAGACTTACTGAGGAGTATGCCTGCCATGCTCTTCACTCCACTTGGTCAGAGTGCCAGCTGGCAGGGAGACACTCAGGCCCCATGTTCAAGCCCATTAATGGAGGTGAGAAAGTCCACAGGTTGTTTCTTTCATCAGGCACCTGCAAGAGAATTTCTTCTTTGTTGGTCCTGATTTAGTATGTAAGTTGGAATTTTACTGAGGTTCTCAGTGTTCACTGCTTAAGAATAGGTGTCCTGGCTACTATACACTGGCATTTACTGTGAGGAACTTGGCTTAGTCATGAGTGCCACTCACTTCCTTTGAAAACAGAGCACCATAACTGAGCTACCTTTCCACATGTCTCCTTGTTTTAATCCTCACAGTTTCATCATGATCGTCTTCATGTTGTGTATGAAGTCACCTTTGACTCAAAAGATGTTATGTAGCTCACATAAGGTTATTTTGCCAATGAAATGGTTCAGCTGGGAGTCTAGCCCAAGGCAATTTCACTTAGCAGGATATTATCCATGGCACATACCTTACCTATGGGGTTGATGTAGGTCTGTGGGTTGGTCTGGTTTTTATTGTTGCTCTGTTAAAATAACCTGAGAAAAGCCATTTAAAGGAAGGAAAGTCTTATTTTGGCTCACAATCTTAGATTGTCTTGTGCTTTGCTGTGGGTCTCTGATGATGGAGTTTGTCATGCCAGCCAGAAAATGTGGTGAAACAAAGTTGTTCACCTCATGGTGGATGGGAAGCAGAGAGGCAGAGACAATGCCAAGTCCAAGATATATACCCTCAAAGACATGTCCCCAGTGACTCCTTCCTTCAATCAGACAATATTGTCTAATAATTTCATCAAATAATGAATCCATTAGTGCTGTGGTTCTCAACCTTCCTAACTTTGTGACTCTTTAATATAGTTCCTCATGTTGTGATGACCCCAACCATAAAATTTTTTGTTGCTACTTTATAGCTGTAATTTCAATGCTGTTATGCATCATAATGTAAATATCTGTTTTATGATGGTTTTAGGCAACTCCTATGAAAGGGTCATTTGATCCCCAAGTGTTGCTACCCATATGTTGAGAATCACTACATGAGTGGTTTACTTAATTGTTCATGTCAGATCTTTTATCTATTCACTTCCTGAGGTTTGGATACACCCATTGGCACAAGTCCATTTGTGGATACTTCATATCCGAGCTTTTGGAATCCTGAGTTGTGGTCCTACTATGTAGTGTCCAAGGCAACAGAAAAGATAAGAACTGAGTCTCCCATGATTGGCTATTGACCCCTGAAACTGGTTGGAAGTGGGCAATTTCATGATGATATTTATTTTACCTTCTTTGTTTCACCGATAATTTTTTGTGAGAAACAGATGATGGACTAAAATTTGAAATCAATTTGTAGAGATTTTTCTTAACTGTCAAATCTCCATTTTGATTCCATTAATAAGATAGGAAGTTACATTCCAAAGGGTGAAGCACCCAAATGGGCAATTCTTATTCTGATCAGTTCATAACATACACTCAGCTTCAAATGAATTATAGATTTCTAGTTTATTCAGTCAGCCCCGTGATTCTTTGTTATTATTGAACTTTTTCTTTTTCTCATTATTGAGGAATACAGTGATTGGGAGAAATCAAAACATTGCCAAGCATAAAACAGATGTTAGAAATCTATCCTAATGTCTGTTTCCAAACCAGAGATTTTCATAACTGATTTCTTATGGGGGTGTCTTTTACAGATAAACTCTTCGTGCTTTGTCAGAGGTCTAGACCCAGACTCTCTGCCTACCTTACAAGGATGCCTTCTGGCTTGCTCTCTGTCTGATTATGCTTGCTTCCTGGTACTTCATCATTTCCCAGGGGATTTGTAATTATTACCACCAAGGTACATTATCACCCCCAACTTCCCCCCTATAATCACTTGCTAACCACAAGATGGTATAAAGAAGTCAACAGAAGGTTTTTTTCTCCTTTAAAAATGTATTTCAAAGGCAAGATTGTTGCCCTAGACTGCATGTGAGCCTTAGAAATTAGATCTTAATTATGTGTAAAGTTATAAATGAGCTTGCATGGTTAAGTTACCTTAAAGAGTTTAGATCTATAATTGTTCAAAATAATTATGCCATTTTACTTTCACTATAATATGGTTCTTAATTGTAACATTAATGAGCACTGACGACACTTCCAGGATTCACTCCTACAAAGTGACATGGTAAATTGAAGTAAGGTGACATTTGATGAATTTAGTGGACGTTTAGAACCAATTTGTATGTCTGTGGTATTTTTATGGTCAACTTTAGGATTTCTTGGTAAATTAAAGGATTTATGGAGATGATTATGAAATAATTGATTAAAAAGTATGTGATATTGGTTTTCATTGAACATAAGCTTGTGTGGGTTCAATTTAAAACCTAATTCAATACATTTTAGATTTTGTATTTCCCTGAACCTTTTTTGGTATATTAATTTTGTCATGCTTGTCATTCTAATCTAATGATGATTTAATGTTTGCAAACCTGAATAAATTTGTATGCAAGGAGTTCTGCTGTGTTTTTAATCAATGAAGATTGAAATTTGGCAACTGAGATGATAAAAAATGAAAAAAATATAAAAATGAAAATAAGCTTCTATTTTAGAAAATACTTTTATTAATGTTCTTGGCCATGGATCATGTAATTTTTTTCTATCTTTTCTCTTGTATAATATTTTGAAGGTGACTGGACTTTAGAAGCAATTACCACTAAATCATGAAGAGTATTTAAATGAGGGCAAAGTGTCCTCATCCTCTTCCTCCATCCCTCACACACTTGGTCTAGAATTGTAAGAGTTATTGGAATGTGAAGCTGCTTTTTAAAATTTGCCTGCATCCCTACGATCCTAATAGACCAAAGGAAATATCTAAAGACATGCATCTACACCTCGTTGTGACTTAACTGCTGTAGAGAACAATGTAAAACTGAGACTGTCTAATGGATTAGTACAGTGCAATCATGGAAGGACCCTATCTAGTCCTTAGCCCTCCAGGATCTATTCTTTCCAAATGACTTCAAGACTCTGGAAGAAGTTGAGTCCAGCCCTTAAAAATCAAAACAAGACGTTTTATTGTAGCCCACCACATTCATTGTTCAGTGCCTTGCAGGGGTAAAGGGAGATATTCTAATACTAAATAACAACATCCAAAATTTAAAAATCCTGAGTGATAGATAAGAAAGGACTCTGCATAAGAAGAAAATTTTATGTTATTCTATGATTTCAAGAGTAGTTTGGGGAGGATATAAAAGGTGATTGTTTTTAAAGCCAAGGTTAAATTTGTATGTGTGTGTGTGTGTGTGTGTGTGTGTGTGTGTGTGTGTGTGTGTGTTTTAGAACATATAAGGGATGCAGTTTTTAAAAAATGATACAGTGAGCATTTATTAAACCTGTAATTGCCCATTAGATACCAGCAGTCAAAATTAGATATGATTAAGAAGAACAAAAATTTATTCAAGGAGCTTCATAAAAGCTTTAGCTGAATAGGAGTTGTGTCTTTTGTAGTACTGGAACTTATTAGTGAGGAGCTGACATCTCTAAAAGAGATGACATGACGATGATGAGAGTGCTCTCTTCTGTGTGAGACTTGACAATTTCTTTTTCCTTCCCTCATTTGATCCTCTCAGTCCAGAGACATTGTTAGGGTAAGTGGAATGGTTCTTACATTTTACAGATGAAGAAGTGGGCCAGAGATAATTAAGTTATCCAAGGACATGTAATTAATATTTGTAACTACCATTCACCCTAGGTCTTCCAAACCAACTACTGCCCATACCTCATGTTGCTTTTAATGTGTTTCTTTTAAAAACCAATATCTTCTTTTCATTCTTTTGTTTTTATGCACCATAGTTGATGCTAAAAGTCTGCTAGTTAGACCTATATTATTTCATATACCCAAATGAATGTGATTGTTTTGCATAAAAGCATTTAACTAGACTCACTGTGTGTGTGTCAACTGAATTTATCACCTTCATGTAGAGACAGACAATGATTATGGCATGTATGAAAAGTATTTTCTCTCCAACAGCAGAATATTCTAGAACCTTATCCATGATAAAATTCTAGAATTTTATCCATGATAAAAGTTCATAAATTATTATTTTGTGTTGTAGCTGAGCATTTCATCTGTTGTCTTCCCTGTCTGTGCAATATGGACAGTTGTAGAGTAATGTCTGGCTCATGATATGTCTACTGTGGGGCATGTAGCCCACATTATACTGCTTCAAATGCCACGGAGGAGTTGTCCTAGATCCTGGACTGTGGAGCAAATGAGTATGAGCTCTGACTCCAGCCTGTCTCTTTCCTGATGTGGCTTCTCTTATCCTCATTGCCATCCCTCATCTATGATTCTTTTCTTCTTCTCCTTAACTTGCAGTCTTTCCCTCCTTGGAGTCTTCTGCCACTTTAGCAGCCCATGTATCCCATCCTGAAAGGTTTATTCCCTACAATTCCCCAGTGTGCAAGGACTATTTCATATCAGTTATGGAGAGTTTTGATGTATAGTTGTATAGTTGGCTTTAATTAACCCATTTTTTAAAATCATCTTTTGTTTTCCTTGAATGAACATTCCATTCAAAATTTGTGCCTCCTTCTTGCTGACGACTGATAGAACTAATGCTCTTTAGACCATGATGATACCTAAGAGCACATGGGCTCTGGATGTGGCCATTCCATGAGGGGCCACTCACACACATCTGGAAAGCTACTGAATGTGATTCTCTATTGTTTGCGGGTGTGGTCAGCCTTAACTAAGACTGATCCAGTTGACAGCAGTCAGCTGTGCTGAGATGTATACAGTAAGTCCAGAATCCATCCCAAGGAGGCTTCAGGAATACTGTGTGAGTCAGCATTGCACGAATGTCCCGAAAGGGCTCAATTTGTTCCTCTCTAGAGGTCATGAGAAGCAGCTGTTTTTCTTCCTTCCTATTTTGTTTCTTAAGATGCAGCACACTTTAGGGGCTGGTGGTACTACAGCTTACTTTTTGAACAGAAAGAACACTGGATTATCCATGGCTTGGTTATGATTCAAAGCTGTCAGCTCTGCGGAAGGAAGATCATCCAAATGTCCTTGAGGTTGTAATTATATTACACACATTGTGGTTCAGAATGGGACAATCAGATTAATTCCAATGCTACCCTAAACTGGACTTATTTCTGAAAAAGTTATACCCCTGCTGGAATACAGTTGACATAAAATAAATGGCAGATATTTGGTCTATTATGATATGTTTTGAATATATCATGAGATCATAACCAGAATCACAACAGTGGAAATGTGTAGACTTCCAATCAGTTTCATGGAGTCAGACCTGTTATCCCTCTACACTGTGTTTGACAAATCTTTGTACTCCAAATGTCAAGCAAACACCAAGATCAACTTTTTATTTTACCACTTAGTTTTAGTTTTCATGCTCTGTAACTTTAGGCAGCACAAAGTCACTGAGTTCATGATCTTTTGTTATTGTTTGTTCATCCTAATTACTCTGAGATTCATCTATATAGCAAGCATTAATAGTTTGTTCTTAAATTGCTTGGTTAGTATTCCATTGTGTGGGTAAAATACCATGCTGCTGTCTGTTCTACTGATAATGCTGGGCGTTTCCAGTTTTGAACTGTGATCAAGCTGATGTGTGTATAGTTGTGTAAGTATGTATGGTGTGTATTCTTCTTTCATGGGAGCTAGCTCTTTGCTTCCATCATGTGAATCCTAAGGATTAAATCCAGGTCATCAGACAGGCCAACAAGCACCTTAACCCACTGAACCACCTCACTGGCACTATTTATTTTTCTTACTGGATAAAATATGGGAATTGTGGGCCTATGCAATAGGCACCCTTTTAATAATCAGCTTCCAATGTGATTGTATAATGATATAAAGTAGTTTTAGTTTTTCTATATCTATGCCAACACTTGATATGGTCAGTCTTCTTCATTTTAGCAATTGTCAGGAATGCATAGAAGTAGCTTTTCATGTGCTATTTGCAGTGCCTCCATGGCTGATACTCACAATCCTTTTTGGCTAATTACACAGCACAAGCAGAATGGTGCTGAGTTATTGCCAATTAACCACAATTCTTTTTTTTCTCATTGTCAACCCCCCTGATGTTTATTTTGATCTTAAGTGGTCATGCCCTAAACTCAAGTAGGTATGAGTAGTACTAAATGGACTATGTTGTGTATATATATATATATATTATATATAATATATATATATGCCATACATAAAATACATATGCTCAATAATATATATATATATATATAATTACATATTTAAAATATTACATTTGCATTTATATAACAATAATAGAGAAGATGTCATGAATGTTAGAGGTAGTTTGGTGATTGAGTAAAAGAGGGCTGGAAATGTTGTACAGTACACATGTATGAAATAGTTAAAAAATCAAATTAAAATAATTAAGAGAATGACTACATAGTTAATTTTACAAAAGAAGACATTTTTAAAGAGGAAAGGGAAATCACAATTCTTAAAAACAGATCACAACATATATTGTCCTTGAGAGTGTCTGTTCTGTCCTCTGAGGACTCTATCTTAGATGGAGTACCGTAGCCTAAATAATAGAAGCCCACAGACAGATATTGGGGTTAAAGCTGAAGATCAGAGAAGGAAATCAGGCAGCCACTAGAGCGCTCTCACCTCTACCAATGCTCACACTGAAGAGGCGGTCCCCTGAACCTCAAACAGCTCATGTCTGCACTGCTCATCAGACTCAACTGAGACTACAATGCACTTCTTTGTCTCCTCCCACCTTATATTGTTCTCTAGTGCTGAGATTAAAAGTCTGGGATCCCAAGTGCTGAGATCACCTTTGTGTGAGCTCTGTTTCTCTTTTAGACTGGATCAATTTTGTGTAGCTCAGCGTTGCCTTGAACTAACGGAGATCTGTCTGCCTCTGTCTCCTGAGTGCTGGAATTAAAGGTGTGTACCAACACTGCCTGGCCTCTGACTAGATAGTGTGGCTAGCTTTGCACTCTGATCTTCAGGCAAGCTTTATTTGTTAGATCATAAACAAAATATCATCACAGGTTCTGTACCTTTTAAACTAGGGTGGTGGTAGATGTTGTGAAGTCAAACTTCCTATGTTCTGATAACCATGCAGCTGTGAGCTTTGAAAATTTCTCTGAGTCTGGTTTTTCTTTTTCTTTCTTAAAAAAAAAAAGCAGTTTAGAACATAGTAACACAGAAAGGTTCCAGGTGAGGACTTACTGGAGTTTAGTGTTGTTGGAACAGTTTGTGTTCTTAGCATAATCTGTTTTCTGTGTGTATGTTCTGGTTGCCATTGGTGACCATGCGGTCAGTGATCTGACCCTACTTTGCCTTCCTTTTATGATTTTGTTCTGCTCATCCAGTCTTACATTCCTGTCTCTTCTTACTCTTTTGATACCCCCCACCATGTATAAGTCTCTTTCACTCCAAACTAATTTCTGCCTCACACCCTGCCCTCAGACACCATGAGTGCTTACTGGGTGATGAAGGGAATCATGCTTTCTTAAAAACTGTACAAACAACCCATCTGCATTCAAACTACTTTTTAAAAGGCCAAATGACTTTCCCAATTCTAAAGGAAAGTTTTGAGGTTATGTCTTTATCATGTAATTAAAAAAGTTGCAAACATTTTATGTCCTACATAGCACCATTGAGAGTATTTAATAAACATTGACAAAAATTTTTAGCCATGTGGTAGGTTGTATTCTGCTGATTAACAATTTATTTTATTTAAGCTGTGGAGTGAACTGTCAGTGTGAAAGCTAGCAGTGCTTATTTCTGATAATTTTAGAATAGGAATAAGACAAAAATACTCAACAGAGATAATGGCAGCTTGAATACCCTTTATGCCAAATATATTAAAATTTGAAATAGTGGAAGGCTAGAATCCAAATTCAGGAGTAATTAACCAAAATAGTTGACAGATGTCAGCCATGCTAATAAAATTTGTATACCCTGAATATTTCCCAGCTTGTAATTAACTGCACAGATGATGTGATCTGATTTTGTCACTAACTGCTTATTAATGAAGGAGATGATGACTAGTTACGAATCCATGGTGCTAGCTGAATATCGAGTTTAAACATTTTCCATTCAGCTGGCACAGCTAGAAGCCTCGAGCCTTGATTCTGGCTTGATCTATGCTTATTCTCTTGATCTGCGATTGTCAAGGGGAAACAGCTCCAAGTGACCTTGAGATTAGTTCTTTTTATTTGATGGTCAGTTAACATTATAGCTTTTATTTTTGGATTCAATGCTATAAATAGATTGTTGTCACACTAGTGGTGACACCACTGGAAGTTCCATAGTAAAGTACAAACAAGTAATTTCAAGTTCAATTAAAGCTGAAGAGAATGCAATCTTTCAATGACTTGAAGATTTGAATGCTGAGTACTATTAACAGAAATGAACATTCAGTGACCAAACAGTATTGTCATCAGCTACAGTGCTACCTAATGTCATATCAGGGATTATCTAGAGACCAAGCTTCAGTGCTACCTAACAGGTACCTTCAGGCACCTGTTGAACTTATAAGCACAAGCAAGAGATTGCATCTGGTGTGTTTGACTTCAAAGTATACACTCACAAGTGACCAAGAGCCCTCACTCCTGGTTCCATTCATTTGTTCTAACAACCAATGCTCATCAAGAGCTTACTATAGGCTAGATGATAAACTAAGTGCTGGAATATAGTGCTGTGATGAGTCAAAGTGTTCAGCACCTCTGCACAGCTCACATTCCTCCAGTGAAGCTAAAAACAGAATAGTCACGCCCAGAGTGTCTGTCCTGAGGGTTCTGCAAGCTAGTTACCTTGTATTGCCATGGTTGCTGGAGGTCTGCCCAGGCTTCTTTGAGGATGTGAGGTGTGAATTGTGATCTTATGCTGACCAGGTGGAAAGGGAGTAGGGAGTGTGCAAGCAGAGGACACATCTTGTGCAGGGCCCACATGGTGAGTCTGGACTCTTATTAAAGGTTCTCCAGGCTGAACCAGAAGAGGAGGGGTGTCAGGTTTCATAGGGCTCTGAGGAAGTAGCTGAGAACCAGAGCCTGCAGTGTCTCAAGTTAGGGCCTCATTCAAAGAGCAAAATGGGAAACCCATGGCGGAGGTTAAGGAGAACAGGCAATGTGATCCCATTATGTGCACTCTGTTGCTCCCACTGGGAAATGTACTACAATGAGCCAGACAAGTTGTGAGCTTGAGCAGTTAGGGAGAGAGTTGACTTGTCTTGCCAATAAGCATGGAAGCCTGTCAAAAAGCAAAAACGATTCCAGACACTGATGTGCAGCTCCTGCCAGTGCCAACTCTCTAACACACTGCCTTCCAGCAAGCTTTCCATCAGCAATGCTCTTCTCTTTCCCCCCTCCCACTACCAAAGGACAGGCTACAAGCTCAGGCAGCTAGCTTGCTTCCTTCTTGGAATGTTCTCCCCAGCAGAGTGGTCTTGACAGTGTTTCTTTACCTGATAGCCAGTTTCCTGTTTCACTTGGGCATCTCCAAACTTGCATGTCTGCAGAGTCACTTTGGTCCCCTTTCTCGAGTGATCCTGTAGTGATTAGCTCTCTGCACTGTGCTTTCCTTTCTCCACAGTTCCCTCCTGTCTGTCTTACTTTTGTATTTCTCTGGAGAGGAAGGTTTAATAAATATTTGTGGAGCAAGCAGATTAATTGACACAGGATAGCAGAAAGTGGTTTTAAAGAGAGAATCTTAAAAAAAAAGAACTGTAGTTTATCAAAGTTGTTCTTATTTTTATTTGCTACTGCATTTATTTATTTATTTATTTACTTATAGACATATTCCCACTATTTATTTCTAGGCTTTTTTCAGAATACTTGGTAATCTTCCTGTCTCAGTCTCTTTGGTGCTAGGACCAGAACCTCAAGACTCTACACCCAGCTGCAAGATTATTTATTGTTAGAATGACCACTGGGATGGCTAATCTTGAATGTCAACTTGACAGGATTTAAAAGACAAACAATGAGGTTGTCTGAGTAGATTTCCAGAGAGGTAACTGAACAGAGAAGATCCATCCCAAATGTGGGCAATACCATCTTTTGCGCTAGGGTCCTAGACTAACTCAAAAGGAGAAAGCCCGCTGAGCCCCAGGATCCATCTCTCTCTGCTTCCTAACTGAAGATGCAATGTGATCTGCTGCATCCTGCTCCTGCCATCGTGCATTCCTGATGTGATGGACTGTGCATGAGACAAAATAGACCTTACTCCCTTAAGGTACTCCCACCTTAGGTATTTTGTCATAGCAACAAGAAAAGTTATCATGACCGCTTGGGTCAGGATATATTCTGCTGCTATTCACTAGCCATCTTCTGCTCTACCACCCTCCCCAGCAATGTGTTTCTCTCCTCTGCAGTCAGTCATCAGGTTGCTGTCCTTGGCTGATCCGTCCCCACAGGCCAGGGTCTAACTTGGTTTGCAGGAGGTCCCTAATTTTTAGCAGTACTCCCTATGTGCCCACCTGCTGCAGATGGGTAGCTAGGAGAACCTGTGCCTTCATGTTGGAATATCCTCAGTGCATAGATGCGCATCACAGTACAAGCCACAGGAAGTCAGAACAGTATCCAGTAAATCATATGGAGGGTGAGGAGTAGAGCAAGCCAATATGGAGCAAATGAGATAGTGAAACTGTGGTCCTTGCTTGTAAAGTACTTTGAAATAGGAGTTTAAAATTATAACACTGATATCAATAGAATTAGTATGCATATTGATGAATGCTTGGAGATAGTGGGTGCTTCACTGTGTATTTTGAAATGTTTACTTCCTGAAAAGATACACTGTTACATCCTTGTAGCTTATGAAAGAATTTATGTGACTAGTCTACAAGCTGTGTTTGAACTAAAATTATTGACTTTGTGAGGGATTCAGAACTCTGCTAACAATTGATATGGTTAAGGACTGCTTATCAAAGTGGACCAACACAATTTGGTCCTAACAGGAATGAGCAGACATGCATTCAGAACAGCAGAAAAAAAAAATTACTGATTGGGAGCATGGTTAGGATAAAGCAGCTAAGCTTTGGGAGGATATTGTGCTTCCTCTCCTCTGAAAAGTTAGAATGAAAACCTGTTTGTTCTGGTTTAGATATTCTCTTGAGTGACATTGAAGAACATGCCTCTGACTTCTTTCAAGTATTTGTAGGCTATCAGGAAAGAACAGATCAGCACAGAGATGTCCTGGTTCCCTTCACTGATTGTGACAGTGGCAGCTTATGTGGTTATAGAGCCGGTAAGAACTAGGAGACTGGCTTTGTCAGTTCTTGTGTGTGGTCCTTGTTGTCTTACTTAGAAGCATGTACTCTCCTCTGTTTATAATATAATTAATTACCTTCCCACATACATCAGACAGTGCTGCAAGTTTTACCTTAACCATCGGACGCAATTTAGAGGACTCAGAAGAGAGGGTGCCCTGTAGTTACAGACAGTTTTTGCTCTGTCTGTTCTTTCCCCCTCTTCCCTAATGCTCAAAGTCATTCGTCACTTCCCACCATCAGAGCTTTCTCTAGGCATTCTTTCAGGGTCGGTTGGCTAGAGAAAACTTCTTTTCATTTTCCTTCGGTTGAGAATGTTTTGATTTCATCTTGGAGCGTGAAGGATAATTTTGCTGGATATACAGTTGGTAATTTGACAGTTTGTATCCTTCAGCACTTGGGAAATGTGAATCTTTCTTCTGAATGCCTTTGTGTCTGATGAGAGGTTCTCTGCACTTTGAACCATTTATTCTTTTGTGGTTTTAGCTAACTTGAAAACTTATTACATTTTATTTATCTGTGTGTATTTGTAAGTAGGTGTGCACATGTGTGTACGTGTTTGTGTATATGTGTGTGTAGCACACATTTGGTAGATTGAGAACAATTTGTGGGGATTTCTCCTTCCACCATGCCTCCAACCACTAAGTCATCTCACTGGACATAACTGTGTATCCTTTAGACAATGTCTCATTTCTTTCTCAAAGCTTCTAAAGACACTTGGTTTGTCTTTAGTTCTCCAGTGTTTAATGTTAATTGCTATTTTGTGAAATTCTTTGTGTTTACCCTCTTTGAGGTTCACTTGGCTTTCTAAAGCAGGACTAACCTTCAATCCTCTGACTTCTTTCCTTTGTTCTTCTTAGTTGAGTCCATCCACTGAATATTTTATTTCTGTATTATTTTTCACATATTTAATTTCCATTTATTAATTATTAATTGTCTCTAAAATTTTTGTTATTCTTGTAACTTTTCACCTATTTGTTTCAAGTGTATTTAAAAAGCACTTGAAAATGACTGGATAATTCTTTAAAGTTTTTTTTCATTGTTATGTGTAATAGAGATTTTGGGTGTGCCCATGCTATGGTGTGTATGTATGTGTTTGTGTGTGTATGTGGGGGGGGCATCAGAGGACAATGTTTGGGTGTCTTCTCTAGCATCCCAGGGGTCAAATTCAGGTTGTTAGAATTTTATGGCAAGTGCCTTTGCCCACTGAGAAGTCCTGCCTGCAATGTTAGTTTCCTTGAGTCAGGGATTCATTTTGTAGCCTGGGATGGCCTGGAACAACTTATTCCTTCTGCCTCTACCCCAAAGTGCTGTGTATCACCATTCCTGTTTTGTATAAAATTCTGTCATCTTGCTCATCTTGGTGTTGACATATATTAATGTATTTACTCATTTGAGATACCCCCATTTTTGATTTAACAAAGGATTTTTTTAAAAGTCCTGGACATTTTCAATATTATAAGATTAGATGTTAATTAATTAATTTATTCATTTATTTTCTTTATTTGTTTATTTAAATTAGAGGCAAGACTGTTTTACATGTCAATCCCAGTTCCCTCTACCTCCCCTCCTCCCCTGCCACCCACTAACACCCTACCTATCCCATACCATTTCTGTTCCCCAGGGAGGGTGAGGCCTTCCATGGGGGTCTTCAGAATCTCTCATATCCTTTGGGATAGGGCCTAGGCCCTCCCCCGTGTGTCTAGGATGAGGGAGTATCCTTCTATGTGGAATGGGTTCCCAAAGTCCATTCCTATACTAGGGATAAGTATTGATCTACTATAAGAGGCCCCATAGATTTCAGAGGACTCTCCTCACTGACACCCACATTCATGGGGTCTGGATCAGCATAGATGTTAATTTAAACCTTATTGTGGACAGAGGTTGCTGTCCCACTGGTCACACATCCCCTTAGACCCAAATAAACACACAGAGGCTTATATTAATTATAAACTGTTTGGCCAGTGGCTCAGGCTTCTTATTTGGCTAACTCTCTCTTAATTATTAACCCATTTCTATTAATCTATGTATCTCCACTTTGTCTTGATTTACTGGTGATTCCTGGCCCTCTTGCTCCCTTATCAGCTACATCATGGTGTCTTTCCCAAATCTTCTCTGTGTCTCCCTCTTCCCAGCATTCTCCTAGTCTGGTAGCCCTGCCTATACTTACTGCCTGGCTACTGGCCAATCAGCATTTATTCATCAACCAATAAGAGGTTGAGGACATCCCCCATCACCTTATTGGTGAAACTCTCTTCCCTGGCACACACACATACATATGTATGGACACACATATATACCCATACATAAATATTGTGAAGTGGGTCACTCGTGATACTGCCAGGTTTAGGATGAGGGTAGTTCATGGCTCCCATTCTACCTTTGTTGAGACCCAGAGGTCTCCTCACTGCCATCTTCTTGTTTGTGAGAGGAAGGTCACCTTGTTACTGCTCCCCACAAAGTGTTCATTGTCGGAGTAAGTGGGGAGACATCACTGTTGTGGGATGCTGGTAAAGTTCTCATCTAAGGCTTTACTGGTGGGGAGGGAGAAAGGGGCCTCATGCCTATCAGGAGGCAGTAGCATTAATGGCAGTGACACAGTGTAGTGAGAGAGGGATGTGATATAACTGTGGTAATGGAGTCAGGCTCCTCTGCTTTCTCTTGTCACTCCAGGGGGTAGAAGGACACAGTGATCCAGGAGAGAAAGGGAGGGAGTGTGGGCTGCTGTCTTGCTTTGCTAATAGGATGGCTAAGGAAGAATGTTGTTTTGTATTTTGTGTTCAAGTTTCATGTCTTTGTAGCTTGCCCTTTTTTTGGTGTTTTGGCTGGAAAGAGAATTTTTTTTTCCTCTTAGGAGTTTTGGTCTGCTCTTGATCCCTTGTGAATGCTATCTTCAGCACTGTCTTAATTACTTTCCTGTTGCCATGACAAACACCACAACCAAGCCAAATTATAGAAGAAAGCCATTTAATTTGGGTCTCAAGGTCCCAGAGGGTTAGAGATCATGACCATAATTCATGGAACCTGGCAGTACACAGGCAGGCATGGCACTAGAGTAGTAACTGAGAGCTTACATCTGACCCAGAAGCCAGAGGCGGTGGCAGCAGCAGGGGGAATGGGGGTTTATGAGAATTAAATTAAACTGAGTCTCTTACAATGGGGTACACTAGTTAACAGGCATGGGCTTTTGATACCTCAAAACCAAAGCCCACTGGCAGTATCACACCTTCACCAACAAGGCCACACCTCCTAATCCTCCCCAAATATTTCTACCAACTGGGGAACAAGCATTCAAATATATAAGCCTATGGGGGGCCAGTCTTGTTCAAATTACCACAAGCACCTAATCTGGAATAAGACCAAAAGAAAATACAGGAACTGTGTCCTTGTGTGGTATTTACTAGACCCCAGGACTTCTCTCTCCTTTATGGTTACTCTTTTGCCTTCTGTACAGTGTCCATATGTTTTAGCTGCACACACTACAAAGAAAAGGCAGAGGTCCATCTATACTGCTTTGCCATGGAGCCAAAATTTGGTAGCTTTAAATGTTATTATGTTTGAGATTAGTGTTCAGCCAGTTTAGACTATACAGGTTTTTATATCTTTAGTGTGTTTTGTTTTTTGAGATTTTATAGCTTAGATATAAATCTTAGATTTTATTAATTGATAGAGCTATAACTTGTTGATTACTTGCTCTGGGCTTAGCAAGCTGTCTCCTTTCTCTGGTCCCTCTGAAAGCTGTAATATTGGGTTGTGCTCTGTGTTCTGTGGGTGAGAAATCCAAGGCTCCAGGAAGTATGCTATCTAAGCCCCGTCACAAAATTATGAAATATTAGAGTTAAGTTATGATCCAAGAGCTGCATTATTTTAAAATATTTAAACTTTGTTTCTCACAGTTTCAGGTCATTGAATAAAACCTTAGAATTGACATATGTTCCACCAGCCCCTCCCCCAGTTTCCTTAATTTTTTTAAAATTTGGCTAATGGTGAAAATGCCATCTTAAGAGATAGTCTGCATAAGAGCCCCTGAACGTACTCTGGGAAGCTTTATCCTGTTAGTTATTGGGATCAGTGCAACTCCATCGAGCCTCTATGTTTAATTTTCTCGGGTAGATTTTGCACAGTGCGTGATAACATAGTGTTTGTAGAACAAGCTAATGATGACTTTAAACAATAGTTGTTTTCACACAAGATTAAACTCCATTATGATTCAACCCCTAAGAAATAAATACCATCAAATCATGGTGCCCAGTGAAGCTTACTTACTATCCCAGGGTATTTTACTTAAGCTCCAGGTGTTTGTGGATGTTGAGCTGGGCAGCCGTGTGGGTTTGTCTGGGAGATTGTTGCCTTGTTGTGTGTTTATTCTCCTCAGCATCTTTTTCAGACTGAGCAGTTTCTTGGTCTGTCTCTTTAGGTACCACATAATTGATAGAACAACATTGAAGGAAAAGGCTGAAGAAAGGACAGCTGAGCTCTATGAGGGGAGATTTAATGGAGCAATCTGGAATATCAATGAGCTGGATGGGCAATGGTTCATAGTTTTCTGCAAAGGATGGGTGATAGAGCCCTGAATTTGAAATCTCATTAAAATCTCCAAGTATAGACATAGTAAATCTCATTTAGAAAAACTGTATTTCAACAGGGTTGTAATTCAATGTTCTTCGTGTCTGTTCTCACATATTAAATACTGTACATTAACCTACATTAAGGGAGATAATATTTTTTGTCTTTAATATTTTCTTTATTATAAAAGCCAAGTAACCCAATTGTAACAATGGGGATATCTATGAAGCAATCTTTTCTCTAGCAGTCTGTCCTCCATCCTTCCTGTCTGCAGCATTAACATTGTAGAGTATACCTTTCAACATCCTTCCACATGCTCAGACAGCTACATAAAAGTTATCCCATATACATCATACATCTGAAGGACTTCAGTGATGATCACACGCCTCAGAGATGAGACTCTATACACACTCATCTGCCAGTGGCTTCCCTCCCTCTCATTCTTCCAGTACAGTAGCTATAGATCAGTCATTTAAAGTTAACTAGAGTATGTTCTGTGGTATGGATGTGCTAATTTATCCACTTATTCCTTATTGATGAACATTGGGGTGGCTCCTGTGGGGTTTTCCTTTGTTGCCCTTACAGTGAGGTGGACAATGTCTTTATTTGCGTTATCTCTGTTCTTACTGAGTAATAATTTTATTTCAAGAAGGTGGATTTTTGATAATGGCATAGCTAGGTCAAAGGATATTAATTTTGCATATATATTTATTGATTTACTGCCTACATTTGCTACAGTTTGAGTTCTTGAAAGTATCGTATTGTAAGATCTTTCCAATATCTTCAACAGCACCATCTACCTCTCTTCTCACCTAATGGGACTGGGTGAAAATGGTACCTCATTGTTGATTTAGATTGTGTTTTTTGAGTGGTGTGAAGCTGAATATTTTTCATGTTTGTTGACTGATTCAATTTTGTCTTCTGTGAATTTCTTTCTTATACAGCTCACCCAGTTTTCTATTGAATTGTGTTTTACTTATCAGTTTGTAAGAATACTATAAATGTTGCAGGTAACTATGTGATGGCCATGTCATTTAAATTTTTTTGTGTGTATATACGTGTAATATATTCCTGTGTGTATGTGCATGTGTGTACTGCATGTGTGTCCGTGTGTGTCCGTGTGTGTGTCCGTGTGTGTCCGTGTGTGTGTGTGTGTGTGTGTGTGTGTGTGTGTGTGTGTGTGTGAGACACAGAGAGAGAGTGTGTGTGTGTGTGTGTGTGTGTGTGTGTGTGTGTGTGTATGTGTGTGTAGGCCAGAGGTCAACATAGGTGTTTATTTTCTATTACTCTCTAGCTTGTCTTTTGAGATAGTCACTCAGTGAGCCCAGAGCTCCAGGGATCTATCTGTACCCCAGCATCCTGTCCTCCCCCTCTGAGTGCGAGGGTTGTAGACTCATACCTGCACATCTGGCTTTCCATGAGTTCTAACTCTGGACTTCATGTTTTCCCAGCAGGGGCTTGCCAGCTGAGCTATCTCCCCAGCCCGAGTTCTGTTCGTTCTTTTCTCCAGTGAGTGACTGCAATTGCTGCTCTAGAATATGTATATAAGCCATCAACTTTCCCGCCTCTGACATGATTCTTTTCAGTCCTCCTTAGTTCTATAAAATATTGCCCTAAATTCTCCTGCCCTTTTATTTTTATGTGAAAGTTTTTAATTTACCTGAAAGAGTCTCTGGTATGTGGTGAGATATAGAAGGCAAGCTTTGCTTTTCTAGCTATCTAGCCATTTATTATGCTAATGCCATTTAGTAAACAGACATCCTTTCCGCTCAGAATTTAAATGCCATGAGTATTTTTTAAAAATATTTAAATGATTACATTTCTTCCCAAGCTTAACCCATTTTCAGTAAGGTAATGACTTTTTAAAAGCAGGATTTAGTAAATTGAAAAGGTTATTTCTCTTTGCTCAAAATGTCAAATGCTACCTGATACTCTTTATTGTTGCTGACTAAAATTGCAAGTGCAGGGAGGATTATTGCTGTGAACAAATCCACAAATCAGGATGTACCCTCACAATTTTAAGAGTGGGTTAAAAAAGGGGGGGTAAATTTGGGATATTCATCCATTTTTTTCTTCAAAAGTAACAGTATGCAAACACTGTGAGGAAATGCACCAATAAGAAAGCAAGTCTAGTTTTAGATCAGCAAGAAATTAGGCTTCACCGAAATTTTCCTCCTCTGGTGACACGCGTGTGTGTGTTACAGGGGTGACACGTGTGTGTTACAGGGTACCTCTCTGGATAGGGCTGGATGAGTGCTTGGCAGGGGAGAGCTTCACAGACACACCTGTGGGGAGCTCTGGAGGCAAGTCGCCTACTGTGCACTTTTATTTTGGGTTCACCTTTTACATATTCCTTGCACAGAGAGAGCAGATCCAGATGTAGCCAACTCTCATTCACTGGGGAAATAAGTCTCTGGGCTGGTGCTAAAAGCCTTATGCTCCCCAGATCTTCCTGTTGAGGAATGTCAATTGAATTTATCTGCCATCATACCAGTGATGAAGTATCTTCAGTATGTCTGTCTCTTCAGAAGGGTGCTAGAGGAATTGTATCCATTACAGATTTGAGAGAATCTATGTATCTATAGCACTGTCATAATGACAGATCATTGTCATAGGCATAGATTGTAGGGTACAAAGGACTCTTTGCTGAATGGCTTGAATGTCAAGCAGTAGGGTCATGGACAAAGGTATGACGCTACAGATATAAGGATGGGATAGTATGTGGTCACTAGATAGTGTTTTTGATGAGCCTTTATTGTAGGTAAGTATTCTCCCAATTCTATTGCACAATACAATAGTGTCTATAGTGGCTGTCCAAACTGGAAACTCAAAAGGCACCAGGAAGCAGGGACTATTCCAGTGATTCCTTTGTTCATTTGTTTTGTCAACATTTACCTTGTGTCAGCTGTGTGAGGCTCCAGGGAGCTAAAACCCACAACAGTCTTTACCCTTTTAATTGACCAGGTAGAAGACAGTGAGTGAGACAATGCTGAGTATTTAACAAGTGTCTGCTCAGGACATTGTGGGAATACAGACTGATTGTCACAGAGGGTTGATAGGACCTCCTGGAGTATGGCGACATTGGGGACAAGCTAAAAAATAAACTAAAATAAAAAAAAATAAAGGATTTACCCAGGCATCAAGGTGAGGAGAATTTTCAGAGGAAGGGAAACTTCCAGATAAGGATGGATAGTGACTGCACATGCTAAAAATACCCGTGTGAACCTTGTGAAGTCTGAGTTCTTGTTCAGGAAGACATGGCCCTTTGAATGAGCACACTTCCCAGTGTGAGGGATGGTGTGGAGAGTTTAGTAGAATGAAGAACCATACAGAATTGGAGAAGCACTTGTTCTGAAGGGGCTTTCAGGCAGCACTGATCTCAGCTCTGCTCCCAAAATGGTGCTGTATATCCACAGTAGCATGATATCTGGGAGAGAGATGCTATGGATGGATGAATCGGGCCCTCTGGGAAGTAGCAGTGCTCAGCCTGGAATGTAAATAGAGGAAGAGTCTCTATGGTGACACCTACATTTCTGGCTAGGAACAAGTGGGCTTGTGGGGATTTGATCCATGAAAACAAAGGAAGAGGTGAGTTTGGGATTGGAAAGATACTGTGTTCTGTTTGATACTTTTATTTGAAGACTTTAGCCAGTGGGGAACTGGGTGGGTATGACCTGAGGATATGAGAGAGTTGGAGGGCTGATGTTGTCAGACAATTTTAGGGGTAGTTTTTAACTATGGGAAAATAGCAACAGCTCATGAGAGAACACTGGGACTGAAGGACTGATAGCTAAGAGATAAATCTCCCAGGAAGGTGTCTGAGAAGGGACAGCCCAAAGGCAGGCAGAAAGCAGGAAAAGCAAGGTTTTGTGCACAGCAGAGGTGCTGTGCCACAGCACCACCTCCTCAGAGGTGTCTGTTGGGCCTGGCATCAAAAAGACTATTGGTGATGCAGTCAGGAACACTGTCATGAAGTGTCACTAAGAGATGGTGACTCTTGGGGACTGAAGGGAATGAGGATGCATGGAGATAGCATGCTGTGTATTCTGTTCCTGTGGGTGGGCTTGCCAAGTAGATAGCAAAGTAGCTAGAAAGCCATTGCACAAAATGGAGAGGTGGCTGTTTTTTAGACAAGCAAGATCTGCACAGTGTCCTTTGTGTGGGAAATTGAGAGTGGAGGAGTAGGAAACAAGGAAGGCTACAGAGGGAGCAGGAGCTCTAAGAAACAGACAGACTCTTCCCTCTGAGCAGAGAGAGGAAGAGGAAAGTCAGGATGTGAGAGCAGCTGGATTTGGGTCATGGAAAGGACTGGGTGACTGTATTTTTCTTAGAATTAATAGATACTTTCTGAGGAAGGCCCAACCCCAGTAAAGGACTCCGGGACAAGAAAGGGTGATGTCTGCAAATGATCACTGTCCAGGGTCCCATCAATGAGTCAAAAGCCAAATCAGAACCAAGTAGATTGCATGTCACTCCCGTCATGCATCACTGTGTGAGATGTTTATGGAGAGCATCTGTTTAACAGGGAGCGGAGTGACTTACAGAAGCCTGGGCTATAGTAAATATTTGATTAACAATACACGTATGAAATTAAACAGCTCTGCCCGTCTCCCTGGGTTCTGCTCTGCCAAAACCATTTGGTTTTTCTCAAAATGTTCACATTGCTCTTCCTCTCAACTAACTATAAACACTTAAAAGCCAATTGTATATGGCCAGTGAAGCCAGCAGATTCAGGGAGAAGCTTAGGGGAGTGAATACAGGTGCTGCTTTGGGCTGGAGCCAAGAGCAAGAGCACAGGCTACGGAAGAGAGTGTTAGCAGAGCACACAGGCTCTGTTCAGAGCTCCAGCATATTGATATTTCTTTTCAAGAGAAAGTAATTTGTTGACAACTCATTAAAGTGAATAAACTTGTATTTTAAAACAAAGAACAGAAGATGGAACCTTCAATGAATTAAGTCATGTAAAGTTTCAAGGGTTATTTAAGCTGACTTTGGTGATTAAAATAAACTATGGCTGCTTTGTCGCCTAGCAGCTCAGCATATTTGGGGCATTTGTTATGCCATTTTTCCTTACAGAACAGTTAGAATTTCATCTAGTCTCCTCAGAGTAAAGGGTAGCCTTATTAAGGGCCTGCAGGATGCTAGCTGTCCCAAATTCTTAGATGCAGGTTCTATTTATTGCCTTGGTTGAGAGCCTGGTTGCTTGCTGTCACTTTGGAAGCAGTGAATGAAAGTAGAGAATGACAGGTGATGAGTGCTGTCTCTTTACATTAGTCACAGGGACTTATTAATTTGCTTAGGAATCACGAGGGAATTCTACCATTATCATCTCCGGAATAAAGCTTCACCCTGCGATTGTTACATCTGAAATGCAATAAAGTAATGAAAATGCATTAATAAGGAATTGAGTCCCTCACTAATAAAATGTCACATTGAGAAAATTACTAGCTTTGAAATTCTTTTCTTATGGCAGTTGTAGCAACTGATACAGGAGAGTTGGATGGGCCCACAATATATCTTATTTGACAAGTACCTGGGTAGTTCTGATAAACAACAGTGTGGATGTTAGAGTACATCTGTCTCTCTCTCTCTCTCTCTCTCTCTCTCTCTCTTTTTTTTACTTAAAAGATTTATTTTTATTGATGCATATTTGTGTGTAACTGTGTGTATATGTGCACATGCACATAGGTGCCTGAGGAGATCAGAAGAGGATGCAGGTCCGCTGGAGCTGGGTTACAGATGAGAGTGAGCTACCTGACATGGGGACTTGTAATTGAACTTAGGTCCTCTGGAAGAGCAAAAGCATTCTTAACCTCTGAGCAATTCTTCTAGGCCCTCATTGAACTTTTGGGCCTGTAGTCAGTGTGGGATAACATTTAACAACCCAGGGTATAGGCCAGGCTATTCTTGAATCCACGAGCCTGGGGCTCAACATCCTCAGTGCTGGAGTCCCAGACATGTGCTGCCACTTTCCGCTGGTCAGTACCTTTAAAGGAACTGGAAGTCATTGAGTCCAAGCTCCTAGAGCAGTGATTTGGGTGCATGTAGTTAGCTGCTTATTTGGATTTGTTTGAGCCTGTAAATTAATCTCATTCATTATTTGATTTTACTCCAATTTATGTCTAGGGTGAAGAGAGGATAAAAACCAGGGTACCTTAAGGACTTTTACAGATTACATGGATTTTCTGTTTGTGCCGAGAACCATGGCATTTCAAAGTATTACTGGCTTTTCATGAGACCTTGCTTTCTAGTCATCCATTGGCAGCTTCAGGGTTGCCTGGTTGCTGACTTATTTGTATCTCTTACTGTGTAAAATTTTGAGGTTCCATGAAGTAGGAATATATAAATATAATGTATATGAAGGAAAAACCAGGTCTTCAAGTAAAAGTGTGATCCAGTTTCTGAAAATGAACCTGTTTTTCTGGAGTGTCACCTCTCTCATTCATTTTAATGTTATCATGATTTTCCTTATTACTTTTCCCTTTACAGTTTCACTGTTGTCAATTCACATATTCATTGTTTCTGTGTTTACCTGTTCTTCTCATTGTGTGTGTGTAGGCCCTGGTTTTCTGTCCTACATCACAATATCAAATAGTTCCATTACCCAAGGGTCTCTGTGCTATCCCTGCACAACCACCCTTTCCCCAGCCTCCAATCCTTTGCAGTAACAGATTTGTTTTCTGCTTCTGCAGTCTCATCATTTCAAAAATGTGACTGTTTGTCACCTTTAGGGATTTGCTATTTCAGTTGGCATTGTCTTAGAAATCACAGGCGTTGTGTCTGTCTGTTTTTATTTGTTTTTACTGTTGAGGAAAGCTCCATGGCATGGAGGTACCAAGCTTGGTTAACCATCTGCCCTTTGGAGGACACCCCAGTCTTTCCAGCACTGCTGTCACCAGTAAATCTGTCATTTATATACAGGGTTTTTGTTTTGTTTTGTTTTTAATGGGGACAGAACCTTTCATTTCTTTGGGATAAATGTCCAAGAGTATAATTGCTGGATTGTACAGTAATTTCATGGTCATCTTTATAATGCCAAAATGTTCTAGTGTGTATCATTTTAATGTTCATTATAGCAAATATATGATGACTTAAATGATGACTGAAGTCTCTCTCCATCTTTGATGGTATGTAGTGTTGCCATTTTGGTCTAGACATTGTCTTAGTTAGGGTTTCTATTTCTGTGAAGTGACACCATGACCATGGCCACTCTCATAAAGAAAACATTTAATTGGGGTGGAGATTAATAAATGATGGCAATCATGGAGGCATGCAGGCAAATGTGGTGCTGGAGAAGTAGCTGAGGGTTCTACATTTTACAGGAAGTTGACTGAGACACTAGGCAGTATCCTGAGCATAGGAAACCCCAAAACCCAACTTCACTTCCTCCATCAAAGCCACACTTCCTAATATTGCCACTATCTATGGATTATGGGAGCCAATTACATCCAAACTACCACAGACATCAGCTATGTAGGGATATTTAGCAATGGCTTCAGTCTGCAAGTCTCTGGTGGCTGTTGGTATCAAGTGTCTGTCCACAGCATTTTTTCATAGACTTTTGATAATTCTTTACATAGGATACATACTGGTTCTTTTTTTTTTAAAGGATTTATTTTACTTTTGATCATTTATGCATATGTATGTCTATGTGTGTGTATATACAGGTTAGTGCAGGGGCATACATAGGCCGGAAGAGGGTGTTGGAGCTCCTGAGTTACAGGTCTTTGTGAGCCACCTAACATGGGTGCTTGGAAATAAACTCAGGTCCTCTGTAAGAATACTGCAGGCTCTCAACCACTGAATATCTCTCCAGCCCCTCAATACTGGTTCTTTGAGGGTTGTAAAGTGAAGTTGTCTTTCAGTCTTTTAAAAGCAATTAACATAAGTCTGGATGAGATCCAGTGAATCAACTTTTCCTCTATGGATTTGCTTTTAGTGTTAGATATAAAAACTCTTGTGTTTTTGAGACAGAGTCTCATGTAGCACCATTAACCTGAGCTCCTGATCTTCCTGCCTCCACTTCCTCAACACTAGGATTACAGGTCTGGGCATCCAAACCCAGTTTCACTCCAAGAACAATTTATTTGTTCTAGTTCCTGTGGATGTCATTCCCTTCTCCTCATAAAAACGCTATAATATTAAGCTTGACACTTAAGCCCTTGATCCACTGGGGTTCATTTTTTAATGGGCTGTAAGATTTAGGTCAATTTCTTTGTTGTTTTTTCTTGGCCAATGTATGTCTGATTGTGGCAGCACTCTGTTGGAAGCCACTTGTCATCAACTTCCTTTTTCATCTTTTTAAGGTTACAGGGAGTACATTCATGTGTTCATACTGTAGGATGTCTGTCCTTCATTGATCTGTTTTTCCCTCCATCACAAAGGGCAGACTGATGGACAAAGCTGTGAGGCAGACCCACTGTCTTCTTCCTATCCGAAGACATAGGTACTATTCATCTATAGATTTCTTTGCCTTCTTGATATAAATTTTTAACTAGTCCTGTCTGTACCTCCAAAATTCATGCTGGAATTTGTGTGAATTTTAGAAAATCAAAGGACCAGTTTGGAGAATTGACATTTTCTGAGTAAAAGTTTGCTACCACCAATTCTTTTGGTTCTCCTTGTCTCAGTATGTTTTTATCTGTTCATTCCTCAAGGGTAATAATTTCTTTGATAGCGAACTCATGGCTGATATTATTTTTCCTTTTAGATCTTAAAAAAATGTGTTGAAAATCTTGTGCCTTTCATGGTTTCTGTTGAGAATTCTGCTATTACTTGAATTGCTATTCCTCTCAGTATAATATGCTGTTTCACTGAATTCAAGAATTTTTTTCTTTTTCTTTCATTTTCATTATTATTGGAGTAGATTTCTTAGGGTTCACTTAACTTCTTGACAGTAAAATTCAATGCATTTTGCTGAATTTACAAATTATTTAGCTATTATTTCTTCAAATATTCTTTTGGCCCCTTCAGCTTTTGTGCTTTTCTTTTGCAAGAGAATATGTAATGTTGTTTGTGTGTTCTTTGACCATTGCTTTAAAGTCTTTGTCAGAGTTCACTCCAACACCTGTGTCTTGGTGTCAGTTAATAGCTTTTCCCCCCTCACATATATTTTCCTGGATTTTGATGTGTTTGTGGTTTTTTTTTTTTAATCTTAGACATTTTGTCAGTCTTGTTAGGAGGCTCCTGGTCCTACTGCACTGTTGTGTCTTAGATGACAGTCAACCTGTCTAGTTTAGTGCTAGGCCTATTTGCTCAGTGCTTCCTTAGGTTGCTTAACTTTCAGGCTATTGGGCAGTTTGTTCTCTTGTGTTCATCTGTCCAGACCCCTCTTCTGTCTGGTGACTTCATAGTCAGAGGTCCTGGAAAGGGCACTGCCTTGGCTGCTCTCCTCAGGAAGTGACTTGATTTCTGCTGACTGTGCTCCTGTGGTTGGTGTGACCAAAATTCTTTTCTGTCCAGCGGAGGAATGACCTGGACTCAACTACTCAGGCTTTTACGTCAAAGTTAGGAGATGCCGGGCCCTGTTCACTCTCTTTCTTAGCTGGGGTTCAGAGAAAACTCTTTAAATAATGCCTCCCCCACCTTAACCCTGCTTCTGGTGTTTGTTACTTTATATTATTGAGGCAGTGTCTCATTGTGTAGCTCTGGCTGACCTGAAACTCCCTAGGCCGATCAGGCTGGCCACAAATTCACAAAGATCTGCCTGCCTCTGGCTCCCAAGTGCTGGGATGAAAGATGTGTGCCACCATACCAGGCCAGTCCTGGCATTCTCGCCTTGTTTCCTTCCCTCTACCTTTTAGGGTTTTGGTTTTTTTGTTTTGTTTTGTTTTGCTTGGTGGAGTCAGAATCACTGATTCTTATCTTTCTGTGCTACATGTTCTCTTCTCTACTTTCTTCTGCCAGTTTCACTCTTTTGATTAAATCACAGAGTGACTCTTACATCTTTTTTGAAAATTATTGTTCATAGCTTGTCACAGCTATGGAGCCACTGGCTAAAAGAATAGTTCTCTTCTCAACCGGTGTGTTCTGCTTCATTCCTGATTGTGAGCTGATCACTAAGCTCCATATAATTTAGCTTATTCAACCCAAACATGTTTGCTGACTTATTACTGTGTTCCTCCTCCTCATCTTCCTTCTTTTTGCCTTCCTCCTCTTACTCCTCCCCCTTCTTCTTTGCTCCCCTCCTTTGCACACTGGACAGCTCCCTCCAGGAACTGTGTGTGCTCTCTCTTTCCTGTCCCCAGGCCTATTCAGCATTCATCTCAGAACTCCATGACACCACAACTCTGCCCATCTCCCTCTGGGTCTCCTACAGTGTCCCTCTGATTCCTAGATTCCATGTCTCCTTCCTTCCTATTTTACTTCTTGTCTGTTGGACTTGTACAACTCGTATCTTTTGGGACTTTCCACTGAATTGGGTGCAGGTGGCAGCTGTTGAGATGTTCTGGATCTTTGGAAACTGTCTTCATCTTGTCATGATTATCTAGATTTATAATTCTTGATTGAAAGTGTCTTTCAGAATTTTCCATGTGGCCCTTGCCTTCCAAGCCTCCAGCAGTTCCCTTAAGATGCGAAATGACATTATTATTCTTGTGTCATCTGTGCCTTTTCCATGTCTGAATGCTTTTAGCCACTTCTCTTTATCTTTGAAATTTTGAAATCTTAGGTTGATAACCTTGCTGTGTGGTGTTGGGCTGGGTCTTGCTTAGGCTCTTTGATCTCAAAGAAACATTTTTTTTTCCTAGTGAAATGTATACTATTACTTATTTTCCCTTTTGTCTGTCTCCTGGTTTTTGAAAGTCTAATAGAAACTGAGCTTCAAAGGTAGAAGAACTTTTGCTGTTTCAGTTTACTTTTTATTCCCAGAGCCTACAGCAGTGGTTCTAAAGGGGAGGAGCACCATACAGCAAGTGCATGGTTATATGGATGAAATGCCAAAGGAAGTGCTCCTGCTTGGAAGTTAAATCTCCTGCTTTCATCTACAAAATTTCCTTTACATTCTTTTCTGGTTTTCCCTGTGAGACACCCTCTGCAGACCCTGCACCTTTCCTGTTGTATTCTCTTCTAATTGATTGTTTCTGAGATCCCCCCTCTTATCCCTTTTGTAAAGAATTCTTTAGAGCTGTTAAACAATATAAAACTGTCAGTGGACAGTGCAGCCAACCTCAGCTTTTCCATGTGCTACAAAGCTGAGATCAAATTTATTTTTTCACATACACACACACACACACACACACACACACACACACACACACACACGTTTGAAGCAGCATCATTACTAACATGACCATCCTTCTTACAGTGTGTATCACACTTGTCTCAATTAAGTGGGTGTTAAAGGGACTCTTCTGAAGCAGGGGTCTTGGTTCATGGTCTGCTTTACCTGTAAGGTCTCCACACAGCATCTTAGTCACATTATACTCTTTATATTTGATAATAAATATTCTTGGAATTTGTTCTCCAAAACTATCAAGATCATTGCTGGACTATTAGAATTTCCATGTACGTTTGTAGAATCAATGTCTCCAATCCTACAGAACACACATACCAGCTGAGATTGCTTTGACCTCATAGATAATATTTCATATCTTCATTGTATGGTCTTTTAATCTGACTTTGATATGTTTTTACATCGTAACTTTTGCATTTTCCTCAACAAAGTGTATGGAAATTTGGTCTATTTATTCACTGAAAAACTTTGTTTATATAATAGGAATTCAATATTGTAGTAAAATGTTACACCTTTTTGCATAAGATACTTTTTGTGTAGTTGTTATTTTTAAAAAACATGATTTTGGTTCTAAACAATGGAACCCCTCAAATCTTTCTCCTGTGTGTATGTTTAACTTTAATGTTGACTGATAGTCTGTGTGGGCTAGATCCCCAGTACCATAGGAATCCAGGCTCTTCCTGTGTCTAGTTGCTGCTTACCACAAGGAAGAAAATAAAGAAAAAAAAAAAAAGAAAAAGAAAAAGACTTGCAGATTGTACTTGTTCTCTCTTCAAATACTAGGCAGGGAAATTTCTTCCCATGCTCTGCCCCTCTGATGCTTTCACCATGAGTGTCCTTCAGGGCTGTCACTAACCTAATCTGTGGGATCTTTTAAGGTGCTCTAAACCCATCATGATATATAACTTGGTCCTGGGCTTTGGTGGCCTCTTGGCTGCTGCTACTTGAACGTATTAAGCAGAGGTGGTGGGGGAGTCACGGTAGGGGGAAGAGCAGAGGTGGGGTCATTGTCTAGGCAGAGAAGGGGTCTAATACTTCTATTGAGGTTTCTCACTGTATAATTTATTATCTAAAATTTCCCTACTTCTTGGCTAACAAAGAACATGGTTTTTGCTCTGTTTTGCTCTTGTCTAATATTTGAAATTTAAATGAGTTTACCTATTTTTTTTGAGGCCTGTGTTTTGTTGTTTGTTGTGATACAATGATAGTTAAGATGGTATATGACATTACTGTTATTGTAAACTCCTGCATCCTTAACTTGCTTCAGGCATAATAAACACTTAATTCTCTTTGATGGAAAAATGCTTCCTAACAATCCCTCAGTCAAACAGAATGAGAACAATGACAATAGCATATGGGTCCCCTGCTTGTTTGGCTATAGGTATATCTTAGAATGAGTAAGTTATGCTTTCCAGAAGAGTATTTGGAAAAAGAAATGAACGAATGATCATTTTATTATAGGGTTTAATTAGTGAAGTGTTCATTTATAGGAACTCAGATTCTGGGTTAATGATATAATGCCTGCTGGTTAGCACTAAAAAATTGGGGTTAAAATATCCTTTCTTACTGATAATTAAAGTTTTATGACTGGTATTTATTTACTTTTTCATGGGGTTCAGAGAGAAATTTGGAAATGTGCTTTGCGGGGAAGCATAGTGGCTCTATAATTGTAGAATAGTATGTCATAGAAATTGATGTGTAACTAAATCTCATTCATACAGCTTCTAAATTTAGTGACTTGAATTTTCCAGTTCTCTTCTTTAGACCTATCTTTTCTTTGTTATTTTAATTGAACGAATGTAACAGTTTTAAAGGAAATAGAAAAATCTGTGTGTGTGGCTTTGTTTAGTCATTTCAAATGAATTAGCTAAAAGGAATATATTCAAGAGCTAAAATTAGCTCATTTATTATGAACTGGAAAATGGACATGAGAATATATTTTATGAACCACTTCAGGTTATCCAATTTGTTCATTGCCCTGTTCCTTGTCGTTTGGGTCTTGTCATTTGGTATTTTAAAGTCCTGTTTAAGACTAAATTTTTGAGTAAAGAGCAGTTTTTGAAAGCCATGTTTCTTTTTGCATTTTAAATATTTAATGAACATTATAACTCTCATGCATTGTTTGGTGTGTTCTATAAACTTTGGAGGGCATTCCAGCAATTTCTGGTTGGAAGTGTGCAAACCGTGTCTCCCAGCAGCTGTGTCAAGGATTTGTGAACCTTGCATTTACTAACTTGTCTTCACTACTGCCCAGTGTTGAAACTTGTTTTCCAGTCCTTGTGATAGTTCTGTGAGCAACATGACCTTCTTCCCATGATTTCCTTGTTCTTGTGACACAGCTGAGGTCCTGAAGTCAGGTTTTGTTATTTAACACTGCCACCAGCAGTGGTATGACAAATCTATCAAGTCTCAGGTAACTGCCTCATATCTGTAGAATCCTGTGATTTTTACTAACTAAAAACTCTTTGTACAACATTGAGAGTGAGAGTGAGAGTTGGAGAAAGATGTGAAGAAAATAATCATACAATCTGGGGGACAGAGGAACAACTGGAGTGCAGAGTCGAAACTGCTCTGATGTGGCTTTAGGGTGTGTCCCAGTTTAAAACCAAGATTAGACTCCTCCTGGCACTCAGTGGTTGTCTTCCCTCACCACTTAGTTTCTGGGATTTCATTTTTGTCTCACAATTGCCCTTTTTCCTTCCCATGTCCATTTTTTTCATCTGATAATCTTTCTTTATGCATGAAAGAAACTGAAGCCATTGAGCCAAAACTAGATCCAACTTAGGCTTTCCAAAAATTGACTTACCCAAGCTTGCATGTATTGTCGGCTTTTTACCTGGTTTTGTTAAATATTTAAGATCTATGTGTCTGTCCACTTGGGTCTTGAATTCCATCTTCTGCCTTCCTGAGGAATGTGATATCACTCTTGAGTATTCAATCTGTTTTCTTTACTAAGACAATTCCATCATCTCTAGGACTCTTTCAGAGGTGGAAGAGCCACACCCTTCTTAGTCTTCCCTCTGTTGTCATTGTTTTTCTATTCTTCCCCTTAGAAGGTGTGGTCTCCACTCTTTTTCCCCAACTTGTATCTTTCTAACCTGCTTTTTGCTTCCTTTGTTCTCACAGTTGCTTTTCAGGAGGTGATCAGGGACCTGTGTGAAAGCAGCCCAGGACACCCCAGGTCTGATCTCTCGTGACTTTTGAAATGTTCATAGCAAGTCACTTAGTTTTTCTTCCTAACTGACCTGTGCTCTCAGTCTGTCTGTCAGTATGTGTCTATGTCTGTTTCCTTGTTCTCCTTCCTGAGACTGAAGGCCATCATCACCTTTCATTAACTATCAGGGTTGCCCAAAGTTAGCCCTTTTGGGGGTTCTATTCTTATTCTATACCCTCTTCCTGGGATACTCATATAAACTCTTTGAATTGTCTTGGTTATATGCCGATGTCTCAAGAAGTTCATGAGGAATCCATCCTGTCTATCAACAATGAACTTGACAATCCTTTTTATGTATTTTGAAGGCATCACAAACTCCAAGTGTTCTAGACCACAGTGATCTGTCCAGTTGCTTACACCATAAACATGGGAGGTCAAAAGACCTTGTTCACAGGAACCCAATTTATCACATTCCTGCTCCCAGATGTCTGTGGTAGACTGTCTCTTCTCTCCATCCCTCAAGCTGCCAGCCCATCTTATGTCACCACCCTTTTCCTTGACAACTGTAGTAGTTACCTAACTGATCTGTTCTATTTGCTGTTCTTTGACATTGTAATCTTTGAAAGACAAAAACACCCTTATAAGCCGTGAGTTTGCACTTGCTCTCAGATACAGACCTTAATGTAAATTACAAGGTGTGAATTTTCTTCCCTGGCTTGGGGCATTGGCAAGCAGCTGCTTCCTCCTCCTCCTCCTCTTCCTCCTCTCCTCCTCCTCCTCCTCCTCCTTCTCCTCCTTCTCTCTCTCTCTCTCTCTCTCTCTCTCTCTCTCTCTCTCTCTCTCTCTCTCTCTCTCTCTCTTCCTGTCCCCACAGTGTGGATGATACTTGCTCCTTGCCACATGAATCTGTGCAGTGTACCTTTCTCACCTTCCACCAGCCTCATCACCTGTTGTTGTCCTGGCTTTCTGATCTCAGGACAAGTACCATTTCCTCAGGAAGTCAACCCTATTACCATAGAGATGGCCTAAGACTTATTATACTCATTTTTTTGTTCTTCACAGTCCCTTACATATATATGTAACTTCATTTTTAATTCTGTAATTTAGTTCAAATATTTTTTCTAGGGGACAGCAATAACAGGGTTCTGTTTTGTTTTTCCCAAATGTTTTATCGCCTTGATCCTACACAATGTTTTGTCATATAGGTGGAGGGCCAGTGTGATGGCTCCACAGGTAAAGGTGCTTACAGCTGAGCCTGAGAACATGCTAATCCTAACCCTAACAAAAAACCTTAACTCTAAGCCTTAACCCAACCCTACTTCCTAACCCTATCCATAATTCCTAATTGTGAGTTCTATCCCCAGGACCCACATATTGGAAGGAAGGAACTGACTCTAACAGGTTTTCCTCTGATCTGGACATGCCTGACATTGTACATGCATACCTACACACACACACACACACACACACACACACACACACACACACACACACACACACACACACACTTAAATAAATGCAATGATTTTTGAGACAGGGTCTTACTAAGCCTTAGGTAGTCTAGAACTCACTATGTAGATCAGGCTAGTCTAAAACTCACAGAGTGCTCTTGAGTTGCCTCTTGAGTGCTGGGATTAAAGGCACATGCCACTACCATACTCAGTCTTAAATTTCAAGTAGTATCATATAGTTTTTGGCTCATATATTTATGAATGAATGAATGAAGCCAATTAGTTTGGGGGCTTAATGCTGGCAGTTACTTGCTTTTTATGTGACTTTGAGCAAGCTGTTGCAGAGGTTAAACCATTTATTCTTCATCTCTTAAAAGAAAGATGACAATTGTATGTAATATAATAAAATGAGTGGTAAGTACAGAGTCTAGTGCCAGCCATGAGTGCCAATAAATTATATAATTGTGATTATTGTTACCTGAGTATCTGCAATTTCTTTCTAAATTGAATTTTTATGTCTATTTAAGATACTTTCTATCTCTAAGAAGAAAAATGCAGACAGTGCTTAGCTTGTGAGGTTCTTTTCTTATCCTATTTAGAAACACACCCCAACACAAACATGCATAAACATATCACATTACTTCTGTTTGTCTGTCTGTCTGCTTGCCTGTGATTTCTGTGTACATGTTTTTGTTGTTGTTGTTGTTTGTTTGTTTCCTTTACATCTGGTATCTTCTAGCATGTTCCCACTTTAATAGGACTTAGGAGGAAGATAAGCTTTCACAGCAACTTTGGAACTTGAACTAGCTTCTTTGGCAACCTTGGAGGTATTTAGGGCCCAGTGTCCTTTTGTCCTACTCTGCCTAGGCTTTCATGAACTCAGGGTATCTCTCCAGATGCAGAGAGAATGGAAATGTGAAGATGTAAGTCCCCTGACTGTGAACTTCCCTTTCTGTGTTAGCATCAGTGTATTTTAATTGGGACTTAACACTTGTAAAGTAGCTCATATTACATTGTATACTTATTTCTGAGTAGTGGTATTCTGATGTGCCTCACCTTTAGTGATGGTTAGGAATGCTTATTTCAGAGCATGGTTGGTTGTTCTGGGACAGGGAGACTTGTGTTTTTCTCCTGTTACTACAAGGCCTTACATTAAAACTTGAAATGTCTTTTGTTGGAAGTTCTTGTACATTTTTCTTCTTAAAGAAATGCTATCTTTAATTAACTAAGATAATTAGTTATTTGTTTTTAATTTGTTTTTAATTTTCTTTATTTATTTTTGTGATCCGAGATCTCATGAAGCCTAAGCCTAAGCTGGAAATTGCTATGTATCTCAGAACTTGCCACATGGCCCAGGATGTCCTTGAATTCTCCATTATCTCCCTGCTTTTGCCTCCTAAGTGCTGTGATTACAGGTGTGTACCACCAGGCCTCAGTGTCTTATTGAAGTATATGGAACATCATAGACCATTCAACTGCCAAATACTCAGTTTGCATCAGAAGACACAGAGGCTAGTGGTTTGCCTCTGTCATAAGCCACCATTCCTTTCTGGAAAGCCTTTTGATAGCCAGTATTTTTAAAAAATAAATTATTATAAGGTTCATATTTGATTTATAATATGTTGTTAACATTCAGTGTGTGTGTGTGTGTGTGTGTGTGTGTGTGTGTGTGTGTGTGTGTGTGGATGTGTATATTTATATACCATATAAAGTACTTTGGCTGGAATATTTCAGTTTTATGACATATTTAATTCTCAGTTCAATTCTCTTTATTGTGTTTTTTTTTCTAAGAAAGTCATGACTATAACTCTATTAGATGTTAAATTAAGCCTTACTGAGAAAAATATATATTTTTATAGTGGTTTTCGCTTTGGTAGTTGACACTGAACTAGAGTTTCCATTGAACTAAAAAAGTAATATAATTTGTATAGTTAAGGCTAGCATTATGCTAATTCTAGGGAGGGCTAAGGAAGGCTTCTGAAAGGGAGGGTGCAGACTCTCATGGATGTTGAGAGTTAGAGAGGGTGTGTGGTATGAAGCTAACTCTGTGAGACTACTGTAATGCCCCAGGGAAAGGAACAATTGCTCCTCTATATAAGTGGGTTCAGAGGCCACCTTCTAGTGAACACTTTGATTTTCCATAGTACAGCCTCTGGATGAAACAGAGACACTATTTGTGGCAATGTATTGCATTTTCTATAGGTTACCATGATTTTCCCAACATTCATGTGGCACATGGGTTTTCACTAAGAATAAAGATGCTCACCCCACGAAAGAGACAAAACAAGTAAGGGGAATATAGTGAGTGACCTCCATGTACCTTGAGATTTCAATGGGAAATGGAAGCTGCAGAGTGATATCTCTGGCAGTGGCCTGGGGCCATGAGTTTTCCTTGTCATTTCAAACCCAGGAGGTGTTTCTGGTTCATATGGGTTTGTAGGCCCTCCATTGCCCATTTGGGTTATTGGCAGGATGGATGGCTTTAGGGAGGATGGGAATGGTCCCAGGGGAGGGATTTCTCATCTGCTTATCAGTGTATCTGGGCATGGCTGAGAAGATCTGGAAGGACTGTCTTTTGAGCTAGGTCAGAGAAGTGCTTTTGCTAACATATTTTAGGGTGTGCCTAGTAGGGTGTATTCCAGGAGGTCAGTGCTGGGTCAGCCGTCATGCTGTAGGAACATGCTGCAGGGGATTTAGTTAACCATGATGGAGATGTAGTCAAAGATCACACTTGGCTCTGGTCCTTTCTGAGCAAGATAAGCACTTGTAAGTCTCCATCAGTCCATTCTCTGCTTAAGGACACTTGGAGCTCATTGACTGCTCCTCCAGACTATGGCTTTCCTCACATGGATGGCTCTGTAGAGGGAGATATTGCATTACAGCACACACCTTGACTTCTGTCCACTGCTAGCACAGATTCGGACCATTTAAACTATGGAAAAGTCTAGCTATTGTTCACTTCTGGCATGCGGAAGCCTGAGAGACTGAGGCAGATTCTGAGCTTTGTGAGCTGGTTCTGGAAGGTGCCTTCTGCAGGTATGGAAGTAAGGTGCTCCATTGTGACACCCAAATACTGCTTCTTAAAATGTGCAGCTCTGCATGGTATACCACAGTTCCTCTCTGGCTGGGGTAAATGGCCTGTGCTCCCCACTCCTAGCAAAGTGACCATCCTCCTGCTGTGACAGTGCCTATCTCCTCTGTGTCTTCCCCTAGTGTGGCTGAATGTGGCTGGCCTTGCCTGCAGCCTCTCTGGCTTCAGTGTTCTGGCAGGTCTCTCATCCTCTACTCTCATCTCGGTATGCTTGTCTGTTTCCAAGCCATGTTGCATATCCATAGTTCCTGGGAAATTACTTGTCATTCTTGCTTATCACCTAAAATAATAACATGTTTTTTTTCTATTGTAGCATCTGCTAATAATGGCAGAACTATTTAAAAGATTATGTTAATCTGTCAAGAGGATTATCTTCTACCCCTTTCCAAAGCAGAGTTGAATTTGAACAACATAAAGGGCATTTGTTTTTTTTTTTTTTTTTTTTTTAGTTAAGGATTTTGGTTAAGGTTTTACTATGTGTTTAAATTCATGCTGAGTGACTGGAGGCATTGAGATTTTGAAGTTGGAAATGTTTATAAACCGTCCAGAGTAAACAGGTGCCACCTGATTTTTTTTAAAGAACTGTTTCCCTGGTTCCTTTGAAATCCACTATGTGTATATATAATAAACTACAAAATGTATAGGTAGTAAGTAAATAGGGTTTTTAATGAAAGACTCAACTGTTAATAAAATGCTTATGCCCACTGGGTAGAATTTAGGATGCTTTTTATACTTTTGTACTTTGCTGTCTGCTTCATGGGGAGCATGTCCTTATTCTAATGATGAGTGAAAATATTTTGTAATGGAGAAATGCCTTAAATATGACAGTAGTTTTGAAAAGCATGTTGAAATTTGTGTCTTGAGCAGCACCCCAGAGCTGATTAATTACTTCTTCCATTCTTCTTAGAAAAGCACAGTTTTTCCATTCATACAATTAAGAGCTGTGCTCATCAGCATTTGAAAGGTGCTGTCCTCCAGGCATTTAAAATATAACCCCAAAGTACAATGACATTGTGAAACACAACAAAAATAATAACACGTCGGAATCCTGGCCAAAAAAAAAAAATGCCCATCTGAATTGGGGAAATGGACTACATATTTGTTTCCATGAATAAGTTTATTTGTTTTTGGATAATTCCTTTAAAATTTATTTTATGTTATGTTTTTAAGATAATTTTTTAATCTGTGGAAGTCAGTCTTTGTTACTATAATCCAGGGATGTTGTAGTTCCTCCTTTGCAAACATCAACTTTCTTATTTAGCAGCTTTGTTTGAGATATCATGATCAGTTCATTTATTTTCATTTGTCTTTTTTTCTCAGGATTACAAATTGAGGTAAAGTTAAGTGTGAACTTAGTTTCATGGTAAAATGTTTGCTAGTGGATGGAATTTAATTATAACCCATTCTGCAAAGGGAAATGTAGGTTTGGGGCCTTCATATTAGACTTCAGTTATTAGCTGGTGTCCTGAGACACTGTTTAGAGAAATCTGAATATAGATCAGATATTTATAGAGATTTTTTATTATAGACTTTTTTAGAAGTTCCATACTTTAAGCATACTTACAATATTTTTAGCAGCTCTGTATTTTTGTGATTTATGATAAATCATAAGTAGATGGGTCAGTCTTCTTGAATGTAGAAAAATAAATCACAGGGGGGTTCTTTTTTTTTTTTTTTTTTTTTTTGGTTTTTCAAGTCAGGGTTTCTCGGTGGCTTTGGAGGCTGTCCTGGAACTAGCTCTTGTAGACCAGGCTGGTCTCAAACTAAAGGAAATCTGCCTGCCTCTGCCTCCCGAGTGCTGGGATTAAAGGCGTGTACAACCACCACCACCACCACCACCACCACCACCACCACCACCACCACCACCACCACCTGGTAAATCACAGGGGATTCTTAAGCTTTTTAAAAGTTTAGACATGTTCAACAGTCTTTTGTTCTTCATGGGATATTCTTTCCCACTAGAAGTATATTTTCTTTTCTTGTTAATTATGTTATTCCTTTTAAACATTTATTGTTACTATGTGTTTATGTGTGTGTGTGTGTGTGTGTGTGTGTGTGTGTGTGTGTGTGTGTGTGTGTGTGTAGGTCACAGGACAGCTTCATAGAGTTGCTTTTCTCGTTTTCTGGGGATTGAACTTAGGTCATGAGGATCGCCTGGTAAGTCCTTTTGTCCACTGAGCCATCTTACCAGACCTAGTTGTGGGTTTTGAAAGGATATAATAGACACTAAATAATACAGTTTTGTCTATTAACTATTTGTGTATTTGGGTTTTTCTTCATGAACCTATGACATGGAATTCTCTTTAACAACATGTTGATTTAAATTTGGAACTTTGCAGTAGTTTAGTGTTTCAAAAATTTTTTAGTAGAAATAAGACTTTGTAGGGTTTTTTTTATTAAAAATGTGTGTGTGTGTGTGTGTGTGTGTGTGTGTGTGTGTGTGTGTGTGTATGTGTTCTTGGGTGGGGGCCACGGGTTCATTTTTGGTATCTTCCTTCTCCACTGGATTGTTTTAAGGCAGAGAGGTTCCCTGAACCTAGTGCTTTTGGTGTCAGCCAGACTGTCAGTCCAGCTAGCTCTCACCAATATTCCTAGCCTTTTAAAACTGTGCTCAGATCGAAGGGCCAGTGGCTCAATGGATAACGCATCTGACTACGGATCAGAAGATTAAAAATATGCTCTGTCATCTAATCTCAGGTCCTCAATTTTTCAGGCCAGGCACTTATTATAAAGAGCCATCTCCCCATCTCAAGCCCTGTAGTATTGATACCTAGCATTGGATAGGATACATTTCTTAGTATGCTTCTGGAATCTCATCTACCTAATTGTGACTTAGTTTCCAGTTAGGGCCTATTTTTAGGTTAGTTTTTCAAATGCTTTGTGGGGGAGATGGGGGAGAAAGTTCAGCATTTAAGAGTATTGTCTGCACTTCCAGAGGACACAGAGCATTGGCATGGTGGCTAGCAACCATTTGTAAATCCAACTCCAGGAGATCTGCCACTGTCCCTAGCCTCCCCAGACAATGAATGCACAGTGGTGTAGGGCCTGACATACAGGCAAAGCATCCACACACACTTAAAACTGTACCTGTTTGTTTGGTTTTTGTTGTGTATGCCTTGTGTACACTGACTGCTCTTCAAACTCAATATTCTTCACCCAGTGCTTCATTTTCAGGTTCTCTAAGCAGTGTTATTTAAGTCAGTTTTTTCCCTCTTAGCCATCAAGAGGAAACACATCTCTGCCTGAACGGGGCTCTTTGATCTTCAGAGAGCTTTATCTAAGGAGAGATTAAACAGTCTCTTGGGCATTTTCCCAGAGAAGTGGAAATTGCTTCCAGAGATTTCAGATCAGGTGAGGTTGCTTCTCTGAATTAAGACAGAGAAATAACTGAGTTGATCAGGGCTTTCCTCCTAAGTGAGAAACTCCAGATTTGCCCAACATTGGTGGTCACAGGCAGCTGTCTCTTATGGATCTACCCTGCTTTATGTGAGCAGTGGCCTCAGGAAACAGCCCCAGGGTTCATCTTCCTCTGGATAGATTTTCAGGTGGTCTCTTCTGAATCAGAAGTTTCAGCTTATAAATACTGAAGAGAGAGCAGCAAATTCAGCTTGCACTCAAGAGTCATGGTATGGACCAGAGCAAGTGTCACAGGCTCTAAACTGTGGGACTCTGAGTGTTCACTATGGGCCCTGTGTCACTGTGCAGCTATTTTGAATATCCCTGGAGGATCTCAGTTTGGGTAAAGAAATATTCTATGAGCAAACTAAATTTCTGTTATCCTGTTAATTTTAACCTTTTAAGTCACAGCTAGTGACCTGTGAATTTATGGATTCCCATGTTCATATAAGTCTGTGCGGAACTGGGGAGATGGCTAAGTCAGTAAATATTGGCATGCAAACATAAGGAGCTGGGTTTGATCACCATCACCTACGTAAAAACTGGACACTAGCCAGGGGTTGGTGGTGCATGCCTTTAATCCCAGCACTCGGGAGGCTGAGGCAGGTGGATCTCTGTGAGTTCGAGGCCAGCCTGATCTCCAGAGTGAGTGCCAGGATAGGCTCCAAAGCTATACAGAGAAACCCTATCTCGAAAAACCAAAACAAACAAACAAACAACAACAACAAAAAACTGGACAATAATGCCAGTGCTTGGGTGGTGAAGACAGGAACCCTGAGGTTGCTAGCAGTCTTGTTTGTCGAGATGAATCCGCAATCTCTAAGCACAGTGAATGAGTCCATCTCAAAATACAAGGAGAGAGCTCTCGAGGAAGAAACTGGACTGAAGGTTCCCGTGTTAGGCACCAATTGAAGGCAGGGTTTAAATGAGTTCACCAGACCCAAGATAAAAGATAAATAGGTGTTTTTATTGGGGAACAACTTACACAGATAAGAGTAAATAACTGCTGTGGCCTTCCTGCTCCCGAAGATGCAGTCTCTGCCCTCCTGATTCTCTCTGAGATCCAAGAGAGAGTGTGCTCACCACTTCTTTCCCTTAAAGGATTCTTGTCTATACCTGAAACCACACCCAAAAGGGTATGACCACTAAAACATGTTCACAGGCAAGTCACGATACCATTACACAGGACATCTATCCCCAGCCTCCACATTCGTAGACATACATGTACATGTGTACACACACACACACACACACACACACACACACACACACCAGTTGCTAAGGTTCTCCTGTTGTCAGGTAGAGATCCTTGGGGTCAGAAATTTTTATAGGGTACATTAGAAACTGTCCTGAATTAGGGATGCGAATGGAGACCATCTCAAAGTATGGATGTCCCAGGAAGGGTTATAATCTGACTTTTAAAAGGATAGTTGAAAGGACAGAGAATGTAAGGAACTAAGAGGAGAATCAAGTGTCTTAATTCCTTTTTAGAAATTCCAGGCACTTTTTGTTGAAATTTGGAGAAAATGACTTAGCCCATGTTTTTCCAGTTTGAGCATCTTGGAAGAAAATATCATATAAATGCAAATTTCTGCTATTACCATTTCATCTTGTATATTGTACTTAAGACACTAAGACACGGAGAATACAGCAACTGTTTAATGTACAAGGCATCGCCTATGAAATATTTCTTTATCACATAAATACTTTGCTGTTTCTCTTTCTTCTTCCTTATTCCTCTGAGTCGACCAAGATAAACCCTGGCAACACCTGGAAACTGTCTCATCAGTTTGATGACTCTTGGGGTGTGGGCTTGAGTAACTACTGGTTGATACAATTTTATGTCCTTCATTTCATTAATTAGTTTAGGAAAACTATTTGGATTTTATATATAAATGCTTGCTAATTACTTGAGTCATGAGAACACTGAATGAGGTCCCAGTGTCCTATTAATTCCTTCAGGTCTGGAAATTTTCCTATAATTGGTTTGGCAAGAGGATTGAGCTAGATTAGAGACTAATGAGGAGATAAGTATGTAATGTTAATGTGGTAGAAAGCTGTGGTTGTCAGTAAATGGTATTAGGAATCAAGATTCTGTTTTTATTTCACTGTTTCCTTCTACAAAATCATTATCTTCTGATATTGTAAATTGGATTATTTTGCACCATTATTTTTAATATGTATTAATCCTCAAACTATAGGTAGTTAAAACCTTGGCAATTAAGGAGTCATTAATACAAAGTGAGCCATACGAGCAATCAATTTAGATACTTCAAATAATTCAGATGAAGTGGAGTTTTGCATGCTTACCTTCTGCTTTCATCTTGGCTAAGATGTTGGAAATTAGGAATAAGAACTGTTGTCCACTGGAGATTCCCAGGCCAGTGCAGTTTGCTATCAAGTAGAGGACTGATAGTTGGCATTGTGGAGAGATGGACATTGTGTTGCTTTTTTACTCTGATCTTACTTTCATAGTCACCTCAGCTTTCACAGTAGTGTAAAGCATTCCGTGGAGCTGCACTCCTTTAATTTTTGCTGTTGTTGAGACAAGATCACACAATGTAGCTATGGCTGGCCTGGAACTTGCCATGTAGACCAGACTGGTCTCCAAAACCTAGAGGTCTGCCTGTCTCTGTCTGTTAGGTGCTGGGATTAAAGGTGAGCTCTACCATGCTGAGAGGAGTGAAGGCTGACTTTCCTCATGGAATTCAAGGAACAATGTGACGTTTGAGTAGCAAAAATGAAAGTCTTTTGTGTTTAACTATGAGTAAACATTTCTTTCCTTTTTATGTAACCAAATTTAAAATAATAACTACAGTCACTTTTACTTGAAGTAAATGTGATAGTCATGTGTATTTTACTTAGTTTTATTTTTTTCTCTAATCTTTGTACACATCTTCTGTCCTTTAACTAACACTCAGGAAGTGGTGTTGTATTGTGAGTGTTTTCTTACTCATATCATTTTCCATAGTGGGTTCTGTGCTACCTGATGCACAGCCAGCTGCCCAGTCCTCTCTGTCTGCCAGTGGATTACACATGTGACTTTGATTCCCTTGCTTTGTATCTATCTCCTGTTAGATGGGGGAAGACTTGCAAAAACAGTTGCTGCAAATCACATATTTTGAGCAAATTTTATTGATTATATGGTATAAACTTAGCCCATTGTTAAGGAACTGTAAAAGGAAATAGGGAAATATTTTTTCAAAAAATTATTTTTCTGCTTTAAAAAATTACAGTCAAATTGGAGAGACATGACTAACAAGTTAGGAAAAAACAAAACAAAGATAGCATTCAGAGTATGTTTCAGAAAAGAACACATGTATAGGATGTATAGGATTGTCATTGTGGCTCTGCTGTTGCAAGACCCTGAAAGAAACAGGATAGTATTTATCTATCTATCTGTCTGTCTGTGTCTGTCTGTCTATCTGTCTATCTTAAGACTGGCCTTGCACTCCTGCTTGTCCTGTCTCCACCTCCTGAGTGCTGGGATTACATGCTTGTGTGTCAGTTTCTTATTAAAGTTTATAGGAAACTATAAAGCCTTCAATTTTTTCTATTATTATTATTATTATTATTATTATTATTATTATTATTATTATTATTAATTCAAGTTAGGGAACAGGCTTGTTTCACATGTAATTCCCCTCTCCCTCTCCCTCCCCTCACCCCCATTCCTTCTCCCCCACCTCCAACCTACCCCCCACCCCATCCACCCACCACTCCCCAGGCAGGGTAAGGGCCCCTAACCGGGGCTCCACCAAGTCCACCAAATCTTCCTGTGCTGGGCCTAGGCCCCTCCCCATGTGTCCAGAGACAGAGCGCATCCCTTCAAGTGGGGTGGGCTATCAAAGTCCCACACACACACCAGGGCAAAACGCCAGTCCACCTCCAGAGGCTCCCAGGAGTGCAGGGCAAATTTAAGTTGTTCCTTTGTATTAGACGGCACTGAGGCCAGTGGCTTACTTAAGTTACACAGCTAGCCATTTGGTATCATTAGAATGCAGGGGGACAGCCAAATGTTTTTAAGCTTTGGCCACACTGAAAGTAAAACTAGCAAGCCTTGCTAATGCAATTAGGATGTACACCAAATGTGTGTGCCCCCCACCCCGTCTTGGGCATCTTCACCCTTTTCCTATTACTTCCTCTTCTACCTTCAGTATTATTTATCCCCTTGGTTTGTGTATCTAGTGCCATAAAAGCCTGAAAGGAAGCTGAGGACTGGCTGGTATGAGAAAACACAGCTGTCAATAAGTGAGGAATTTTCTAGAGTAAATGAAGCAGTACCTTGCAGCTATAGTCCTTATCCTAAGCCTTTCACCATACACACTTGTGTCTCAAAATTAGGGACCACAAAAACCTTTGCACTAAGCCAGGAATCACCTAGCACATGCAGAGAGCAAAGAAGGCAAACTATGTCATAATGCCTACTGTGATTATGTCTTGCACCTTTTAGAATGTGCTACATTTCCTTGGCCTGTAAGCCTTGTAGGTCTGTGTTGAATACCTCACTAGAGATTTTGTTGAGTTTTTATTGACTCTTTGGTAAGGCAGCTACTTCTGTTAATTGTTTAGCTGGCCACCTGATTTAGGTTTACATGCTTGTCATTCTTTAAAGTTTAAATTTGCTGCTTAGGTGTGTGTGTGTTGTGTGTGTGTGTGTGTGTGTGTGTGTGTGTGTGTGTGTGTGTGTGTGTGAATTTAAATGTTCAATTTCATAATTTTTTTCACTGACCACTTTTGCTGCATGGTGATTTTGATGTATGGTATTTTCATTGTTATTTGTGTACATTTTGACTTTTAAATTCTGATTTCTTCTTTACCATTGGATCATTTAGAAATGTATTTTTGAGTGATAAAGATACCTTAGTTTTGAAAAAAAAGTCACTGATTTCTGACTAGGTTGCACTGTTTTTAGCTGACTCAAACTGTATTGTCCTGGTCATTTGGAACCTGTGAAAATTTTTCATGGCCCAGTGTGTGATCGTGTCTCATACATGAATAAGAATATTTGTTTTCCATGTATTGGATGCATAATTTTAAACACACCTGTAAGTCAGCTTGTTAATGATAATGTCCATTTTAGGTATCCTTAATGATAGTTTTTTTTTTTTTAATCTGGTTATTCAGCAATTGTTAAAACATTCCACTGTGTTTTGACTCTGCAATTTAAAAAATTCTTGCAGTATTTCCCTTATATATGTTGAATTTACTCAGTGGTATGGTGGCAAATTAGTGTTCCCCTCTTCTTCTGTAAAGACATTTGCATTCTAAACCACTAATTTGTCGAGTCCTCGGTTTACGAGGCAGAGATGAACAGAGATACCGAATGAATCATGTCATCTTAAAATAAGGATCCAATCCTGAAATATCTTCCTGGGCTCAGTGTAGTCCCATGGGTTCTTAAATGTGAAAGAAATCGGCCAGGAACACCATCAGCTCTTGGTGGCCTTGAAGGTGTGAGGAGCCATACGTGGAGGACTGACTTCAGGTAGTGGTTAGACAATTTATAAGTAAAGGGAGTGGGTTCTTCTCAGACCCTGCAGCTGAAGCACAGCACAGGGACTCTTACAATGTTTTATTCTATTTCTGTTCCCTTTGTAGTTCTTTTAAAAGTTAAATATCAGACTTACAGTCCAAAGACTTCTCCTTAACAATTTAAGAGCCTCTGAAGGATTTTGGCTCAACTCAATCTTTCATCCTTGCATTTTTTAAAAATTTTTAGTTCTTTATTGTTTTGATTCCTATATTTAGCAGCAGCATTCTTGTTTGGAATTAACCATGTGTTGACTATTTTGTTCTGGACCCAGTTCTCATGACTATCTGGGCCTCTTGATTGGGTTCATTTTCTCTGCCACTTAAATAATTAAAATATAGGAGAGATCTCAAGTAAAATTCTTAGCAGTGGGGGAATTCTAGCACACAGCAAACACAGCAGACAGAATCAGCTTGTAAAGAGATGCCTTTTCATGAGGTTAGGAAATGCATACAGCAAGTACACTGACCAGCAAGGGGGACTTGAACAGCCCAAGCCCCCAATCATGGCCCCTCCTTGAATAGCTTTTTTTTTTTTTCTTTTTCTTTTTTTTTTTTTTTTTTGTCTTTGAAGTTTGGTCAGTTTGAAGACAGAGGGTGGCTGATTAGCCCACAGCTGTTATGCAAACAAGTCCTGATCAGGCCTTGAACATGTTGAGTCCAGGGTCTCTACTGTCAGGAGAAAAGTCCCACAAAGACTTTGGTTTAAGCTGCCAGGCAAAATTTTGTTTCATTTCAGGAGTACGAGGAAGATGTGGGATAACTTGGAAGTTCACCATCTTTATTACCTTGTCATGTCTCCTGTCCCTGACTGTCTGTCCGTCTTCCTTCCAGGCAGCCTGTCCAACTCCTAATCTTTCATTCTTATGCTATACTTGTAGATTCTTTCGTTTTCTTCCTGGCATTCTTTTCATGGTTTTTGTCAGTCTGAACAAGGCCCTTATTTTGCCATTGCCTTTGGAGGAATTTTTACTAGCTTTGAAACTCTAGGCCAACTGTTGTTTTCTGTCAATATTTTCTTCCTACATCATAAAGTACTCTGCTGTCTTTTGGCTTCAGTGTTTTTGGTAAGAAGCTCCCTGCAAACTGCAAAGTCTGTTCTTGTGATTGTCTGTCTGTCTGTCTATCTGTCTGTCTGTCTGTCTGTCTTGGTGTTCATGGTTCATGATCATGTACCTGGGGTTCATTGTGATTAACGGTTGATTTATGTCTATCTTCATTTCCTTTTTTTGTAAAGCACTTAGTCCAACTTGGACTTTTTAAAAAGGATTTAATATTCAATTGTGTATACAATGTTCTGTATTCATATTTGCCTGTATACCAGAAAAGGGCATCAGATCTTATTATAGATGGTTATGGAACACCATGTGGTTGCTGGGAATTGAACTCAGGACCTCTGGAAGGGCAGTCAATGCTCTTAACCTCTGAGCCATCTCTCCAGCCCCTACCTTCATTTCTTAAAGACTTGTAGCAGTCATTTCTTCCCTCTATTTTTTTTTTTTTGGTTTTGTTGTTTTTGGAGGTGGGTTCCTATTTTGGGTACGTTAAAACTTCTCTAGTCTGTCTCTTAACTTTCTTTTAACTTCAAAAAATATTACCTGATAATTTGTCTTTTGCTGTATTTTGTACTTTTTAAACTTCCAACTTCACAGATCCTCCTGTCAACTCTGTTTGCCAATATTTACCAATTAATATGTACATCTGTCCATCACATTGGGTCTGGTATAAGACCAGAGGAATAAGATGAAACTAAGCAATTCTCAATGGTTATCATAGTAGCATGGTAGCCTGCATTTGAAGGTGTTTTTGCAAAAACAAACAAATAAACAAACAAACAAACAAACAAAAACAACCCAGTGTGATTCCTTACTTGGCCCACGATGCAACTTTTTTTAGTTACTTTTCATTCTACTGTGACCAAATACCTGTCAGAAACAGCATAAGGGAGCTAAGGCTTCACTGAGTTCAGTTTCACAGTTGTTTCAGCCTGTCACTTTGGAAAACTCATCTGTGGTGCTGGTAGGGTGGAGGGCAGTAGCTTGTTCTCATTATGACTGAGCAGGAAGCAATCTGTAGGTTGGAAAGGGAAGTGGTAAAACCTTGAAGGCCTGCCTGTGGTGACCCACTTTCTCCAGCTAAACCTTACCTCATAAAGTCTCTATATCCTTCAAAGTACTGCCCAAAGCTATGTTGTTACAGAAAAAAACCAAGAGCTAAAGTTGTGAGTCAGTGGGGGTTGTTACAGCTTCAGACTCTATTTGTTACCAAGCAAAACAAAGGCCCACTACCTCTGCTTTCATTTCATATCTCTTACCCTTATTTTGGGTCATATTCCCCTTCACTTCTGTAGGTAAGCAAGTTAATTATGCAAGGAGTATACCCCTAAAAACTGGCCACAATCTAACCTGCCATCCCCTTTCTAGGCTGATGGCACAAAGCTAAGAGCAACTAAAGACTTTACAGCCATAGTGTCCAATGCAGACCTCATCTGAAATTCTCTAGTTCTTGTCTTGAACCTGTAATCACCATGGGCCACCTCACAAACCATTCAGGAGCAGTCATCCCCTGGAAGCCAGTTGTCCTCTCAAGTGTTACATGGGCTTACACGGGCATCAACTTCCAGAAGACCTAGCTTGGCAAAGGATGTTTAAGTATTCATCCTTCTTGCCTTCATTCTGTCTTTTTCAACCCAGAGCCCAGTGGTGGGTTGAGACCGTCTGCTGATCCCTGTCCCTGCAGCATGGCCATGTTGATCAGTTCCTTTCTGGTTTTTGGCATTCTTCACTTTTTTTTTTTGAAAGACAAATATCAAAGTATGCATGAGTCAGTCTCATGAGGGGTGAACAGATATAAAAGTAATTTAGCAGAATGTCAGCATGCCAAAGGTTAATAATCAGCCTGGCTGTTGATACCCATTTAAGCATGTGTTTGACTGCTTTTGTACATTTTGCCATGTTTGCAACTTTTGGAATAGACTTAAATTGTATGCTCTTCCTTCCATATGCTGGATTGATAAGTTACTGTCAAGAGCTCTTTCTGGCCCTCCTCCAGTTCTTATGAGTGGAACTCCATGACAGTCACTTGCCTAGGTCTTGTTCATGGCTGTCTCTGGTCTGCCTTTGGTAGAGAGGCATAGTTTCAGTGATGGCCACTTGGCATCTCCAGCATAAAGAACACACTATGCTATCTGGCATCTTCTAGACAGTTTGTACATTTCTCTGCAATATTCTTACATTGGTATGCTTTTTTCAAAGCTTTATATATATCTGTTCTTAAATCTACTTCTCCCTACAAGTAATAATTTATCTATTGTTATGCTATTGTCACTGGACTATAAACTTCAAAATAGACTTTCTGATTTTTATCAAAGCACATTGCGTACATGGTAGGAGTTCCACACACATTTGTTAAATGATGAATGAGTTACCAATATGTGAAAATCTGGCTTTCTCACATCCTTCTTGGCAGCTAATATTAAACTTATTAAATAACTTTTATCCAAAAAGTGAATGAAATGTTGTATTGCTTCATTTGCATTTCTCTGTTTACTACTCATGAGGTTATGCATTTGTTTTCTCTGTTGATTATATCTACTTTATCTTGTATGAGAGGCTATTTCCTGTTTCTCTTTGGCTGCTATGCTAGTTAGTCATGGTCCTCTAAAGGATGCAGAGCACTAGAATGAATATGTAATATTGAGGGGTCTTATTGGCTTTCGTGATAGTTCATCTGCATGCTGAAGAGGCTGAGAGCCCAGTAGCCCCAGCCTAGTGCTGAAGGCCTGGGGAATGCCTGGAGAGTCGCTTGTCTTCAGGTGCATGTTGAAGGCCTAAGAAGATGGGGCACTGATGTCAAAAATGATGTCATCTGCAACTACAATGGGATAATGCATTCAGCCAGCAAGAAGTACAGTGAGCAGACAAGTTGTCCTGCTTTTCTCTCATACCTGGTCACAGTAGGGCCAACATCAGAAGGTGTTGCCCACTCAGCTATCCTTCTGAGTGTGTCTGCTAATTAAATTTGTATCAAGTCGAGGTGACCATTGGGATTAGCTGTCCTCAGGAATGCTTTAAATTCTGGAATGAAGCCACTCTCCATACAGAAAACTGTATTCATTCTTCTTCATTGCCATTACCTGATGGCAACAGTAAGTTTTCTGTTATCTTCCTGATAGGAAGCAGTAATATGGAATGACTGACCAGAGGGGTCCACCAACCCCAGGGCTCAGGATGATGTTCAGAGCCACTTGCCTTCCTGATTCCAGCCTTTGCTCCCCCAGTTAATTTCTTATTATCTTGCTTGGTCAAAAATAGACTTAAATAGCTCTTTCCCTCAAAACATTTCCTGTAACATTTTTAATTGTCAACAGGTCAGCAGTTTGTATATGCAACCTGTCATAATCTATAAGATAAAACATGTCTTCTTATGCAGGAGCATTACAGTATTCTTTTGCTGTGGCTTTATGATACGTCCCTTCTCTCTACTATAGTGTGGCTCATCTTCTTTTATAGATATTTTGATAGTTTTTATGTTTTGATTATTCTGTTATTATATGTTGTTAATAAATTTTGGTTTTTGATGTGATGTCAGACTGCACAATTTGTCTCCACAAAAGGACAGCTGATTTTAATTATTTTTGTCTCCTGTATCTGTCAGGGTCCTGGCAGAACACACATCCTTCAATTAAATGAGAATAATGTGGGAGCACTTTAATAAAGAGACCTTCACAAAGGTGTGGCTTTGGAACAGCCACTGGAACAGGTCTTAACTGCTGATTTTGCCCTTAGGCTTTAGTGTTGAGGGCCATCTGACAACAGCTGTTTGTGAACTTTCCAAGGGATGTGCTGGCCTTGTAGAAACCTTATGTGAGTGTGTTGTGGGAGTAGGGACTGAATGTTTTCTTTGCCCCCCTGTCCATTTGTCCCCCTGATACATTTGGCAGCTACAAGGCAAGGAACCCATTTATGTAGTTCAAGTTAGTCAATCTGGGGTCAGAGCAGGTTACTAAGGGCCTAGGAGAGGGATTCGGGAGATATCTAGCATATCATGATTGGAAATGATACCTTAGCAAGCTCCTCAAATTCATGAGACTGTTCTAGGGCAGTATGTGTTAGTATAGTTCATTTTGTACTGGATTTAAATCCATGCTGTGCCATGCACTTGTGGGACTTTAGATAGGTTACTTAGTATTCTTTGTCTTCATTTTTAGATTTAAAATGCCCTACAAACATTCCATGAGAATTAAGTAAGCTCATCTCCACAATAGACTCATGCCCATGTCTGTTATATAATAGGTGCTAAATAATTGTTAGGCATGATGATGGCCTATAGTTGACACCAATGACAGTGTTAAAGACTTGAAGGCTTTGTAAGTCTCTTCTAACAGGTTTGATTTCCCTGCTTGTATTTAAGGTAATGCGAATCTCAACTGTCATGTTGTACAGATCATAGTGTTACACTGTAATTTTTGTTTATGGTCATGGAAAGAATTTTTTACTATAATGTTTTTATGAATTCTTTGAGGATTTCATACATGCATGCAATGTATTTGGGTCATATTCACCTTCACTCCTTCCAGATTCACTCACCCACCTCTTCTGCTCCTCCTAACATCATGTCCATTTTTTTGGTAACCCATTAAGTCCAATTATAGCTACCTACTTGCAAATAGGTGTGGGGCTGTCTACTGGAGTGTGGTCAGCTTACCTGGGGCCATATCCTAAATGAAGACTGACTTCCCCTTCCCACAAAGCCATCAATGTTAATAGCTCCTCAGCTAGTAGTGGGGGCTCATATGTCCATCCCACTTGTATGTGTTAGTTTTTAGTTTTCAGTTCTCTGGGATTGAATTCATGGCCTTCTCTATGCTAGGCAAGTCTTGGTCTTCTGCTGATGATTTATATCCCTGGCCCACATTGTTCTTTTAAGTTTTGTGTATTACTATTTTTATGTTTCAGGATGGCACTGTGAAATTCTTTTAAAAAGCATGTTGGAATTTTGGGAGGAAGAAGATTATATTTATTGACTGATTTGTTAAAGGCCAGTTTCTCTACACTTTTGAGGCTCCCATTTGTGAGCAGTCTATCATTTAATTCATTCTGGCTTCCTTTACATTCTTTAGTAAAGGTTTATAGTTGTCTTCATAAAGACCTTGCAGTTTCTTTTAGTTTTACACCCACTTAGGATTTATGTTACTTTTTTTTCCTACTGGTTTCTTAAATTGGCTGTTTGGGCAGTATGAGAATGTATTGATTTCTGTGTTGACCTTGTGTGTGCTGCTCTTGCACACACTGTTTCTCTGTGGATTGCCTCTGATCTACTAGGTGGTGAACTGTATTGTTTGTAAGTTATTATAATCATGTCTTTCCAATATTTATAGCTTTAATTTCTGATAATCTTATCACCATGCCTGAATCGCTACAAAGGTGATCCTCAACCTGTGGGTCGAGACCCCTTTGAGGGTCACACATCAGGTATCCTGCATACTGGATATTTACATTATAAATCATATGAAGTAGCAACAAAATAATTTTATGGTTGGGGGTCACCACAACATGAGGAACTGTATTAAAGTGTCACAGCCTTAGGAAGGTTGAGAGCCACTGCACTACAACATGGGGTTTTAGCAGGTGCAGTGGAGTAGGTAGCTTTGTTCTACTTTTTTTCTTAGTGGATGCTTCTGTCTACACATTACCATTACATGTGTTTTCTCAGAGTTCCTGATGCTTTCTTCCACTCTGAATTTGTTAAGCTTTTTAAATTTATTTTTGGTTAGGAAATGATATTTCAGTCTCTAAATGTTATATTTTTTTCTCTTAATAAACCAATATAGTAAATTTATTGGGAGTGCTTTCCTTCTATTTTCTCCTTTTTAGTCATTGAAATATATATATTTTTTGGATAAACGCTATATGGTCACTTTGCCTAGCTTTCAGTTTAGGATATTATTTTTAAATGTTTCTTCTGTTATTATAAGTGCAGTTTCCATCTGAAATTCTGTTCTCTGCTTCTCTTTCTTTCCCTGTGAACCCACTGGTACTGCCCCCTTTAAAGACATTGGGAACTGTCTTTGGAACCTAGTTCTTTGTCCTGGGGTGGTGTATACAACATGTAAAGTATTGCTTCAAGGTTTGGAAAATTCTCCCATAAAACCACCTCTACTTTGTTCCTTTCTTTCAATTTTTTGAGAAGTTATTTCTTGTTTTAATTTCTCTGTGGTTCTTTGGGCTGTTCATGTTTTTAAATTTCTTTTATAAGCTTTAATACATGTTCTAGCATTTCATCTATTTTGGCTAGTATTAAAATTGATTTATATGGTTCCTAGGGCTCAGGGCCTCACACAAGTTGTGTTTTCTGTTCTATGTCTTTTACATGGGAATTTGCACTTTGTCATTTCTAAGGGCTTATGTGGATTCCATACAACTTTAGTTGTCTTGTTGCTTGTATCAGAGAAGCTGTGTTTTAGATACCCTGGAGTTTTGAGTTGTTTCCTAACTCAGTTTTTCTTTCATCTTAGATCATTTATTCACCTCTTTCCTTTGGATTTGCTTGTGTCCCCCCACCCCTACCCTGCCCCTGTTTCCAAGCTGCACACTGACTTTACCTATTTTCAGTTGCTTCAACTTTCCCACAGGTGCATTTTTATGCATGAGTATTATCTAGTCCTTCTTTGGCTTTCCCTGGTATCTGTTTCATGAGCTGCAGTTGTGATGTAATCCCAAAACACACTGAGACCGGGTTCCACAGATTTAGTGAGAATCTTTGTAGCAGTGTTATAATTTCACTCTGTTATATACATTAAAAATGGTTTACCTAATTTGTTTCTAATTTGTACATATATCCTTCTGTTCTAATACTAGGTTATTTTTCTGAATGTTGCTCCTGTTTGATGAGAAAGTATATTTTTCCTCCACCCATCTTAACTACTATCCTTTATTGATTTATCTCCATTTTAAAATTATGGGCATACCCCAACTATCATCATAAGCCTTCATCCAGTAACTGATGGAACCAGATGCAGAGATACACAACCAAGCACTAGGCCAAACTCCAGGAATCCAGTCGAATAGAGGGAGGAGGGAATACATGACCAAGGGAGGTCAGGATCCTGATGGAGAAATCTACGGAGACAACTGAACCAGGCTGTTGGAAACACATGAGCTCTTGACCAAAAGCTGTGGAGCCTCCATGGGAATGAACTAGACCCTGTGTATGTGGGAGACAGTTGTGAAGCCTGCGCTATCTGAGGGGCCCCTGTCAGTAGGACCAGTATCTCTCCCTGGTGCATGAGATAGCCTATTGGAGCCCATTCCCTATGAGAGGATGCCAAGTTCATCAGTCTTAAAACAGGGGGGAGGAACTTGGCCCTGCCCCAATATTTACCTGCCCCAAGGTAAATGTGCCCTTACCTGTTGGGAGGAGTGGATGGGCTAGGGGGAAGATGAGGAGGGCAGAAGGAGGGGTGAGAGGGAGAACTTTGGTTGGAATGTAAAATAAAGTTTAAAAATAAATAAAAATATTTTACAAAACTACTTAGGAACTAAAGATTCCATGTAGGGGCCGAATATTGACCGGGGCGCTTTAGAAGCAGGGAACAGGGGGGTTTTAGATATGCTAGTATTTCTTTCGTGTAATGATTTTGGAATTTTTGTGGTATATGTGTCCATAGTTCTATGGCTACACATTCTGTTCATTGCATACTGTGTTTTCTGATTCTTTGCTAGACTTAGAGACCCATCTCTTCTGCACCTTTCAAAGAAACTTTCCTGAATTAGTTTTCTAGTTCAACACTTTTCCAGGTCTGTACCTTTAAAACCTTTCCTCTTTATTTTACCTGTTTTTCTTTGCTTTCTTCAGTCTTTTTGGTTTTTCAAGACAAGGTTATTGTGGAATATTATTGTAAGATTGTTACATTTGCTTATGTATGGAACATTTGTTTTAATGCTGCAAAGATGTGTTGCATTCCTCTATGTTGCATTTGTTTAACTCCATAAAGCTGTGTTACTGTGCCTATCTAAAACACCTGATTGGTCTGATAAAGAGCTGAACTGCCACTAGCAAAGCAGGAGAAAGGATAGGCAGGGTTGGCAGAGAAGATATCTGGGAAGAGGAATCAGGAGTGAGAAGAGAAGGGGCCAGCCGCCCAGCTACACAACCAGATACAGAATAAGAAGAAAAGATACACAGAAATAGAGAAAGGTAAAAGTCCAGAGGCAAAACATAGACAGGATAAGTTAAGAAAAACTGGCTAGAAATTAGCCAAGCTAAGGCCAGGCATTTAGAAAATATAAGCCTCCATGTGTATTTATTTGGGAACTGTGTGGTGGACCCCTCAAAGAGCAAAGAATAAAGAGTAAAAAAACAAACCACACACACACACACACACAAAAAACAAACAAACAAACAAACAAACAAACAAACAAAAAAACTATACAAGGTTTCTCTGTGTAACAGCTCTGGCTGTCCTGAAACTCATTCTGTAGATCAAGGTGGCCTCAAACTCACAGAGATCCACCTGCCTCTACCTCTGGAGTTCTGGGATTCAAGATTTATGCCATCATGGTCCAGCAGCTTTCTTGAGTCTATCTGAATGATTAATATTTCTGGCTCCTCCCCATTCCCAATTTTGCCTTCTTCCATGGTTATGAATCTTGTCATGTGTATACATATAAATATTTAAAATTTGCTATTTTCTCTGCTTCCTTTATTTTTATATGTAATACTCCCTAGGCATTATTTTCTAAAAATTGTGTAATTTCTTCTTGTTTGAGAAATTATTTGGTACTTACGAAGAATGTAAAAATTCCATACTTTTGTTTTAAACCCATTTTGTTCTTAGGTTCCATTTTTATTGCATTACCTTTAGAGGGAGTGATCTCTATAATTTGTGTTCTTTTGAATTGAGGCTGTTTGTGCATAACATGTAATCAAGTTTTCTGGGTGTTCTTGGTCACAGAATGATTTTTGCAATACATTAAGATGCTCAGTCAGGATGCATCCAGCCCCAGATAATGGACTAATGGACACCAACTGGAAATAGCTTATGCAGAAAGAAAGAAAGAGCACACACACACACACACACACACACACACACACACACACACACACACACACACACACACAGTGGGCAGGGGTAGGGGATGATGGGAGTTGTTTTTAATGATCAGCTACCTAAGTATTTTCCATTTCCCCCTTCTCAGCCTGAAAGCTTGGCCTGGTTTTTGCAGGCTGGCTCTTCTTGAAGGTTCACAATAATAATGACTAGAGACTGTAAGAGCAACTTCTTCAGCAGTCTCTCTCTCTCTCTCTCTCTCTCTCTCTCTCTCTCTCTCTCTCTCTGTCTCTGTGTGTGTGTGTGTGTGTGTGTGTGTGTGTGTGTGTGTGTGTAGGATGCCTTCCGGAAGCCTCTTATGGATCCAGCAGCCAATCAATGGACAGAGTGGTGCTGTGCACCCATTCCAAAGCCATTCACGGGAGACCTTGTGAGCAACAGTGCAGATATGAATCCCTGCTTGAGGCCAGATGCAGTGTTTGGCACATGCCCAGGAGCCCCACATAACCTCCTGAGCAGCAGGTTCCTGCTAGCCTGAAAAGTGGAATGTGTAGTGGGGTTTAAGTTTGGGTGAGGAGAGGTGGGGTGGGATGTATTTTCACAGTGGACTTCTTTGCCAACTGTAACTCTGCAGATAACCCCATCTGGATTCTTAGTTTAGAATACTAATTCCTTCACATTCATTTTTAACCACAGACAACAGAGGGTATCATGGGAATTGTGGAATCCTTTTGTTTATAATAGGTCATTGCCAGAACTTTGAGAAATGATTGCTATAAAGTTCTTGCTATTACTGTAAGTATAGCATGTATATTCATGTGTTAAAAAATAATTCTGACTGGTGAGATTTTTAGCAGACCCGTGTCTTCCTTATTGTTCATCCAGCTGTGAACACTGGATTCCCAGAAACTAATTATTAGCTGTAATAAAGAGTTCATATCTGGAGATAGGTTGAAGTATAACTCAAGATGTGATTAGCCTACCTGGTTTGTTTTTATTAAAATGTTATTTTTCCCTGTGTATTTATAATCCAGGGAAATCTTCTAATATGAAAAACTAAAGTATATTTATTTTAAGATGATATATAAGAAATAATTGCTTTAACAATACTGTGTGAATACAGATGAGATGGTCCTATTAAAACTTGGTCACAAAGCATATACGGTAATGCAGCAAGATTCATGCCATCTAATTACTAGTTCAAGTTTGCACTGCAATGTTGAATTAGTGGGAAGTTCTGGTGTCACTAAACGAGCCCTGTCAGGAAGAAATGATGTTAACAATTAAACATGAAGTCGTCAAAGGCTGATATATTCAAGAACTAATTGTCAGGCTAATTTTCTGTCTCTGATGCTTCCTGGTTATTTGCTTATTTTTATTTTTGTTGAGAGAATTCGCAAAAATGATATATTGTCACTTGCCTTCAAGCTGGAATTACTTCCTTTGATGTGTAATCGTAGGTACCAATTAAGGGAAAAGAAATCTGTCTTAACTAAGATTATTACTACTAGAGTGTGTGTATCTCATAACTGTTTAATCTTGTAACAGCTTGGTTCTTTACTTTGCATCCAGGTAATGTAATATGAATGATAGGTTATTAAGTTCTTTTCAGAAGAAATAGGCATATTTTAAGTTAATAGTCCTTATCAGTGATACCAATTAGCAGAAGAGAAATGAATTAGATGGATTTACATTTCTTAATATCTCTTTCAGGAGGGTTCTGTTGCTACTGGAGAAGATGTATGAAATGTGGGCTGGGTGTGGCACTGGGCATGTTATAAACATATATATTTGCCCAGCATGCACTGACTGAGTGCCTGAGATGTACCCATCATTCCTGGGTTCCCTGGATCATTTATAGTCTTCATTCTTTTTCTTCTGTTATTTAAAGATCTTATGCTATGTCAAGGATTTACTACATAGGATGCTCTAGCTTCCTGTAACTCTTGGTGAAGAATAGACTGAACACGTGAACTCTGACTTGCTAATGAAGACCTATGTGAAGTCCCACATTTGGGCAGTCTCTGGTTTCTCCAGTTTTGGAGTGATGGGCTGTGCTGACTAGTTTTATGGCAATTTGACACAAGCTTAAACCATCTTGGAGAAGGAAACCTCAATTGAGAAGATGCCTCCATAAGACTGAGCTGTAGGCATATCTGTAAGGTGTTTTCTTAATTAGTGGTTCACGTGGGAGGGCCTAGTCTATTGTGGATGGGGCCATCCCTGGGCCTATAAGAAAGCAATCAGGGCAAACCAAGAAGAACAAGCCAATAAGTCCTCCATGGCCTCTGCATCAGCTCCCGCCTCCAGGTTCCTGTTCAGCTTGAATTCCTGTCCTGTCTTCCTTTAATGATGGGCTACAATATGGAAGTATAAGCCAAATAAACCCTTTTCTCCCCAGGTTGCTTTGGTCATGGTGTTTTCATCATAGCAATAGAAATCCTGACTCTGACAGGGGCCTTCTTGGAGAATGGAGGCTCTTCTCATCCCATTGTTTCCATGGAAAAACTCACTTTGTTAGGCATTCACTGCTGTGCAGCTTTTACATTCTGGGGCCCCAAACTGTAACCATGAAAGAGCCACCACCTGGTATAGCATTCTTCCTGCATAGCTTTAGTTTCACAGCTGTCTGCTAGATAACTGTTAATCTCTTTTTTTATAGATTGCAGGAGAAAGCCTAAAAAGGGCCCTGTTTTAATTAACTGGGAGATATAGCTATGGAATATGCTATAGAGCCTCAGTTTACACAAGCAAGGCACCAAGGCCTAGGGAGCTCATTTTGGTTTCTATTCACATTTCTTTTGTTGGCACTGTATGATGATGCTGTGCTTAGGAAGGTAAAAAATGTGTCCTGGTCAGAATATCACAATCTGAGTTAGTGCAAAAGCTGGATTTCTGCGTGGTGTCTGGAATTGCCCATCTTTGACTAAGCAGCTGTTCTGTCTCAATGTTGGAATCACCTGGGGAGCTCTTAAGATTGCTGACATACATTCTGTTTCCCTTCTCTAAGCCTCAAGTTGGGCCCAGACTTTGCTATTGTAAAGTTCCCAAATGGGTTTCACTGCAACAGCTATGTATCAGCCCCACTGGGTTTGAGCCTTTAACAATGCTGTTGCCACTGTTTTATGGTGGATGGTACAGAAATACATTGTTGCCTATAAAGTGAGTGAAAGATTAAGGCATTTCTTCTCCCTCCCATTCATAAACCATTGTGAAAGCAATCTTAACTTCTATAGAATTACCTAGTTTTGTCTGATGTACTTAGAATGGGAAATAAACGTATAGCCATATCTTTCCTGAAGTCTTTCTAATTAAGGCAACACATACATTCTCAGCTGAGGTAAAACCTTAGATATTGTCTCTTTACTGAACATAACTTCAAGTGCTACAGCATTTCAAAATGCATTGGGTGATAAATCCAATGTTGACTGCAAGCCAAATACTTTCCTCATATGCCAACGATTATGTAATCAAAGTGTAAAGTCACCATTTAAAGAGTCCCTAATCTACAACAGAATTTAAATTAAGAATTAAAAAATAGTAATTAGCGTTGTTGGTAGTATCTTGAGGACCCCTTTTTAGTTGATGCAGCAAATGCAACTATTTAAATGAAACACAGGCATTTACTATCCTCTGCCATACAGAACATGCTACCTTTTGTTCCAAGTGACAGAGATTTCAGATTGGTCTCTGAATAATAAACTCTAGGTGCTGGTTTAACTTTCAAAGAGAGATGCAACCTGGACATTTGACAGGATAAGAAATTAAATTTCCTCTCATCACTATTTTCTTAGTGATGAGACATAAAATAGTAAGGAACTCTAATCAGTGCTTATTTAAATCCTGTTTCCAAAAGTTCTCCCTGTTTACCTCGACCTCTCTTCTCTGACTGTTTCCTGTGAGGGCAGGCCCATGAGTTTGAGAATAATGAATGTCTTTAGTTAGGAAGATGGTGCCTGACAGATATTTCTGAAATGGGTGACCTTGGGGACCAGCATGTGAATGGCAATAGAGTTCCTCCTCCCCCACACAGCAGACTGGAGCCAGTATGGCCAAGTTCACTCATAACAAGGACCCAGTTGCTCTCTGTCTGACTGATGTTGTGTTTGTTACATAACATCCTGACATCCTATTAAGATTAATTATAAAATAAAGTCCCAACTCCTTGACAGTAATGGCTGGAGGAAAGATGTAGCTGTTTAGTTGGCTCTTCTGGATTGAACATGAGACTTGATTTGGCTTTTAGTTGACTTTACTTTAAACTTTTTGTATTTAAAGTTGAACCAAGCAAACAGCATTGAACTAAGATTTAATAAAAAAGCAGCTGACATCTGTACTGAGTTCAAATATGACGTGGGTTAATTCATGTAACTACTTACCCGTCGTTTTTCAGTCCCTCCCGGATAGTGATGGATGTTCAGATTTACTTGGAAAGCTGGGGAAATGTCCCAGTCAGTAGAATTGTTTGCTGAATAAGCATGAGAATTTGAGTTTGATCCCCAGACTTCAGGTCAATAAGCTGGACATGGTGATGCATGCCTCTAATCCCAGCATAGGGTAAACAGAGATAGGAGAACCCTTATGGTTCTCTGAACAGCCAGTCTAGCCTAATTGTGAACTTCAGGTCAATAAAAGACTCTGCCTCAAAAATAAGGTGGATAGAAGCTGAGAAATGACAGCCAAAGCTGTTCTTTCATTACTACACTTATGTATACACATATACATACTTATGTATGTGCAGATGAACACACATACACATATATGTTATTCATACACATGAAAACCCACTTGGAAATATTAAATGCATGCCATTAGTCTACTGAGTTAATATATTAATAATATTTTTAAAGGATCCTTATGGATTTTGTTCTCAACAAAGAAAAAGGACAGTGTTATTCTATGTGGTGTAGATATGGTTCAGTTGGCAAGTGCAGGCATATGTTCATTTGAATCCCAGAATTCATATACAAAAGAAAGCTGGGCATAGTGATGTACACTTGTAATCCTAGCTCTGGAGAGGCAGATATTGGATCTCTGATCTCTGTATCCAGATTCACCTAGTTGGTAAATTCCAGGCCAGTGAGAGACCCTGCCTTCACATACATGTGCACCCACACACACACACACACGTTTCCCACACTAATGCACATACAATATTACTCTGGGATGTTTTCCTCTTAACATTTTTTTAAATTTGAGCTTATATATGTAACTATAAGGAAATGCCTACAGTGATAATCTGGGAGTAAATTGAAGGAAAATCATATAAAGAATTTTCCAGACGTCATCTTCATGAATCAGGATTTTTGCAATGCTAGGCTTTTCAGTTTCAATTTCTCTTGCAAGGATAAAGAATCATTCCTGTGTTCACTCACAAATGCTGCATTTGATCATCCTTTTTAACTTATGGCCCAGCCCCTATACCGCACAGAACATTGGATTTGCCTTAGCAGGATCAGTCTGAGTGTGTCTCTACATTGAATGGTGAGATTGAATTGGCAGCAGACTTTCATTACAAATCCTTCCTCCAGCCTTCCAGTTTGAATTGGAAATATCAATTCAAGCCACTCATATGCCGTCCCATGTTTGATTGGCCCCATAAAATCAGAGTATCTGGGAGAGTAAGTTCTCACGTGGGCTGTTCATCCGAACAGTCCAGTCCTGTGTTACACTTGGGGATATGAGAGATTTTCTTAAAGTAATATTTACTGTATTTGCCTTTTCTTGTTTTATTGGAGTCAGGAATTTAGAGGAAAAAAATCATGCCATCCCTTCTACTCCCCACCAACACACACACACACACACACACACACACACATATCATAAAATTCTCAAATACTGCCTGGCAGGCAGGACTTTCCAGAGTCTGCCCACATCTCAGTCTTGGCCCACCTGGAGAGATAACTGTCATCCTTACCTTTCATCAAGGAAACTTCTCATTGTTACAGACAGAAACTATTACGGTAAAACACAACCAATCAAAATGCAGTGCTGTGGAGCCCAGTCCCAAAGATATATATATATATATATATCTCAACTCCTGTAACTAAGTCTTGGGGGACATGGAAGAAGATGGTGCTGAAAAACTGTCAGAGTTACAGGAAGTTTGCTGTGAGATTATGTCTTCTAGGAAGGTCAGAAGCTATACCCCTAAAGTTTACCAGCATGGTTCCCTAAATATGAACTGAACAAAACAAGAGATGTCTTAAAGTGAATGGGAGAAAGCCCACAAGGACTCAGACCTACACAAAGAACCACAGATAAATAAGGAATGCTGAAAGTGAGCAAGAGAGTCTTCTTCAGGGAAGAACACACCCATTGTTTATCCTGTATCAAATGGTCAGACCTAAAAAAATATATATGCAAATATATATGCATGTTTCTATTATATGTACATGTATGTAACATAATTATGAATTCATATATATATATAGTGTCTGGTCTGAATGTATGTAACAACAACTAATAGAAAAGAGGTCATGAAAAAAATCACAAATACTGCCCCCGCTTTCTACACAGGAATCCTTCTATGCACATGTATCTTGGACAGGCATCTTTCCTTGCAATAGAATTTTAATAAGATTTGTGGTATTCTTTTCTCTTGTATTCCAGAATAAAGATAGCCATTTAGAGTGGATAGATTGTACCAAAGCAAATGGTAGGTTATCTTGTTACATATATTTAGACTGGTGATAAATAGTTCCAAGAGGAGAAAAACAAATCTTAAGTGTATCAAGGTCACATAAAAATACTAATTTTTTTGGAGAGTAAATATGCATTTTTATTTTCCCACAAATTATAGTTCCATATATGCATGTAGACTGTGATATTGCATGTGTAAATGCTGTTGGAACAACTGACCAAGTTGGTAGCATCTCTAGCACTTCAATGTCTATCTACTCTGTCTGCTTCATGTAGCAAGAATAATATAAACCCAGAGACAGATATTGGGGTTCAAGGTGAATCAGAAAAGCAAAGCAGCCAGCCAGTATCTCTTGCCTCTACCAAGGCTGAAATAGAGATCCTGTTTTCCCTGTGACTGGAAACTGAATCTCCCTGAGAGCCTTTGCTTCTTCTTCATATTCTCTGTAGTGCTAGGATTAGAGGCCTGAGCTCTGATACTCTTTTAGACTGATTCACTCTCCTGTAGTTCAGGGTAGTCTTGGACTCACAGAGATCCACCTGCCTCTGTCTCCTGAGTCCTGGGATTAAAGGTATATGCCACACTGCCCAGCTTCTATGGCTAACTAGTATGGGTAACTTTGCATTCTGATCCCCAGCCAATTATAAACAATATATCACCACAGTTTCATGCATGCAGTCTTTGAAATTTTTATTTATAGTCTATTAAAGAAGATAGAGGATATGTTGGTGAAATCCCAAGAATGATTGTCATTTTTACCATTGTGTTTAAATTTGGAGTGTCTGCATAGTCCAGCTATTTGAATAAACACCCCCTACTTCATGAATTATGCTTGAATATTTTGTGTTTATTTCATGAAACTTACTTGATAATCATTACCTATAGTAAAGCAACATTGGGGCCTTTGTAACTGTGGCACTTTTTCTGTTTTTCTGGTTTTACAGATTTCTGTTTATCTGCAGGTTGGACCACCCTCCTGACTTCTATGCTGTTACTTCTGTTGTATTTGATGGTAGTCTACATTTGTGTTTGTGTGTGCATGTACATGTACACATTGAAGTCCAGAAGTTAACATTGAGTGTCTTCAATCATCTTCCACCTTAGTTTTTGAGACAGTGTCTTTCGCTGAATCTGAAGCTAACCAATTTTGACAGAGTAGGTGGTCAGCAAGTCTAAATAATCCTCCTGTCTCTATCTCCTCTGCATTAGAATTACAGGTGCATGCTACCATACCTGGCTGTTATGTGCTGGAGATCCAAATTCAGGCTCTCATATTGGCACAGCAAGCACTTTACTGAGTAGACCACCCCCCAGCCCCAAGGTCACTACTTCTTATGAGTTCCTGGCTTGCATTGGCCTTGAAGACATCTACCTATAGGTATCCTCTATCAACTCTGTCTTCTGTCTTGTGCCCTCTGACTTCTGATATGCCATGCTTTCACTCATCTGCTCTGGATAATGATATTCACCTCTATTGGTGTCTGATGATGGAAATGTCTCTGTCCCCCTGTTCATAACATGCATGTCCCCATGGATCACACATTGTCACACACCCTCAAAACTGTCAACTAAATGAAGTCTACTTTGTATTGCTTTCCTTGAGACTTTCAGTGGTTTTCAAACAGTAATGACTTTTATAGAATTTCCCTTTTAGAAATAAGCATGTTGATGTCATGTGTCCCATCATCACATGTTACTCCACCATGGAGCTCCCATATCTTCTTAGTGTTTGCTCCCTGTGTGACCTTCTCCATACTTGCACTACAAAGGAGGGCCAGGGATCTGCCCTTGGCCTTCCTTGCCTGAGTACCCTTGTACAGTGTTCAAGCCAAGAAGATAATGTACCTCTGGAGTTAGAATCGAATTCTAGCCTAGATCTGCTTATCTACTCTTTTGAAAAATTCACTTCCCCAATTACAGAATAATTTTATATATAAATTTACAGAATAATTTTATATAACAGGAACATATTTGTCATATTTTCTCAGTGCTCTGTCACTGTAAAATCAAATAAGAACCTGAAAGTAAAATAAAGTTGTGTGATAAGCCTTTCCCTGAAGAGAGCTAGCACAGCCCAGTGCTTAGGAGCTTATGAGGTAGAGACCTTATAATTGCCTCCATGTGCTCACATCCATATGTGCATGCACGTTCACATACATGCATGAATATTCATATGTATATGAATATTTATATTACATACACACCAAACACATGCAAGCATCTTCACCACTTACTAAAGGGGAAAGCAAATTTTCACACCAATGAAATGGACATACCTGTTTATTTTTATATAAAGGGCTAAATCTTGGCCAAATTTTGATACTGCAGGATATGTTTTTCTGAGTTGGTAGATATTTTTATTTTTAACAGTAATCAATGTTGAGAGTGGTACTTTGCATAAGTACATAGCACAAAATAGCAGGATTATGTTTATTGCTGTTTTAAAAAATTGTTGGATGGGACTGGAGAGAAGGTTCAATGGTTAAGAGCTTATACTGGTCTAATAGTAACCTCTTGTAACTCCAGCTCCAGGGAATCTGAAGCCTCTGGCCTAGTTAGTCACCTGAATATCACCCCCCCAATAGTTATAAATAGAAAATAAATATTTTTTAAATCTTTGGAATTATACTCTTATCACAAGCAAAATCCATTTAGTAATTTTAAACTGAAACCCAAGTAAGCAGGTCAAACAGCAGATTATTTTTTTTAATCAGGCATTCTAACTTGGAAACAAGGAGGACCCCAGGAGAAGAATGCATGGTCCCCCTAAGAAGGGGAGGGAGAAAAGAACTCCTGAGCAAAATGGAAGCAGGGGGAGGGAGGTGGGAAGGGGAGACGGGGAGAAGAGAAGGGGAGAGGAGAACTGGAGAGAACAGGAGGACTGAGACAGGGGAGGAATAGAGGAGGGCAAGAAAGGAGATGCCTTGATAGAGGGAGCCAGTATAGGTTTGGAGAGAGTTCTGGCACAGAGGAAAAGTTAGGGGATCCACAGGGATGACCCCAGCTAAGAATCTAAGCAGTGGTGGAGAGGCTGTCTTTGATGCCCTTCCCCTATAATGAGATTGATAACTACCTTGCTTGCCATTCCTAGAGCTTTCTTCCAGTAGCTGATTGAAGCAGAAACAGGCACCGACAGCTAAAACACTGAGCCATACTCCTGGAATCCAGTTGCTGAGAGGGTGGAGGGATGAGCAAAGGAGCCAAGACTGTGCTGGAGAAACAGTTGACCTGACCTAGTGAGAGCATGGAGACCCTAGTTGTACCAACATTGGACTGAACTAAGCCAGGGAAGTCTATGGGACCACTAACAGTGGAGCCAGTGTTTATCCCTAGTGCACAACTGGACTTTGGTAACCCATTCTCTATGCAGCCCAGATACAAGAAAGAGGACCTAGTCCCTCCCCCAAATGATGTGAAGGACTTTGATGGTCCCCCATGGAGAGCCTCAATATCCTTGGGGAGTGGATTGGGGGTGGGTTGGGGGGTCGGTGGGGAACACGGGAGAATGGGAGGGTGATTGATATGTAAATAAGAATGCTTCTAAAAAAAAAAAAACCTTAGGCATTTAACACAATTCAACTCAAGGATACTGACATACTGAGTATGGTAGGAAAATGCTATAAATGCCTTTGTTTTCTGAGGTTCACTGTGATTTGCCCATAAAAGCAGAAAGTTTGTGTGCACAGTAAAAATTCTGCAGTTCAGCAACTGTGGTTTCTGACTGGGCTGAGGTATTTAGGCAACACTTGTTGGGCGTGGATCATGATAGCCTGGCACAAACTGCACATGTGTGTTCGGGACCAATGCTGCAAGGGCTACTACACAGAGGTTCATTGCCAGAATCATCTTGGATTCATTGTGCATTTGATTTTCAGTTAAATGCTGGTCATCGTGTGTTTGGAAACTTCACTGTGGTCATGTCAGTTATGCAACTTCATGGGGGAGAGAGGAGCATGGCCTAAGTAGCTGGTTCTAGAAGAGGCATTCCTTTTCCCAGCCTTGGATGTCAAGCTCCATTTTACTTTAGTCCTATGTAGAGAGGCTGTCTGTATTTCATCTTGTTGTTTCCTAATTGTAAATTATAAGGTAAATCTGATGTTTTTCATGAACAAATGAATTAATTAGAATGGGATACATGTTAAAGGGTCCTAACAGTCAGAATTTAGGTCAAGTATAACCTTTTGGTTGAGATCTAAATTCACAGTGAGTTTTCACATCAAATTTCTGTTTTTCATAGAACATCTCTCTTCTTCATGTTTTGCTTCTCAACAGGATTTCATTAGTTACGTTCTGAAAGCACACAGAGCAGACCATTGGTTAATCTATTTTGATTAGTGAAGGTATACAAATTCAAGCTAAATCTGTCTAATTTCTCCTCCAGGCTTGAAGATGAAATCTTTTACCTCCCACAGCTAGGTTAGTAGAGCATGCAGCTTCCTCCTCACAGGTCACCTGATTTAACTGTGTCTGTGAAGCAGGCAAACAGTCCCTAGTCCTCCTTTTTTACTTCTACACATTCCCATCCCCAGTGCAGACTAATTAAACCATTCTTACAGTTGGTCGTGTCACTTTTCCAATGAAAACATTGTTCATAGAGAGTGTGTGACAGCTACAATGGTTCTAGGCAGGAAGGCTTGTTAAAGACAGCACTGATTTGTGAAGGCTTCATTCTCACCTATCACTTAACTAAAAAGAGACTCAGAAAAAACATTCCTGCAAGGATGTGCACCCCTACATCAAGGTAGTGGTTACATGTTTTTAAATTGGTTTGTCCTGAAGGTCTGTCTCCCCACTGCAGGATGTAAAGTGTGTACAGGGGGACCGGACTGGTGCTTGTAGATTTGTGAGATAAGCACAGCACTTGTGACAACTGTCAAAGTACCTGCTCCTTTTCACATTTACTTGTTTGTTGATAGATGATGTTTATTGCTTTCTGTAGCTCTCTGCTGCTGACATCACTGCACCTTTATTAGGAGGGTTCTGTAGCTTTCCAATCATTGCCATTCTGGAGTGGCTTTCCAAAGCAGCGGGAGTGAAATGCTTTTGCAGATTGCAATGTAATACCATATATGATCTTGTCTCAACCTGTAACACACACCTCCTCACAGAAATAACATTTAATTATGGTAATATCCTCCCTGGTAGCAGACACAGCATGCTGCCTGTTAAGATTATATTGTTTGTAGTAAAATGGAGCAAAAGTGGTTTGAAGATGAAGGAATAAAAATCACATACCTTAGTAAACCCTTTAGTAATGCTCTTAGTAAATGCTTTTAAGGATGTGGACAGCTCTAGATTCCATTTCCATTCTTTTCTCCTGAAATAAAAAAAAGTGCAAACAATCATTTGACAGACACACACTGTTGCATGCTATAACCCTGTCTAATCCCCTTGTGCCACATCTCAATCCCAGATGAACTTTTCAGATATATAGGTGACTAGGTTACAGGGTTCCTGCATGTGACACATTTTCCAAAGTCTCTCAATGACAGATGCAGTGACCTTATCATTTAGACAACTCTATCCATGCTGACAGTCGAGCCATCTGGCTAGTATTGATCACAATTGATTTAAGGAAACTAGCTCTCCAAAAATTGGTCATTTAAACCAGTGGACTGACTTGGTCGACGTGTAGTTTGAAGTCAATGTTAGTCTTAAAACCAGTTTGGAATTTGTTTGTAAGACTCAGTTTAACTTCTTATCTGTATGGGCTTTGGCATTGAAAAACTCATGGCCAGCCTTATAAAACAAAATTTTTAAAATGAGGAATATTATATTCTCTGAAGACATAATCCTTTTAGAGATGAAGCACTTATAATGTACAAATATGAAGTCATAGATTTATGTCTCTTGGTATTTGAAAACTTGGCTGTTTTCTTTCTTCCTTAGCCTTCTAGAAATGTGTGTGTGTTTGTGTATATATGTGTGTGTGTGTTTGTGTGTGCATACATGCATGCATGTGTGTGTGAGTGCACGTTTGTGGGAGATGGAGGCCACCCACCTTTTCATCATCTTTTTTTTTTTTTGTCTGTGTTTGAGATAGGATCTTTACTTTGCCTAGAACTCATGGATTCAGCTAGTCTAGCTAGCCAGCAATCCCCAGGAATCCTCCTGCCTCTGCCTCTTGGTGCTGGGATTACAAGCACACAGCAATGCCCTTGAATTTTTTTTTTAAACAAATGTTTCAAAGATCAACCTTTAGTCCTCTTGGTTGCACAGTGACTGCTTTTCTAACTGAACTATCTCCTCAGCTCTCCAATTTCGCTTTTTACTAGCCTTCTTGACATGTGACCTCTCATCTTAAACGGAGGCCAAAGGGCGCCCGTTGAATCACAATACTGGAAGACTGAAGGAAACAGTGCATGCCAGTGTCTAACATAGTGTTTGGTCTTGTATGCTGCAATGGAAGCTCAGCTCCCTCTTGATTCCTATTACAAACCAATAGTTGCTAGGGATTACTGCCCTTCCCTTGTTGAGCTGTTTTCATTGGTTGGCCTCTAAAATCTTCCTCTCATTTTGCTTTGATTATCTCCCACTCAGCTCTCTCCTTAGCTCCTCTCGGAAAGGCGCTTCTTTCCTGAGCATTGTAGGTTAGGAGACCTAGCAGCAACAGGGGCAGCCAAAGATCCAGTATGGAATTAATACCATTGATCTGGAGCCAACTTTTATTGGTTAATTGATAAGAATTATGTGGGAGTCTAGAGTTTAATTAAAATTTTAATGTTCTGCTCTGCATTTTTGAATCTGATATTGCATGTTGTACAAAAGTAAAAATTTCTGAGTCATATTCCTTTTCTGCAATTTTTGTTGTGAGACAGCCAAAGTTCAACCCATTTCAGCATTAAATAGTTTCTTGACTATGGGCGGGTGTCTCTCTAGATTGATGTATTGATTTAATCCAACAGTTCACTGTCATTCATGCTACATTAACATGCACAACTGCTTTTTTAGATATGAACTTATTTACTAAAATGGTTTATTAACAGCAGTTCCTTGATGATTTAGTTGTTTTTGGCTATTTGTTGTTGTTTTGTGTTCATGTTTTTGAACTGTAAGATGGATGTAACATAGAGAAGAGTACAAAAAGCACACTACAGTGTGAGTCCAGGGACAGACTTTATAAGGTGCAGCATTACCTTTGGGAAAAGCCTCCCTGTGCCTCTCTCCTCCCTTCTCCCCACTTCACCTCAGAGGGGAACACAGGATGTCTTCTAGCTTTCTTACAGGTTTTACAATATTGTTATCTGTATAGCACAACTTATGATCGATTGAAAAGCCAAAAGAAAAATAAACAAAACAAAATTAAACTTGGAGTAATTTGTAGCTGTCTAGCTTTGTAAAGTGAGGCCTGGGATGCTACTGTAGGTTCCAGTGGAAGGAGAAATTGGACTTGCACCATGGCTTGGCTCCTTTCTGCCTAGAGTTTAATAAGGCCTGTTTGGGAAGCTGAGTAAGATTCTGAATGAGTTCTGGAAAGAACAGGGCAAATGTAGGCAGAGCATCTGTCATGAATACCTTTCAAATGGATGAGCACTTAGTTCCCTGTGCCTGCTTGCAACAGTATGGGCGATGGCAATGTCTTCAGTTGAAAAGGCACCAAGGTAGAGCTGGGAGCTGGCAGTGGTGGCGTGTAAGGAAAACTACCTTCAGAGTCAGAAAGGAGAAATATTGCAGGAGACTGGTCTATATCACAATCCTAGGCTGGCCAAGGCTACATAGTAAGACATTGTCTGTCAACAAAGCCAAACAAAAAGGCATGGGGACTGTGTTTAGGAATTGATGTTAATAGAAACTGCATGGAACTTATGAACTAGTTGATGGCTAGGACAACTGAGTACAGTCTGTGCATGCCTCCCCGTGCATGTCTTCATGATTAGAGGTGATTAAAAAACAGAGAGGAGGGATCTTTATGTGACAGTTGCCAAAGGATTCACATGGCTGGAATTTAGGCTATCTCTTCCATGTGTGATAGATAGCTCTGATCCTAGCAGAGTTCCCTTCACCATGTTCATGTTCTGTTCCTTCTGTACCAGGTCTTAGTTCTTCTGCCCAGGTTTCCTCCTTCTTGGATTATTTTTGTTGTGTGGTTAACATGTCATGAAGTAATTTTTTGTAGATGTTATACATGGTATCTAAAAATTAGGCATTTCTACCCTTATTCTCAAATTGACTAGAGAATTTGGGTTCCCTAATTTTGAAGGTACTCTGTCAATCTCTTCTATGCCTGATATTGAGTGGTTAAAAGCTATTCTTCTTAACTATTTTTATATGATCTTGTGGGTTTTTTTTGGCTTATCACAATTTCTTTTTCCCAAAAGTTTTGAGATGTATCAGTGATAGGCATTGCTTCAGTATGCCATTAGAATGCCCAACTCCATTTTCTGTAGTATTTGAAGGATTCCTATTTTTCTCTATTAATGAAAATGGTCTGTTTCCTTCTTGGAGTCTCTTTTTTTTTGTTTGTTTCTTCTTCTGAACTGAACACCTGTTTCTCAACCCCTGTCCTCCTTTAAAAACATTTTGGTTCTTTTCTTTGGTGTTTTGCTCATTTTATTTTTACAATCATTTCATTTATTTCTCTTAAGTTTCTTCCCAGGCATCAAGTTAATTTTTAAGAGTTCTCAACTCTTTGGTAACACTCTGTTTTATCATGTATGCAACTGTTCCCCCCCCACACATCATTGAAAAATTTAATGGTGTATTTAAAATTTTTGTTTTCAATTTCTCTGTTACTTTTAATTAATGCTTTTATTCACAACTTCCTTGTGGAGGTGTGTACACTTTAATGACTGTTGATTATAGACAAGTGTTTAGAATGCAAAGCTGCTGTCTAAAGAGCTTATTTAAGTCTGATAAGTGGGTAGGGCATGCTAACTTTGAGTGCATGGCTGGATCATCTTTAGAACTCCCTGGCAAACAGCTGGTGATTGTATCCTTAGGGATCCCCTCCAGGATGTCTCCCTAGGTGATAGGACATCTTAGAGAATGCTCCTCCATCTCCTCCTTGACTAGCACACCTGGTCACACCACACCTTTACTTTTCTCTTATCTGCCACAACCAGTTTGCTTTGTGTTAGCCAATCTAGAAACATCCTGATTGGGATGATTTGAAAATAAAACAATTAGGTTCTGAGTGACAGCCTAAGGGACAAGCTTGTGTATAAAATGCTTTAATGTGTGCAATTTTTGGCATCTATTTTGGTGACCCAGAAACGTGTTTTTTATTTTGTGCTCTTGGTTGTATTGTGGGGGCTCAATGTGTTACTGCAACAGAGTAGTGAATTGCCAAAGTATCAGTGCAGGGTGTCTGGGAGGCATTTGTTTTTCTGAGCTATTCCAGTGGAACCATAGGTGTGCTGTTCTAGTTGACTAGTTCATTAATTTGTCCTCTGATCCTTCTGTCTACTGAAGTAAATAGTCCTGATCCATTTTTCTTCCCTTCCCTTTCTCTCCGCCCCCCTTCTCCCCCTTCTCCAGATCCTGAATGCTGGGATTATTAACATGAGCTGTCATCACTTTAGGCTCCTTTTCTTCATGTTGAAATAGTAGCAGTCATTTGAGCCTTACTGGGAGCTATTCATATGTTCTCAAAAGTAACAGAGGACAGCTTGATAAATACTTCTTGCATTGCACACTCTCCCAGATTCACACCAGTTTCTGTTGGTGTGTGGATACTGGGATGTTCTAAGTATATTTAAACGACTACATCATTATTACCTTTATTCCCATGTATTGTTTTACCTTCACAGACCTGAGGCATTGGATTCTATGTAACATTTTATCTTTACTATGAGAGTAACAGGCAGCCCTTTCACAGAAATTCTATGCTCCCCAAGCCCATTGCCGTTTGAAACCTGTTACTAATGCTGCTCATCTTCTAATTGGGTTTAATTAGTTACTACTATTAAATAAAGCTATCTGGTAACAATTCAGGTCTGTGAAGAGGTCATGAGTTGGGGATTGCTTTAGAGAACTTTGACATTCATTGTGTTAGGAAAGTCAATCTTACTTCCACAACATCTCTCAAATGATGATTTAATTTTGATAGCACTCTGGTTAAATTACAATTTGGGTTTATGGACATTTTTGAACTATCTATTTTTGTAAGTATGCACCTGTATTTCTGACAAATGTAAGGGCCCTTGTTAGAAACAGCTCCAGCTTTTAACTTTTTGAATAACCTTGAGACAACTGTTCACTTCTTCCTCAGCATACTTTTCCTGCCTGTACAACTTGAATGAAGATGTTTATCCTGATCTGGTCAAATCATCCTGATGTAGTGAGGCTTACTGAAGTGTTTGTAAAATATTTTGTCCTTCCTACAGTTGAAATTACCTAAATAGATGGTGGGATAATTAATATTAAACTCTATATTCAGCATAACTGAGTACATAATGGTGCCATTGTTACATCTAATGCTTTGGATTTCTTTTAATTAAAATTACATGAAATATTGGTATGCTCCCTGCAATCTTGTCCTCCTCTGCAAAATGGCAAGTGTGTATTAATACAAAATATTTAAATTACATGTAATTACAATGTTCTTAAAAATTTATCAGCCCCAGGGAAAAAGAGGGAGTAAGAAAATATTCATTATGACACAAGGGTTGAGGGAGAACTGTTGGGAAGAATTGGATTTTTTGGTTTACAACATTCCTAATATTTCAAAAATGAGTTGCTTCAGTCAGCAGCAATGATTGGATCCTGTCAAACCAAGTGAGAAACAGTACCTGTCCACAAATTTAACTAGGAAAATAAGTACATTAACAGTGATGCTCAGAAAAAGACAGACTTGGTAATAAAATTTAAACAGTACAAGAGCGACACACTGAAGATCACAAAATATTTCGAGAAGTTGTAGGTAGGAATCTAAGCACACGGAAAGACAGCATGGCTGTGTATTAAAAGGCATTATTGGTCAAGTGTACTAGTCTACATGGTAAACATAATTCATATCAAAATTCTAGCTGGTTTAGCTGCAGAATTTGACAAGCTTATTTTGATGCTTGTGTAGCAACCCAAGGGATCCCTGCCCCCAAAAACACATAAACAAGCAAACAAAAGCAACCCTGAACGATTTTGGGAAAGCCCAAAATTGGAGAGCTCAAACTCTGTGGTTTCAAACTCATATCAGAGCTGCAACTTTCAGGCCACCCTGCTGATGCTGTAAAGAAAGGCCAGGAGCAGTGGGGTAGGAAGCAACCTTCCCACTTGCAGCCTCCTCCAAAAGCAGTAAGGTGAGGTAGGAAAAGAAGAGTGCTCCATGCATCATGCTGTGCAAATGAATATGCATAGGTACGGTCAGTTTGGATCCCCGCCCCCAACCAACACACAAAAATCAACTCAGAATGCATTGTACTTGAAATTAACACTTTTAGAGAAAAACATTGATGTGTACCCTTGAAACTCAGGTTAAGCAAAAACAATCCTCTCTCTCTCTCTCTCTCTCTCTCTCTCTCTCTCTCTCTGTGTGTGTGTGTGTGTGTGTGTGTGTGTGTGTGTGTCAGAGAGAGAGAGAGAGAGAGAGAGAGAGAGAGAGAGAGAGAGCATGCACTCATGTTGTTTATGAACAAGAGTTTTATAAAGAATGCCATAGGCCTTCAAAATTATTGGGATAAAGACACCATGTGAAATGGAAGTTCTACTCATAGGTATGCATAAAAAAGAAGACATACATGTAGGAATTTGTTCACAAATGTTCTAGCAACATTATCCATCAAAATACAAGATTACTAGTAGTGATATAAACCAATGATAGAGCACTAGGCTAGTGTGTCTGGGGCCCTGTGTTCCACCCCCAGCAGTGGAGAAATGTTTCTGAAATTTAAAAAAAAATAGCATTAAACCAATCATCTGTTGTGAATAAACAAATAAAATACAGCATAGTCAATACTTGAATATTATTTCCAATAATAATGAACAAAACCCATTACACATTGTAACTTGAAAGAGCTTTGGAAGCATGCTTAGTTGAAGAAGACAAGGCCCACAGAATCTGCATGATTCCATATCTATGAAAGGTCCTGAGCAAAGAACTGTAGGTAACTGGAAAGCCAAGCAAACTGTGAAGAGAGCAGACTAGAAGCTTCGGAGGGCAGCTGGGAATAGTGGTCACTGTAGTACATACGAAATCCTTGGTGCCCAGATGAAATTTTCCAAAATTAGATGGTGATTGTGGCACAACACAGTATTGTACAGTTTAAAAGGATAAATAATGTGGGATATATCCCAGCTCATTTGTAATAGTTAGGGAAATGGAAATCAGAATTCTTCGGTTGTACATCATGATCACATGCTTCACAGAGGCGTACTTGGATCTGCCCTGGGTGCTGGGGTTCAGGGCCCTGAGGTCTACCTCAGCTTCTAAGAGCTTGTCAGAACACACAGAATTTGGCCTGGAAATGGATTGTGCTGCTTATACAGATAGAATAATGGGGAAAAGATACCCAAAGCATGAACCACCATGAAGGAAATGGGCTTATAAAAATATTTTTGAGAAAGGCCAGCTTATTCATCCAGCTAAGTTATTTAGCACCTTCTATTTACCTTGAATTTTTCTAGGCACTCTGAGTACAGTAAGAAGCGAAATAAAACTGTAATCATTAATTTTTTGTCCCTTTTGAATTTTTGTTTAAAAGGAGATGGGAAGTCACTGAACAAATAAAATATTTAAGATGCAGGGTTGCTATTATTCAGCTTTATTTGCTGGGTCACATGTGGTAGTGCAAGACTTTAATCCCAATACTCAGGTTGCAGAGGCGGGTGGGTCTCTGTGAATTGAAAACCAGCCTGATCTACAGAGAGAGTTCCAGGATAGCCAAGGTTATAGAGTAAGACCTTGTTTTATAAAATAAAAATGTAAAATAAAATACAGGCCTGTTATTACTCAGTTATATTTTAATTTTCATTTTTTTCTGCCTCTTTTCCTCTCTTCCTCACCCTCTCCCTCCTTTCCTAGGACTGGTAGAATGCAGTACTCAAACATATCATTCTACCACCAAGCCATACTCTCACCCCATTACTCCATTTTTTTTCCTTAGGTTTTTCTAGACAGGGTTTCTCTATGTAGCTTTGGAGCCTATCCTGGCACTTGATCTGTAGACCAGGCTAGCCTCGAACTCACAGAGATCTACCAGCCTCTGCCTCCCTAGTGCTGGGATTAAAAGCGTGCGCCACCACTGCCCGGCCCATTACTCCATTCTTAACTCACTCCCTTCTTCCTGTCATCCCACAGTTTCCTCAGCCATATTTTACAGGTGGCTTCAATCAGTGGACATCATTGATTCTCCTCCCTTGATTCCTGGTAACAGTTGCTGCTTTTACACTTGTCCTAGTTTGGTTTCTTTTGCTGAAATAAAGACTAGGACCATACCAAAAGCAACATGGGGAGGAACGTATTTATTTCACCTTACATCTTACATATTTTCTTCCATCATACAGAGGAGTCAAGGCAGGAACTCAAGTCAGGAACCTGGAATCAGGAACTAAAGTAGATTCCAAGAAGGAGCACTGTTGATTGGCTTCCTCTCCATGGCTTGCTCAGCCCACTTTTTTATACACCCCATAACCACCTTCCCAAGGATAGCACTGCCCACAGTAGGCTGTGCCCTCCCACATTAGTCATGAATCAAGAAAATGGCCCAGACTTGCCTAAAGGCCAATTGGAGACAGTGTTTTCTCAGTTGAGATTCCCTCTTTCCAGATGACCCTTGCTTGTGTCAAGGTGACAAAAACTAACTGGTACCCCTCCCCCCCAAAAAAAAACCAAAAACCTTTTCTCTGTTGATGCTGTGCACTCACTTTCTCTGTTCTCTTCTAGCTAGGGTTGTTGAGTGTGTGGAGTTTTTATTCTCTCACTAGACATCTGCTGTTATGGAAACTCTGATCTCACAGCCACATCAGCCCCAAATGAAGACTCAGAGACTTATATTAATTATAATATTGTTGGCCAATGACTAGGGCTTCTTATTGACTAGTTCTTTCTTAATTACTAACCCATTTCTATTCATCTATGTATTTCCACGTGGTCTTATCTTATGGGAGAATGCCTCACTTGTGTCCTCTCTTCCCCTGGCTCACTTGATGACTCCACTCTACCTACACCTCCCAGAATTCTCCTCATCTCCTAGACCCACCTATCTTGCTGCCCTATTGGCCACAGTGTTTTATTCACTAACCAATAAGAGAAAACATCTTCTATCAATCTGCCACTAAAGATTCTTGGTGTTCATCTTTCCTAATTCTATCCAATGTACCTGGGCCATCTTAAATATGCCCACAGCATCAAAGAGCTGGCCTTGACCCCCCATTCCTTCCCCTCTCTTTTGGGTCTTTATTTCCTGTGGCAAGGTTCTGTTACTAATCTGAGACTGAGGTGGCTGGCTGGCTGGCTGGCTGGCTGGCTGTTGATTTTCCTATCCTTAGATATACTCAGTCTGGCCTGAGTTTAATTAAACATGGGTGTTATTTCTCAGATATTATTTTTTGGAGCGTGACTTAGGTATCCAATTCTGAAAAGCCTTCCTGTTTCTTGAAGGTGTTCTGTACTTTCTTGTTTTAACATTGGAAGTCCTCATTTTGAAATCGACTTCTGGCACATTGGCATAGGCTCCAAGGCAGTCTGTTTCTCTCACTGGTTTGTGCTTCTTAGATGGTATCAAAAGCAACTGTTCAAGAAGTGTTTATAGGTAACAGTGGAATGGGTGGAATTTTAAAGAAGTATTTATTTCATTGAATGCCGAATGGATTTTACTTTTCTGATTTTTTTAAAGCTGTTATTTTTAAAAGTGTATTTGCCTATGTGTAAGTTTGTGTACCACTTATGTGCCTGCTTCCCTCAGAGACCAGAAGAGAATGCCAGATCATCTAGAACTGGAGTTAGTTGTGACTGGTTTACAAGTCGCCAGGTGGATGCTAGTACTTGAACCTGGGGCCTCTGCAAGAGCAGCCTGTGCTCTTAATGGCTGAGCCATCTCTCCAGCGCCCCCCCCCCACCTCATTTTGTCTATTGGGTTTCCTGTAGCCCAGGTTGGTTTCAAACTCATTATTTCATTTTTCAGCTAAATAAAATTCTCTCTCTCTCTCTCTCTCTCTCTCTCTCTCTCTCTCTCTGTGTGTGTGTGTGTGTGTGTGTGTGTGTGTGCTTGCACACCTGCGTACACGCGCACATGCACGCACATCCACATGACATTTTCTTTATCCATTCATCTGGGTACCTAGGCTGATCCTGTAACCTGGCTACAGTGAATAGTGGTGCAGTCAACAGGGATATTCTTGTGTCTTTGTGGTATCTTATCTTCAACTACCTTGGCTATGTATCCAATGTGGGATAGTTGGATCATGATGCAGTTCAATTTATAATGTTTTGTCAACTCCATGGTGATTTACGTATTAGTTACTCTTGTTCACATTCCCAACTGCAATGAAGAAGGATTGTTTTTCACCCTGTATCCTCAGTTGTCATTTAACAATTTTTTTTTTTTAAAGAAAAACCTGAGTCTTATTCCAGACTAGTTAAATCAGGATCTCTGGTGCCTAGAGATGAGCATTTCAAAGCTCCCTGGGTGGCTCCTGGGTACAACTATGGGTGACAAGCTCTACTAGAGAGTTGGGAGGGCCACTCAGGTATTATGGTGTTCCTCCAAATTTTCTTAAGAGAGACCTCCATCGGAGGTAGATGTGACACTTTTACAAAGGCTTAGACACAGGGTGATTTTACTCCAGCTTTAATTCCATGATGTAACTTTGAGTGATGCTGTTCCCAGGAGGAGAGGGAGTCCTGTTGTAACTGACTTGAACAAAAGCTCTGGGAACACAGTAGGTTTGTTATTAGCAGAGGCTGACCTCTTGAAGGTCACCTTTCACTGTGCTTGCTAGCACTGAAGTGTTTTATTTGTCATGTAACATTATCTTAGCTGCTTATTGATATTCTGAATTTTGTATTTTCTTTAATAGCATGGCAAATGAAAGATGGGGCAAGGAGAAACTGGTTTTGGAGAAGAAACTACTTATTTTTTTTTTCTCAAGGTATTCAATACCTTCTGCTGTTTATAGTGGGTAAAGTATTCTCTTATGGGTGTGTCTATGTAGTGGGCTTTAACTGTTATTGCTTTTTTATTTAATTCTTTTTACTCTTTGAGAATTTCATACATCAGTACTGTGTTTATGTAAATTCCATCCTTCCGTTTTCCCCTCCAGCTCCTCCCGTGCCTTCCCCGCACCCTCTTAAGTGGCCTCTTCTCTACCTATTATTGCTCCATTTGGTATTACTCCTATGCACACATGTTTATGGCTCACCACTTGGGATTGGATATTTTGTCTATCTCAACAGCCACTGGCTGCTTTCACTTCTACATTTATAGTTGGAACCTTGTGAAAATTTCCCCATCTATACTGGCATGTTTGACAATGTGGTCATTGTGCATGTCTTGTTTAAGCAACCATGTTATTGACATTTCATGGGAGTAGTATCCCCGTCATGGCTAGAAGACATTATCTACCAGTGAGCACCCTGCTCTGGCACTAACTTCTGCCTTCTCTTTGTGATACTTTCTGGGATGGTGAGTTCCTGGTAGGATTTGCATGGCATTTGCAAGTATTTTTATTGAGAATTTTTGCATCTGTGTTTATCAGGTGTTTGTTCCTGTGCCCCCCCCCAACCTATCTCACTATGTGTCTATCCCTCTCTCCTTCCTTCCCTCCTTCCCTCCTTTCCTTCTTCCTTCCCTCCTTCCATCTCTCTGGGTGGTTTGCTTGTTTTTGGTATTTTTACCTTTGGCATTAAAATAATACTGGCTTTTTAGTAGGAGTTTGAACTTTTCTCTCTGTTTCTATTTTTGTTTGTTTTGTTTTTTGGAATATTTTGAGATGTATTTGGTTGTAGTTCTTCCTTGACATTCTAGTCTAATTCTGCTGTGAATTCATCTAAACTAGGTTCTCTTCAGACAAGACTTCCTGTCCTCATTGATAGTGTGCTTAGCTGGGTTTAAGAGGTTGAGAGCATAAAATAAACATAGCAAGGAAGCCAGCATCATGTTGTATGGAGCTAAGCACAGTGGGGCAAAAAGCAAACACAGTGACATTGTGTGGCTTGCATTTTACTGGTGGTGTTGGCGAGATCTTCATGGAAATGGGGAACTTTGATATAAGAGAAGTGAGCAAAGCACTACAGAGTCCCAAGAAAAGGTATCTGGTGACCTTGAGCGCATAGACCCGTGGAGAGCATTCAGTCTACGCTATGATCTCCAGCTAGAAATACACTGGCACTGGTCAGGAGGGGCTGGTGGAGGGTGGTGACGCATAGACATGGGACCACTGTCAGGATCTGGGCTTCATGGTTTAATAAAAAAATATCCATAAAATAAGATGTGCCAACCTGACTTTTGATGCTTTGTGGAAGAATACAGGGAGATGCTGAGAGCCAAGGGACTAGGTTGGGAGTAGAGGTGAAAACAGGCCAGTCACAGGATGGGGACCCTGCTGGAAGCAAGAGGTCAGGCAGGGCCTGTTGTAGTAATCCAGATCCAAGTCTCCAGTGCCTGGGCCAGGCAGGGGGTGGGATTGGGGTAGCAGTGGGGTGGGGGTAGGGTGGGGGTGTCTAATGTTGCAGCCTGCAGAATTCCATGGTAGATTTGTGGGTTGAGAGAAAGAGTCAGGGCTGATTCCCCTTTAGGCTTGTTTCCAACTGAAGTCACCATGGGCTGCCTCTGGTTGATGGCACATGCCTTGTCCCAACACTTGGGAGGCAGAGGCAGGTGGATATCTGTGACTTGCAGGCCAGCCTGTCTACAGAGAGATTTCCAGGCCAGCCAGAACTGTTTTACAGAGAAACCCTATCTGGAAAAGCACACACACACACACACACACACACACACACACACACACACACACACACACAGAGAGAGAGAGAGAGAGAGAGAGAGACAGAGACAGAGACAGACAGAGACAGAGAGACAGAGACAGAGACAGAGAGACAGAGAGAGCCAATTACCAATTTTGTGTAGTTTTCCTTCTTTGTTGAGCATAGACAACATAATTAGCATATTTAAAATATATACCGAACATTAGTGTTTATATTTCTTTGTATATGCATAGCAATATCTTCATGTATTTTTGGTTCTGAAATGTCACTTGATTTCAGAGTCAAGCATGTTTTGTTTTGGTGACAGTGTTGGGGTTGGACCCTAGGGTCTCATACACACACACATACACACACACACACACACACACACATACACACACACACACACACACACAGTCTAGCAAGTGCTCTACCACTGAGCCTCCTCCCCTGTCCAGCACTAAGAATTGGAAATGAAACACTAGTTCAGACATAACATCAGTCCTTTCAAGTCTAAATTGTGTAAAATGCAGCAAGTAGATTATTAGGTCATTTTACGTTTGTCTCTTATACTAAAATATTCCTGTTTAATGAACATTTAACTACTTGGTAAAATTTGCTAATCAAATTGTCAGACTGTTAAATAGCTTGTCAAAATGTTTATTTAGCAGTTATTCCTGTCTGCTTAATGTGGTGAATCCCTTTAACCCTCTAATCCGTTTTTATTTTTCCTGATAATTGTGTTAAGTGACAGTATTTGGCAAGTAATTATTTTTAAAAAATATTATGAAAATAAGCTCTTTTTATAAAATAAGTGAAACATAAGAAGCTTAAGGAAACAACAACAACAAAAAAAAACCCCACTATCAACCATGGCAGCATTTTTAGAAAACCTTTCTGTTTTAATGGACTTTACTATTTTATTTTTAAAACTGTTACAGAGTCACGGTAAAAATCAAGCTAGACCGTCCAAGGTCTTCTCTCTGCCATCATCCTCACACAGATGCAGGAACACATTGGCCATGTGTTATGGCCTCGGGCTGGAGATACACTGGCCATGGTGGAAAGGGGGGCACTCAGAAAGCAGGGCTTTTGACAGGAGCTCAGTTTTCCAGTAAAAGGTTTTTTTTGTTGTTGTTGTTGTTTTTAAACCATCAGAATGAGGTGTGTAAAGGAACTCTTTCTGTTTTCTTGAAAAACATGGGTTGATGGCTATGGCTAGAGCAAGGGGAATTGGTGGCAGGTAGGTGTGGAAATAGGGACCAGTCACGAGATGGGATATGGGTAAAAGCAAGAGGCCAGAACCTCCCTCTCTGTTATTGTTATCCGTGTTGGAGTGAGCCTGCATCAATACATTATTATCAGTGAAAGCCCACACTCTGCTAGACTTTACTCTTACTGCTGTGTGCCACCAGGTTGTTATACAACATTGTAGTATGAAATAAGGTAGTTTGCTGCCCTGAACATGCTCTGTACTCCATTTAGTAGCCCTCCCTTCTCCCCTTTGGTTACTGCTGATTTTTTTCACAGAGTCCATTCCCTCTAATTCCTTGGGTCACCTGCATGTCCTTGTATGGCAAGATTTCTTTTGCAGATAGAAACCAAAGCCCTGAAAGATTATGGAAATCTGTGCTAAAAGATGCTTAAAATAGACACTGGGGTGATGACACAGGATAGGGTTTACTGGGCAAACTTGAGGACCTGAGTTTGCATCCCTACACCCATGAAAAAGCTATGCATACTAGCATACATCTGCAACAGGTAGGTAGGTCCTTGGAGTTTAGTGGGCAGCCTAGCGCAATCACCAAGCCCACCATACAGTGAGAGGCCCTGTCTGAAGATCTAAGATGGAGAGCAATTGAAAAGGAGAGCTGATGTCCACCTCTGATCTCCACCACACATACACACACACACACACACACACACACACACACACACACACACACACACACACACACATTCAAGTACACACACTAAATACACACACACTTTCATACACACACACATGCACACGCACACACACACACAATCACATTCTACCCTACATGGAGGAAAAATCCCATACTTAGAGCTATGCATACGGTGTGTAAACTTTGTTCAGACTTACTTCTTGAATGAAATTATGTGTATTTAAGTTCCTGTGTGTTTCTATGACTTGATGGCCCATTCCCTGATAGTACTGAATAGTTGTCCACCATCTGTATGTATCAAAATATATTTATTCACCAAATAAAGGGCATCCATTGGACTTCCCACTTTGGGTCATTATAAACACAACTCCCAGAAGCATCTCCACAGGTTTTTGTGTGAATATACACTGTCAGCTTCTCTAGGTAAGTTGTAAGGGGCTGTGTTGCTATATGCTCTGGTGTAGGTCTGCCTACTAAAAAAAAGAGCTACCAAAACATGGGGGGTTCTGCCTTTGTTTCTTTTCTGTTGCTGTGATAAATTATTCTGACAAACACAACCAGAGAGAGAAAGAGTTTACTTTTGGCTTACAGCCATTCTGGAGGCAGCACACTCCATCTCATCAGGTAAAGCATGGTAGCAGGCGTATGATGCCTGCCCCTCACATTGCACCTGCAGTTCAGGAGCAGAGAGAACCAGAAGTGAGGTCAGCTCGAAAGTCTCAAGGCTGTGACTGACCTGTTGCCCTTTCTTGCAGAAACATCTAGCCTGTCTCTTGATGTTATCCCTTTTCCTGTTTGACCACAGTAATAGGTGTGCAATGGTGGTAGCATTTTAATCTTGCAATGCTGATTGGCCATCTGTATTTCCTTTGGTGCAGTACATCAAAATCCCTAGCCATTTTTCTTTAACTTGGCTATTGGAAGCAAATAATCTTAAAGGTATAATTTCTCTCTTATCATTTCATATCTATGCTGTTTTAAATCAATAGCCAAGATTTAGGATAAACTAATGCAGTGTCTTTCTTCCTTCCCCTGTTGACCATCACAGTAGAATTTTCTCTTGTTGAAATATATCTTTTTAAGGGGTGTTAATGTAATGACTGAATCATTGTCTATTATAAATTTCTCTTTTCCACCTTTAAAACTATGGATGTTATTTCCATTAAAACAATTGTACACAATAACTTTTCCTGACACCCAAGAACCTATCTCAAAAACAGAACTTTTCCCAATGTTATTGTTATTTTCTTTGGTGAAATAAATCTATTTGTAGGAAAATATGTGGATGCCTACTTTTACTGAGCAAGTTAGAAGATGAAAATAAAATTTAAATTTTTTTCTGTGTGTTTGTTGTATAGGAACTGCTTTATATAAGGATATTTTTATACAAAGGTCTATAATTTACTTTGAGCATATTTCTGTCACAGTTCTCCAAGTTTGGTTTCTGTTTGGTCTGATAAAGTTCTGTGACCAAAGCCAACCCGGGGGAGGAATTGTTGATCTTATAGGTTACAAGTTATAGTCCATCACTGAAGATAATCAGGGTAGTAATTCAAAGTTGAAACTACTGAAGAACACTGCTGGTTGCCTTGCTTTGACATTCACATTCAGCTACCTCCTATAGAGCCCAGGATGGCACTGCCCACATTGACTTGGACCTTTCTACATCAGTCATGAAATAGCCCTTACAGACTTACTCACAGGCCCAACTGATGGAGTCAATTCTCTATCTAGGCCCCTTCTTCCTATGTGTGTCAAGATGACAACAAAGATTAGCCACCAGACCTCTCTACTCTCCCATTTCTCACTCCTCCTCTTAGTCTCCTTTATTCCCATAGGTAATTAGGTCATATATGCATAAATGATTAATATACACACAGGGATTTCAAATGAGAGAAGCATGTGATATATAACACATTTTCTTCAATGATGTTATGTTGGATCAATAATTTAGATATTATGAATAGTGCTACAGTATACATTGATGGGTGATGGCTAGGCATCTCTGTGATGTTTTGACTTGGAGTCATTCAAGTTCATTCCCAGAAATAACATAAGTGAGTCTTATGCTAGGTCTGTTCTTAGAGTTTTAAGGAACTTCCATCCTGATTTTCATTGTAGGTAAACTAATTTACATTCATGTAGATTTGTACATGTGTAGATTTGTAGATTTCCCATTTGTCCACATCCTCGAAAGGATTTGTAGTTATTTTCTTAACTGGAGTAACAGGAAATTTCTGTGTGGTTGTAATTTACATTTCTCTGATGTCTATTGATGTTGAATATTTTTCATGTGTTTATTGGCCATTTGTACATCAATGGCTAAGAAATTTTATTAGCCTGTTTATTGATTGTTTGATTTCTTCTTATTTTTTTAGTTATTCATCTATTCTAGATATTAATCTCCTGCCAGATGTCTAGCCAACAAGGACTTTTCCCATTCTTTAGGGTATCTCTTCACTCAGTTGCTTCCTTTGATGTGTAGATGCTTTTTAATTTCATGGCACTTCATCTGTCAATCATTGGCACCATTTCCTGAGAGACTGGAGCCTTGTTCAAGAAGTCCTTGCCTATGCCTTTATCTTGAAGTGTTTTCCCTCATCAGTTTGAGTTTCATGTCTGTTTCGCATTAAGGTAATCCATTTTGAGAAGATTTTTGTGCAGGGTCAGAGGGAAAGAATCTAGTTCCTTCTTCTTGAGGATATCAAACTTTTCTAGCACCATTTATTTAATAGGCTGTCTTTTTTTCCAATATCTATTCTTTATATCTTTTTCAAAAGTCAAGTGGCTGGCACTGGGTAGATTTATACCTAGGCCCTCTTGTCTTTTATATTGATCAGTGTGTCTTTTGTGGCAGTACCTTGCCATTTTTGTTACTATGGCTCCACATTTGAAGTCAGGTATGGATATGTTTCTAACATTGTTATTTTGTAAGAATTGCCTTGGATATCCAAGACCTTTTGTGCTTCCATGTGAATGCCAAGTTTATTTTCTCTGTTTTTCTGAAGAATGACATTTGGTTTTTTAAGGGGATTGCATTGAATATGTAGATTGGTTTTGCTATTTTAGTTATTTTCAAAATATTAATTCCTGCAATTCATGAGCATGAAATGATATTGGATCTTCCAAATGCTCTCTTCAGCTCTTCTTCTGTTATTTAAAATCTTAATTGTAGAGGTCTTCTGCTTCCTTTGTTGGGTTTATTTCAACATAGTTTATTGTTGTTGTTATTATATGGTAATTCAACTGTGATTGTTTCTCTGATTTTTTCCATTTTTTAACAAAGATGTATGAGTGTTTTGTCTGTGTATATGACTGATTCCTACAGAGGCCAGAAGAGGACATGATATCCTCTGGAACAAGAGTTACAGATAGTTAGGAGCAGCTATGTGGGTACTGGGAATTGAACCTCTGGGAGAGAAACCAGTGCTCTTAAACACGGGGTCATCTCTCTAGCAATTCTCTGACTTCTTTCTCAACACTATCATTATTGGTATGTAGGAAGGATACTGATTAAAAAAAGTGTTTATCATACCTAAGAATTTTTTTCATGGAGTTCTTAGAGAGTCCTATGTATAGAATTATACCATCTGCAATAAAGGACACTTTAATTCTTTTTGTTTTTTTCTGTATTGCTTACTTTTCTATTGTTGCCCTAAAATGCCATGATCAAGGCAACTTATAGAAGAAAGAATTATTTAGGCATACAGTTCCAGAGGGATAGAAGACCATAATGTCAGGGAAGTGTGGTAGCAAACCTCAGGCATGGCAGCAAGAACAAGCACAGAGCAGAGAAAATGAACTGAAGGAGGGCAAGACTCTAAGCCCTCAAGGCTTACCCCAGTGACATACTTCCTCTAGTAAAGTCACATCTCTTAAACTTCTCTAAACAGCACCACTAACTGGGGATCAAGAATTCAAATGCCTGAGACAATGCAGGACATCTCATTTAAACCACTGCACTTTCCTATACCTGTCCTTGATTTGCTTTACTGCCTTATGACTTCAAGTGCTATGCTGAGTAAGAATGAAGGAACTGAACAAACTTGTCTCATTTCTGATTTTACTGGAAATGCTTTGTGATTTTATTTATTTATTTTTCAAGACAGGGTTTCTCTGTGGTTTTGGAGGCTGGCCTGGAACTCACAGAGTGCCACCTGCCTCTGCCTCCTGAATGCTGGGATTAAAGGCGTGCACCACAAACATCCAGCTTGTGATTTTAATTTAATGTTGTCTTCGGGTTTGTCACACACAGCTTTTGCAACATTGAAACATGTTATTTCTCTTTCTAGTTTCTTCAGGACTTTGTTCATAAATGGATCTTGGGTTTTATCAAAAGTCTTTTCTGTATCTATTGAGATGATGATGATGTGTTTTTTTGTCCTCAAGTCCATTATGTGATGTATTACATTTATTGACTTGCATATGTTGAACCACCCATGCATCTCTTCAAGAAAGCCAACTTGATCATAGTGAATGATCTTTTTGGATATGCTCTTGAGTTCAACTTGTAAATATTTCATTGCAAATTTTATGTATCCATACTACTCAGAGAGGTTGGCTTGTAATTTCTTTTTTGTAGTTGTTGTATCTTTTTCCAGTTTTGCTATCAAGATAGGTTTTATAGAATAAATTTGGTAATATTCCTTTCATTTCTTGTTTATAAAGTAGCTTTCTGTAAATACTACTTTAAAGGCCTTGCAGGGAGATTTGGGCATGGTCAAGGTATGTAGAAGGCATGTGGAAAAAGAGCCTCGGTCAGTGTTGCGGGTACCTAGAGATCTCTCCCTACAAGGCCTGGTAGAATTCAACAATAAATCCATCTGGACTCTTTCTGCAGCTGAGAAGTTGTTTGTTTGTTTAATGTTTGCTTCACTCTCAGAGCTTGATGAGGTTCTGTTTAAGATGTTTATCTCCTCTTGGTTTAAATTTGGTAGGTCATATGCATCTATAAATATTTACATTTCTTTTAGATTTCTCAATTTACCAGGAGAGAAGTTTTTAACCCCTGCCCTTATGATTTTGTGGATTTCATTTTTATTTGTTTTAATCTGTCTTTTCATTTCTAATCTGATTGATTTGTGTTTTCTGTCATCTATTACTCTTTTGGTTAGTTTTGCCAAGAGTTTGACAATCCTGTTTTTCCTTTCAAAGAACCAATTTTTATTTCACTGATTCTTTGTCTTATATTTTTGTCATTTCAACTTTATTAATTACTACCTCTGTTTTATATGTTATCATCTACAGACTTGGGGTTTGGCTTTTTTTCCGAGGTCCTGAGGTACATCATTAGAGTATTTATTATGATCTGAATTTTTAATGTAGGTAATTGTAACTACTATAAACATCATCTTAAGACTGTATCCCATAGATTTGGTGTGTTGTTTTCATTTTCATCAGAGCCCAAGAATTTTGACATATACTTCTTGATTTCTATCATGATCCATCCATCCTTCAGTAGTGTGTTGTTCAATCTCCCTGGATTTGTGTAGCTTATCTTACTGGTTTCCAGTTTTATTTCATTGTGGTCAGATAGAATGAAAGTAATTATTTTCATTTATTTATTTATTTATTTATTTATTTATTTATTTATTGGTTTTCCATTTATTTTACATACCGACTACAGTTTACCTTCCTCTCCTCCTGTTTCCTCCCCTCAATCCTTTCTGCTCCCATGCACTTCCCCTCTGCCTTCATTTAGAAAGAGACAGACCTCCATGGGAGTCAACAAAGCCTGGCACATCAGGTTGAGGCAGGACAAAACCCTTCCCTCTGCATCAAGACAGAGTTAAGCAACACAGTGTGGGAGAATGGCTTCCCAAAAGCCATCTTTAGTACCAGGGACAGGTCCTGATCCCACTACTAGGAGCCCCGCCAACAGACCAAGCTATACAACTGTCACACACATGCAGAGGGCAGGCTCACTAGCTGTCGTGAGCTCCCAAGACCTCAGGTCAGTTGTCTTTGTAGGTTCCTCTCTTATGACCTTGACCTCCCTGGCTCATGCATTCCTTCCTGCTATTGTATGATCTATTTTAGAAAATGTTCCATGGGCTGCTGTGAATAATGTATATTTTGGATTCAGTGTTCTATAGATGTCCATCAGGTTCATTTAGCTTTCGGTGTGTTTTAATTCCAATGCTTTTCTGTTTATATATTTCTTAAAGATTTATTTATTTATTTATTTATTTATTTATTTATTTATTTATTTATTTATTATGTATGCAACATTCCACTTCCATGTATATCAGCACACCAGAAGAGGTCACCAGATCTCATAAGGGATGGTTGTGAGCCACCATGTGGTTTCTGGGAATGGAACTCAGGACCTCTGGAAGAGCAGTCGGTGCTCTTAACCTCTGTGCCTTCTCTCCAGCCCATTTTCTGTTTATATTTTGTTGTAATGATCTTTCTGTTGATAAGTGGTCTCTTGAAGTTATCTAGTATTACTGTGTTGGGGTTAATCTTTACATTCAGCAGTGCTAGCTTTAAGGTATTTGTTGCATCGATGCTCTGTGAGTTTGTGTTCAGAATATTAATATCCTCTTGTATTAATCAGCCATTAATATCCTCTTATTAGTGTGTTTCAAGTCTCTATTATTTTAGATGTTGAACAGCCTCACCTACTTGCTTCCTGGGTTGATCTATGTGGAATAGCTTTTTCTTTTTATTCACCCTAAGGTTCCGTTTGTCTTTGCTGGTGAGGTGAGTTTCTGGGTAGCAACAAATAGATACATCCTGCATTTTTAAAAATTATTCTGTGTCTTTTGATTATGGAAGCTAGAGATTTTAAGCCATCATTTACTTCTTTTGACAGCTGAACATTTTATTTTATGCAGTAATGTTTATTTTCCTCAAGACTCTAGCCAATCATGCTTATGTTCACCCACCATCTTGGAAGTTCTATGTTACATTGCTTCCTTACAATGCATCTGCCTTAGTTATTTTTCTGTCGCCATGAAGAGACACCATGACCAAGATAACTCTTACAAAAAGAAAGCATTTAATTGGGGCTTGCTTATAGTTTTAGAGGGTTAGTTCATAAACATCATGGAGGCATGATAATAATATATCCAGGCATGTTGCTTGAGCAGTATCTGAGAGCTTTACATCCTGATCCACAGGCAAGAAGGTGGGGGGGGCAGACTGGGTGTGCCTTGGGCTTTTGAAACCTCAAAGTCTACACCCAGTGACACACTCCCTCCACCACATCCTAATGATTCTCAGCAGTTCCACTCCCTAATGACTAAACAATCAAATATATGAGCCTGTGGGGACCATTCTCATTCAAACCACTGCAATATACAAGGAATGGCATGCCTAGTTAGAAAATTGAAATATTTTGAGAGTTTATGCATATTATGAAGATGCTTTCTAATAATTCATAAAGTTTTAGAAGTTTTAAAACAGTAGACAACATCATAACCAAGGTAAAGTAGTGAAGGCTTGGAGCTCATGCGGCCAATGGATGAAGCTATGGCAGACAACACAACTGTGCTCCTTAATGTTTTAGAAATAGAGAACAGATGGACAAGTCAGGTTACCATGTTTCAAAACAAATGCCTTTGACTTGCTGATTTACTGTGAATATTTTTAGTCTAAATCTCAAATAAGATTTTTTTCCTGCAAGGCTGCAGGAGGTTGACAGTGTACATTTCAGCATCTTATAATAGAATGTGTTGTATGGTCTTGTTTCTTAGATATGGTTTTATGTGATACTTTGTGTTGTTAATGAAAGAAGGAAAATATGTGGTCAAAACACTTATACATAATTTTAAATATCAATTGATTTAACTGGATGAAAGTTCACGTGGCTTAAACAGGGAGCAGTTTACACTTCTCTGGGTTAGGGAGGCAGGTGGTAGGGATTTTGCGATTGGGGTTCAATGCAGCTCAGTGCTCTGCCATCGCTAGCACAGCCTGTCATGGGCGGAAGTGTTTCCCAGCTGGTATGCATTTCTGCATACAAGAGGAAGGAGAGCAGCTGAAAACAGGCAAAAATGACATATGCTTGCTGTCTTCTTAGCAGGTTCTGCAAGATGCCACATGGTACTCACACTCCATTTTACTGGCTAGAACTCTAAGACATGGATTAAATGCAGAGTGTTTTGTGTCCAGTGAAAAATCAGACTTGCATTATTATTGAAGAGAAAGGAGAGGCTACTGTCTCTGGACAATTTCTGTTTCATCATTTATATTTGTATACACAGCTTTATGTGCATACACACAAAAATTTAAATGTAATGAAAACAAATGACATATTTCCAATAATAGTCTAAAAAATAATCCCTTAGGCCCTTTAACCTCTGCATATCAAACTTTCATAATGAAGCATTATCAGGCTTAGAAGGTGCCTTTGCCTGTACTGGTCCCTTGACATCACTGCACTTTCTGGAGGGTGGAGTGAGCAGGCAAGAGAAGAAGGTGGATTGGCCTTGGTGGGAAGGAGATAGACCCAGAGGTACAGTAACTTCTCTTTCAGCCATACTGAAGCAACCTTGAGAATCTGAGCAGGCACTGTCTCTAACCTTGTGTGCCCATCCTGAATAAAGGTTTCCCAAGATGAAGGAACACTGTGTGTTTGGAACAGAAGAAAAATCGTCCTTTCCCATTGTCTAAATTGAATTCAGAAAGTGAGATACTTCTGATCAGCAGGACTCTGGAGGCAAAAATTGCTTCCATAGGCATTGCTTAGCACAGGAGCAGGTGCGTGAGGCCCCTGGCAAATGTTTTAGGGCCTGTGATGTGATAATGTTAGGGCTAAAACTGCATGAAACTCATAATTTCAAATTCTACTTACAACTTTGTGAACAATTTCACTTACGACGAGGCATTGCAGATGTATACACTATAATTTATGCTGAGACCTGTGTTCCTGATAAAAATCACTTGTCCTCTATAATCTAGAGTGCCCTTTAAAAATACAGTCTTCTTCAAAATTTAGGACTGAAAGAATAAAGATAAACAATGGATAATTTTAAAGGTAAGTTTTCCTTACTACATTTTCTTGTATTTTTCAGTACTGATAATCTAGCCTTAGAGATGTAAATCAATCAATTTTAATCTATTTTTGAAGATTGGAACAGATGAAAAACATTAGAGAAGAAACATCAGAAAGTTCACATATATGCTCACATGTGTGTGTGCACACACATTGAGTAGAATCTACCCATGGTTCCTGCTTGTAATTACTTACTTTAGAATTTGAATTTAATAATTGAAAGCACTGTAAGTGATTTTTTAAATCATTTTACTTTAAAAGGCTACTTTATGTTTCAAGACATAATTGTGAATTCTATTATGAAAACATCATCTTGATATCCAAGTGAAGTATTTTTAGAGCCTGTGTGACCTCTCAGGGAACTGATTTCCTCATCTACTAACAGTGTCTTCACCAAGTGTTCTGAACTATATTAGCTAGGGTATAATAGCCCTTTGGATGAATTATGATGAGTCTGTTTAAATGATAATTTGGAAATTGTTCATGAAAACCTTGCACAAAGAACTCTAGTTATTGGCTGGAAATTAACCATTTGAAAGCTATCCCATTATTAGACATTTTAAAGAAATTGGTACAAAATCATTCAAAGGAAAGCACCTGCCTTCATAAGAATCCATTCACTGCAATAGACTGCATTACCCACAAACTGGAGACATGGAAAAGCACTTACTTCGGGAGCTGTGAGGGCCATGTTGCATCACACCCACCATTGATGACCATAGGCTCTTCTTTTCAGGGTATGTGGGGGTGCAGAAGGCTATTTGCCCTTGATCATATCTCCTCAGAGGTCAGAGTTAGAACACACAGGCAGGCCTGATTTCTCTTTGTTGTTAATGGCATAATTCATAAATGGTCACTGTGCCATTCATAAATATATGGCAGTCCTTTTTCATTCTGAATCATTTATTGAAGTTACCTACTCATGAGCTTCCTGGTCAAATGGTAGCACTTGTTTTGGAAGGCAGAGGGTGTGTCTTTGTAATTGATGTACCTGGCTGGATAGCTGACTCTCCTTTTCTCTCTACCTGCCAACCATGCCTGTCCCTCTACTGCTATTGGCTGTTAAGATTTTTATTAGACCAGTCAGGTGCCATAGGCAGGCAAGGTAAAACCAATGCAACACATCTTTACATAGTTAGATAAATGCAATACAAACAAATGCAGCACATCTTTATATAGGTAAACAATTATTCTGCAATACAAACAAATGTAGCAATCTTTACTTAGTTAAACAAATATTCTATTTCACAGCATAGATACAGGGTACTCCTATGGGGCTCTAGTGCTCTATTCATCCTTATGTAGAGCTCATGTCCTCTTGTTTACTTTGGCCTCTGTGTGCTTCTGCATGCCAGGTCCTCCTGCACTGCTCTTGTGTGAGCTCTGGTTTATAGTAGATAAATTCACATCACGTCCCAGTGGGAAAGAATCTGGTAGTTGATGCTTCTCCTGGTGCTGCTGATTCAGTGGACCTGCTTTCTTCAGGAAATTAACTGCATCTGTTTCATTAAGAGATTTTCCATGACACTTTAGCAAGCAAGGCTGTGTTTCTTTTGATGACTTGTGAGTTCAAACTCTGACATACAGGGCTAATTCCATCTGAAATGTATGGCTTCTAAGCCATCCTTGCTGATACCCACACTCTGAGAAAGCTCTTGAGTTTTCTGAACTTTGTAGTCCATCACCCTTGGGTTTTATGGCCACTAAACATCCCTTTCTGTAGCACACTGAGACAGTCCCCACTGATCTTTTCTTTTGGGTAACCTTGCAGCTGACACTTGAGTTGAAATTTCTCTTTCCAGAAACAAATTCTTGTTACTACGCAACCTTTAACCAATTAACTAAGTATTTTCCTCTGTCTAGTAGCAATTTGTTTGCTTGATTTATGCCCTTTGGTTTTTTTTTTTTTTTTGATAAGTCTACCAGGGTATGATGAGAGCCACATTAACCTAATTTCAGCTCCTTATCACAACATAATTTATCTTTCAATGCCTCAGTAAGATATTTGTGTATATATTATAATGTATATTATGTACATATTATATTAATTTTTCTGCTTTTCCCCCTAGGTGTATTAATTGAAAATATATCTACTATTGGACCAAGGCAGAACATATATTGCTAAGGATAGATAACCTATTTTGCAAATTAAAAAAAATGCTATGTCTTGGATTCCTCTACTCAATAATTGCACTTCGGTTTTCTTTCTTTCTGAAGGAAATACCTATGATATCTGGCACCCTGTACTACCTGTTGTTCTATAGGCACTATTGGAAGTGACTAACATCTATCATGTAAGCTAGCTGGTGGGTGCCCTCCCAGCTGTGTACTATTGTTTCAGCTTTCCCAGGGCACAAAAGCCCTGAGATATAAAGGATGTAATCACTAAGTCTCAGGAGGCCAGTGGAGGTTGGAGTCAGGACTTTATTTTAGATCTAAGAGTGTGCATTAAAATACACGTGAGAGATGAGACATTTTGACTGCATTTTCAATTCTGCAAACAGGTTAGTGTTGATTATTATCAGGAAAACCGTACATGTGGTAGAATATTGTTACTAAAAATTCACACACAGCCTTCCAAGTGTTAATTTATAGGCATACACTAATCTTATAAAAAAGATATTCATACACAAATAAGCACACAATTATTATACATAAAGCAAAAATGTCATCCAGCAGAATAGTAATGACAATGGTTGCCTCCAGAGTTGGCCTTGTAGTTGATTTGATTTATGTAAAAGTTCATCTGTTTGATAAGTTTTTCTCATTTAGCATGCTATTCTGCATTTGGGAAAAGGGATGTTCACAATTGCATCAATTAGATGAAAAATACTGTCTTTAATGATATTTTTCAGTAGGTGAGATAGACAAGTAAAAATTCCAGACACAAGGTTCAAAAAATCTCCTCTGTAGCTGGTGAGATGGCTCAACAGGTAAAGGTGCCTGCCTCTAAACCTGATGGTCTGAATTTGATCTCTGGAATCCACATTGGAGAAGAAGAGAACTGACTCCCATAAGTTGTACTCTGACCTCCACACATGGGATGTAGCACATATATGCACACACAGACATACATGAAGTCAATAAATAGATGTGAAGAATAGAATCAGCTCTGGACCCATTTTATAGGATCACATCTACATCCTGGATGTCTTTTGGTGTGGTGATTTCACAAATGACACAGGTTCAGGATCTCAACCAACATTCACAGTTTCACCCGGTGTTGCAGAATTTGTGTACACTGTAAAGATATGTCTCTGCCGAAGGTGCCTTCTAATTGGTGTAATAAAGAGCCAAATGACCAATAGCTAGGCAGAAGAGGATAAGCAGGATTTCTGGGGAGTGGGAGTAAGAAGAGGAATCTAGGTGCATGGATTTTGCCAGAGACTCTGAAGAAGTTAGACATACCATACAGACAGAGGTAACTGAGCCATGTGGCAGAATATAAATTAAATAAGACAGGTTAAGTTATAAGAGTTAGTTGGGAAAAAGCTTAAGCTAAGGCCAGACTTTCATAATTAATATTAAGTCTCCATGTCATTATTGTGGAATTGGTGGTCCCACAAAAGATAGTCTGACCAGAAAGTTTGCTGCAACCCAGTGTGTTGTAGCTTGTGGGTCAATCCCACCTCATTTTATTGACTTATCCCAAGCAATCAGCCTATCTTGTGCAGTTTTCTGTTTCTCACCCTTCGGTGGTTGCCTTGTTAGCATGGGGTTAATAATACATTGTGTGTAGCTTTTCCATGTACAGCTGTTTAACTTTGTTGTGTTTTATGGTACATATTGTACTCTGAATCCTGTTATTAGAAAAAGAATCATTCTGGGAGGATATTTTACACTTTTGGGAGAGTCAGTAATTGACCCTTGCCTTCTATCAATTGTAATCAAAGCACACAGACCCATTTGGATTCTGTAGTTCCAATACATTTTGGCTCTGTTCCTTTATTTTTCTTTTTGAAATAGGATCTTGTTCTGTACCTCAGGTTGCTCTCAGATTTGTGGTTCTCCTCCCTCTACTTCCCTTGGTTCAATTACTCCAATTGTAGTTTGGCTTAGAAATCTCAGTTTCTTCTTTTTCCTTAGTTGGAGCAGAAACTTTTTCATCTCAGTTGTAGTAGACACTTTGATTCTCCATCTTACCTGCATCAAGCCAGCATTTGAAGAATTGTTGTTTGGGTAGCATCTCTATAGTTTGTCCTGTGGTTTTCTTGTTTGATTCAGCACAGGTATATTTATGAATAGATGACTTTCTTGTTTCTGCTGTAATAAATTGCCACATATGTAAGAGCTCAAGACAATGCTTGGTTATATTTTTGTAGCTCTGTTCCATGGGTTGCAATATGGTGGGCTTGATCTGCTGTCCAATTCGATTCTTACAAAGTTCAACTCAAGTTGCTGAGTATCATTTATTCTTACTGAGGTAAGAGGTGAATAATTCAAACTGGTTGAATTCTGCTCCCACAGTTGCAGCTTTTCCTACTGGCTCCTGGTTGGGGCTGGTCCTTGCTCCTCTATGCTGTTTGAATTCTGACATTCCATATGGCCCTCTCCTGCAACAGCAGCTTGAGTCCCCTCAGGGGAACCTTTGTCTTCCACTCTATCACATTTCCATGCTTTTAGAGCTCATGTGATTAGATTGGACTTGTCCAGACAATCCCAAATAATCTCCCAGCTTCTCTAGCAAAATCCCCACTGCATTGTAAAGTAACAGATCCATGAGTTTCAAGGATTAAGGGCATCTTCTGCGGTCTGCTCTACCTACCACCATAAGTTAATGTGTTCCCATACACACCAATCTGTATGGAACCCCCTACCCCCCATAATAGAAATGGAATCTTGATGTGAAATCTCCTTGGGAATTTGCAATACACAATTGATTTTAGTATTTGTGGATGTAAGACAGTAAGATTAATGAAGGTGGGAAATGGAGAGGGCCTTACAGAGGAGGATGCATCCATGTGGTTCCTTGAAACTACTTTGGATAGGATAAGAGTTATAGAAGGCAAGAAAAGCTTGATGAACTTGAACAAATGTGATGTCTGATCAGGCCTAATGCTTTTCTGTGCAGCAGAGAGGCTCTGTGGACTAGGGAAGAAGTAGGACACATCACTGTCTTGCCAGGTTCATGGAATTTAGATAGCATTTTCTAAAACAAGAAAGTCAGTCTTCCAGTGAGACAGTAACAAAAGAAACTGAGTGCTTCAGGAAGGTTAATTTAGTAGTGATATTTGGGGGAACTGGTGGCAGAGAAGGTGGAGGTGGGGTGGTGACTGGGTCTGGACCATCTTCATCAGCACAATGCCTTGCTCCTTAGGACATCTTACATGTAGACTAAAATGTCTATCACTTCCATCCTTAAGCATTCAGCACCTGCTTCATTAGGTCCTTCATAAGTAGTCCTGCCTTAGGTCTTGCCCTGTGTATAGACTATCAGGCTATGCTGTTATCAAGAATGGACCACCTGCTGTGTCGGGCAGTCTTTTAGCGAATCACACACTTGCCAGATGGTCTTCTTCAGGATTTGTTCAGTAGGGAAAGGATTGCTTTTTCTATTTGAGTACAGAGAGCTGGAATTTGGAAATCTGGAGTTATTTTGTTAAGATTACCCAGCATATTAATGACATAAGTTGAAGCAAATTCTGGTCTTTAATTCTGATCCTGTGCTCTGTCCCTGAGGATGGTCTGAAGTTCACAGGAGGCAAGGAGTCAGGGGTGTGAGGTACAGTATATGTATGAGCAATGTGGAGGCCAGAGAACATGGTCAGTTATTTTCCCCAGTTGCTCTTCAGCTTCATTTTTGAGACAGAGCCTATCACTGAACCTGCAGCTCACCAATTCTGTACACTGCCTACACAATATGCCCTGTAGGTACTCCTATCTTTGTTTCATTCACATTGAGATTGGAGGCATGTGCCTCCATATTGATGATGTTTTTCTGTCGGTGCTAGGGTCCGTATGCTTGGGTGGTATGCACTTTACAACTGATCCCTCTCCTCTCCCTTAGGCTATTCCTAAAGATTGTTTGAGAGAGTATTACATTACAGTCTACAGAAAAATAGGTCTTTCTGATAAATATAATTAACATTATATATAATATATGTATATTATATATGTATATATATAGTTTTTAGGGCAATGGCATAAATGTATTGCATTAGCTAAACATGTGGTACTACTTATATGCAAGAACTGTCTTGGTTGGTGCCCTTGGGGTTTGTTTAGGGGCCAGCAGGTAGGGGAACCCTAAGTTGTTCCATAAATCAGTGGTAGGTGGTTGGGGACTCCTTTGTGAGACTTATTTTCTTTCTTCTTCAATGCTGCCAGAAGCTGGAGAGAGAGTTGGCACAACAGTGGTGTGTAGTGTCAGCCCTTAATCACTATAAAGTTTGGGCTTCTGGGTTCACAGTGCCCTTTCAAAAGCATGGCCTTGTTTTATGATGATTTCCATATTGATCTTTTCTAGTGGGGTGAGATTCATGTGTGCTTGTGCCGATGAGGGCGACCAGCTTTTTCTATGGAGATCTGATTAGTTTAAGTTCAGAGCAGTGTTGTGGACACGACTTCAGTAAAGGTTACGAGCACTCTTTGGCTCTGAAATTGCATTTCAAAGTAAGAGGTCCCTAAGGGCTAGTTTGACTTATTTAATTACACTGAACAGGACTTGGTAACAGTTTTATAAAATCCCTCTTCAAGCCAGATTTGTAATTTAATACAAAGTGGTAAATTGGTAAACCTTTAACATTTGTGTCATGAGACAAGTGATGGAGATCATGATTAAATAAAAGGAAAACTTTTGGCATCAAGTTTGAATGAGAAACGACAAAATCGTTATTTATTTTTGATCAAAATTTAAGTGAAATCTGGCAAACAGTATACACAATTGACCAGACTGATCTAATTGTTAAAGGGCCAGCAAATGAAGCTTATTTTTTTCCTATTTAACAGTTTCAACTGTCTCATGTATGCAAGGATGCATGCTAGGAACCTAACATTAGAGATGTAGGCAGTGCTGACAGACCCCTGTCAGGTGAGACATAGAGACATGGGCCCAGCAAGTGCACAAAGTAGGCCAGATGATGGCTACCAATCCTTCCAGGCTTATCCTGTGGTCCAGAAGACTCCTGGAAAGTCTTTTTACTTCTCTTTCTCCACAGAATTCAAAGTGTGCTTCTGTCCCAGGGTTTTCCCAGCCTCAGTGGGCACAGGGTAATAGAATGAGTGCATAAGGGGGCAGCTTAGGACTAGCAGCATCCCAAGGAGAGAGAGAAATGTGCCAACACTGAAAAACCAAAAGCATTTGAATATAAAGTAAGTATAGCACTCATCAGCAACCTGGTGAACTTGCATTTGAAAAGTATACCACCTTTTTAATCTTTATTTTTTTTATCAAGTCATAAATTAAAACCAGGAAAAGTAGGTTTTAGCTTGGGCAGGTGTCAGGTTTTCACCAGGAATAATGATGCCTTTGCCTCCAAATCCTCCCCCTTCCCTCTCTGCCAGGCCTGTATAGGAAGGTAGTGAATGTTCAAATGTGGGCCGCTCCAGACACAGTACAAGGGAAACTTCCTGTTATGCTTGTCATTGCTTTGAATGATTGGATGTAATTTTTACTGTAGTGGGTTTCTTTTTACAAACCCATTTCAATTTCACCAGCCTTGTCTAATGATGGGCATATGAGTTTCTACAACAAAGGTCATTTGCCTACATCACACGGAAGGTTATAACCCAGCATTGTCTCCTCTAATTTTGGAAATATGTATCTTTTCTGCCAGCTGAAGACCTGGCACATTTGCTTTTACTTGTAGTTCACTTTACAGATAAGATAAGCTCATATACTCTTCCCTTTGCACCATAAATGTTTATTGAGCAAGTGTGACAAACCAGGAATTCTGTCAGGTATTGGTACTAACTTCTTCTTCAGACATGGTTCCTGGCCTTGTAGACATGGAGTAAGTAGAGACGATGGGCAGGAGTAGATGGGTAGTGATGATGTGAGGATGGAGGAGAACTCCTTCAAGGACTTCAGAGGACAGCAGGACATGGGAAAGGAGACTATGATGTTACCAGCAACTCAGCCAGCCAGGAAGCTCTACAGGCAGAATCCGATAGACTGTGTACCAGAGTACCAGAGTCTAGATTGCTCGTCTCTGGGAAGGTGGTAGACACTGTCACCAGGAGGAAAACATGCCTGTCAGTGATACCAATTGAAAAAGGAAAGCCTGGCTGTAAGTTGTGAAAAGTAAACCCAATGGACATTTGGGTTGAGGAAGAAGAGTGAATTGTATGTTTTTCTACATATTTAAAGGGGGAAATACCTTTATATATAGTGCTTATATGTGTCCACTGAAGCATTTGCCCATGTAGCAGTGAGAAAGTGTGAGTTTTCTTTTATTAAATGAATCCCACTTAGATAAACTGTGATCTCTCTGCTCCTGACTAGGCTAGAGCTTGTCCCATGTATGACTCAAGCCAACATGGACCCTGACCTATATAATCAGTGCAATGTGGACCCTGACCAGTGCAACAAAATCACTTACTTGTCTCAATAAAGTCAAAATGCAGTGAGATTTTTTTCTTTTACAAAATTTGTTTTTATTTAGTGTGTGTGTGTGTGTGTGTGTGTGTGTGTGTGTGTGTGTGTGTGTGTGTGTGTGTATGTATGTATGTATTGTGGACATGTGTGTGTGGTTGTTAAAGGGCAACTTGCAGGAGTAAGTTCCTTCCTTGTACCATGTGGTTCCCAGGGTGTGGTGCAAGCTCCTTTATCCTCTGAGCCATCTTGCCTGCCCCTAATAAAGTGTTATTTCTTTCTTTCTTTCTTTCTTTCTTTCTTTCTTTCTTTCTTTCTTTCTTTCTTTCTTTCTTTCTTTCTTTCTTTCTTTCTTTCTTTCTTCCTTCCTTCCTTCCTTCCTCCCTCCTCCTTCCTTCCTTCCTCCCTCCTCCCTCCCCTCCCTTCCTCCCTTCCTCTCTCCCTCCCTTCCCTCCTCCTCTCCTCTCTCTCCTCTCTCTCTCTCTCTCTCTCTCTCTCTCTCTCTCTCTCTCTCTCTCTCTCTCTCTCTCTCTCCCCTCCACTTCAGATCAGTAACAGACAGTGTGGGCCTGGCACCAGTTGGAAGTTACACCCTGAGCACTAATACATTCTTATGTAATCAGGGTGAGGACTTTTAATATAAGAGTATTCTAATGTCATAGTTTCAAGCAGTCTCTGGTTGTGTGCTTGGTTTCATACCCACCCCTGTGCCAGAACTGTCATTTAGATCAGGATTGTGACCCCTGCTCTCTTCTGATGATGTCGAGTCTGGGTTCTGGTTCCGGCCCCCATTTCCATTCCAGAGATTAGAGCCCTGCTGTGCCCAGCCTATGCCATGTCACCACGTCAGCTGCACTGACAATGTTGATTGACTCATTCATTGAATAAGCAGCTCCTGAGAAGATGGCAATTACAGGAAGAGCTGCCCAAAGGAAGAAGACTAAGTGGATATATGGGAGGAGACCTTTCCAGAAAGAAGCAGCAGCAACATTAATTGCTTGAGACATGAGAGGTGAGGTCAGGGACACCAGATTGTGTGGGGCCCTTCCAGAGCATTAGCTGATGTGATGGCAAACCACAAGAGGATTCTGAGTCACTGCAGAAATGACATGATTCTACTTATATCTTAACAAAGTGACTCTGGTTGCTGTGTTGAGAACATTGTGATGGGATGAAGAATAGAAATGGGGAGATCAATTAGGAGGCAATTTAAATGATAAATTTATAACAAAAGACAACAAGATAATTAAATCAAGGGATCACAAGGGAGATAGCTGAAACTATAGGATTTGGGGATGCCTTTTAAGGATTGTGTTTGGGGGATTTATGGACAGATGAAGGCAAGGGAGACAGGAAGAGCATTCACAGACATGTACACACATTGCCTGTAAGTGAATGGGAGTCTGGAGGGATGACTTAGCACTTAAGAGCAGATGGTGCTCTTGCAGAGGACCTATGGTCAGAACTTCCTGTAACTCAGGCTCTATGACAGTCAATGCTTTTGGCCACTGTGGTACATGCACACACACAGAAAGAAAAGATAGAAATAGAGTCCAAGGCAATGTTGTGGTTTGATCTGAGAGCTTCATTTCCATATGCTGATGTGGAGTAACTGAGGGTGCTTTCTGCGAGCTTAGCTTTCAGCTTGTCTCTTTGGGGCATCTGTAGGGGGATGGAAGAGGCTGTTATGTGTACACTTTTGGAGGTTGCCATGTAGAGGTCCAAATTAGAAGAGAAAGTGTGGATTCTGCAGTCTCATAGGAGGCTTAAGCACATATCCATGGATGAAAGCACTAAGGGAGTGAACAAAGGTGGGGGAAAAAATGAATCTTTTGAATGAACTCTGGGTAATGAGTGAAATAATAGGAGTTCCAGAGCTGCAAGTGGGAGGCAGAGATGAGGTGTCCTGAAACAAAGGGACAATTGAGGGCAGTTATGTGGAGTTCTGATGATGAGCACACGATGGGCCCATGTTAGAGCCCCATGCCCTAGCACTGGTGTCCTGTGATGCTTCCTTGGTGAATCACAACTGCTGAAAACCTAAGTGGAGATGATCTAAAGGGCAGTGGAAAGAATGATTAAACCTGGAGGAAGAGCAACCCTGAGAAGTCCAGCAGTAGATGTTTGTAGGCCAAAGGGGAGAGCAACAGACAGGGAAAGGTTAATGGTACAGAGAGGGAAGGATGGTAGAGTAATGCTGGCCTAGGTTCCACATGGAGGCTTTGCACTTTGAGGAGTGCAGCAGTCAGGCTTCCTGTTTTGGGAGGAGGGAGGTCAGAGTGTGAGGGTCCTGAGGTCACAGTGGGGTAGTGAGAAAGGGGAGCACTTGCCCAGGGCTCTTCTGCGCCTGTTTATTTTCTCAGAGAAACAGGAGCAAGACAATCAGCTGAAAATGAGGAAGCTATGTGTGATTTGAGGAAAGGGGTATGGAGTAGTCTTCAGGACAGAAGAGGGACCAAGGTTTGACTGCTAGGCAGCAAGAAGGACGTGTGTGAGCATGAATATAGAATGCAGACCTGTTGGGGGGGTGTCTGTATTCCAGACAGCAGTTTTCTGGGAGCAGAAATTGTACCCCCACCACATATGCACACATATGCGCGCATACACACACACACACACACACACACACACACACACACACACACACACACACACACACACACACACACAAGAGGAATTACCAGAATTATCCCTGTAAGCCAAAATTGGTGGCTCTCATCTCTAAGTTGGCGGCTCTCACCTCTGAGTGGACTCAGGGCCCCAGGAAGGCATTCTAGGAACACCAGATCATTACCTACTCTCCCTGTAGCAGGCAGACTTTGGGTAGTTCATTTGCTTGAAGCTGGGGTAGGGCCCGGGGGTGGGGCTTGATCCACTTCTTCCTAGTCTAGTCTTCTTGGGGCTGATGGCCAATGGACTTACTCTCTAGCAGTCAGAAATATGTCTGGCTGCTTAGAGAGCAGACCTGGACCCAGTAATACCTGCTCTTGCCAAACCCTGGAAAATGTGCTGTGACTGCCATATTTAACACTTCCTGACCACAGAGGCCTCTCTGCCAGGCTTTGGGTCAAGATAATTCCTGCAAGCCCTTGTTCTCGTAGGTGGAACTCTGTTTGTAGTGAAGGAATGAGTTTAGACAGGTGATTTTAACTTGGCAGCCATATTTAGAGTGGATCTTTAATGACTTCTCCCAAGGGGCCTGTTATTTCCTGTCTCAGCTGCTCTAAAAAATTTCTTCTGCTGGTATTCCTCAATTCCCTATTCTCTAACCAGTTTTTTTAATCCCCCATTTAAAATTATTTCTATTACATAATTTTGTCACCTAAGTACAAAATTTTGCTAAAGACTAATTGGATGAGTAAAGAGATCATAGATAGACTTGAACTCAAATCATTCACACTTTAACCTTTATAGGATTTGTGTTATGTTTTAGAATTTACCATTGGTTTTTTATCATGGAACCAATATCACTGTGTAAAATAAAAGCACTGGTGCATCCTGGAGATTTTATATATTTGCTGTTTTTGTGGTACTAAGATTTGGGCCTTGGTCATGCCAAACAAGCACACTACCACTGAGTTATATGCCAAGCCTGAGGGAAAAATAATTAAGATCATAATCCCTGTGATTTCATATAGCTTCCATGTAATCCTTGTATTTAGATGGGAGTTTGATCACCCCACCCTTTTGTGTATGTGAGTTCCACATACAGTAACAGGAGGGTGTTATGTGTGTAATGTGTGCTTATTTACATCCTCATATTTTCCTGGGTGGAATTTCATTTCAAGCAGTTATGCCTTTGCTCCATCACTCCACTCAGGAATGCTGGATGGAACAGTTGCTTTCATTTCTCTTTTTCACCATCATGATTGTTTCCTGCAGTCCCATTTGTTTTTGTCAAGTTTTCCTTCATGCCATCAATCTGCCTCATTTGTGCACCAGTTCTGTTTCTTATTCGTTTTTTTCATACTGCACAGAGCTGTGTATGGTCTTTTATTCTGTTGGTTCTTATTCTGGATGCATATGCAAACCACTAGAGTATGCATTTTTGAACCCACTATATGTCTTTCGGATACAGCTTTCTGTTGAACTGAAGATATTTGTCATTTGGGCAGCCAGAAAATCTTTTTTCCTGGGACTTTCTCTGTTTACCTTTTGTAATGTTCAGACAGTAGGTTGTCATGGAACTTGTAGTAAATCCATGTTAAGTCTCAGAGTTCTGTAATGATATAAATTCATTTACAGGTGTGCTTCTGTGGTTGCTGGTCTGCCTGTGGCGTTGCTGGTGCCTGCTAGTTACAGTGTCTCCACATCTACATATTATCCTGGTTCCCTTGCATAATGCATTGTTATACATTCTGTTAGTATGTCGATGTAGCCAATACGTGCTAAATGCACATACTGTTGTGAATAACAGGAATGCTTAAGGAGCCCCAGTAACAATGACAGTCTAATGTGGGAGGCGGAATGTGAGCCAGTAAGTGAAGTATGTGCAAGAGCTAACCACTGTGAAGAAATGAAACCAGTGTGAAGGTGACTTTGAAGGCCTGGGGTGGAGTCAGGTAAGGTCTGCATGTTCCAGAAGACCTGATGGACACAATGGGATGAGGGACAGCTTAAGAAAGGCAGCAGGAGTCTAGATGCTCTGAGTCTGGAATGACTTGCAGAGGCTGGGGACAGTAACAAGATCAGGACTCCTGGGGTGGAATGGGAGGAACTGAAGTCAGGAAGTGTGGATGAGGGTTATACAAGAGTCTTATTGATCATGGACAATCACTGGCAAGTAGGGATTTTTATGTTAGATACAGGAACTCATGGAGGATTGGGGGGAGGGTAGCACTATGAGCTTGCTGGCATTTAGATATTTTTAAAAAAATCATTTGGACACTGAGAATAGATAGTAGTAGGGTCATGGGATAGAATTTAGCAGATTCATTTACCAGTCTATGAGCACTAAAGATGGCCTGAGCTGCTGGGACCACCCTGGATGGGTGAGGAATAGTGGAACTCCAGTTAGAGCAGACAGAACTTGAGAATAGATTCAATCTGAAATTGGAGTGAGCAGAGGAAACCAAAGGCCTGTGATCTGAGCAGTGGCATGGAGTGTGGTGTGACTTACCAAGAATCGCAAGTGTCAGGCATAGAATTAGAGGTACTATTTTTAAAGAGTTCTTCCTTGTCTCCCTCCCTTACCTTCCTTTGAGGGCCATAACAGTTGCAGGGGCTGAAGTGGGGCCAATCAACTGGGGCTGAGAGAAGGAGGCAGCAGTGTAATTGGTAAAGTGGCTATATACAGGGAACTGAGCAAAGTCAATAGATTGAGAATAAAAGGAACTAGGTCTATCATTGGCAGCTAGGGGAAGCCAAAATATAAAAAGAGAAAATTAAGAAGGAATATGGGGTACTCAACTGGAAGTTTCATGATTTTGAAGTGTGTGTGATATAAACACACATTTAAAAACAAAAAGAAAGAAAAATAAAAATGAAAGCCTGTGATCTGATGATCACTTATCAGTGATGAACACACCAGGTGCCCAGATCCTGGCTGGCAAATTCCATCTACTACAAAAAGGGAAACCAATGCTCCTTGAAGGAGTTGCTAGTAGGTGGTGTATTAGCAAAACTGCCTCTCAGCATGGCTCCAGTTGCACAGCATAGTGGCCCTGCATGCCAAGAATGAGTAAGCTGGGGATCTAGTTCAGTGACAGATGAGACTGAGATTTGCCAGTGTCACTAGAGTGTGATCAGGGAGGGAGGTGACCACGTGAGATAGAGAAAAAGCAGCTCATCAGAAATGATGACAGCCCAGACCGAGGTCAGCATGATGGATGGGTGGTCTGGGCACACGTGGAGTAGTGGCTGAAAATGTGAAGGTGTGTAAAAGATAGTGCCGATCAACGCTGAACCTTCCTCAGCACGAGACATAGGTGACCACAGAAGCTTCAGCAAGAAGCTTTGGGGTAGAAGAGCTGATAAGCAGGAGCTGCCAAATCACTGTCTTGTTCCCTGGAAGCTGTGAATACATTAACTTATACCAGGAAGAGACTTGTATATTTGATTAAGTTGTGGATGGGGGATTCTTCTGTAATTCTTTCGGGTGGGGGGTATATACAAAAATGTAATTATAAAAAGGAAACTGACTTTTGAAAATCTATTACACTTTATTTACTTATTGTGTGATCACACCACTGTGCTTGTGTGAGGTCAGAGAACAGCTTGCAGGCACAGGTTTGGTTCTCTCCTTCTAGCACCTGGGTCCGAGGAACCAAAAGCACTGCTGTAGTTGCCTTTACCCACTGAGCCATCTCACTGGCCCAGGAGGCTGACTTTGAAGAGGTATGTATCAGTCAGCTTTCTGTTGCGGCAACAAAATGCTGAAATTATATACATGATTAAAAAAATGTTTAGTTCATAGTTTGGGGGATGACAGTCTAAACAGTATGATGTGAGCTTTGGTGACATAGTCCTCTCTGACTATGTCATGTCATGATGACCTAATGGCGGGAGTACATTGAAAGGTCACATGATGAAACAGGAAGCTAGAAAGTACTGGGGGCCAACCTTCCTTTTTATAGCAACCCTCTCTGGAGAGCTAATAAGGTCTTACATATGCATGTTCATGTCTTCTGAAGGCAGCTCCTGCAATGACCTAATGACTCCCAACTAAACTCCACCTCTTACATCACTGTGCCAGAGACCTAACTCCTAACACATGGACCTGTGTGGGATGTACTCAAGCAATATCAAAACCAAACAACCAAACCAAGTGAGGAAAGAGGCATTTGTGAGTGGGAAAGACAAAAAAAAAAAAAAAAAAAAAAAAAAAAAAAAACGAAAGAGAGAAAGAAAGGAAGGAAGGAAGAAAAGAAAAGAAAAGAAAAGAAAAGAATACCTCCCCTGGAGCCTCCCAAAGAGATAAAGTAAACTGTGACCTTTATTTTAACTCAGACAATACCACTCATGCATCAGGCCTTCATAACAGTGGGATAATAAATTTGTGATGTTTTGAGCTACTGGTTTTATGGCAATTTGTTATAGCTGCAATAGGAAACAAATAAAAATAATTAAAGGCCATTTATACAAGGTCTAAGAGAAACATCAGTTGTCAATTATAATAACACCTGTGCTGGCCTGACTTCACTGAAAGGGGTGTGGATAGGTGTGGGACCATTCCCACTGGACTACACCTGGTCTGGCTTCAGAGTTCCAGCACCTAGCCTTGATCCATCTTTTGTTTAGCAGATACCTTTTTTTCTCTTGTTGCTGTGTATGAGAATCTTGCCTGAGAGTTTCCCCAGAATACAAAGCCTGTGTGAAAATTGGGGGGCAACCCAGAGAACTGTGGTACCTACTGAATTGAGAATTTGCACTTGGCATTGTCCCTTTGGAAGTTTCCTCAGGTTGTTTTGAGGATATGGAAATCAACCCACTAAGGTGCAAATTGGAGAACAATAAAAGAAGCCCTGGGCAAAGGGAAAGAGATTCAGTCCTTAGAGACAGAGCTACCCTGAAGCCAAGAAAGTTTGAAGCCATTCTTAAGGTGCCTCTGTGTCTTCTTTCCAAGGACCAAGTGAATCCAACGCTGGCACCACAACAGATAGGTACCCTTTACATCAACTCAAAATAGCAAGAGTTTATATATATACACTTGAAAACAAGCTGCATAGTCTTAGAAATTACTTTTTTCAATCTGTCATGAGTCAAAAATTAAGTATTTATTATGTGAGAGTATTTTCTATGAATCTTTCACAGATACTTACCACCTGTTGTTGGTTAGACATTGTTGTCAACTTGACATAACCTAGAGTGACCCCTGAAGAGAGAACTTCAATTGAGTCATTGCTTAGGTAAGATTGCCCTGAGGCCATGTCTGTGAGAGATCATCTTCCCCAGGCCTGTGTCCCTGGGCTTTATGAGGAAGCTAGCTGAGTGTGAGCCATTCCCCCATGGAGGTTGCTTTGAGTTCTCCCCTAAGTTCCTGCCTGACTCAGTGATGGATTGTGATTGGACATGTACACTGAATAAATTCTTTCCTCCTCAAGTTGCTTTAGGTCAGAATATTTTATCACAACAACAGAAGGAAACTAGAATACCACCTCTCTTCTTAAACATTTTCCAGTTTCTTATTGGCTAATGAGTGCAAACCTCTAAACTTTCAATATTACTAAAAGAAAATTGACATTATTAGTTTATAGAAGCTATTTACTGATGACCAGTGGGGGGAAAAGTTTAACAACAATGAAAAAAGTTAGAAAGAATAAGGAGAATCATTTTATAAAGAAAAAATATGTGAATAGTGTTATGCTCAAAACTTCACCCCAGCACCTGACATCCATATACCCAAAGAGTTTGGAATGTTCTGGTGGAAGTTCCACCCAAGCCTCTCTCTCCCTCTCCCTCCAAACCCTGCTGCATCTCAGAGAGTCCTCCAAATGATGACTCCTACCCAGAGATGATCAAGACCACTCCCACAGGGTATTTAAACTGCCCCCCCCCCCAGAAAATAGTCATGTGATTTTCCAGTCTCTTTCCCATTTTCTCTCTGGGTGCTGGAAGGCTATGTCAGAAAGTTGTATCCATTAAACCTGAGCTTTTTCTAATTATGTTTGATTTGGTCTGATTTGGATTGCTGCATCAGGGTGCAGAAACTTTTTAAATAGAGTCAATAGAAAAAAAAACTATTTCTGTTGTTTGTGATATTAACAGAGAGGTGTTTTCAAAAGCTGAACATATAAATTAAACCTTGTGTTTCAAAATTGTCAATATCAAGTCACAGTATGTAAGTGAATAAGAAGGAAAAATGTCACTAGGATGGCTAAATTCACTCATGGAGTATTGGCATTCATTTCCCTCATAAGGATCTCTAAGGGAACCTTTGGAATTATGTCTCTGAACTGATATGTATGATGACATGTTCTTTTCAGAACTGATAATTCACCTTACTGTATCTCTATATAAAAACAGAATAGACTACCTATAGAAGGCCAGACCTCGGTATTCTTAGATTATGTTTTGTAATAAAAAGTCCTTATTGTATAGTCCATCATCTCTGATGAATTTTCATGGATCTGAAATAATGCAAGTGATGTTTATAATTGTGTTTTTTCAGATTTTACCAAACAACTACTTCCTGTTGCAGCAAATGTGTCATTCATTTGGTCCGAGCTTTGACTAGCGTGAACTGTACTCTGGGTATCAGGTCAGTTCTCCATTGTCAGAGTGATGTACTAACTTGCTGTACAGAGTTTTCAGTTGAGGCTAAAGGTCAATCATTGCATCAGTCCACATTTTTGGTTAAATCATTTCAAGCCCCTGGGCCTGATCTTAACCAGTACCTTAGATTAGTGCTTACCAGGAAACCTCTTTCCTCTCAGCTTTGAGTTGAAAAGTATATTTTGACTCTTTAAGAATAGTGAGAAATGTGATGGAACTTTAAGCATGTATGTGTTTGGGTGCATGTGTCTGTGCAGATGCATTTCAACTGTGGATGTCAGTCCTCAGGAAGAGCTATCCATCTTGATAGTTTGAGACAAGGTCCTTCACAAAAGGCTTAGAATTTGCCTTTGACTGTCTGGCCAGCAAGCCCAGGGATCCACAGCACAGGGGTTATATACATAGGCCAACACACCCAAGCCTTTCCATCAAGTCTGGACATTGAACTCCGGTCCCCATCCTTCCATAGCAAAGACTTCACTGACTGGTTATATCAATCCCAGGAATTTAGTCTTATAATAGAAATTTAGCATGTTTAATTGAGTATGCATTCACTGTTTCCTAAAATGTAAACAAACAAAAACCCCTGAATTTAGGACATTATTTACCAGTTGATGTCTCCTTTGACTTGTTCACAGAGACCCACATTTTCAAAGCCATATTCCAAGTATAGCTGAAAGTAATTTCAGGCGTTAGAACATACTGTGTGTAAAGTCATTGTATTTGTGCCCTTAAGTTTGTCTCAGATAGTGATATTGATGTTTCATCATTTGTTTTCACCCATGCTATATTCTCTCTCATTGCTATAGAAATGCAATTACTTCTGTTGTTTATTTTTGGTTCCTCCCACTTACATATTGGCAATATGTAAAAGTCACCTAGACAAATACATTCTTGCCAAAGATCATTTTTGGATGTTCTTGAGGTATATAACTGAACATTGTAAATCATTGGGGATTAGTATTTGAAATATGCAGGTTAGACATTCTTGTTAAAGATTTAGTAACTTTTGTTTGATGTGTGTGTGAGTCAGTGCCTGTATGCAAATGTATCACCATGTGCATGCCTGGTGCATGTGGAGGCCAGAGGGCATTGGCTCTTCTGGAACTCAAGTTATAGGCAGTTATGAGCTACCATATAGGGGCTAGGAATTGAGCCATGGTCCCTCTACTAGAACACTGAGCCATCTGTCCTAAGGTTGGTAATTCTTGATCTGAAGTTATTTGGATTAGGGATGCTCTGCCAGGACAGTCCATGCAAATGTTTCAAAACACAAATTTAAAACAGGAAGAAAAGAGCAAGCATCTGGTCCTGGATGTTTTGCATGAGAATGTTGACCTGCCTGTGCAGCTCATAGTTGAAAGTTAGTGGCTCTCCTGAATAAGATCTCTAGAAATTAAACAGGCCTTTGTCTTACAACTGGTTCATTTATTTGTGCTAACGCAGCAAATCCAGTAACACTCCATTTCTCTGGTCATTTTCCAGAATCAGTGGAATTTTCCAGGTAACTGATCATAAATTAATTTTCCAGGTAACTGAATCACACATTCAAGGACTGAATTCTTTTCAGTGTAGCCATTTTGGTGGAAACTTTGAGTGAATATGTACTTTCTCCCCTTCTTACTTTCTTCTGGTTTTGTAACAGGAGACTGCCTAATGTAGTTTGGCTTCTTTTCTGATGGATGCTTCAGGGTGACAGTTTTTAACCTGGCACCATTACGTTCCTTGCTTATCTGGAAGTTTTCCCCTCCTCCCCATGTAGACTGGCAGTTGTTTCCACATCCAGCAGCTAGCTCTTCTTTCTCTAGGAAAAATTTTTTGTGTCTTCATCTCCATGGCTTCTTGGGAATTGTGAGTGAAGCTAAAACCAGAGCCCAACACAGGCACCAAAGAGGGAGCAAGATTAGGAAGGAAGTGTAATCTTGTTCCCTCTTTGGTACCTGTGTTGGGCATTCACAGGACCACAGATTGTTTCTGACTTGGAACAGTATTCTGAAAGGTGATTATCACAACATCACTGACTCCTGGGATGTCCCAGTCTCTACACCTGCTCCTCACAGTTTAACAACCTGCACTCTAAGGAATCTGGGAACCAGCCAAGCTTACATCACCAGTGGTAAGTCTCTTGGCTCCTATTGTTGTTTCCTATTTGTTTCCCCCGCCCCCATAGCTATTATGTTAACATTGCTAGCAGTCATAATGAGTAAAACAGGCCATGGGTGGTTTGTTTGTTTGCGGTGCAGTGGTTGAACCTAGGTTCTCATGTGTGCATGTCCAGCCATGTGTTTGATCTTAATGGAGTCTTCTGAAGTTTGTGTTCAGATTTTATTTAGCCTTGTTGTTATTTCTTTGGTGATTTCTGTGTGTCTGCCTTTTGTCCCCTCTACAGTATTTGCCATTTTTCCTCCTGGTTCCATTGCATTGACCCTCCTGTTTTCTTTTCCGTCACCTATTCTTTGGATACCCATTCCTCCACCATTTCATGGTACCTATTTTTCTGAGTTGTTTAGGATTTTTCTGTTTACTTTCTTCCTTGCCCATTTCTACTTTCTGGAATTATTTTTCTTATATTGTGGTAAGGAAACATCACAGAAATCTTCCTCTTTGACAACTTGTACATGCTGTTGAGTGTAGTTGCCATCAATGCAGCAGGTGTCCAGGACACAGTCACCTTGCACATCTGAGCCTATATGTCCCTGCCTCACCCTGCTCCTGTCTGTTCTAGTCATCCCTCTTCTGGGAGCTGGACCCTGGTTGATTCTGCTCTCAGCAGAGTCTTGCAGTACTTGTCCTCTGTGTCTGGGTTATTTCTCCTTAACATAAGTGTCTCCATCTTCACACATGCTGCTATAAGAGCCTGACTATTATCGCATCACACACACACACACACACACACACACACACACACACACACACACACACCACATTATTTGTCCCCTCTGACAGTGGGTGCTCTGGTGCTCCTTTGTGGTGGATGCAGTGGTGCACATGTTTGTGGCGATGTCTCTTTCATAATCTCAGTTCCTTCATGCCATAGCCAAGAATAGGATGGCTAGGAAACATAGTCATCTGACTGTTGTTTTTGAAGAATTGCCCTCAGCTTTCTGTAATGGCTGCACATTTTCCATTCCCACCGAGGTGTGCAGAGGGACTTTTCCCCACAGGTGCTAGCACTTGGTATCTTTAGCTCTGTTGATGTTAGCCATCTTGATGAGCATATCATGCTATCTTACCTCTCCTTTGGTCTATATGTCTTTCCCTTGCTGTATTGGTTTTGTCATCAGCCTTTCATGTTGTATACCCTTGATTGTCTGAGGGTCGGCAGTTATAGCTTTGTGAACTCATTGTGGATATCAACAATATGCTTTTTTTAAAAAGATGACCTAGAGCCAGAGATGGCTTAGTGGATTCAGGTACTTTCTGTCAAAGCTGATGATCTGAGTTTGATCCCAGAGACCCAGTTAATGAAGGAGAGAAGTAAGTCTAATTTGTCCTCTGATTTGTATCTTGTTGTGTGCCTGGGCATGCTCTCTCTTTTATACACACACATGCACACATTCATGCACACACACACACACACACACACACACACACACACACACACACACACACACACACAGGATTGTGGACATGCATGCATGCACACACATAAATGTATAAATGTAGATTTTAAAAGATAGCTTTAAAAAGATGAGCACCTTTAAAAAGACTCCTTTTCATGACTGCACTCAAGATATGTCTCTCCTTTTGTGTCAACCTAGCAAAACTAAAAAGCTGTTTGTTTGAAGCAAGACTTTCCTGCTAAGATTATGAGTCCTTGTGTAGAACTGTCACTGAGGTTTTGACATTTCTGAGAGCTCATTAATTGCTTTGGTGTTAAATATGGGCATTATCTCTACACTGGTGTGGGTGTTTTGAGAAGAAACTGGGCAGAGCCCTGGCTCCTTTTGATCAGCAGGATTCTGTTCTCGGGACCATAGCCACTTCTTCTGTAGACTACCATGATTTTAGCCATTTCTTCTCTAGACTACTATGATTAGGGGCTAACTTTGGTTTATAGTAAAAGAAAAAGAACATACTTTCCTTCTGGTTGAAGTGTGAGCTACTCTCTTGTGGAGAACTCCTAAGAGATTCTTCATTACTGGTCCTTAATTAGGTTGGATAGTGGCTCATGCTCTTCCTCCCTATACACTTACTTGTAGGAAAACCACTTCATAGAAAAATAATTGAAATGGTTTAGCCAGTGTGACAGTGTCAACATGCAGCACACAGAGAGATCTTCTTGCTTAGAAAGAGCAGTCAGTGCAGAGCGTCCTAATGATCAGAAAGTGCCGGGCTGGTGGGCTAAGGGTCTTATGTGGTAAGAAGAAATGCAGTGTAGGTGAATAAAGTGCACCACTTTACTCCAGTACTATCGAAGCTCACACAAGAAAGTGTGTACATTAATTTCCATTAGAGTGGTTATGTTAAGTGTGGGTAGTTCTTTATTACACCAAGACAATGGGAAACTGTGGTAGATATAAATAGTCCCTTTGATTTGTTGGCTTAATTTTTAAAGTAACTTGTATGTTATTCTAATTAGTTCCTTTAGTGTTGAATGTTACATTCATTAAATTTATGGCTTGCACACTTAATTGTAGCATTTAATTACCATGTACCTTATGGTAGGTATGTGTAGATGGAGGGTAGATTTAGATCATCATTTAGACAGTTCCACTCCAGGCTAGATGTGTGACCTCAGGCAGGCGTTTTAACATCTCTAGTTAAAGTTTTCTCAGCTCTAAGAGACAAAGTAGCCCCTTACATTTTCTCCATTTACAATATTTACTTATTGTAGGAAAATAAGGTCTTTATTTCAAATTAATTAGCAATATAATACTTAATATATGTATGTATTGGTGTACTTATAGTTAAAATACACATATACACCTCACCTGGTTAGAAATTTGGACATTATCATGAAAAATAAAGAGCAGACTGAAGGAAACAAAAGTCTCCATTTTCAGATCTAGCAGATGCCCTAAACATACGTGTGAGCCTGTGTGTACATATCAACTATCAGTCCAGGGACATTCCACAGTGCACACTTTTCCTTGCATCTTAGACTTAAAGTCATGTGTGATACTTCCTGACCATACTTCTAATCAATGTCTACTAGCTGTAACTTATAAATTAATTAGGAATTCAGGTTTCAATTCTTTATATTTTAAATTAATTCTTAATGTTTCCCTCTGTGTGTCCAAATTAGCAGGGCAATTTAGAACAAAACCTATGTGTAGAAAACTATCCAGAAGCCATTAGAGCAAAACACTAGTAGTGTTTGTATCATGTGGTGAATTTGAGATTTTTTTTTACTTCTTCTTATATTTCATATTTTTAACAATTGACATTTCATTGGGAAAAATCCAATTTAATAGAAAGTACTGTTCTGCTATGAAGGAACTATCAATCAGTACTTACTTAATTGAATTATAAAATCATAATCTTTATTGACTATTAAATTACACCTCATTAAAATATTTTATTGTTATTTTTCCCAGTTTCTTTATTTTTTAATTGAGGTATAATTTACATGTAATAAAACACACAGATTTTAACTATATCCCTTAATGAGTTTTTACCCACTGCCTTCAAGACAGAATGCTCTAACCATCTTACTGTAAAACTGCTCAAATCCCTTTGGAATTTGTCCTCTGGCAATCACTGGTCTGCTGTCACCCAGGATTCATGACTTCCGTTTGGAGTGTCCTGTAAATAAAGCCACTTCTCCTGTAGCTTGTAAGCCTGTGCTGCTGTCTCTGTGTCTTCACCGTTGCTTTTGCCATACCCATCTCATGTCTTTGTCTTGATGTTTAAGAAGCTGGTTCTGAGTCACAGAGTAGGGTGAGATGATGCCTGAGTCTTGGGTCTGTGCAGTTCCTGACTCTGGTCCTGAGTTCTAGTGTGCTGTTTTCAATGGCTCCTGACAGATAGAAATGGGAAAAAGACGTGAGGGTGAGGTTCATTGGATTTTCTGCTACGGGAGTTGCATCTTGTTCCTTCTGTGAGTGCTCCCCACTTCAGCACCATGTAAAGTGTTGGCAAATTTGTTGTCTCCTCCCTAAATCAACCTCACGTTTTTCTTGCTCAGATATTGATAAGGTGAACACAGTGAATCCATCTCCACAGCTTGCTGCCTCTGTGCCCTAGAGGTACCAGGTTCTTGGAAATGCTTTGCTGTAGGCTTATCTGATCTGCTGCTTCAGGGATGACATCATTGTTATGAGCACCCAGGCATCCGGTTGGAGTGAACATGCCTAGATCCACATTATCACTGTTGTTTTGTGTGACACCCTGGGCATAGCTGATCTGCAGCCTTGCTCTGTGGAGTTGGTCTGGAAGTCTATGCAGAGGGACAGGGCAGCCTCTGAGGGACCATCATCCTCACAGCCTCCTTTCTAGTTCCAGTCTTTGATTTGGGCACATGGGTGAACATCTTAAGTCACCTCAGCTCTTTATTTCCCACCCTGCCAGCTCTGGAGCATATTGTTTCCTGGGGTCAGCTGAGACTGGCACCTATGGTACTGCTCACCACTATAGTGAGTCACAGCTGTTATGTCACAGTCTCCTGAACATCCTTTACTCTTAAAGGGAAGTCCTAGGACAGGGGCTGTGGCTTGATTGGTCAAGCTCTTGGGAGCATTCAGGAAGCTCTGGGTTAGTCCCCAGCCAAATGAACCTGACATGGTGGTGTACTCCTGCAATCCTTGCACTGGGGGTGTGAAGTGTATGCAGACAAGAGAACCAAGAAATTAGGGTGTCATCCCACTTAGTGATGAGTTTGTTCCATCCTGGGCTACAAGAGACCATGCCTCAATGAAAAAATAGTTTTAAAATCAAATTAAATAGACTACATTAATAAGTTCTCTTATGTTAATTGTGAGGAAGGTTTAGAAATACTTTTGCATTTTCCATAAGTAAATGTCACCTTGACCCCAAGCCCCTTCCTATTGCCCTGATATCTGGTACATTACCCTTCTTAAACCCAGTAAAGTAGATCTGCTATGACCTGGAAGGGATGATCAGTTGCTCTGGGCTATGAAGGACATAGGGGGTCCTACTAAGGCATTCACATTTAGACTACATGTTGAATTGATAGTTTAGGCATAGGAGACATAAAAGGGATTTTCTTGGACACTGTTTTCTGGATTCTCTTTCCTATTCTTGGTCCTCTCTTTAATTAGTATCACCGGCCCTCAGATCCCTGCCTGCCACTGACTAGTTTGGCTTTAACTTGTACTCCCTGCACAGTTATGAAGACAAGAAAAAAAAATCCTGAGAGGAGTTTACTAGTATCATCTCAGGGCAGCCTGTAGCACCCTCTTACTTGTGTTTATTAAAAATCAAGAGATGACTGGGATACTTTATTGACTTGGTATTTATATTTTATCAGTATTTCAAAGATGGGATATATATGTGTATATACACACATACACAGATGGTTTTAAATAACTCTTTAGGGGATGAGAGTATAATTTTGTTGGTAGAGTGCTTAGCTAGTATTCACAAAATCTTGTGTTCCATCCCAGTATCATGTGAACCACACTTGGAGGCATATATCTATAACCCTAGCACTTAGGAAGTGGACTTAGCACTTAGCACTTAGGAAGTGGAGGCAGGGCGATCAGAAGTTCAAGGTTCTCCTTGGCTACTCAGAGAATTTGTAGTCTGCCTGGAATACATGAAGCCCCATCTAAGAAACAAATGAAAAACAATAATCATTTTAACTGTTTATATGGAATTTCAATGGATAGAGGGGCTATGAATTCTTGCTTTTTTCCTCTCTGGGTAGGGTGAAAGAAGAGTGAATTTTGCTGAAGGCATCTCAGGTGGCATCAGTGGTGTTTGTGACAGCGCTGGAGCATCCTCCAGGGCAGGGGTTCCCTCTGTAAGGCTCTGGTCAGAAGTCAGTGGAGAATGATGGACTTGCCTGACTCACTTCAGAACAGGGCCATATCTCCTTGCTCTTAGACCCCTGGGATAATTCAGTCTGCAATGGGTGCTCAGTGAGTGGATGTAGAACGAATGACTGAACAAGGCAGCCATCACCATGGTGATCATGCACATGGTGGCTTGGTGTGGAAGCCAGTAAGATTAGGGAGAGCTATTGCATACATTTCACGACTCACCAACTCAGTGCACACAAGACCCAAATAGGTGAATGACAGGCACCCATTCCAGGATGATGAATGCCACTGAAATTAGGCCTCAGCATGAGGGCTGAGAGTGGCAGAGTGAAAGACACATGTTTTGTCTCCTGGGGCCTTTGATGCTGCATTGTAGTCACATGCCACAAGCCTCCTTCCCTTCAGATTTAATCAGTATAATGGAGAGTTACATGAAATATCCAGTTTTAAAATTCTAATTTATGATGCTTTGCAACACAAAGAAAATATACATACAAATAGATGTGGTCAGTAGACTGACCCACACAATGGCTTCTTTAGAGACAAAACAGGAAGAGTCCTGGACACCTTTTTTTTTTTTTTTTTTTTTGTTTTTTTCGAGACAGGGTTTTTCTGTGGCTTTGGAGCCTATCCTGGCACTCGCTCTGGAGACCAGACTGGCCTCCTTGAACTCACAGAGATCCGCCTGCCTCTGCCTCCCGAGTGCTGGGATTAAAGGCGTGTGCCACCAACGCCTGGCCCAGGGAACCTTTTTTAAAGGGGCAGGTAAAAGAAAAAAAAATCTTTCTTTAAAATGAAGGCAGAAAAGTTTAAGAGATCAGAGGGAGCAGCAAATCTGAGTCTAATAAGGCTTTCAGGAACTCTGGGCAATGGTGATAGATATCTGCTGTGCGGAGGACAGGAAACTCAAGTGTGGGGTGAGTCTCACATATGTATAGGCAATGCACATCACATCATGTACCTGGCTCCCAGCTGCCACTGGGAAGGATCACACACTGTCTGTCATTTATGCATCTTTGGGACCAAACATTTTTTTGAAACTTGTTATCTTAAAATTCTGGCAGAAGATGGTCTAGTTCATATATAATTGTTATTTTTTTGAGACACAGTCTCATGTAGCCCAGGTTAGCCTTGAACTCACTATGTAGCCTAGGATGACACTGAATTTCTGATCCTAATGCCTCAGCCTCCTGAGTGCTAGGACCACTAGCATGTACCATCTTACCTGGTGTGTGTGGCACTTGGGATGGAACCCTGGGCTTCCTACCTGCTAAGCAAACTCACTACCAACTGCACTGCAAAGCCTGCCCAACTCTATTATTATTATTTTTCTTGAAAACCATTATGCTTGAGCCTATAATAAAATTCTTTAAAGGGGTACTGGAAAGTTTGTAAAGAATTTACAAGAAACTGAGAAATCACTATTTTTAGAGCTTCTACATGACAGAACAGACTTCGTCTTCTCTGTTGTCAGGCGGAAGCTGTGACAGCGGATCCCATTCCAGGAGGTTTTGTTTTACTGGAGGGAAGCCCAGCTACAATCCCAGTGCTAATTCCTGTCATGCTAACTATCAGAGAACATATTTCCAGAATCTCTCAAACATTTGACAAAATTGTTTCCATTTAACTGGATTTTGTTTGTTGGGTGAGGTAGAAGAATGAATGAAGTATATTCTTGGTGGTAACTAAGTATATCCTATGGAATAAAGCATGGGATTTGTGGAGTATGTTTTGTTTTTATGGTCCTTATTGAAAATTTGTAGTCAATTATAAAGGACTCTAACTCTATTTTGCAGAGTTAGAAGTTGCCTAGTAGAACAGACACAAGCTGCTTACTGTGTTCCATCCCTGCACTTCCATCTGCTCAAAGCAATGCAGATGATTTGTTGTCACTGCTATGCTAAAGTGGGGGGGTCTCTGAGCCATTGAACATTCTGTGTACTTCATACCATTTCTCAAGTGTTTGCCTCTGCCTGAAATGGTGCCTCCGTCCCCACCCTTTCTCACTCTAGTCTCTCTCTTTGTTATTCTTCCCTTAACACTTTATATACATAACGGATATAATAATTACCAGCATTTTCTATGTGTGTTTCATATATATGTATGTACACACACACACACACACACACACACACACACACACACTTATTGTGTGTGTGTGTGTGTGTGTGTGTGTACGTGTGTGCCAGTCTGTCTGTCTGTCTGTCTGTCTGTCTGTCTGTCTGTCTGTCTGTCTGTCTGTCTGTCTTTCATACCACATGTGTGTGCAGGTTGTAGAAGGCAGAGATCAAAGTAAAGTATCTCCCTTGGGCTCCCTCCACTGTATTTTTTGAGACAGCATCTCTCCTTGAACCAGAAGTCACCAATTTTGCTAGGTTGGTAGGTCATGGAGCTCCAGAGTTCCTTCTGTAGTTTCTCTCCCAGTTCTGAGGTTACAGATGCACACTTCTATACCCAACTTTTATGTGTGTGCTTGGAATCCAAGCTCAGTCCTCAAGCTTGTACAAACACTTATTAACTGAGCTATCTCAACATCTCCCATTGTATTTTTGATGTTCATTTTTCTCTTCCACAAAACTGAACTTCCCAGAGTCTATGCCATTAGTCTGCATTTAGGAATGTATCTAACATATAAGAGCTTTTCAACAAATGGCTATTAAATTTGGTTAGATCTATCTACTAAGATGGGCATCACCCCATATATGACTTAGGCAAATAAAGTATTAACCCAGGGTGTTATGAAAAGTTAATTAAGCTTAGTAGTATTACAAAATAAAGGTCTTTACATGTCATCATTACATAACTCAAACAAAGAAGTACAATAGTGTCTTTGATAAAAGACTAGATACACAGTTTAGCCTTTGTATGCTAATTAATTAAAATTTTAACACTATCTTAGTGATTTTAAAGATATCTTTCACCAATTTAAAATTGCTATATTGGGGGCTGCTTAGCAGTTAAACACTTGCTACTCTTGTAGAGAAAGGACCCAGGTTGGCTTCCCAGTACACAACCTGGCAGCTCCCAAGCTCCCATAACTCCAACTCCAGGAGATCTAACCCTCTCTTCTGGCCTCCACAAATACCTACACACAGGTGGGGCACACACACACACACACACACACACACACACACACACACACACACACTAAATAAAATTTTAAATCCTTAAAATATTAAAAACAAGATAAATGCATTTGGATCAGAAGCCAAACATAAACCTAAGTTTTTAAGCAGTTCCACTCAGATTAGCAGAAAGTTACTCACTGTGCCAAAGCCTTTCGTTGCAGAGTTAGGTGTACCATGGGAAAGCAGAGATCTCAGAACTAAGGACTGTGACAGCTTAAGGTATTACAACTTAGAACACGGTCATTCTCTCCAGTAGTGATGTTGTAAAGGTCACATAGCAAGTCTGAAAGAACTTTCTCAGTGACTGCTTGGGAAAGAGTTTGACTGTGCTTCTGCAGCTCCTACTGGCACTGTCCCTTATCTCCATTCCACACAGAGGCCTCAGAGAGACATTCTGAAATGGGACTAAATAGGAGACTCTCATGCTTAACCAGTTTCCTTGCTGGCATATGGTAGACTTGAGGTACTTACATATTTGTATTTTCATTAATTAAATGTACTTAACAAAGGACTAGGAAGAATGGCTCCATGAATAATGCAATTGGCACACAAGAGTAAGGACCAGAGTTTAGAAAAGTTAAGAAGGAGTGTCAGGAACTTTTAATTCCTGTAGGGAGACAGAGACAGTGGATCCCCAGAGCAAGGCGAATAGCTAGACTAGCCAGGATTGTTGAAGTCCAAGTTCAGTGAGAGACTCTCCTTCAAAGAATAAAACAGAGAAGGGAACTCGATGTCAATTTCAGGCGTCTTCATGCACACACATATGCCCATCTGCTCCCAGACTCATGTAAACATGAATATCTACATGTGTGTATGCCACACACACATAATATTTAACAGTATTAAAATAAAAGAGACCTGAGTTTATGGAAATGCCTTAAAATAACTATTGTCTGTACCATAAGTCCCTAAGAAGGTGTGAGGTAGATTTTTGTTGTTGGTGGTGGTGATAGCGGTGGTGGTGGTTTTTGTTTTAGTTATTTTCCCCGGTTACTAGAAAGTCCTTCAGAGACATGAGTTCTGAAAGGGGCCTCTTCTCAAGCTAGGTAGAGAAATGAGAGGAAAATATCAAAGTCAGGCTTGTGAGAAGGCCAGTACAAACTGATTCACCCCCACATCAGAAGCTTCCCAAAAAGGAGACCAGGAAAATGGAAGGGAGATTAGGCACAGGACCTTGCTGAAGGTCTCCTGTTTTCCTTCAGCCACGCCCAGTTTGAAGGTTACCTTCACTTGGAGATCACCACCACCAATGCCCTCACCAGGCCTGGAGAAGCTGAGGAGTGATTCCTTTGTGTGTTCCCAAGTTGCTATCCAGTTGTCATCAAGCCCACTGAGGTTATGCCAGAGTATTGTAAGGTTAGAAAAGGACAAAATAATGTTCCTGCCTATAGCAAGCAAAACTGAGGTGTCACAGTAGGAGAAGATCCCCATTCTCCTGGACACATCCCATTCCAGGTATGAACTGCTATTCTGTGAGGGAGACATCATTACTCCTTGTATTGAGAAGAAAGAGAAATGTGCCATGCCTGACCCCCAGCAGCAACCCCTTCTGCCATGGATGGGGTCGGGGGCACCTTGCTGTCTTGTCATCTGCATGTAGCCAATGACATCATTCTAAAGGCCACTTCTTGTAGGAAGTAGTAAAGGCAACAGCATTTGTCAGAGGCAGGTCAAGGAAGATAAAGAGTGTTCTGGGGTTTTTTGTTGTTGTTGTTGTTGTTGTTGTTGTTGTTTTTTTTTTTGTTTTTTTTTACTTCTGGTCTTCAGTATACTGTTTGACAGCAAGGCCCTGAGGCTGTCTGGGGCATGTTTGTGGCTGTACATAGGAGTTACCTGAACTTCACTTCCAGTGTGTTCTGTATTTGAGGTCAATCTGAACACATTGGCTTCCTAATTATTTTAATAGTCTCACTTGCTGGTCACCTTATAATAAACTCAACAACAGCATTCTGGTTTTTTCCCCATGAAGACACGCTTTGCTTGTGAAAGATGATCTTTCCTTACTTATAGATTATTATTAGTAGCCATCTATGCTACTCGTTCAGCTCATTTAATTCATTCCCCAACCATAACAATTGGATAGTTTTCATATTTGAATTATTTTCCTCATAAATTGTATTATCCTTGGCCAAAGGCTTTTTTCTTTGGTAAATGCTTTTGACTATCTGGCCTTTATAGCATCAATTTCATCTTTAAATGCCTGCAGAGACACGCTTGACTGCTTATAAATTTTCTAGGATAGTTCTGTAAGAATCCTTCACTTTCCAAAGATCATGTGTATCCATCCTGGTTCCCAACAGTTTATAACTGCCAAAATAATTTAAAAGGCATTTTCCTCCTATGCTACTTAGTTTAGCAAAGAAATGTTTTGTCTGGGAAAGTGGAGTGGTAAGTGGGGGTCTAGGCACTGAAGGTCTCCAACACCCTTAAAAGCAGCATGGGGTGGGCTCCAGCACCCTTCTGAGCAGTGTGGGGTGGGCAGAGAGTGTTGCATTAAGAGTCTGGTCATATAGCTTGGTCTTGATTGTGCTTCAATGGGGTTGTGGCCTGTGGTGGGGTGTTTCTTGTTGGGAATTGAGATGTTGGTCTGCTGATGTTCCCTGGGCAGCTGTTCCTGGATTATGCATTTTATCCTCTAGAAGTTCAACACAAACATTGACATCTCTTCTGGCTTCCTGTCCCTCTGAGTGTCTTGTCAGATTCTGGAACATAGCCTGAAGAATTCAGAGAATCTAGCTGATACTGGAGTGGTCATCAGAATAAACCTCAGTGGCAAAAAAAAAAAAAAATTACTCTCATGCTTAAGGTTCAAATGTGCTGTGGGATGGGCAGAGAATTTCTGCTCTTCGAAGTCACTCATGGCTGAGGGTGATGGAGCAGCCTGCCTCTTAGATGGTGATGCTAACTGTCATGTAGCTGTTTGGTATGATGGACATGTCTGTATAAGCATATGTGTCTATTTAGCTTTTAAGCTTGGGTTGCATTGGCTACTGAAGATATCTCCCACCAGAGTGAGGAGCAGGGACATATGGTCTTGGTTGGACTCATCTAGGAGAATAGGTTTATGTGGAGTACTGCAGGGTTGTCACCATGCATCTTAGAGAGCATCTTCTAACCAAAGCTAACCTTGGAAGAGGTTTCAAAAGATAGTTAGCAGACTGTTGTTTGGCACATTTCAACATTGTTCAGAATAAGAGTGGTAGCTGGTGTGAAAACATTAAGGGGTGGGAGGAGGGATTAAAAGAGGATACTTAAATGATGACCCAGGGGGCCAAAGTGCTTGCTATGCAAGCATAAAGCCTTTGATTTTGGATCTCAAGCACCACATAAAAGCAAGGCATGACAGTGCATGTCTGTAACCCAGATGCTAAAGACACAGACACGCAGGTCCCAGGGACTTGCTGGCCAGTCAACATAGCCTAAATGGTGAGTTCTAGGTTTAGTGAGCAACCCTACCTTAAACAATAAGAAGGAGAGAGAGAGAGCCAGAGAGAGAGAGAGAGGAAGAGAGAGGGGGGAAGAGACAGAGAGACAGGTAGACATATAGAGATGACATCAGCTTCTGGCTCCTACACAAGTACAAGCATGATAAGCACATATGCACACACACATACATACACATATACATATATATACACATCCCTTAATAGGAGTAGAGAAGTGTCCTAGCATTGATAGATTAGAAAAACAGTTTGCCAATAAAACATTTCACCTATTGTTTTATGAACTCCTGTTAGTGATCAGTGTCAGCCTAAGATGATAGTGAAAATTTAGGGAAAGGAAAATGATGACATGAGATCAGCTGCAGTATGGTGTGGACAGTAGTGTCCTGCATTGTCCAAAAGGTCACCAGTCTTCATCTTAAGGGTTTCATTCACATATTATTTACTTATGTGTCCTTTTCCAACCCATGTGAATTTCTTCAAGACAGAGATCATTGCTGTGTACCATGTACCCTGCATGGAGTTTGTAGCCATAATGGGACTGTTGAATTATGAATGGATACCAGCTGATAGCCCTCTCCCCTGGTGCCCATGCGCCTATGGTTCTGTTTGCAGGGCTCAGCACTTCACAAGGCGGAAGCTGGGCACTGGGGATCAGTGCTGGTAGCTGTTGCTGAAGTAGATGGCATTTCTGAGATTCCTTATGGCTGCTTTGTTAATGTCAGTAGGGCCAGCTAGGAGGGATCATAAAGCGGCAGCAAGGTTAGAAATGGGCAAAGTGAATTTGTATCTGGTCCGTAGCTTTCTGAACAAATTACATTCATTGCATGCATAGAACAAAGACTACCTGAATGACTCCAACTAAGTCTTAGTTAAAAATATTTTATGTTTATGGCTGCTTTGCCTGCATGTATGTCTGTGAAACACACATGTGCCTGATGCCTATAGAGGCCAAAAGAGGGTGCTGAATACCCTGGAACTGGAGTGACAAAAGATTGCTAACCTTTCGTGGGTGTTGGGAATTGAACTTGGGTCCTGTGGAAGAGCAGTCAGTGCTCTTACTCTGTAAGCTATCTCTCTAGATCCCTCATCCATAAGCTTATCTACACATCTTAATCATCATGATGTTTCTGAATACAAACAAATTATTTAATTGCATGTACAGATTTGTGTTTGTATACGTGTGTGGGTGTACATTGAGGCCAGTGATCAGTCTTGGGTGTTTTCTTCAATCTTAGTTTTTACACAGAGCCTCTGAATCTGAAGCTTAGGCAAGTTGACCAGCAAGCCTTGGGGATATCGCCATTGCTGCTCTCCAGTGCTTGGTTACAGATGTGCATTGCCATGCCTAGCTTTTATGTAGGTCCTGGGGAATCCAATTTACTTCCTCATGTTTGTGTGACAAAACCTTTACTGAGTAAGCCATGTCCCCAGCTATTATTCAAATGGTAGTTCTTGTGGTGTGGCTCTTACACTTGAGATGTGGCAGTGTTAATTGTAGAGATTCTGATTCAGTAGATCGAGGCCCAGGCTGAGAGTTTGAACTCCCAGCTAGTTTTCTGGGCTAGACTGTACTGATGATGTGGTGACCACACTTTGATAAGCAAGGGCATGGAAGAAAGGACACAGGATCTGCAAGCAGTGCTGGCCTTGGATCTCCAGAAAACTGCTCCATCACTTGCAGGATACAGCTGCTCAGCCTCACAAATTCTCTTGTTTCTGTGAGACCACAGTTGAGCCTCACTAAAGAGATAGAACGGTATACTGGTGCCATCTCTAAGATCTGTTCTATCTGGATGCCTTTTACAATATTGTGGTGAATGAGAACTATGGATAGTTGTTTTACATTCAGCCTGTGCATGGCACTGTACAAGATGATAGAAGACAGGACAGAAAGCAGACACCCCACTGGCCTGGGAAGCAGGTATAAAGGAAATGTCTAGAGAGGAGAGGATGGGTAGATTGCTCAGGGTGGGCTGTTCTTCGTGGCAGAGTTGTCCCCTGCACAAGGGGCATCCTGGAATCTAGACTTCAGTAATGTTAGGGCATTTTGAGAAATGTTTATATCTTCTGAGTTTCCAGGTTGTTGGCCTCCTACAGGTTTATAAAGTGAAAAGCATAAAATTATTCATTTTCTCAGCATCTTAAATTCATGTTCTCAACAAATAGATATCATGATATGTATGTCAGAAACACACATGAGGTCCTCTCCCTACACTTCTAAGGTTTAAGCAGTTGGGGGAAGGGGAAGAAAATCCGAGACTTTGCAGTGCAGCTTATGGACAACTGACTAGCTTTAGCCAGCTAGGGATGTGGCTTTCTCTATTCTTAGCATCTCAGACAGCTTTTATCATGATTTGCTTCTAATGTTTTTAAATTGTGCTTAATATCAGGTTTAGAAATTAATATTAGGTACAAAATAACAATATTTTTGTCAGCTTGAATTGTTTTTTATTTCCCATGTCAGGGATCACACTCTGAATCACACACATGCCTAGCAAATATCCCCCAACAAGCTACATCCCAGACTTTAATGCCTTCATAACCAGCTATTTAACATTAGATTAAAGATTATAGTTTAATAATAATTATTATTATAAGTGACTTGGATGAAAATATGAATTCATTATATAAGCCAGGGCAAATTATGTGGTAAATATTTTGGTTTTTGGCACAGGGTCTCCTGTGTGTCACTAGACCAGACCAGCCTCAAACTCAAGGAAATCCTCCTGCCTCTGCCTCCTGGGTGCTGGGATAAAAGGCTTGCACCACCACACCTGACAAACAATTATTTTGATAATAAATTGAGATTTTTAAAAATGTTGTGGGAGCAAAGATGATGATGATATCCAGGTGACATTTGTAGCTCTGTGAAGTGAACTAATGTAGGCAGTCTGTTATTACTAAAATGACCCAGCCTTTTTTGCAATTAAATAGAATTTTAAAATCTATTATTTTAACCAATAGATATCATATGGATTCTGGTTAGATTTTTGTCATTCAAAAAGTGATGCTCTGCAAGACTATGGATGAACAGCTTTGTCCTAAGGGTGGTGTTAATGGGGAGCAGTGAATCTTCCTGTCCTTTGTCTCTGCAATTCTGGGATTTCAAGTCATTCCCTGTCAGTACCCCACTTTTTTGTGGATGTTGTGGATCAAATTCAGGTCCCAGGGCTTGTGTAGCAAACACTTTACTAATTGAGCCATCTCCTTAGCCCCAGACAAACCATGAATATACTCCCAAATTCTTGAAAAACTGTAATATGAGACCATTATAAATGATGTCCTGTGCACTGTAAATTCATCAATGTTAAGCCCTGTGCCTTAGCACTTAAATGGATCAGCTGAACAGATCAACGTTCTGTGTGTCTCTAGAAGTCTGACATATGATAAAGTTGGTACATGTCTTCTGAATGTACATCTGAAAGAAACACCATACAATGGTTAAGTCCATGTAACTTATTCAATATGTTCTAGCAATATTCTAGTGATTAAGGTAGAATTAACCCAGGTCTGGCTTACCCTAAGTCACTGTGCTGCAGTTTAAATGTTATTAGATGATTCCAGAAAAAGGTGAGAAGAGAAACTTGCTAAAGTATGGTTGTTTTCTTTTCTTCTATTGTCACTATCAGCAATCATTTAATGAACATACTTAGGTCTACACTGATAAGTAAATTCATGACTTGCTTTTGGTACTGTAGTAGGAACAAAGAGATCATTCGAGTTTTTAAAGCACTTCCAAATTGCTCTCCAGAAAGGCCAGACCACTTTAATGGTTCTATTCTTCTGCTACATCTCATTCCTCAATGTTTCTCTCTTCAGAATAAACTACCATTTGCCATAGTGAAATTCTACCTGCCTCCATCTGCTGTGTATATTGGTAATTTTCTAATGATGGTTAGATGTCAGCTACTGACAGAGGCATGTTCTGAGAAATGTATTGCTGGGTGATGTCATTATTATGGGAACATCCTAGTCTTCTTATGCAAACTTAGATAATGAAAATCTGTCTCAGACATGGTCTCTAGATGATGTCAGAGGGTAGATCTAATATGTAATTGGCTGCTCTGGAGTGATGGGATATACTGACTTATGATAAATATTTAAAATTTATTTTATTGTTCTCTGCGTATGTGTTTGCACATACACGTGAGAGATGTGTGTATGTGTAAATGAAGGCACACATGTGTTAAATATTCTTGTCTCCACCTCCCATATCATCACAGGAACACTAAAATCAGACCCACGCTACTGCATCCATATTATGTGTGAGTTCTGGGGACTTGAACTCAGGTCCTCATTCTTATACAGCAAGTGCTTCACCCACTGAGCCTGGGCCTCTTGTGGTAAGCTGTCTTTAAACATAGAATATATGCTAAAGTAAATGATAAAAGCATGAGGTAGTGAATACAAAACCCAGACATAATCATTTATTACCATTATCAAGTGTGACAACCTGCTCCTTGTTGTATGGGCTTTTATATGCTCGTCAGGTCTGTGGGTTCTTTTTACACCATCACCACAGGTGAGTCCACGAGGATTGAGCTCAGCTCTGATGTGCTCACACCTCACACCTGGCTGTGTGACACCTCATACCAAGTGATAAGAGTATTTGGACTCCATTATGGCACAACTGAGGTCTGAATCTAACAGTTTGTGTTTTATTAGCCATGTGCATGTTGATATTATCTAATGACCTCATGGAGAAAATAATTCTTCTTTACTCCAAATATCATCTTGTATAGTGTTAATCAGAGATGTGTGCTAAAACAAAGCAATGGCTGGATTTATTTTTGGAGTGTGCATTTGTCACCTGTGGGGGAGTGAGCTTCTTCTCCTCCCTTGTCTCTAAGCAAGTGGCATTCTCCATAGAACTTCCTCTTTATGACTTCTGTCACTTCCTTATCTACTTGTGGAAGGACAGTGTTTTTCTGAAGTGTTAGAATCATATACCGTGGAGGCTGGCTCCTACTTCTAGCTATCTGTCATGCATGTGTGTGTCTGATAGAATCTGAAATTTACTGGACTCATTCTAAAGGCTGTGAAATGTGTACCTTCTGAGTTCTCATCTTCTGTGAGGATATATTCTTTTTTGGAAGGCACTGCAGGGTTGAATCGGTCTTATTATTTTTCTTCCACATAATTTTGTACACTTGTGAACAGTTGAAACTAATATTGAAATGGTAACATTTATCAAATACACACACACACACACACACACACACACACACACACACACACACACACACACACACGTAGCTCCTTCCAAGTAGCCACTTAAAGGAATTTAAAATAATAATAAAGTGTGCCAAATATCCCTTGTGCTAAGGAAAATACCAGGACATTTCCTTCAGAACAGGGTTTTATGCCTTTCTATATTCAGTGTGAAATAGGGTGGAGATGTGTTGTGAATCACAGAGGCCACCAGGCTGAATTTACTGTGTTTACATGCTAAGCTCAGAGGTCCCTTTGCTCCATGCTTTGGTTTTGTTTTTATTGTTTAGTTTAGACATGAATTATAATACTCCAAATAAATAAAAATTATCACAGGGGTATTTTAAGTCGGCCCTTGACAGTAGTCCCATTGCAGAACTTTCTAAAAATGGCTTTCTTAATGCACAGAAAAGCTCTTTTCTTGGGCATTTTACTCTTACTATAGATGAGCTAACTCATAACCAGGCATCTGGATCATGACTTGGCTTTCTATGCACAAGGTACACTATCCAAAATTTAGCCAAAAAGGATGGGGGAGGGGCTAAAACCTATTTTTTTCTGTATATAACACTAAAGCAAAACAATGTAGCTTTATTTATAGTCTCCTTAAATCTGCAATAAAATGTATTTCATTTGTAACTTCTGTAAATTTTAGCACAGGTGATACTGATGTTGGTGCAGTTGGTTTGAATGTGTAGCTGAATTATAGCTACATATTCATATGCAAACATACATAGGAGTCTATATGTGTGTCCCAATGCTATAGCTCAAGTGTACATTTATACGTACCATATATACATGCATACCATATATACATATGCATACATGAGAAAGCACAAATTACAAAGGATTTATTAAAGAGGCTGCATTGATATCTATTGTTTGCTGTTTTTTGAACCCAAATAGACATTTATTATAGTAGTAAGTTGTAAATCTACAAAACCACTTTTTACACCACTGTGGCCATATAGCTTTCATCTCATGCACAATCTCACATAGCTGTAAACCTGTGCTTCTCAGTTCTGGGCCCCACAGAAACACCATGTTGGGGTGCCACTTCATTCTCCCCTCTAAAGATTGAAAGTGATGAGCTTGTGGAGCAGGATTTAGCACCCCTCAGCACCCACTAATTTTTCATTTACAGATTATAAGAAGTTTCACTGTCTGCCTTCCGGAGCTCTTTTAATGTCCCTATGAACATACACTATTCCAGTGCAATCATTGTAGCTTTTATATTACAGTTATTTGCATTTTATTCCATTTTCTAAATGTGGTGTTCTGATGAATTAATGTACTTAAAATCAATATACTTTGGCGGGGATAAGAATTATGGGTATTGCACAAGTTGTCAGGGGTTCAATCAGAGCAGTTTTGGCAGCTGCTTGGCTAGAGCCTATTTGTCATGTCCCCCTCACCCTTGGCTTCTCCCAGGTGATGGCTGTCACTCACTGCTTGTGTTGGGATTGTTCAGTGGAGTAATTTCTCACCTATCTTGGCTCTTACACATCCTTAATGCTTGGCGGATATGGAGTAAAAATGAACTTTTAGAACAGAAAGAACAATTGAGGGAGTCTCTGTGCACTTGGCAGACACTGTCATATGTTTGTGAGTAGTCATTAAAAATTGGAAATGCTTTGTGTGATGCCAATAGTTATTACTATGACAAGTGATGTTTTAAGAAAGAAACTCTTTTTAAAGAACTCTTGTCATTTCCTCCTATTTTTATGTCTTGATATTTCAAGACAATGTTTTACTCTATTGAAGACAAAAGATTTATAGGTGTGAGTTTTCTTTTTTCAGTATTGCTCTAGATCCTTGATAATTCTGTTAGCTTAAATCTTCTATCATTCTTGATTATTAAAGGAACATTCATGTACAATGCCTTAACTGGGTTAAGGGAACTTAACTATCTTTTCACAATTGTATGAACAGTGTAAGAGAAAGAATAGTCTAATTAATGACCCCACACCTACTTTTTTAAGTTATTCAAACTAAGTTTTAGAAAATGTAAAATTTTTCTTTTTGTTCTTTCCTGGTTTGCGTATAGTAACCATTGCTTGCCTGCAGTAGGCCTTTTTTGGGACTTACAACACAGCCAAATGCTTTTTTAAAATATGAGAGTGCATCTGTGTTTATAATGCAATATTTATTAATATGGGTCCTATTATGTTAATATATCTGTACCTGATGGGTATGTGAATTATTTAAAGTGAGCATCTGGGTACTATTTTATGGTATTTGAAATAAAATGAATTTTTAATGTTCCTATGTAATATGATGCTCCAAGATGATCCTGGTTTTCAACTCCAAATGGGATATAAGCAGCAATGTTTGTCCTAGGTCAGGGGAACCTAAACTCGGGCACAGCCTTTAAATTAGGCTAATTATGTATGCATTCTCAGACCATGGTGTTAATGATTTTTGAGTCAGTTTTGACCTTGCTTGCATGCTTCTCCAGGTGCCTCCTCCCTGCAATTAAAGATGTTCAAAAATAAAACTGCAACATCCATTTGGTTGACCTCAACTTTCCCCCTCAATTTAGAAGCTATTTATACAACAGACAACTTTTCAAATTTTTTTAATTGAAAGTTTTTCTTAAAGGAATTATTTAGATATACCAACTTTGAGTTACAAATTATCGAGCTTTTAAAGATTCTTTTAGGGTGGTTCAGAAAGACAATTTATTTCAATTATATCATTGCTCTGATCATATTCATCTCCCCATAACCTCTCTTTCCTTTACTTCATTTATTCCTCCTGCTAGTCTCTTTCCTGTACTCTCCACTCTGCTTTTAAGCTTTTAATATCTCCTTCTCTCTCTCTCTCTCTCTCTCTCTCTCTCTCTCTCTCTCTCTCTCTCTCTGTGTGTGTGTGTGTGTGTGTGTTATATGATATCTACATGTAATCTGGGAACCACAAATAAGAAAACCAGGTATTTGCCTTCCCATTCATTGTTTTGTCAGGCAACATTATAGGTTTTCTTTTTTTGGTGTGGCAGAGTAAGACTGTGGATGGATATTAGTAAATGATGTACAAATATTATGGCCTAAGTGGTCTATGTCTCACTGAAGTAGAACATCTAAGTGGGAGGTGGCGTCCTGTCTGTCCTGATGGTTGCTGGCAGTGGAGGTCCAGACATTTGTTAGATGTTTGGGTATGCCTGCTTTCTTAGTTGTGCCAGTGTCCAGTGGCTAGCAGACTTCCATATGGTCTGCTACTGTCTGAACAAAAGGCAGAATTTGCTAATGCAGTGGCTTATTTTATATACTTTTTCCTTTGAAATTAATTTTCCCTTTACTGGTCTACATTGGACAAGCTCCCTCCTCTTGATTTGATCCTGAGATGGACTGACCATGGAGCAGGATCTCACTTTATTCATGGCTGTGAATCACATCGAGTCATTTATCCCAGCTGTCATGCAATTTGCTAATTAGGTCATTTCTCAGGGTAAGGGAAATGAAAAGGCTTTGAAATAATCATTACCTTCTCAGAACAAAGCAACAGCAGTCAAATGCTCTTGCCTCATTTTATTTGGATGTTTCATAAACCCAGAAGTGGAAGTTTGGCTTGTATTATGGCAGTCACCACATTCCTCACTTTACCTGGAGATTGTAGGGCAGATATTGAAATAAGTTCTTTAAGGGGTAATGTTACATGGTTCTAGTTTACTCATTAAGAAGTATGTGTGTGCAATTTCAATTTTATGTGTAACCTCGAAATGATGAACTTATGGGAACAGAGAGAGAATTGTGGCTATTAGGCTTCAATGTGGGTCTTTTAACAATGGGGAAACGATTGGTTTAAGGATATTAAACTGCAGTTGGACAAGAGGCATGGACTCTCTGAAGTCTTGAGGTTTACTGAGAGCATGATAAATATGGTTGATAACAATATGCTATATTTTAAAAGTTGTGAGATAGTATACTTTAAGTGTTCTCAAAACAAAAATGATGAATATGTGTGATATAACATGTTAATTGGTTTAATTTAGCCATGCCATTGTGAACATACTGTATTGTGTATCATAATTGTGCATGACTTTATTTATGAGCTAAATAAATAAATGGAAAAAAAGAAGTATGTGTGTATACTTATACATTCGAATTCGAGCTCAACAGTCCACATCTGATGTCCACCTCTATCACCATCCAATCAATGTTTTTTTAAGGCAGGGAGCTCACCAGTTTCTGCTAGACTGACCATACTGTGATGCATTTTATGTGGGTGCTAACCCTGTAAATGTGGTCGCTCATACTTAACCCACTGAGCAGTGGCTCTAGTTCCTCAATTTTGTTTTTGTTTTTTTTGAGACAGAGTTTCTCTGTGGCTTTGGAGGCTGTCCTGGAACTAGCTCTTGTAGACCAGGCTGGTCTCAAACTCACAGAGATCCTCCTGCCTCTGCCTTCCAAGTGCTGGGATTAAAGGTGTTCGCCACCAATGCCTGGCTACGTTCCTCAATTTTTTAAAATCATCAAACTAAAAGCATTTGGAAAATATAAAATATAAAATAGGAAAAATTGAAAGTATCTCATAAGACATGTATTTATTTGATGTTTCCTTTTTTATCTTTTCACGATTTTAATTATTGTTTTATATTATATGAGAGAAGCAGGTTTCCTGGGTAGATCATTAGAGAAAGAGTGAAGTTTCACAGGGCTTTCTTTACCTGTGCTGTGTAATGTTCATAGAAGTCTAGGAGATGGTGATTTTTTTACTGATGAGTTTGTTGTCAAGCCAAACTTCCACTTCTGGGTTTATGAAACATCCAAATAAAATGAGGCAAATGAGTTTGTTGTCAAGAAGAAGAGGAAGAGGAAGAAGAGGAGGAGGATGACAACCATGAACCATGAAGATGATGACAAAGACAAAGACGAAGAAGAAAAAGAAGTAGCAGCAACTGCTGCCCCAGGCTAGAGAAGATTGCATAGACTTCATTCTCTGTCCTCCTCCCTTTCAGGTATAAAATATTACAAGAAAGAAGCAGGATTTCCCAAAGTAGTAGGAAAAAACAGAAATGCAATGGGACATCAGAAAAAAAAAAAGGGCCAGTACCATTGTGGGTCATCTCGTGTTGCTTCAACCAACAAAGGCATTTCCTTACCTCTGCACTGTCGGTGAGGCAACCTAGTGAGGCTATCTTCTGCCCTGGAGCAAATGGGAGCTACCTAACCAACAGAATTCAACTGAAATTTCCATAACATTCCACCTAAATTAGAATAGGTTTCCTTCTCAAGAATTCATGAGACACTTGCTAAGATGGAGCAGGCTTTGGGCTATAGACATTTAAGACAATTATATCCATGAAATGGGATCTCTGACCACAATGGAGTTAGAACCATAATGGTGTTTGACTAGGACTCTGTATCAGGACAGTGGGAGAATCTCCTCATGAAACTACATGCTCTTAAATTACACAAAGATCACCAGGGAGATCTCCAGAGACCTACAAGGATGACACGATCTGACAATCCAGGCATCGGTGGAGAGGATAACCTAAAAACCCTCCCCCAAAAATGAGATTGATGACTTCTCTTTATGCCATCCTAGAGCCCTCATCTAGTGGCTGATGGAAACAGAGACAGACATCCACAGATATACAATGAGCCGAAATCAGGAATTTAGTTGAAGAGAGGGAGGAAAGAAGAACGAAGGGGTCTGTACCAGGTTGGAGAAACCCACAGAAACAGTTGGCCTGAACAAGGGAGAGCACATCGACCCTAGATGCTGTCTGGGAGGCCCGTACAAGACTGATCCAGACCCCTGAACATGGATGTCAATAAGGAGGCCTCTGCACTCCAGGGAGCCTCTGGTGATGGATTAGTATTTTTCCCTGGTGCAAGAAGGGACTTTGAGAGCCCATCCCATATGAAGGGTTACACTCTGGCCCTGGACACATGGGGAAGGGCCCAGGACCAGCATAGGAAGACTTGGTGGACTTTGCAGAGCCCCAGTTGAGGGCCCTACCCTGCCTGGGGAGTGGTGGGTGGATGGGGTGGGGGGTAGACTGGGGGTGGGGAGGAGGGTTGGGGGTGAGGGGAGGGAGAGGGAGAAGGGAATAAGCTTGAAATAAGCTTGTTCCCTAACTAGAACTAATAAAATAATATTTAAAAAAAGAATGCATACATTAAAAAAATTACACAAAGATCAAAGAGATGGACTTAGGAGGGGAAATGCACAGAAACAAGTGTAAACAAGAATGTACCTATCAAAGGATGTGGGATTCAGGTAAATCAGTATTGAGGGTAGATTTTGTAGCACCAAGTCCTCATATTAAAAGTGAAGATAGGTCTCAGTAGCAGTCCCTGCCCCCGACTCAAAAATTATGAGAGGGCTGGGGATATAGCTGAATTGGTAGAGTCCTCCCTGCTGTGCCTAAAGCCAGACATGGCTGTACATGCTTGCAATGCTAACACTCCCAAGGTGGCACTGGTAGGATCCTGAGTTCAAGGTCACCCTGGTTATGTCTCAAAAAAATTATTAAAGAAATTATTGAGGAGAGGAACTGTAGAATGTACTTCAGTGGTAGAGATCTTGAATGGTGTAAAGGATTCCATTCTCATCCCTGTCTCCTCTACCCTAAAATACACACACACACACACACACACAACACACACACACACACAACACAGAGAGAGAGAGAGAGAGAGAGAGAGAGAGAGAGAGAGAGAGAGAGAGAGAGAGTTGAGGTGGAGGAGCAAAATAAGCCCAAAGCAAACTAGAAAGAATAAAAAGTAGAAGTCATTGCAGTGGAAGACAGGAAAACAATAGAGAAAAATTAGTGAAGCAAAAATCTGGTTCTTTGAAAATATAATCAGTTGACAAACCTCAAGCAAAATTGGGAAGGAAAAAAGGAAGACATACACTACTAATGTCAAGAATGTAATGAGACAATACTACAGACCCTGAAGCCATTGAGAGAGTAATATAGAAGAATTTCACACTCATAAATCTGCAAAATAAGAAGTAATAAAATCAATTCGTCAAAATTAAATACACAGGGAGTACAAGCCTAGCTGGGGAATCTGAGTAAGAAAATAGATTGTGCCTATGTCAAATCCTGGTCACCACTGGAGTATAGTTATGCAGAATTATATTGCTGAGGGTAACTGAGTAAAGGATACCCTAGATGTCATGTCATTCCTTACAGCTGTGTGAGCATATAATTATCAAAGTAAAAATTTCAATTACAAATGGAAGCTTACAAGGTATTACTTCAGGGACTGAGACTGTGTCCTCATTCATGCATCTGAGCTTTCATGCTGTTCTGAGGATTGCATTGCTAGTGGTTTTATGTGATCATATATAATCACAGTACATATAAATTAAAATGTGCATTTCTGTATGAACAGCTACCTCTCTTTCTCTAGTGTCAGACTACACATCCTTTTGTTCAATCAAACATGTATTGGAAATAGACGGGGAAATGACATCTGTATTGAACATAAGCCAACTTTTTGCCTCCTTGTTTTACTTTGGGGCCGAGTCAACCTCAACATTGACTGTTTAACAACTTTTTACATGAAATTTGCATTGTGTTTTGTGTCATAGTTAATAAAAAGTATTTAAAATAAGGTGAGTGTATGCTAATTATATGCAAATTCTTTTTTTTTTTGTGGGGGATTTGCCTATCTCTGGATTGGATTCCAAATAGGGATAGACTGTTGGACAATGCCCCATCAATCTCTCTCTCTCTCTCTCTCTCTCTCTCTCTCTCCTTTCTCTTCCTCCCTCTCTACCTCTTTTCCTCCTTACATTGAAATTATATAAATATATGCATAAAGAAAAATATATACTATATAAAGAAAGATATTTTTCTTTTTTATTGCCAAAGATCAATATCAAGGGTAGTTTTAACCCCCTTGACTTTCAAGGGGAAAAGTTCTTGTTTCTTTCACATGGGAAAGTTCCATTAAATATTGATATTTGAAGTTACCAAAGAATCATAAGCAAGACATGTCCTGTTAGGTGGGACTATGCTGAAATGGGTAATATAGCTACCATAGCAGACATTCTTGTGCATTGTGTAGAAATTGGAATTTCATTTGCCATCTCTTTCCATATAACCACAGGAATTGGGCAAAATGGAGGTTTCTTTGTGAGGATGTTGAAGTTGACCAAATGGATTAAAGGGATTCCTAGGAAGGACAGGAGATTGCATTGCTCAGAGCTGAAATGTGCTCTCCTATTTCTGTCTCTCCTATTTTATTCTTCCAGAGTTTGGGGGGGTTACTGGACATACTTGCCTGTAGTAGGATCACTAGTGATCTCCAGGGTAATAAAAGGCCTCAGTATGGAGGAAAGGGAAGTTAGGATTATTAATGCTGTGATGAAACACTGTGACCAAAAGCAAGTTGGGGAGGAAAGGGTTTATTAGGTTTACCCTTCCACATGGTAATCTATCACTGAAGGAAGTCAGGACAGGAACTCGAGCAGGGCAGGAACCTGGAGGCAGGAGCTGATTCAGAATGCCATGGAGGGGAGCTGCTTACTGGCTTGCTCATCCTGCTTTGCTCTAGAACCTAGGACCACCACCGCAATGGGCTGCACCCTCCCCCGTCAATCACTAATTAAGAAATGCCCCATCCCTAGATCTTATAGAGGCATTTTCTTAATTGAGGCTCCTGTTGACCGTCTCTTCTCCAGGTCATCGGCAAAGCACAGTGACTGTGCCCAAAAGAGCCCAATGGACCCAGAACAGAGAGTGCTGATGGACACAGTAGGGAAAAGAGTGGGGCATTTATGTGCCACACATGACCAGAAACTATTCTGGGATGTCTGTATTCATCCCCTGTTAAATCATAAAGATGCTTGTGATTTCTAAGGTATACTTGTGATACCTTTTGATTTCAGTAGACTTTCTCCCTTCATAATGATGATTCACTCCGCTAGAGATTATCAAAATTTATTCAAGCTGGGACAGATGGGTCATGCCTGTAATCCCAGCACCCAGGAGGTAGAGGCAGGAGTATACTGAGAGTTTGAGACCAGTCTTGGCTACTTTGTAAGTTCAAAGCCAGCCTTAGCTACAGATTGTTATTATCTCAGACAAACAAAACACCCCAGACAAAAAACGCTTGAAAAGAAACATTTAAATAAGCTGGGCGTTGGTGGCTCATGCCTTTAAACCCAGCACTTGGGAGGCAGAAGCAGGAGGATCTCTGTGAGTTTGAGGCCAGCCTAGTCTACAAGAGCTAGTTCCAGGACACCCTCCAAAGCCACAGAGAAACACTGTCTCAAAAAATAAACAAACAAATAAATAAATAATAAACAAACATTTAAATAAGCAGTAACTTCTGTGTGCTATAAATATTTATCTTACTAAATAAAAATATACTCCAAATTCATTCATTTTTTCCCAACCTGATTCAAGGTCTGAAAGAAGCCTTTGACAATGGGTATCAGAAGGTATAGCTGAATGTTTTTAAATGTCCAGTTGTTTACAGAAAAAATTTTTACAAGCTAAAGCATGAAGGTAGAAGGAAAATCGAAGGCAAGTGTGCTTCTGTTGAAAGCACTTTCCTCAGAGCTGTTTGTAACTCAGATGGTGAGCATAACTATGACAAATAATTTGTATTATTGTAAAAGCAATGAGTACACATGGAAACACAATCCCAGTGTAGACGAGTGACCCTCACAAGGATTGTAGAATTGAGTACCTTGCCGAAATGCTGGCTGCCTTTATAGCTCACCACCACAGGAAGCTTCCTTGTGAACAAAGCCACAGTCTCTGTGAAATAGTCACTCTGAGTGTTGTCCACTCGGTTACCCATCATGGATTCTGTGAAGATCCACAGGGAGCGGGCTTAGTTCCATCTCCAGGATAAAAGACCTTTATTGTCAAAGAATTTTCATGTTTTTTTCTTCCTTTTTTTTGTCCTATAATGAAAAAAAAGTGTGTTTTAGGTTTTGATTTAGTGCAGGACACTTAGGCGTTCAGCTCTAAACTCAGATGTTCTCATTCATCCAAACTCTTGTGTATCCCATCCTTGAGTGTCCTGCAGTTGCCAGAGTTCTTCAGTGTCTGCTCAGCTCACTGCAAATCTACTTAGAATTCCTAAACAGTTTCCACTCAAACATTTGAACTTCACAGTACCAATGAAGACGACACTGCTTTTTTTTTCTTTTGAAATAAACACCCAAACAAAACCAATTGCAAGGGAACTTAGAACAGCACCCAGCGGGAAACTTCACAGGGGTCAGGGTTATGTTTCATTAACCCCTCTCTCCCCAGCTCCTGGGACACCGTTCCACACTCAATAAATGTTTCAAGGTGATTGATGTAGAATGAACTTAAAAAGTTCCTAGCTCTCAGAACCTGGAAGACCTGGGGATGACTGGTATCGGCAGAAAAGAGAGAAATGGGCAGCCCCGGGAGACTAGGGAGGACTTGCACAGTAGCCTGCCACTGCCTGGCTTTGAAGTCTGCTGTTTTATCTTCAAAAACTCATTCAGGGGCTGAATTCGCCTTCATACTAAGAATGTTTGTTTTATCACAAAATTATTTTAAATGGTATTCATCATAACATAATATGCTTCTTTAGAATGTGCGGAAGGCCTCCAGCTAGCAGATCCCTGGGAGGCCTTGTTTTGCTTTTGAGAAACACAAGTGTCCAACTAATTACTTTCTGTGGAAGCACAATCTATATGTGGCTGACATCCAAGTGCACACTACCCCCCTCACCACTCTCTTCCTCTCCTTCCTTGTCTTTCCTCTCTCCTCCCCCCCTTCTTGCCTTCCTCCTTCATTTCCTTTTCCTTCCTTTTTGTGTCTTTTACTCTTTTCCATTTATGGAGATTGGAGCAGGACTTATGCACTCTAGGCATGCACCCTACCACTTAGCTATATCACCACTCATCAAGCTTGAATCCACCTTTAAAAAACATTTTTATAAAGTAACTCTACCCCTTACCATTTACCTGGGGTGTGTCAGGGAGAGTGGTTCCTGAGTCTTCCTTGGCCTCCTTTTTCTTGTCATACTTTGCATTCATTGTATTTGTGAAAACTCTTAATTGTGTCTGGAGGAGTGTCCTGAATTCTGTCACTTCTTACGCACTGCTACTACAACTTAACTGGTTGTATGCATTGGCTTTTACAATAAGGTTCTTACATCCGGTCTGGTCCCTGGAAGCATACATCCTCCATCTCTGCCTGAATCTTCATCTGCCCATGCCCCATAGACTGTCCTCCTTTTCTGCCCTCCATTACCCTTCACTGCTGATCCTATCTTCCTGAGCTGCTGGGCCTTCAGTGACATCTTCTCCATTCACCCTAGCCAAACTTACAGACACCACCCCCTGCCCTGATGCAACTGCCTTTCCTAGTTTGTTTCTTTTCTTCCATATACCTATAGTGTTTTATATGTCGAAAATGGCTCCCTGACCCTAGCCATCAAGGTATCTGTAAGTATGGTGAGGGGGGTGCTAGAAACCTTCCTAGCACACAATATACACATTCATGGATCTTTCTTTATCCCTGTTGCCATTGTTTCATTTGTATCATCTCTTTTCTATTACCCACAGTCTTCTGGGAGCCACTCATACCCTTGCCCTCATCTTCATGTCTACTTCTAGGCTTTAGGATAGTTTACCAACTCTGTGTCAGAAATGCCACTTCCCGAGTGTATGTCTGCCATCTTTCTTAGGATGGAGCCTTGTAGAGGCAAGATGCTTTCTACTCTAGAGTCATTTACTCCTCCATAGTGCAGCTGTGTTAGCCTGTCATAACTGATAGTGGGAAGGGTATAGGACTAATTTTGTGGAGATTACTGTTAACCAGGATATTTGGTACTTAGTTTTCTAAGTGGTGGTTATTGTTGTGTATTAAAAAGCGCTCAATCATTTCTGAACAAAGCCTGGGTCTCTACATTTGAATTTTCACATTTTCAGTGGTTCAACTTACTTTCTCCCAGTGTGGGTTACACTTGACCCTGACATTTGCTCCCTGAAGCTTCAGGAGATACTATCAGATGCCACACTTCAAAAGGCCTGTGTTCCCATCCACAATGTATTGTCTCTAACAAGCAAGCCGAGTAAGTCTTTCCGGTTATAGATTATTTATGGGGTTGTAAGTTATGAATATTTTATATTCCTTTCAAAGTTTTCTTTTTAAATTCACATTTCCTTCATTGTCTTGTTAAAATAAAGTGAGCTAGATTAACAAACACAGTTGTGAGGGAAAGTATGGTTTATCCACAGTGAACAGCTCAGGTCTGTGCTGTCACCAGTCTGAAGGTCTGTGCATGTGCTCCAGTGAGGACAGATTAGAACACCATGTGTCTACCATGTGCCTGCCACTTAGAGCCAGCATTCACCTGTCAGTTGCATTGGGCTGTTTGGGAATCTGTGTAGTGCCCTTGTGAGAAGTCATTCCAAGTGGAGTCAAGCTCCACCTCCAGCCATTCAGAACATACTTCATAATTGCCAAAGTAACCTGCTAAACCACGTTGACACCATTGCTTTAAAAAGGCAGAGTTTCTTCCCACCCTTTTTCTGCTCATCACAGGAAATGCTCAGCCATATCATCTTTAAATGTAAAAATTGGTGTCAAAATCCAGCCCCAACCAAGACAGTGACTAGCTAACCTACATTAGCTTTGGGCAAAGTGTAAAAGCTAGAAGATGTGTATGCCAAGAAGTAAAGGTAAAGCTATCAGGAGCCCCTGGGCCACTGTAGGCAGTTGGAGGTTCTGTAGGCAGAGAAGATGACACTGGCAGCCTGAGGAGGGCAGCCAGGGGCAATCTGAGAGTCTGGGGAAAAGCTTTCTGAGAGCAGGTTTTAAATGTGCTAAGACGTAAATAGCATAAAAATGTTCGTTTTGCCATTTTTCAATCTGTGGTTCAGTAGCAATAACGGTTTCACAGATAGTCCCACCTTGGTCTCCTTACAGTCTTGAAGTTTGTATCTAAGAGAACTGCCATTCAAGCTGGAGTGCATTGGTCTCCCCAGCTGTACAAACCTTATAAAGCTCCCCTCAGAAGACCATGTAGAGAAATGGGGGTGTGTCTCAGTTGATGGAGTGCTTGCCTAGTGTGCATGAAGATTTGGGTTCCAAACCCAGCACCAGGTTATCAAGTCGTGTTGATACACCCCTGTAACAAAGTCACTGAATGGTAGAGGCAGAGTGTAAAGTGTTGCCTCAGCAACAACAACAAAGATTGTGGGGGTGTGGAAATATGATGGGAGAAAACACTGGTGCGACAGGGATAAGCAAGGAGGTGGCACTACCTTGAAAGATGTCTGGGATCAAAGGAAAGAGAGAACACATTCAAAGACTGTTTCAGCATCATTCCAAGCAAGGGATGGAGTCACTGGGATTTGAGAGGAAGGCAAATTAACATACAGAAGATGGATCTTCTGGGTGGCCCTGGGAATTTCAAGTAAACTGAAAGTCTTCTAAACCCACAGAAGAAACCTGGTGCATGGATAAGAAATAGAAACAAGATAGACAACGGAAAGAAAATGAATGGAAAATACAAAAAAAAGTCTGGAAAGTCCTAATATTGCAGTAATAGCAAAATATAATTGCAGTTATTTATTTTAAGGAATCATTCTCAATATGAAAAATAAGATGCAAAGTAAGGTATAAAAAGAAGTTGCAAATGAAAGGTTGAAGATAAAAGGAACATATATATGCCTATTATGGTGCATATGTTTAACCCCAGCATCCAGGAGGCAGAAGCAGGTGGATCTCTGTGAGTTTAAGGCTAGTGTGACCAACACAAGATGTTCCAGGATATCTGGGGCAACAGAGCAATACCTTGTCTCAAAAAAAGAGGAAAAAATTAAACAAATATAAACCAATAAGCAGTAGAGACATCAATACATAATCATGGACTAAAAGATATATTAGATATTCATAAAGGAACATGAAAGGCAAGAGGGTATGGCTAATAGAAACATAAGTACCAGGCAGTACACACTTGTGCACGCCCAGGACTCTGGAGACTAAGTCAGGAGAGTGATAGACTCCAGGTGGTCTGGGCTGCTTCAAGAGACCTTGTCTCAAAACCAAAGAAAGAAAATGGAAAGTATCTATAATATAGCCAGCAAACACAGCAGCAAGGATCACAGAACTTCATGGATATCATAACTCTGTCTGAAGATTTCCTAATACTCTGCTCTAAAATCACAAATAGGCGCCCCAGGTAAGAAAAGGTGAGAAGATGAGCAGCATGATTAATAAGCTTGAGCTAGTCTAAAAATTTCAAAAACTGCATATTTAGCAGACAAAATATTTATGTTTGGAGCTCTTATGGGATGATAATCAAAATTATATGCATGCCAGAGAGGGAGGCTCAATAATTTCCCATAGATGAAAATGATACCAACTAGAGAATTCGTTCAGTGCAGCACAACATGAAAATTACTAACAAAATGACAGTCCCACCAACTCTTACAGTTGCAAATTAAATAATGCTCAATAACCCTTTGGGTAAAGATAAAAGTGAAAATATGTGTCAGAATCAGGAGTGTGACTCAATTAGTACTTAAAGGGGGACGTTGTGTTCTGTGTACACTTATCAGTAAACAAATGTTTAAAAGGTTAAACAAAATGTTTATAAGAATAACAAGCACCCCCCAAAAGACATACAAAGGAAATAAATAGTAAAGGTTAATGTAGAAGCAATGGTGACAGAAAAGTATTAACATTAAACAGTATGGCAGATGAAATTTAATGAGTAGAGACCTGTTATTCTCTTGTGAATAGCATTTAAAATTAGTTTCCCCATGATTTTATGCTGTTCATAAGTTTACTGAGTTCTTTAAAAAAAGAGTTTAAAAACAGTTGAGTCTGAATTTTAAAAACTGATTTAGATGGAAATCATGACTTTTAAATGGTGGGCAGCCACCCTAGACAACTCTACACCCTAGCTCACTTCCTATCAGCCTTCCAGAGGGAAATAATGTCCTTCTCAGAGTTCCCATTATCCAGGGCACAAGATGATTGTGATTCTTCTGTCCATTACAGCACATACACACACACACACACACACACACACACACACACACACACACACACACACTTTTCCTTAGGTTGTAGATTCTTCTGGTCAGAACCTATAGGCTTTTGGTTCCTAAAATGTTTACCATGTAAGCCCCTCATCTTGTCTGGCATCTTCCATAGTCTAATTTCAAAAGTATTTCTGCTGCCATAGTAAACAATAGGCCTGTGGTAAATGGCACCATTATAATTTATGATCTACATTTGTTTACATAAAGGGTGGCCTTTGGCTGGCTAACTGATGGGAATTTTCCCACACTGGTATCATTTTTGGTACTATCTGTAATGGATAATGTTGGTCACTAGATCCTCCTTTCAAACACCCTACAAATTCCAGCAAGGTTTGCTTCTGCATTTGTGCATATTTCTATTTTATGTTGTTAATAAATAGAAAATATTTTTCCCAAAGGAATTATCATCCAGTTGATTTAGTGTCTTCTTCCACTGTACAAATAAACATTTATTTTGAGTTTATGATATTACTGGATATTTACTGTGGCATATGTTTTATTTCTAGCTCCACATTACTATCGGTGGTTCTCTGGGTCTTAATATCCTTATCTGAAAAATTAATGAGCCTATATTTTAGACATATACTCACTGAAAATTTATAACTTGCTTAGTTTTAAAATGCATTTAGATTTAGTAGAAAAGTTGGGATATAAAAAACAAACAGGTGAGAAGTAAGAAAACAGGAGAAATCAAAAGGTGTTACAATTCGAAGCAGCACTGGAGCTGGTAGAGAAAGAGTCACCGAGCCTAGTGTGTTCTCCACACTGCCTGTTTTTAACAGTAGGCTATGTAAGCAGCTGACAAAAAGGGAATCTAGTCACCACATAACCGGTATTGAGGATCGTCAGATAAAGCCACATCTGGGAAACACAATTGTGTTTGGGCCAGAAAGGTATTTTTCTAGAGAAATGTGTTAAAGAGTGCTCTGCGGCTTCATGAACAATGGCCCATGGCCTCCTCGTTGTAGCCAGATGTGTGTGTTAAGGATACTTTTTACCCATGCAAATGAGTTTATCTGATGGGCTAAACATTTCCATAATTCCATTTGATGGTTTGCTGTGCCCAGTGGTGCTTGCTGATGCTGAGTGCCCATGGTTCCTCATTTGGGATCCTCTCTGTGAAGACCAAGGTAGCTGCACCAGCCAGCAGCTCTTCCTCTGCCATCATGGTGAGTCTTGGGTAGCCATGTTCTCTTTTCCTCATTGGCTTTTGCTTTATTTATACTTATTGAAGGAAACTTTTCTCTTCAACAGCATCAAGTAAAACCAGTTTGCTTTGGATGATGTCTTTGGCTTTAGACTTACTAAAGGCTATTCCTGGTGACAAGCACTTGGTACTTGGCTGTGTCAGTGGGCAGAGTGTCCACCTGGTACAGCTCCTGGGTGACACTACTACTTCCTGAAGATAGAGACTCTGTGTTCTTCATCTTTCTCCCCCTCCCGTTGCTTCTCTGCCTCCTTGGGACCATTATTTTCTGTCACCCTCTCTTCCTTACAAGCCCATCAGGAGCAGCAGCTCCCTCATTTGAGAGACTAGCAGGTGAACCACTGCTTCCCACCAGCATCCCTGGCTGTTTGATTCCTAGGGAGATAGCCTCCCTCAGTTTTTAAGCATGACATAATGGATAGTCTAATCTTTTCCCAGACACTCTCCACCTCTTGGCAGATGACATGGTTTCCCACGGAATCCATCACTCTCCCCAGATCATGTCTAATTCTGTCTTGTCTTTAGAGACTTCTTGTTTCCTAACTATAGGTTAATCTATAACAATGTGATCATTAACTTGTGTCACAGTCACAGATGGCTGTGGCCCTGCCGTGTCCCACAGCATCACAGAGTGAGCCATAGAAAGCTTGTGCAATTTGCTGTGCTGATGGCTCCCTGAAGGCACTTCAAGCTTTGCTCCACAAAGTACTTCGTTTTAACACAAATTAATGTTCTTTATTTTGCTCAGTGATTTTTGTCAATATATAAGTGCTCAGAATTCATTACAGTCACAGTCGCTTGCTTACTTTCCACGTGTGTGCCTTTAATCTGGAATGATTTATGTGTTTACTGTCTACTGCAGGGATTTTTCTGTCAGAATATGTGCTAAGTTATTTGTAGGTACAATACTCACATTTGTTTCATCTTTTTCATGGGGTGTTAATACTTTGAGTTTTCCTCAACTATATTAATTTGTTAAGACTGAGATCTTCCTATTGAGATTCTTATTTTAAAAAAGTCTAGATTGGTTTCCCGTGTTACTTACTTTGCAGTTAGCTTATGATCTACTTAAAGGTGATATTGTAGTATAAAAATATGGATATGTAAATTATCTTGAATATTTTCATGATGTTGTTTATTGTACATTAGCTTTGTGGCTAAGGAAGCACATTTTTGCTTTTTAGGTTTTTAAATTGTGTGTGTATATGTGTGTGTGTTGGGGTGGGGGCGGAGGAGCTGTGTGGTGGTCAGATAACAGCTTGCTGGAATCAGTTTTCTCCTTCTACAATGTAGATCTCAGGGGTTGAACTCAGGTCAACAAGTGCCTTTACCTGCTGGGCCATCTCACTGGCCCTTGACTTTTTTTGTTTTGTTTTGTTTTATTAAGGAGTTCATAGCACTACTTCTAAGAATTATGCTGGTATAAATATTGTTTTAAATAATAAACAGAATTGTCAGGTGCTAACTGAATACAGAATTCTGTTTTAAATATTTATTAATTTTATTTTGTGTGTATGTGTATTTTCTTGCATGTATGTATGTATGTATGTATGTATGTATGTATGTATGTATGTGTGCCACATGCATGCCTGGTATCCTTGGAGGTCAGAAGAGTATGTGAGACCTCCTGGAACTGGGGTTGTAGGTGGTAGTGAGCCACCTATGTGGGTACTGGGAACCAAACCCGGGAGCCCTGGAAGAGAAGCAAGTACTCTTAACTGCTTAGCCATGTTTCTGGCCCCTAAGAACACAGCATTCTTAGTTATGAAATGGTCTCAAATTTTAACTTGAGGGATAAGCATCAGAATGAGTCATAAGTCTTTTCTTAGTGCTGAATTAAAACTGCTATTTTGAAAGCTGTCTGGTGGTTTTCCTAGCCTTAGAAAACCCATCAGTTACTGTCTTTTCTTGTCCTGTTAATTGTGTGTGTGTGTGTGTGTGTGTGTGTGTGTGTGTGTGTGTGTGTGTGTGTGTGTGTGTGTAGACCAGAGGTCACTGTCAGGTATTTTCCCCAATTATTTTTTTTTTTATTTTTTTAAGGCAGGATTTCTCACTGAACCTAGAGCTCACCAATGGGCTAGGCTGGCCAGCCACTGAGCCCCAGTGATCCCTCTGTCTCTAACTTACCAGCACTGGAATTATAGCCATACTGCCTCCCTGCTTGTCCTCTTCTTTTCCATGGGTACCTCTGGGAATCAAAGGCAGGTCCTCCTGTATGCACTGCAAGCACTTTACCAACAGAGCCATCTGTCCTGTCTTCAACCTGTTCTATGCTTTTATATATCTATAAATTCTGTGATGTCTACTTGCTACTATACACAAACATGCATTAGGGCAAATCAGCTTTCTACTGCTATCAGAGACAAGGGCACTGTAAATAAAATCTCTGATCAGCAAGAAAGGAGTGGCTTGTGCCAGTAACAGTGTGAGGCACTCACTGTCTTCAAAATGCTGTGAATGATTGGACTGAAAAGTCAGATCCTGATTTAAAGTAATTCATGTGTGTGTGTGTGTGTGTGTGTGTGTGTGTGTGTGTGTGTGTATCTCCCAGACATTTAATTAGCTTAGTGACATTTCAAGAATTTGACATACCTTCCAGCCTGATCTACAAAGTAAGCTCCAGAGCAGGCAGAGCTTTTATAAAGAGAAACCCTGTCTTGAAAAACAAACAAATAAAAATTGGGTAAAGTGAGGTATTTTAAATGAATGACATAGTGCCTCCTCCCCAAACAAAAAGGTCTCAGTAGAGGGGAGTGTAAGTGGCATCTGTTTGAGATTAGACTGTTTTTGCCCTGCCCTCTGGGCAAAAGAATAGAGATTGTCTTTATGGTGGATATGAAGATTGGGGCTTGGTTTAAATAGATCGTTGGACTGGAGAGATTTCTCTATGTCCCGTTGGGTGCACAGAAAGGCAGAAGTCTTGAAAGAGCATAGGTTAAGTGAGCTACATGTCACTGTCCCCACCAATTTGCACATGCTGTGGGATCTCTGTAAGTGATGGCCTGCACTGCTATTTCATTGTTTTGCTTTGGTAAATTTACTCAGTGAAGACAGGCGGTCCTGTTTATTGATGCCTGTAATATGACAGGCATGGAACTAGAGACGGGTTAATATGAACTATAGTCAGAGAACTTTGACTTATATTTGGGGCTTTAGACAAGGGTGTCCACTAAACAAGTGAGTGCTGAAAACAATGGGCTGCCATGGAAATATGTTTCCCTTAAGCAGGGGGTTAGGAAAGAATTTGTACTCACAGGGTATGTGAGCTGAAGGTTAGGTAAGAGCTGTGTTAGAAAGCAGGTCAGGAGAGTAGTGGGAGCCTCTTCTGTGACCAGCCACAAGGGACATCCTGAGAACTTGAATACATAGCCCAGGCAGATCCAGTAGAGCCTGGCATGGCAGTCCCTGATCTTGCTGTGGAGGAGTGTGACATGTCCCAATAACACTATCATCTGATGAAATACTTGGAACAATTTCTCTCATCTCAGAGAGAGCAGTGGGCTGAGATGTTGGAGGAGCTGCAGAACCTGGGACAATGCTGCAGGCAGGACTGAAAGTCTGCAAGGAATTGAGTGGCTGTGAGCTGGGCAGGAAGAATGCCCCCTACCTCCACCCTTGTAAACATAGATGCTAGGGAAGGAGGAATGGAGACAGTTCTTCCCTGTCAGATCAGTCTTGTGGTGACATGCTCTGTTTATCAGCAAAAAATGGGACCCAGGAATGCAGATGTTAGGGATCCAGTGTCACTGAGCCTGGACAACAGAAGCAACTGTCCACATGAGAACAACAGCCTCTGAGGGCACTGCAGGGAACCCGTGAGTCATGGCGAGCCTTTTTAGCCACACCTGGCACCTGCTCAGTGACCACTTCCTCCAGGCAGGACTTGGAATAATGATCATAATCATCAAATGATCTCTTCCTGGGGAGTGAATGAACTCTCCTGATTAGCTCAGGCCCAGAGCTCAGCCAGGGCTGCTGTGGCCAAGCAGCATGGCCATGATTTCCACTTTCTCTTCTGTGGCATGCTAAGAACCAACCAGAACTCCCACTGTTCTTCCATTTTTTTTTTACCCACCTTGTGCTTCTAGTGCTCATTAACAAAAGAGATTTAAAAAGAAAGAAATTGAATATAATTAAGCAAAAACCTAAACACCAGGTTTGTCATCTTTTCCCATGGATCCACCAATTCTACCTGCATTTATTGAATATTTAACAAAAGTCAAGGCTGGGTTTTCTTCCTGGAGCTTCCATTTTCTTGTTGAAAGTTGAGAATTCCTGAAAGTTTTGATAATGTAGATAGATTTGGCTTCTGGGGCTCAGAGTCAGCTCTCCATCCATAGTGGATTGTAGGCAACCCAGGTTTGATCGTGGTCTGTGATTTGCCACTTCTGCTGCAGCTGAGGGAGGCCAGGACCTTGGTTTGCATTAAGTGTATTCATTAACCAGCTTGCTGCTGAGAGGGTGTGCCAGGTGGGAAGCATTCCAGACTGGTCCTCTTGGTGCTGATGTAGACGATGCGATTCTCCACCAGTGCTTCCTCCCTTGTTCATGCATCCAACCGGGGCATGTGAAAAAACAGATACCACATACTCCTGCTTGGCTCATGAAAACCAGCAGGAAGTATTCCATTTATAGTCTCAAAATAGGCCTGGGGAGATGGCTTCAGCTGGTCAAGATTGCGGACCCGAGATTGATTCCCTACAACCCATGTGAAAATCATGTGTGATAGAGAGGAAGTAGAGATGGGTGGATCTCTGGGCCTTAATGGCCAGCCAGCCAAGCCTAGGTGAGTCCCAAGCCAATGAGAGACCTATTCTCAGAAACATGGTGGAGGGAGCCCAACTGAGACACTGAGGTTGACCTCTGCCATCACTGCTGCACACATACACCTGCTCTTGTATTTACACAAATATAAGCATGTATACACACACATACAGACAGATAAAAGCAAATGCATAACAGTTCCATGGATCACTAACGCTGCAGGCTTATTCTCCGAGCCTGTGCTGTCATGAGGGAGCCACTTTTCTATAAAGCACAGGACAGTTTCTTTCTGAGTGGCTCTTGCCAGTTTTGTCAGGTTGTTTGAATAGCTGCCTTCCAATTGTGACAAGCCCTCAGAGTTCCTCCTTTGCTTTGCAGTGGGTAGATTCTTAACTCTGGATTGACACATCTGTCTTAGCCCAGGCTACCATGACAGAACACTGTAGACTAGGTGGCTTAAATTGTAGACATTGATTTCCCATAGTTCCCTGATCAAGGCTGGCAGAGTCTGGTTCTGTGTCTTCTTGTCATGAAGCTCCCAGTCTTGTCCCCAACACTCTCATGTGTTTTCTACTTCAAGGATTCATGAGAAAGGGAAGAGTTAAGAGGTGATCCGGCGTCTCATAAAAGATTCCTAAACCTACTCCCAGCACATAGACATATCAAACCCTAATTATTATCTTTAAGTGCTACCACATTGGGGGCAAGATCTTCAACAAATGAATGGGGGGGCACCTGCTAGTGCTCAACATCTGACCTCATTTAACCTTAAATGGCTTACCTGGTACATTTTCTGGAGGAATGTACGTGTACACACACACACACACACACACACACACACACACACACACACACACCACCACCACCACCACCACCACCACCACCACCACCACCACAGTGATTTCAGCTGGAATTTGATTTTTTTCAAGATCAAGGAAAATATATCTAGAGAAAGAAACAATAAAATTTTATTAAGAACTTCAAAGGGACCCTCTTAATAAAGAGAATAAGCCTAGGAAGAAAGTTTCAGGGATAACATTCAAACTTTTCCAGTTTTCTTTCTTCTCTTGAAGTTATGGGAAGGAATTAAAAACAGACTTCCCAGTCTATCGTGTGTCACTGAAACCCGAAACACAATAGTGTTTGTTTTGCCCCAAACCAAGAGGCTACACATCTATTATTTATGTTTTATTAGCCGTACAGGTCCAGAGCAAGGCTTGTGAATAGCCAAGAGAAACAGGAGATGGGCCCTTTCATCTAGGCTCATTTCTTACCATGTGACCTGGGCCAGCCATAATCCTGGGTGTCTGATCACTCTGAATGTGTTTGTTATCTGTACCCTATTCAGAAAGAAAAGAAACAGAAGAGGAGAAAACTGAACCAAATTATAAATCAGAGTTAACGTTTGAAACAGATTTGAAATTGCAATTAGATAGAGCTGCATCATCCCCATCCCCTGACCACATTTCCCATCTGGGCTGATGTGCTTAGGTCACCTGCAGGTCCCTATAAATAATGCAGAAAGGTGATGCCTGCTCTTCATACTTCTCTTTTGTGGCCTCCGCCCACTGTGTCTGTGTGTGTGTGTGTGTGTGTGTGTGTGTGTGTGTGTGGTAGTGGGGGATCATCATTGTTTATGGAATGCTAATAGATGCCTCACCCAGGTGGAATCTTCTGGAATGTCATTGTATGCCTCCATGTGATGTTGACCCAGCAATGGGCAGCTGCAAGCAGGGAGTGTGGTTGGAACAATATTGTTGTTTCCTAGGGATTATTCCCTAGGGACTCTCAGTGTTGACAAGTCCTAGTTTACAGTTATAGCAGTGATGACAGATGGAGGTGTCTTTTTTGTGTGTATATGCTGTGGGTGTCTATATGTGGAGGTCAGAGGTTTGACATTGGCTCTCCTTGTCTTATTGTTTGAGACAGGTCTCTCACTGAACCTGAAGCTCGTTGAATGGCTAGGCTAGCTACCTAGCAAGCTCCAGGTATCCTCCTATCTTTGCCACCCCAGACCTGAGGTGATAAGCAGTTGCCACTATACCTGGATTTTTACATGAGTCTTGGGGATGTGAACTCATTCCTTGTGCTTGCATTGCAGGCACTTCACTGGCTGAGCCATCTCCCCAGCCCATGATGTCAAGTTCCTTAATATGTCAGTTTTCCAAGGAACTGATCCAATTCTTAGATATGGCATCCCTTGCTGTTCCAGACAGCAACTTCCTTGCACTAAAAATAAATGTTTTGTGTGCACTGCAGCAAAGCTAACAGGATCTGTGTAGACAAAAAGCAAAGCATGGGTAATAGTATCACTTTTCTCTATCACATGAAACATTGCTTGTACCCATGGGGGTTATGCACCTGTGCTTTGCATGTGTTAAACAATGTGCACAAACAAAATGGGGTGTTAGGTTGGGAAGATAACTTAGTTTGTAAGGCCAAAGTCCTGTGAGAGACTGGAAGGGAGGGAGGGAGGGAGGGAGGGAGGGAGGGAGGGAGGGGGAGGGAGGAGGGAGGGAGGAGGGAGGGAGGGAAGGAGGGAGGGAGCAAAGAGGAAGAAGGTTGCCTAGGGTACAATACCTCAGATTGTCCTATCTTCCACATATGTACACACACACACACACACACACACACACACACACACACAAATACACACAGCTATTTCTTTTCTCCTAACTAGAACTTCTACATTATGTTGCTGATGCTGCTTTGATTTAGAGGGAAGCTGGTTACTTATAAATTACACAGAGTCTTTGTAAAGCAGAAGTCGACTGCTATTTACTGGGAAGGCCTAAACCTGCCCTTGGGGAATATGTTTAATTTCCAGGGAGCTTGCTGAGCAACTGAAGAAGCAGTAGGCTCCAGCGTGCACCCCTTCACTTTCCAATGTTGCTAACAGCTCTCACCATTGTCCCTCCATGCTTCTGCATCCACCTCCTGACATGACCCACGTGTCCAGCTACCTCACCAGACAGGACACCACATGGGGCCATGGAGCCTTTCTTCTGCCTCTGAGCCATTTCAGAGAAAACGGACATCCCTCCTGTAGTTTACAGACCTCCTACAACCCCACCTTTTCATCCCCCGTTTCTTGCACTGCACTACAAATTATCACACAGCCCTAAATAACACCAGTAGCTCATCACAGTGCTCCAAGGTCATTCCTACCACTGACACCATACACAGACCAGGCAACAAAGCCCACAGGTGGGGGAACCCAACCCCAGGTCTAGGTGTAGACCTGGTGTGGAAGCTAGTGGGATTGCCACAGGGTCTGGGCTAATAGGCAGGAGGTTTGAGGGCTGCCCACCAGCTGCCTTGGGCTTCATGGGTTCCCTGTGACATGAGTTCTTTTCATACCTGTGTCATGACTCTTTTGCACCTGCTCCCATCAAGTGTGTAACCTGTGTGGTGGGTCTTTGAAAGACTTTTCTTTTCCTATTGACTTGCCCTATGGACCATGGACCACCTTTTTCTAAACCTATGTATGTACATCAGACTTAGTGTTGACAGCTGTCTATAGTTGAAAGGGTGATAAACAGAGAACTGATTCCCTAGACAGCCATGGGAGAAGTTTTCCACTTGACAAGTAAGGGACCTGGCTCATATTTCATCTCACATCTCATCTTGTCCCCCAGCCATGGTGAAACCTTCTTGAAGGCAGAAACTATGCCTTCCTCATTTTCTGTATTCCCAGACCAAACCCCCTGTATCCACCCACCAAAGCTGGGTGACTCTACTGCTTGATTCAATTGAGACGAAGTGTGAAGCTGTAAGACAAATGATCAAAGAGCTAAGGGTATAAAATGTCCTTTTGACTCAACTTAGAAGGCAGACAGAAGTAGTGACCCGTCACCCTGTGTGTGTGTGGGGGGGTGGGGACTGAGGTCCACATCAGTGTCTTCCTCTATTGCTCTCCACCTTAGTTTTTGAGGCAGGGCCTCTGAGTGAACCCTGAGCTTGTCATTTTGGTTAGTCCAGTTGGTCAGTGAGCTCTCTGGTGCCCACCTGTCTCTGCTGGCTGAAGTTACAGGTGTGTTCTGCTATGCTGGGCTTTTATGTAGAAACACGTCACCTGCTGATCTGTCTCCCTTCCTCTTCGCATTCATGTCTCCTATAATTAGGGCTTTATGAAAGTACCACCAGTATTCACCCAGGAGTCCCAGTTTCACTCTACTTTTGAAATAAAGAAGGCCAGGCCTCTGTTTCCCCCAGCACACACAGCACAGCACAGCACAGCACAGCACAGCTCAGCTCAATCTCATTGTTTCCTAAGTACTAATTGAAGCACGTTTATTACCAAGGGCTTCAGCACTGCCTAGTAGAAAGCCACACATATGGGGAGGATCATAGTGGGTGATAAATAGATGGCACAGGTGATGCTCACACATCTTGGAGTCCAGAGGTTCAAAACAGACTGCATTCAGAAGGTCATCCCTTCAGATACTCCGGCCTTCTCCTCACCAGAAGTGCAAGTGGAGGAGTGCAGCCTTATGTTGAAAGAATTCAAAACTGAAGTCTCTGGACAAATGGGTACCAACATTCTTGAAGCCTCTACTTTTGCCTTTCGTTCAGGTCCTGGCTGTAGCCATGAAAACTATATATCAGCATGACCTTGTTTACAGCTCCTGGACTAATGAGAACTATCAATTATGCCCAAGAGTATGTAAATTTGGCAGTTCTTGCTCTAAAATAACATTCTCCATCTTTCTGGGAGCAGACTGCCTCCTTAGTAAACACATTTTCAGTTTATTATGTTGCCATTTAGAAATCTCCTTCTCCCGGTGCCAAATTGCTCTAAAAGGTGACTGATTCATAGAGTGTCTCACTTACCTTGAAGTCATATTCTGATTAGAATAGTGTCGGAGCATAAGGAAAGTCAGTGTTCTGCCTCTGGAGCCATGAGAGGAGGCAGAACTGTGCATGTTCACGGCTTTCAGGAGTTACATTTGTCCAGTTGCAAGTGCTCATTTTGTGTGATTCTCTGAGTGCTTATTACTGGTAAAGCCATTGGGATCTCCTTGAGATGCAGGTCCGAATACCACTACCATCAGAACCATCCATTGGGATCTCCTTGTGATGTAGTATGGAGTACCACCATCATCTCAGGCATTTGAGCCTGTACATTTCAGAAGCAGAAATAAAACAAGAGTAAAATAAGAGGGAGGGGTCCTGAAGGACCCCTGGGAAGACTGTCCCCTGCCTTCAGGGTCAGGTAACATCTGCCATAAGCAGAACTTACTTAGCCACAGAGAAGTTGGAGGGCCTCTCTTTCCAGTGTTGGGGGCAGCCTTAGCAGAGGAAGCCAGAGGTCAGTGGGACAGTGAAGAGTTTAGTTTGAAGGTCAAGGCCAAGAGAGCCTATGATAACAAGGCTGGAGTCCTGATGTAAAGTCAGTCCTTATCCCGTCTCCCTCAGTACTCACAGAGGGTACTGTCAGAGAGCTGGAGTCCTCCACGTAGGGATGTAGGCCAGGGACATACCCAACCCTGTGACCCCTAGAGGTCAAACAAAGCCTGGCTATGGCCAGGTTGCATGGGTTACACATTTGCCACAAGCCCTATTCTCTTTTTCAGACAGATAGAAGCCTCTATTTTGAAAGCTTAAGCCTTGCCCCTTCCCTCAGTCAGGTAATATAGGTCACACATTAACTAAGCCTACTTCCTCATAGTGCAGTACACCACATAGTCTCTCTCCACCCCCATTCCCTTAGAAACTTTAAAAGTAGACTTTTTCCTAGCAGGTAGGGTGTGTGTGAAATTCTCCTTCAGAAGCCCTGCCTTACTGCCTGCTGTGGTGTTAATAAACCTCTTGCCTGGGGGAAGATCCAATTTAGCCACTCTCTCTCAAGCCCCCTCTTCTCTCTCTCCCTGACAGGAACCCAATGCCAGTCTAGGTTGGTGAGAGGGAAGTTTCTGGTTATATATTGAGGGTGATAAATCAATCTGATTATTTTTTCCAAAGTATGTTTTTTGCAAACCCAGTTTGTGATGTCATAAGCAAAATGAAGCTCCGGGTATAAGTTTGGGGCATGCAAAAATCTTTGGAAGCCCTCTTCAAGCCTTCTGTATATGTGTGACTTTTTGGAGGAGTGATATGGTATTTCATGCTCGAACATAGGTCTTGGTTTGGGCATGGCCTTGGTTGACCTCGTTAGATTGTCTAGTGGCTTCTTCCTCATGGCACCACTTGGAAGACACTCTCAATTAATGTAAAACATTAAAGCATACCCTTTCATGACCCCTCTCTAATTCTGTTCGGATCAAGCTGTCCTCCATTCCTTGGCTTGGATAAGATGTTGCATCCACATGGTTCCTGAGCTGTCACCAAAGGCTGAATGCTACAAACTCAAAGACCTCGGGGTGGGCTCTTCAGAGGTGAGCCTTGCTCCCTGAGGTTGACAGGCCATTCAATTTTCCATCCTTTTCCCTCATGGACTGCTCCCAGGTATGCTGTCATCCATCTGAAGACTTTTTCAACAAGCCTGGGAACTTGTCTGTCAAGAGGGTTGTCTGTCTTTGGGTTTCTGCCTTGTCGAAGTCAGAGAGACCCATTCATGATTTTACATCTTTCCTGGCTTCACATACCTGTTTCTTTACCTCCTACCAATCATGCTTTTCCTGTGAAGCTCACACTTCCCCAGTAGAAAGTCAGCATCTAACCCTTACCTCAAGCTTTGCTTTCTAGAGATCCTGGACAGATTGCGGCATCATGGAACACTTGTAGTCTGTTGTTGCCCAGGAATCTGGACAGGCACAACAAGCATTAAGAAAGAACACTTTGTAATAATCCAGACAAGAACTAGGGTGAACAAGAAGGGCAGGGAATGTGCAGTTGAGTTGCTTAGTGAAGCAAAAGATGGAATAGAGGAGTTAGAAGTAAGGGTTTGGAGGTCGGGGTGGGTCTCCAAGATGACGGAGTTTTGCTGCAGGAGGAGGTTGTAGACAAAGACACCGGCTTGTGGAGAGAGAGCAAATGCCCTTGCTAGTAGAAGCGCTGGAGGAATCAGGAAGTGACTGAGTCCAGGGCACATAGCTACTGGGGAGTCCAGGGATCTGGGGAGTCCAGGACCTTGGATCTGTTAAAGGCATGGTAGGTGGTGATAGAAGCAGGCACATGATAGGTCTAGGGTAGGACTAGAGGGTGTGGGCTCCAGAGAAAGTCACTGAGAACAACTGTCCTTCAGGGTAAGAGAGTGATGAAGAGCACAGAGAATAAGGTGGAGTTATAGGGCTAGGTGTCCAGTGTCATCATACAAAGCAGTTCACCTTCTTAAAGGCTACAATGGAGGAGGGGGTTCCTAGGATTGAGTAGTCCATACTTCTGACCCATAGTCAGATTGTCTGTGACTTCCTGGGGCAGCAGTGTTCCAGAAGGGGTAGGGGAGAAGGAGAGTGGAAGGGAGGGGAAGAAGGTGGGAGAGAGGGATGTGGAGAGGGAGGGTCTTAGCAGAGTTTGCCTGTCAGCTCCCCTTCAGTAGGCAGGAGGGTAGACAGACTACATGGAGTATGGACAGCACTGTGAGGCCACAGCTCTAACCAAGAGTGGGCACTCTGCTCTGAGTAAGTATAGTGGTAGCGTTCAGGAGAAGCTGAAATTAGATGGGTCCTGGTTAAGAAGGGTAAATGAAATGGACAGAGGGGAAAAAAATCTCAAAGCAGAAAGATTTATGTCTCTAAAGATGCAGTGTGATTCTTGTCAGTGGGGACATTAGTCTGTTTCTCTCTTAGATTTGGGATTAGAAGACAGGTTCACATGTTGGGGCCTCTGCCATGTCTTTGTAGCTGAAGGAGACAAAGAGTATTCGGCTCTTTGATTTAGCAGGAACACTAATGAGCTTTTGGATATGCAAATGTGGACTCTAGAGACAATTGGATGGAAGGGAGTTAAATTGTTACACTAAAAAAAAAAAAAGTGAGTAGAATTGGCTTTGCAGGTGGGGTTGGCCATGGAGAGAAGCTGAGGGTATTTGGATTGACCAGGGGAGTATGGGCTGAAGAATTTCAGTGGGCCTCATTTACAGAGGTGCCAGACTGAAGACTCCTGGAAGGAAGGGTTTGATTGAGAGTACAAGGAAGTTTGAGTCACACAGAGTGGGCCAGGATTTGCTGAGTCAGCATGGGTATCAAAAGAACCTGCTGCAGGCTGAGAGTTGGAGTAGGCACAAGTATGCTCAATTGTTGTGAGGAGCAGCATGTGTCATGTGGGAATGAACACAGATGGATATTTGAGACTGCCCATGATAGGTGGGGGGACGGGAACCATAGAAGCAATTTCATCAATGTTCAATGACAAAGTACCACTGTCTTAATGATGTGACTACTAGGCTAAAGATACACACACATTTGAGTTAGTTCCTTCTACATCAGCAGAGAGATGACCTGGCTGCAAAAGTAACCAGGGATCTAGGCTGGTGTTATAGTTCAGCTGGCAGAGTGCTGGCTAGCATCTGAGTTATGGGTTCAATCTACCACATAAAGTGAGTGTGATGGTCTGTGCCAGTAATCCCAGCACAGGAAGGTATAGGCAGGAGGATTGGCAGTCCAAGGTCATATGCATAGCAAGTTCAAGGTCAGCCAAGAATACAAGAGACACTGACCCAAATGATAAGCAAGCAAGCAAATAAATAAATAGAAGCTCCATAGCAACTTTGTTTTTTAAGGCAATGAGACACAAACAGGGTTAGCTGGCATCACACTGTGGTCTTTGGTGTGGTGACAGGCTCTCAGAGAATGGGGCATGGGAAGGTTAGTGGGAGCCATTTAAAGAGTCAGGGTGGGTATAATAGTGTAGTGGGTTCAGGCAAGGACCTGTGTCAAATAGATTCTTGGTTAGATCTAAAAACCTTGCTGAATGGGCTGGCAATGAATCCAGATGGCAATAGGGAAGTCCTAACATAAATCTGCTAAGTTGACCTAGAGGAATAAGGACTATGAAGATAGCAGCCAGGATTAGTTCAAAGTCAGAGGAGGAGACAGTATTGGATGAAGATGGTGAGGATGAAGCCAGGAATGATTTGTAGGGTTTGAAGAACGACTGCTTCTGTCAACTCAGTATTTGAGAATGAGAACAAGAGTGAGCGAGAGAGTGTGTGTAGGTATGTGAGAGACAGAGAGAACGTGTGTGTGTGTGTGTGTGTGTGTGTGTGTGTGTGTGTGTGTGTGTGAGAGAGAGAGAGAGAGAGAGAGAGAGAGAGAGACAGAGACAGAGAGACAGAGAGACAGAGAGAGAGAGAGGGGAGTTATTTAGGAGACATTGCAGAGGCTAAGGGATTTGCTTCATATGAACTGCTGACTGAGGGAAGCTTGTGATACTCCAAAACCTGAGTGTCAGAAATGCTGCACATGGAAGGAGTCTGATGTCCCAATTCCAGCAGTGAGGCCTGGGGAGAGACTCCAACCATCCCGAGGCTTTCTGCTCTGTAGGCCTAGAAGAGATTGGCCAGTGTGTGTCTAGCTTGGGAAGGTCCCTGTATACTTGCCATTTCACCTTTCAGTTGTTCATCTCTTCCAGAAGCCTCTGAATGCCTACCCTGGAATAATGAGTGGTCAGATTCCCAGGTATCTCATGGCCCAGTCAAGTTCATACATCAGATTCACCATCACACCACCCACTGGGTGTATTAGTCACTTATGGCTGTGACCAGACAGCTGATAAGACGATTGTTAAGGGAAGAATGGTGACAACATTTCCTCCAGTGGAACTCTACCTCCTAATCTATATCTACAACTTTCCCAAACAGTGCCACCCTCTGGGGAGCAAATGTCAACCCACATGTACCCAGTGGGGGGGATGTCTAATTCACAATACATACAGAGTTTTCTTGCCTGGTTACCTAGTTCTCTGTGAATAAAGCCCATCACCATACCTGAGGAAGCAATGTCTTCAGGGCCAAACCTTTTCCTGTCTGTTCTCTGTAGCTGACACAAAGCCTTCCATGTACTAAGTGTTCAATAAAAAATGTGTTGGCTGCTTCATTGATCCAATAAACTTATGTCTTTGCCAATACAGAATTGCTCTTGGAAAGCTATGGATAAATCAATTCTTTGTAAATTGAATCTTACTTCAGACTCAGCCAGGATGTTCAGTATTTCAAGAAAACTAGCTGAATCTTTTGTGAATCCAAGTCCTTTACCCTGCTGCTCTCGTTTTACCTAAAGCATCCTCCATGCAGGAGGAATGGAGTGACTTGGCAAATCTGATTTGTTATCAAATACAAAGTTTCTCCAAGCAAAGTACATACTTGCTGTTCAGCACCAAGTGGTGGTATGACCAGCCAGCTATGGCTCTGTGGGGTGTGTGTGTGTGTGTGTGTGTGTGTGTGTGTGTGTGTGTGTGCTCTCATTGACACCTAGATCTTAGCAATTGGGCTAGACTGGCCAGTAGATCAGGGATCCTTCTGTCTCTGCCTCCCCAGTACTGAGATTATATGCACACACCATATGCCCAGCTATTGTAATGGTTTCTAGAGGAGGGAACTTAGGTTCTCATATGTTGTGGGATATTTGTACACTGTGTGGATTAGCTTTTATTGGTGTAATAAACGACTGAATGACCAATATCTAAGCAGGAGGTGTAGATGTGATTTCTCGGGAGAGATAGGAAGAGGAGGAGGCATGAGAGAGATGCCAGGAGACATGGAAAAAGCAGGATGGACAATATATGACAGGAGGGACAGTAATAGAAATGGGTTAATTTAAGTTATAAGAACTAGTTAGGAACAAGCCCAAGCTAAGGTGAGCTTTCATAATTAAAGTTAAGTCTCCATGTCACTATTTGGGAACTAGATGGAGGGACAGAGACACTTATACATGACAAGAACCTTTCTGACTGTGATACCAACCCCAGACTAAGCGTGGCATTTATAACATTAGACGATAACACTATGCTGCCTGAAACACTTATGTGCACTTTGTTTAAGTTAAGACATTATTTGAACAGTTTGCTAATGGCTAGAGCCTGTACTGAACTGTTTTGTAACCTATGACCTAGTAAGAATCGAAAACGAAAGAACAGAGAACACTTCTGGCCAAGAAAATTCACTTCTCCAAAAACCCAGCTCTAAGCATTTCTCTTTTCTTGTGATTTGTGTGCCCATGATGAATGTTCTGGAAGAGTGCCAGGTCACAGGGTCCTTCAGGGTGTGTTCTTAGATTCACGATTGAGGTGATGAAAACCTTTTCAGTCAGTGGCTTAGTATGAAGTGTGAGAGAGATTCGGGGAAAGATTTAGTGAAACCTTTGGACACTTTACTGAGTGAATTATTCATTTTAAATTGATCGGGTTTTATCAACATCTGTATTGGGTTGATTTAGTTTCTACTTGCTGTGTTCTAGAATGAAGTAATTTATTAGATGTGGGGGACTTGAAAAAAAAAAGGATAAAGCTACTTTGGATCACGATTTTGGATGACCCGAATAAAAGGAATGGAAGAAGTGGGGTCTGCCTTTAATCTGTCCCACTTTCTCTTCCTAGTCACTCTCTGGATTCAGCTTGTCACAAATGGGATTAAATGCTGCAAAGGAAACTTGCTGTTGTATAGTGGGTCAGATCTAAGCCAGTTTACGATATTAAATCACTTCATTCTCTCAGCCTGCAAGGTTGAAACTTTTATCCCCACTTTACAGATAGGAGAACTGAGGCTCAAAAGGATAAGAAACTTGAATGTAGTTATAATGGATGGTTGGATGTCAGGGTGTGGACTCTACTCTCTTGACAGCAGCCCTCCACTGTGCCCATGTGTTCTTGCAGCTCAGCACACTCCCACATCTCCCAGGGCACCAGCACCACCCTTCTGCCTTCCATGTGCCTGCCTGATGCCCGGCAGCCTCCCATCCCCTGTGCCTTTATGCTCACCAGCAGCGCTTGTCCCCCTCTACTTCCTGCACACCAGCACTTCTCCATCACCCATAATTGCCGGTTCACCAGCCCCTCTTCATACTCCATAACTCCCTCCCCAGTAGCTTCCCCCCATGCCCCTGCACCCCCTAATTCCCTGTCTACCGGCACCTCACCATGCCCCATGTGCACTCATTTTATTTTTACATATATTCTGTTAGCTGTTATTACTGTTGTTTTCAAAGTCACGATTTACATAATAACCCCTTGAATAAACAAACTGTTTGACCAATCAGGACAGCAATGATCAGAATCTTCAGGTTGTCTGTGTTCTCTTTTTTCTTATGCAGTATAGTCTCTCCACTCAGCCAGAACTGTTTGCTTCCCTGTGTATTTCTGTACCACTTGCCCATGGCTATGGCAGCGATGGGAAAATTTGTCTTCACAGTAACTCAGTGGCAATGTTGGGCGATCGAGGATAAATGTCAGTTCTGTAGCAGGTAGCTTCAGGCCTGGCTCCCAGACCTGGGGTTCCGGCTCAGTTTCCTTGACTGCCACTTGATTCTCCATTGTATGTTGAGTAGCTATTTGAAGTAAAGAAGATAAATTTTAACTTTTACCTTCCTGCCTGTTCCATTTTCTGTTTATCTTTTATGGACATGTGAATATCTAATGCTGTAGTCATTACAGGAGGCAGATGATGGAGGAGCTGCAAAATCCTACTCTTCGGAACAAAGCACTAGTATTTTTAAATGCTCTAATGAAGTTAATGAAATAGACCATACCAAAACGGAATCGACAACTTAAGATATTCTATTTAGCATCGAGAAAATTAATGTTAATATGTTTGAATTACTAAATCATGGTAATTTCCTGCTTTATGCAACAGAGATCGGTTAATTACAATCAGGAAGATTTGGGGAAGATTGCTGGTTTGCAGCACCTTCTGCATTTTTAAAGGTAGATTTTTTTATTTTAACATTTGGCTTCAGAGTTGTCGCAGCAGCCCCCAGGAAGACAGTGTTGATCAACTTCCAGGCAACCCACACTGCTGACCTTTGTCCTCCCAGTTCTTGTGTTTGAGATGGCAGTTGCTGTGAGGATTGCCTCATCCCATCACAGCATCTTAATACCGAGGGCCAGAACCTAAGTTTTTGAAAGCTCCAGGTGGACCCTTTTAAAATACTCAGAGCCTGTAGGGCATGGCTAGGCCTGCTTCGTTCAGAACTTTCATCTGACAGACGGAGTCAGGATCACTGGCTGCCTAGGGAGCCCTGGCTGTTAGGAACATCTTCCTGGATGCCCTTCATGTTGCCTGCCCAGAGGCCTGGCATTGGGCACCTTGTGAAAGTCATAAGATTGAAGAAATATTTTGCCCTGGCTAATCATGCTGACTCTCAGAAAAGCCTCAGTAATCTTGAGACAATCTCCTCAAGAGACAATTGTGAAATGAGTCATTGCAGTCTCTGTGTGTGTGTGTGGGGGGGGGGGAGTTTGATGGACTTTGCAGTGAGGCAACTAGGAAAATAAGCCCCCAGGAGCTGGACCCTCTCCATCATCATGTTCATTTGCACGTGGAAACAATTCACATGCTGTTTTTCTTTACACTTCAAAATGTGAAACTTACTTTTAAAAATAATTGCAATATTTGGAACTTACAGATAGTTCATTCGGTGATTGCTGGGCAGGGGTGAGGACTTGAGTTCAGATCCCTGCCCCCCTAACCCCTGCCATATAACAGCCAAGAATGGCAGTGTGTTCCTGTAATCTTAGCTCTGGAGAACCAGAGACTAGAGGATTCATGGTTTGACTGGTCCTCCAGATTCAGTGAGAAACACAGTCTTAAAAATTAAGAAGACAGAAAAGGAGAAAGAGAAATAGAAATTCAGGAGTATACTGGATGCCAACACATCGTACACATGTACACACCATAAACGTGCATATGCACACATACAAGCATGTATGTGCAAATACTACACACACACACACACACACACACACACACACACACACACACACACACACACACAATACATTCTGTACTACACTTTGTCCAAAAGAAGGCGAGCCTTCAGTGGCTATCAGATTTTAAGGTTAGACTCAGCAGACCCAGGGTGATTTGCAGAGTCATTAAAGGCCCACTGTAAATAAATTTCTATAGATCCTGATGTTCTGATAGAGACAACACACAGGACTATTGATGGTTTCATACAGAAACTACTGAATATGATTTTACTATTTGTGGAAATCAAGAGTTGTGCAACAAGGAAGGCCTGTGTATCACTGTCTGCTCTATTTTTGGACGTAATGGAGAAAGTATTTCAACCTGATTACTGCCTGTGGAGTGAGGAATTTCTTCGTCTTTGTCTGGCCACCTGCTGCTACTTTATTTCCTTAGCACTCCTCAAGTCATTATAAGAATCACCCAACAGTTTGAAATCAAAGTGATGCCTCGCTATAGATTGTCAGCTTTCTATTGTAAAAGATTATGCATCATTTTAAAACATAATTGCCAAGCCCCCACACCTTGCCGTCAAACATCTCAGGATGACAAAATCCTTGCCAAATGGGAAGGAACATCTGAGGTTCCGGCCTTGCAAATTTGGGATGCTGCCTTCTACTTTGGGTTGGAATAATAGTCCAGATAATTACAACTCCACTCCTTGCCCTTTTGTCTCTCTACCTCCCGGTCATTCTCACCACATTTTAATGATGCTGTTTGTGTGTCGCTGCTGCTGCTGCTGCTGCTGCTGAATTCTGCCAGGGAAGATTATTTATTTATTTTTTTCCCCTGAGCTGAATTTTATCCTCTGTTTACTTATCTTGGTCTGTTTCCTTTCTCAGCTGCTCCCAGACATCCCTCTTCCTTGCCATTGTATAATGCACAGCAAGCTGGTGAAGCATGGAGACTCTTGCTGTGAGAATCCTGTGTGGGTAAATGCCACAGCTTCATGCAAAGAACCTAGCAGGATCTTAGCAACTTCAGAAATGGCTCACAAGGACCCAACTTCATATTTTATCTCATTCTCAGATGGAATGTGTTTATGATACGATTTTGAAGCAGCTGAAGTGGTTTTGAATGTCTTATCTATTAATGCTCCTAAAGTCAAGGTGAAATCTAACCAGCGGGTTTCCCAGAGGCCATGCCCTCTGGGCATTGGCAACTGAGACAGCTCTGGACCTGTGAGTGGAAAGCAAGATGCAGCTAGAACTGAGTAAAAATGCAGACTGGTCTTGCCTCTGCCTTCATTGGCAAGGGTTAGCAAGTGTGTTGTGATAGCAGACTCCCGTGCAGTACTCTTCTCAGGAGTTTTTTTCATTTTATCATTAACTCACTGATAGTAAGAAATTACGGAGTGCTGGAGAAATGGCTCAGTGGCTGAGAATTCGTGCTGTTCTTGCAGAAGACCTGAATTTGGTTTCCAGCACCCACAATAGGCTGCCCAGGACAATCTGTAGTTCCATTTCTAGGGGTTTGGCCATCTTCCTCTGCCCTCTGTAGGCACCAACATGTATATTGTGCATCTACGGACAAGCAGACAAACATACATGCACATAAATAAAAACAAAATAGAATTTGATCTTAAAATAGTGTTTTTTTTCTTTTTTACCATTTATTTTTATTTTATGTGCATTGGTGTTTTGCCTGTATGCATGTCTGTGTGGGGGTGTCAGATCCCCTGGAACTGGAGTTACAGACAGTTGTGAGCTGCCATGTGAGTGCTGGGAATTGAGCTCAAGTCCTTTGGAAGAGCAGTCAGTGCTCTTAACCACTGATCCATCCCTCTAGCCCCTTGGTTTTTTTGTTTGGTTTTTTGTTGTTGTTTGTAAGAAAAAAACAAGAAACCACAGTAGGACTGGGGAGATAGCTCTTAGTTGGTGGAGTGCTTGCCTACAGAGTTCCATCTCTAGCACTACATAAACTGGATATGGTGGGATGTAACTGTAATCCCAGTGCTGGTGAGGTGGAAGCAGGAGGGTCAAAACTCATCCTCTTTCAAAGTCATTCTCAGCTACAAAGTAGCTCAAGAAGCCAGCCTGGGCTATATGAGATTCTGTCTCAAAACAAACAAACAAAAATAAAACAAAACAAAAGACTCCCAGTGGTAGGTAATCTTTGTCAGGATTTTGGAGAGAGTATTTTCCTCACTTTCCTGCATGTGTCTCTCCCTCCCTAGTGCTTTGTCCCTGATTCAGCAATGGCATGCAATCCAGTTGAGTATGACCCAATTTTGCTTTACTCAGAGACCCTGGTAGCTGGGAATGTACTCAGCTCTTTTTCATATAATTCCTTTTTTTAAATTTATTTATTAGTTCTAGTTAGGGAACAAGCTTGTTTCACATGTAAGTCCCTTCTCCCTCTCCCTCCCCCCTCCCCCATCCCTCCTCCCCCACCCCCAGCCTACCCCCACCCCATCCACCCACCACTCCCCAGGCAGGGTAGGGCCCTCAATGGGGGCTCTGCAAAGTCCACCAAATCTTCCTGTGCTGGGCCTGGGCCCTTCCCCATGTGTCCAGGGCCAGAGTGTAACCCTTCACGTGGGATGGGCTCTCAAAGTCCCTTCTTGCACCAGGGAAAAATACTAATCCACCACCAGAGGCTCCCAGGAGTGCAGAGGCCTCCTTATTGACATCCATAATTCCTTCTTTTAACAATGATTGTTTTCAAGGAAAGTTTGAAGGCTCTTTGGGTCATTATCTTCTCTTGTTCTCAGATTGCATTGAACTAGTGTCTACTAAGGTCATGATGCTAAAGAAGCATGACCCCCATGCTTGGGGAAGGTCCTGATGATAAAGAAGTGTGCCCTTGATGCTGGGGGAACCCCACTGACTGCCCAGACAGAGCCTGTGTCTGCATTGCAGGCAGTACCAGGGTAACAGCATCCCTGATGTCAGTCCTGGTTCTGCCTCCTCCTGACTGTGTCCCCTTAATGCAGATTCCAGAACCCTGATATGTCTCAGTTTCCTGTTCTATGCAAGAATTGACATGATAAGGACTTATGTCTGCCACAAACACTATTATTTTCTAAATATGATATTTTAACAGATATGTGGAGATATAATTTACAGCTGTAAAGCCTACCTGTGTAAAGTTCATAATTCAAGCTTTTAATATATTTGCAGTTATGATATATATGCTACAATTAACATGACCTAATTTTTTATGTTCCCCAAAGAAACATTGTAGCTATAGCTGTCACTTGCCATACCCTCGTTCCCTTCTACTCCTCCTTGTTTTGCAGCCCACCTCCTGTAGCCACTAATTTACTTTGTCCATATGGATTTGCTTAATTAAGAACCTTCATATTAATGCAGTTATCAAGTATGTGGCCCTTTGCCATTTGTTTCTTTTACCGATCATAATGTTGTCACGATACTTCCCTATCACACTGGTGGGGGCTGAATCCAATGCCTTGCATATGCTTGGCAAGTGCACATGGCTTCTCATCAGCAGAGCTTACATTCAGTGCAAACAGCTGACTTAGTCTATCCATTCATTAGCTGAAGTGCATTTGGGTTGTTTCCACTTTTGCTGTGGATAATGTATTAATGAATCTTTGTGCATGAACTATTATGTGGACAGACCTCTCTCTACAATGAGGGGTGGAATTCCTGGGTCATGGGATAACTTGTGATACTTAACATTTTAAACAACTGCCCCTTCCCGTTTGCATTTTGCATTCTCATGATGAAGGAGAATTCTAGCTCTTTCACAGGCTTCCTAGCACCTGTCTTTTTAGCTATAGACATTTTTGTGGGTTGTTTGAGGTGAGGTATCTCACTAATTATGATTTTGATTTGCATTAGCTAGTGACATGAAACATTTTTTGTGCTTATTAGCCTAAGTATACTATTTCCAAAAAACTGCATATTTTTCAGACATTACATAGTTTTAGGAAATGCCTGTCACTGGGATTGTAAAGTTTGCAGCCATGAAAAGAAGGTGGCTTGCCAGGCCTAGTTAAGGCTGTATACCCACATCTCATTATAAGCAAGAAAATGTCAGTTATAGGCAATCCCGGGTCACTTCATGTCTAGTGTTCAGTCAGCTCTCTAGAGACTAATATGTGGAGAAGGCAGTTTTGTTTGATTTGAACTCCTTGATTTATGTTTCAATTTCTTAAAAATATGGTGTCTGATGGCAGGGGACACATCTTGCCACCATCGTGAGTCCTGGTTTGTTCTCAGAATCCTGAGGAGCAGTTATAGTTAGATACAAACAATTTTCTCCTACTTTTGGTTTTTGTTTTTGTTTTACTTATTTTCTTTTGCCCAGATGCTAAGTTGTGTGCTACAGCTAGTCAGATAACACTGGTCTTTCTGTCTTGGTGACTTCATGTTGTTTAGCTTGTAGGAGATTCAGTATAGTCATCCTTTTACCATGTCCAATATTCCTTAACCATGTCAGATGTTCCTTGAGTGAATTTTTCTGCTAATGTGATGACTGTCTTGGGCCACTTTTCTGAGAATGGTCAGTGGTGATATGCTTGTGTATGTTTTCTGGGTTGGAACCAAAGTGCGAACTGTTTTGCAGTCATAAAAGTTAGTTCCTACTTCTGCAAGGATAATCATAGTCATTTTCTTTCACTTTGCATGGTGTTGGAATTAGTTAGATTATAGGAATTTAATCTAACTTCATGTTTTCTTTTGTGTGACCTTCAACAAGTTGCCTAACTGTTGTCTGACTATACATACATACATACATACATACATACATACATACATGGTTTTTCCCTATCCTGGAACTCGCTCTATAGACCAGGCTGGCCTTGAACTCCAAGATCTGTCTTCCTCTGCTTACCTAGTGCTGGGATTAAAGGCATGCACCACCACTAATCCTGGCTTTGATTTTTTAAAAGGAAGAATTATCAGCTATGTGAACCTCTGTGGTAACACCTTAAATATTGGTTAAAATTATTTCCTCCTAGGTCTATAGTAAGTAAACACTCTGTGATTGTCAGGTTGTAGAACTCATACTGCCAAAAGAGCTTAGAGAAGGAAGTTCAGGAACAATTGCATTAGAGTTTGAAAGGAAAACAACTGAATAGGCAAGATGACAATCTCCACAGCTGCCTGGAAGAGAGAGATAGGGAAGAAGAAGAGAGATCCACGATGGAGACTGGAAAGTAGCCACTGAGCAGAAGAATGAGGTATAGGAGCTTCAGAGAAAGAGCTGGAAGGTCCAGGATATCAGGGAAAGCGTTACTAGGCTTTTTACCAGTACCCCAGAAACAAAGAGAAGGAAACGGAAAAAGTTATCCTTTTGAGTGAACACTTGGAAAAGCAAGTAGACTGAGCAGTGAAGATCTATAAGCAATTGCCCCAAGGGTAGGGCTTTTAGGGTTCTTAAACATATGATCTCCTTAAAGATAGTTCTTCCTGTCATCTCCTTGGTCATCTTCAGAGAAATCAGCCTTCCTGAGCAGTAGACCAGGTGATTGACAACCCAGTCAATTAACTCTTACAGGAGAAGACAATTGTATGTAATGTTCTAACCTTTGGAGCAGATCAGAATGTCCTATCTCCCCCAGAGCCAGAGGTGGACTCAGATTCCATTCTGTTGACCAGAAAGAGATAGTTTTCCCTTAATGGGCCTCACCAGAGTCTTTTGTCTCCACTGTTTGACAAGGTATTTAAATCTGAAGAAGAAGCAATAGTATTAATTATACTGTTTCTTTCTAATGTGACCAGGCAAATGGGAGGAGGGATACACAGATGACCATGAGGGAGAGTTTATCCATTCTTGCCGATAATGTATGAATGGGGCAGTTCTGTACATATTTGCCTGCATTCAGTGCTGTTCCCCCCCCCCAATTTTGAAATTACAGTCTATGGTGACAGTGTAGAGAACTTTCCATGTGCTTGCTGGCCACATGTCTATCTCCCTTTAGGGTGCACAAGTGTGAATTTTTTTTATCATTTTCATTTGTCTTTCTTGTCACTGAGAAATAGGTATTCTTTCTATAAACAGAAAAAATCCTTGTCAGATATGTGATCAGAACATTTTCTCCTGGGACTGGGGAGATGGTTCAGCAGTTAAAAGAGCTTACAGCTCTTGCAGAAGACCCAAGTTCAGTTCCCAGAAGCTCATAACTGCCTTATAACTTTAGCTTTAGGGAATCCAGCACACTCCTCTGGACTTCAAGGATATCTGCACTTAATGTGTAGAAACCCACATACAAATACACATGTATAAAAGTAAAATAATTTTTAAAAACATAATTGCTTCTATTTATTTTTTATTTTACTCCTTATCAATGCACTTACAGTTTTATTTTTAGGCAACTATAGATTTATTTGCAATTGCTAGAAACAATTAAAGGACCTTTGTCCTTTAATACTTTTAATTAAGATTTTCCAAGTACGATAAAATTATAGTCTGACATCTCAACTGGGCCACTGACATCTACATTGCCAGCTAAAGAACATTCTTTTGGGTCACCCACTTATTTTTGTATCTCTCCAGGCTACAATTTTCTGGTGACCACTAATACCTACTATAATTCTGACATTTTAAGAATGTTATATAAAATGTGTCATAGTGTGTGTCACCATTTTCTCTCTCTGCAAACTGGTCTGCAGGTTGCTGGTTCTAGTTTGTTCTATTTTATTACCAGTTGTAAAGGTTCCTTGCTGTGGGTGCGCTGCAGTGTGTACAGCCTCCCACCTTTGGAAGGGTACCTGGCTTCAAGCCACCTTTAGCTGTGGGGACTAAAGCTGTTATAAACATCAAGTGTAGATTTTCATGAGAACGTATGTCTTTGTTTCTCTGGAACAAATGCCCAAGAGTACAGTTGCAGGACTGAGCTGGATGTACCTGTATAGTTTCATGAGAAAGCACCAGCCTGTTTCCTCAGAGTATTGCTTTATTTATCTACCAGCAGTGTGTGAGTGACCTCATGCCTTACGGTTTTAGGAACATGGGTGATGCATTGATGCTTTGGCCATTCCAGAAAGTCTGCAGTTGAGAACTTGTGGGTAGTTTTTAAAAATGGTGTGTGAGTGTGTGTGTGTGTGTGTGTGTGTGTGTGTGTGTGTGTGTGTGTGTGTGTGTGTGCACTACATGGATGAAGGTACCTGTAGAGTCCAAAACAGGGCATTAGATTCTCTGGAGTTGGAGTTACAGGAAATTCTGAGCTTCTCAATGTGAGTGCTGAGATCCAAACTCAGGTCCTCTGTAAGAGCAGTCTTAACTGCTGAGCTATCTCTGGAGCCCTCATCATGTGGTAGTTTTAATTCACATTTCTCTAATGGCTAATGATGCTGAAAACCTTTCATGTGGTTATTTCCCACTTGCAGATCCCCTGCAATGGAATCTTTGAGTGTCTGTCTTTTCATTTCCTGTTTGGTTAGACTGTGCTGTTGGGTTTTGAGGATTCTTTACACACTAGGTTCTAGTCTTTTTCCAGGTTTATACTGTGTACATGCTCCCTCCCCATCTATGCCTGATAGTCTTTTCATCTTCTGTATAGGGTCTTTAGCAGATCAAATGTTATCAAAATTGATAAAATTCCATCTCTTTTTTAATGTAACATGCTTTTTATTTATTATCTTTAATTTTTAAATTATATACATGTTTCTGTGTGTATGTATGTGCACATGTTGGTGCCCACAGAGTCCATAAGAGGGTGTTAGGTCCCCTGAAACAGCAGCTACAGGTGGTTGTGAGCCACTTTTTGTGGGTGCTGGGTACTGAACTCAAGTCCTCTGCAAGAGCAGCAAGGGCTCCTAACCACTGAGCCAACTCTCACCACATGTAGCATTCTCTTCCTGCTCCTCCTAAGAGCCTATGCCTGGCACTACATTCCAGATCTTTCTTCCCATGCTTGGTATTTTTCTAAAAGTTTTGTAGTTTTGCATTCATGTCCATGATCCATTTTGAGTTGATATTGCATGCCGTATGAAGATTAGATGGACTTTTATTCTTTTGCCTTCTGGGTTTCTAAGTTGGTTCTAATGGCTTTCATTTTAGAGGCTGTCCTTTCTCCGCCGAGTTTGCTTTTCACCCTTGTCAGAAGTCACTTGGCTGTCTGTCTTGTGTCTGGCCTTTCCTATGGCCCCCAATCTATTTCTCTGACCCTGCTGCCAGTACCAGGCCAGCTTTATTACTGTGGTAGAATAAGCCTTCACATCACGAGGAACAATTTTCTCCCATTTTATTCCTTTTCAAAATTGTCTTAGATAGTCTAGTGCCTTTGCCTTTCCATATAAATTTTAGAATAACCTTGTGCATATCAATGGAAGTTCTTGCTGGTGTTTTAACAGGACTTTGTTAACTTTTATGGTGTACTTGTACAGATTTGACAACTTTACTGTGTCTACTCTTTCATTCTCTGAGCATGAATGTCTTCCTGAGGATTTATATTTATTTTAAATTTTGGTTTTTTAATTTTTTTCAATACAGGGTTTCTCTATTACTGCCTTGGCTGTCCCAGAACTCACTGTGTTGACCAGGCTGGCCTCAAACTCAGAGATCCGCCTGCCTCTGCCACCTGAGAGTTAAATTTCTCTTTTAAATGATTTATTTTATTTTGTATTTGTGTATGCGAACAGATGTGTGCATGCCCACACACGTGCAGGTGCTTGTGTAGGTCAGAAGAGGATGTCAACCCCCTCCCTGCAATTAGAGTTACAGGTGGTTGTGAGCGGCCCTGTATGGGTGCTAGGAAACAAAGTCAGTTCCTCTATGAGAACAGAAAGTGCTCTTAACAGCTGAGCCATCTTTTCAGCCCCTTCCCCCTTTACTGATTTTGGAAATCAGCATTTTATAATTTCAAGCAGGTCATAGTTTAAAACTAAATAGTCCCTTATTGAGGGTATCATTTGTGGTTTCACAAGTCTCTTGTCTTCAGTGTGTTCATTATTTACATGGGGCCTTGACTGTGGGGATCCGTGTGCTGTAGGCTCCTCAGATTCCTGTGCCAGTTCAGGGCTGCATGCACCAGCTTCTGCAGATTTCCTGTATAGAACACTGAGTCATCTACCAAAAGGGGCACTTTTGTTTCCTCCTTCTGAAACATGTCTTTTATTCATGTTTTTCTTCCATCTTCCGGTGGACAGGCCTTTCTGTAGTACAAGGATCAGGGCTGGCATTCTTGAATGACTACCAAGTTCAAGGAAAGACATTCAGGTTTGAACATTGATTAGATGTAGGGTTTTATAGTGACAATAAGAACATTCCCTGTTGTTCCCAGTTGGTGAAGGTTCTTTGTCTTTTTAAAATTATGAAGTTTGAATTGTGTCAGTATCTTTCTGCATCATTTGATAGATAAATGATGCTTTTATCCCATTTATACAGTAGACTGTGCTAATTTTTATATTGAACCAGCCTTGTATGCCTGAAATATCCCCATGTTTGGTACATTACTGGATTTTATTAGCATTTTATAATTTCCAGCAGGTCATGATTTTAAAATTAAGCATTTAAAAATAATCTGATTTTAAAAATTAAAATTAATCTTACTGTGTTTAAAATATTTTTATTAATTCTCTGAGATTTTCATATGTGTTCTGATCATTTTAACACAATATGGAATGCTTCATTTATTTTTGTCTCATTTTTGTGAAGGGGCCATGATAATCACTGTTTCATTGTAATTTTAGTATGTGTACTGCCAAAGCAAATACAAAATAATTTCAAAAGTTTTATTTATTTTCATATATATATATATATATATATATATATATATATATATGATTAGAGTCAGTCACGTGGGGGTGAGCTTCAGTATGCCACAGTGTGTGTAGAGATCGGGGACAAAGGTGAGAGTAGTTCTCTTCTTCTACCACATGGATCCTAGAGGTCCAACTGGGCTCTGCCAGCTTGGTGGCAAGTACCTTTACCTGCTGAGCTAGCTCTGACTTGCTAATGTTTGGTATCTAAGTTCACAAGTGCTATGTATCTACAGATGATTTCTAGAATGCCTTTGTCAGGGTTTTAGAGCAGGTGGTATGGTGCTCTAGAATGGCCTAGGAAACACACCTTCTTGTCCTCTTTCTGGACAAGATCCCAGTTTGTTGTTAACTCTTGCTAGTAGAAACCTCTGAGGAACCCAAAGTGTCATCTATAGATGCTCTACTAAGAAGCCTTGGAGGAAGGACTTCATTTCTCTGACTGTTACAGGACTCTCCCGGCTGGTCCATTTTCCATGAATTTTATGTTTACTGCTGTCCAGGAATTATTTCCTGTCATTGAAGATATCACCTTTATGAGCTTGAAGTTTTCTGTGGGATCCTAATGGCCACAGGGTCTTTGGTGACACTGGCTTCCTCCCTTGATGATCCTCTTGCCTTGATTTTGCTTGTTAGTTCAGCTCCTGTCTTCCCAGGCCACTGATGATGAGCCACTGTTTTTATCTGTTGAATTTTGTTTCAGGTTTACTTTGATTTTTGAGGTAGAAAGTTAGGTTGTTGATTTGGTTTTACCCCCCGTTTTTGTAATGTAAGCTCTTTTGTGTGTGTGCTATTGATTCTTCTGTCTATGCCACCTTAGCTGCATCCCACATTATTTTTTGACATATTGCATTTTCATTGAATTCAATATTTTTTTATTTTATGACAGATTTTTTTTACTCATTCCTCACCCCCAAAGCATATTGCTTGGTTTCTTGGTATTTGATGATTTTCTTTTTCATATTTATTGCTAGTCTGAATTAATTAGAGTCAGAGTATAACTATGAGTTCAGATCATTTCAACTTTTGGAGGTTTTACTTCTTCTTTTCTTTTTTTTTTTTTTCAGACTAGGATATGATATGTCTTGATAAATTGTCTACAGACACCTGATAATGTGAAGAAAAAGGAGGAAAATATATTTATGTAGTAATTTTTTTATTCTTTCTGTCTGTGTCGGCCTTGGAAGGTCTAGTTAAGTAAGCCAAAAGGGGCTTTAGGCATTGTATCTTCAGGAATAAAACAAATCATTCGTAAGATTGTTTTGTCTTTCAAGTAAAGAATGTTTTGTTAAAATGAATTTTTTTGAGGAAAAACAAAATTGCCCTCATGCTTGGGTGAGCAACTCTGAGCTCCACTTCATTCACGCAAGACCTTCTCACGTTTGCCTGTCTTGAAGCTCATATCCTGTCCTACCTGGGAAGAAAACGAGGCAGTCACCATAACACTGCAGTTGGAGCGCTGACACACTGAGGCTATGGAGAATTTGGATAAGACGTTTGCTGATCTTATTTAGGAATGTTATCCACTGATTAATTTCCTTTTCTCTTACAGAATTATTTTCACTAGGAATGATTATGGGAATTGAGCTTAATTTACTGAGTGATTTAAAACATAACAATATTTCAAAGTAAAATTATGTTAGAACTTATGTAAATCTTTAAGGTTTTTTTGGCTAAAAAAAAAAAAAAACAGGTTCAAGGATAGGACATTTTAAATTGCTTAACTATTACTAATTAATGGAGGTAGGATCTCAGCCCAAACTGGTCTCAATTTCTCAATCCTCCTGTATCTTAGCCTCTCAGCATGCTGGGATTGCAGACTTATCTCATAACAACTTGTTTAAATTGTTTTTTTTTTGTTGTTTTGTTTTGTTTTTTTGGTTTTTTGAGACAGGGTTTCTCTGTGGCTTTGGAGGCTGTCCTGGAACTAGCTCTTGTAGACCAGGCTGGTCTCGAACTCACAGACACCCACCTGCCTCTGCCTCCCGAGTGCTAGGATTAAAGGCGTGCGCCACCAACGCCCGGCTTAAATTGTTTTTAATGTTATTTAATTTGTGTGTTCCATATCTTTGCAAAACTTTGTTTTTTAAATCAAAGATTTTTCTATATACAGCTAATGATTTGAGATTGTGCCATTCCAGGTGTTAATTGACTGTCTTGTGTATGAATCTGACTGGGTGTTGACCCTTTATACATGGCATAGAGGGGGCATTGGCTCCCAGTGTTTGCTGTAAACTCTAGAGTCCCAATGGCCACTTGTTCTTGGCTTTGTAGCCTATCTCCTCCCCCTAGCCACTTCCTCCACTCAACCATGTAAGTTTCCTACAGTGTCTAGACTCACACCTCCCCAGGGTTCTGCAGTGCTCTGCCACTGCTGAAGCACTGACTGTGAGGCTGGCTTTACCTCAGGGAAGCCATCTTACCTCCATCCTTTAAGATTGCCACCCCTTCCCCTAAATCTCTTTTCCTCTCTTCTCATATTTTGTCTTTAGAGTATCACTGTATTATATGCATGTATTTCTCTTATTCTCCCATATGTGTTCACAATAATCCCATACATTATCTAATTATACATCAACATAATATGATTTATGGGGGAAATTCTATTGGACAAGCCATTCAAAATATATGGAACTTGAGCCGGGGAGGCCTTACTTCATAAAGTGCTTGCTATGAAAGTTTTAAAAACTGAGTTTTATTCTTAGAACTCATATTGTGGAGCAAGGCCCCTTGTAATCCCACCAGTAGAGGGGCAGAGAAAGTTGTGATTCCCTGGAGTTTGCTGGCCAGCCAGCCACGCCAGCTTTCTTTGTGAGTTCCAGACCAGTGAGAGATCCTATCTTAAAAATCAAGGTGGACAGTACATGAGAAAGGGCATCTGAGGTTGATATCTGGTCTACACACACACACACACACACACACACACACACACACACACACACACACACCAACACACACACACACATCAAAACAGAAACCCTATGGGAATTTCCATTCAAAAAAATATTTATCCAAGTAAGTTTCTTATTGGGTTTCTGTTTGAATATGAAGAAGAAAGCCTCTGGCTTCTCCATCTACCCCCAATCCCAGCACCTCTGCATAGTGTGATGCAGTGGAAAGTGCTGTAGTTCCTGCAGCAGGTAAACCAGCTACCACCACACCTATCAGCACACAGATTTATTATTCTTACTTTCAACATAGGCAGCTGCTGCTGCTGCTGCTGCTAGTTGTGTCCCTAATTCTAGGTTTCCCTCTTTAAAAAATGATAAAACTTGTTTGTGCAAATGTTGTAGCATTAATATTCTGGGGGGAAACGATGCATAAATAAGTGTGACTCTCAGCTTCATACCCATATCGTCTCCCTATTTATCAACTACTTATGAAGTAATTTGTACAAAAGAGATATAGGCTTTCACCAAACAGGCTGTCCTATACATTTCCCTTACTTGTTTACTGTTTATCTCCAGCACTAGAAAACAAGTTCACAAAGGTTTGAATTTTTATTCTGTTCTGTTTTTAAGTTTACATCTGTATTCCCTTCTCATAGGAGTCCTAGTAGGTCTTTAATAAATATTTGTTGAGTGAAAGAATAAATAATCAAATCAATATTTCAGCTTCTCTGGAATTCTGAGGTAATTGAAAACAGGAACACCTGTTTTTCTTTAAATGGAACAACTTCTCTGGCTTAATAGTTATTGACGTAAAAGACTGTAGTCTGATTTATGTGTGCTATTTAGAAAGCCAGAAGCAAATGTGTTCTGGATGAAGTTCAAGATCCAGCATTCCATAGGAAGACGCAGTTTTGTTCCATGGAACCATGCTCTAATGGACACTAGCAGGTAGATTTTCTTCCCATGGCGGCTGAATGCTCTGTGAACGTTAACTGACTTAATCCCAGGATAAACTGTGCTCCCAGAGTGTGTTCCTGTTATGTGCATGGATCAGAGACCCCTGTACAAAGCAGTACACCAGGGACAGGTGGTTAGTAACAGAAATAGAGACAGTATGTTAAAAAAGAGGAGTATGCTCCTGAGTATGTCTGTGGGCTAGGAAAGGCATGAGCTCAGAAGCACTGAGCTGGGAGACTCGAGCTGCCTTCTGGAGCTTATATATGGCAGGCTTTTTTTTTTTTAATGCCCTGTTTATATATGTAGCCTGTATGGGAGGAGGTTCCTAGTCTTCTTTGGCAAGTAGCTTATCAGATGTTAATCTCGATGCCTCTCTCCATGTCCCTTTTCTCCTGCCAGTGTCCAAGGGAGGACTCTGGTGAACCTGAGAACCTTTGCCAAGGAAACTTAAGGAAGTTAAAAGACTTCCCTGGTAATGCACAGGGACCTTTTTGCTTTCTTCCCTGCATGGAGACTTCGTCAATGAGGTAAAAATAATCATGAGGAAATGTCTGGCAGTTGAACAGGTAGCTCAAGACAGCCAGCAGAGCCAGATTCCAGTTGGCATATGTTTCTTCTCTTTCAAGCATGATTTTTTAAAAAAATTCTCTCTTAGGGGTATCCTTGATGGAATAGTAAAAATCATTAATTGCATTAGATTTTGACTCTGATAGATGTCTTTTTAATATCCTTTGTTCAATTGTGAATTACGTATAATGTCCTTCTGCTGCATACAAATATATGATAGTGGCTTTGAGGCAAGGAGTTCTTGTGAGTTATCTGAGCTAGCAGCCAAGCTAGTTTGCTCTTTTCTTGGCACTCCATTTTCACTTGAAGTTGTAACTGACAGACAGACTGTGTTAATTCAGACTCGTGTGTTTGACACTTTTTTTGAAAATGAATAAAAATAAGCCCATTTCATTGGGAATGGGGAGGCCTCTGACAGATTTGGTGGCTCATGATAAAAACTGAGCTCATAAGTAAAAACAATGAGAGTTTCTGAAGTCTTGCCTGTGCTATGATGAACCTGACATTTCCCATTATTTAAAGACTCAATAAGGTAGGAGCTGATTTAACATGTAGTATTTCTTATACTGTCTAATGACATGTGTTAACATTTGGAAGACTGAAAAACAAATGCAGCAAACCAACAATGTCAAGAGTGTAGAAAATTAGAGGACAAGCTGGACAAAAGGATTCTAATGTAATGGAGTCTAGACACCCGCTTGGTAGAAGTTCATCATACAGGTGTCCCCAAACTGACCCTTGTTCGTTGGGTTTCAGTATCATCATGTGTGCCCTTTTCCAACTACAGATCTTCAGTCTGCATGGTACTCAGATCTTTCAATGAATCAGTGTGTTACAAAGCCTAACCGCAAAGGATATGTGAGCATCCAACACCGTTTATTGAGATATGCTGAAAATACCTGAGTGGATGCCACTTTTCACATTTTTTGTCTGGGAGTAATGTATTTTCCATAAGCATATCTATTGCATTATCTTTTAATGAGAGCAATGCTACTGTTTTTGAATGAATGAATAAGCACCCTGAAAACTCACCACTTCATATTCTCAAATAATAAATATGCAAGTAAATAATTTACTGGAGTGAGTCTTTAAGGCCACTCCATGATTTTTCTATGGAAATCACAATGGGATCTGGAAGCCACAAGTTTCATTGCCCTTAAGGAAGTTGGTTTTTATATTTTGTGGACTGGAGAGCATTCTGCATAGGAGGATCAGTGGGTCACTCAAGAGTCCAGAGCTAGAATGAAAGAGTTGAGATCAAATTCAGCTTTGCCAAACCTTGCTGTCAGCAGCCTTGATGTGGGAACACTTCTCCTTGGCAGAGTCAGGGTTGTCCTCTTGCTTTAGTCTCTGCTCTTTCTGGTAGATCTGAAATGCTGGGGAGTTGCTTCCTTTTGCCTTTGTCCTGGTCTGAGGAAAGCTCTACCAGTTAGCTACCTTTTGAGCCCTGGAGTTCATGTCACTAGATAAACATCATTCACTCAACGGCCAACGTCTAAGCGGAGAAGGTAAATCATAGCTGTTTTGTTTGCTTGGATCTTTTGACTTTATATTTAATCAGAGTTAGACCTTTAGGGTTACGTGAAAGACTCATTGGAAGAAATGTGATGTAATATTTAAGATGAATGATGGCTATTTCTGATAACTTTCTTCTTGTTTTCTATTTGTTTTCTGGTCATACTTTCTCACTACAAACTGTAGAAATGACAATTTAGCACACTTCTACTTTGAAGTATAAAATACTGCAAAGCTGGAAGCTTATTTCAGTTCAGAGGAATGGGGAATTGCTTCTGCCCCACTGTCTCTTCTTGTTATTAATTTATATGCTGAAATAGATTAGCGCAGTGCAGCATGAACGCGGTACATAAATACCCCATTTATGTTTCCCCCCATCAGCTTCAGCTGTGGATTAATCTCACCGAAAGCTTGAGTGGTTTCTTAGGGGGAATATTGGAAGGGTTAGGTTCACCCCATGAGTTCCCTAAATATGCCATTAATTCACATTGATTTCAAAGAACGAAGATAATCAGCTTGACTTCCCCACCAGCTGGATGCCTCAGCAAGCTGTTTGTATTCTGTGTGCTGGAAATCACAGGGTGCCTCCTATGTTCCCCATTCTCACATTCAGATCCAAGTATCCAGAGGATGCTGTGGTCCAACCACAAGGAAGCCCCACATTTGTTAAGTAAACTTCTGAGCACCAAGCTTCATGGAGACTTTATAGAAAGATCTACTGACATTCAGTTCGAGCTTTTGTGTGTGTGCAGGTATATGTGCATGCACATGTGTGCATATGTGGAGGCTGGAATACATCCTTCGCTACCATTCCTCAGGAGGCACCCACCTTGTGTTTTGAGACAGGGTTCCTCACTATCCTGGAGCTCACAGTTGCTCTAGTCTTGCTGAACAGCAAGCCCCAAAGATTCCCATCTCCATCTTATTGGTGCAGGAATCCAAGTATGTAACATCATGCAAGGCTCTTTTTCATGGGTTCTGGGGATCCACACAGGACACCTCATATTTGCACAGCAGTCAATTTACTGACTATGCTACTGCCCAAACCCAAAATTTCTTTTGAGAAAAAGTGGGTGTTTCAGCCTCCTCATTTTAGCCGGTCTGGTTTCTGCTGGGGGTTGTTTAATGTAAGAATCAATAATATTACTGTCAATAAAGCAAGTTGACTTTCCTGTAGAGTCTCTATCGCCAAGATTCGGAAGCACCTCATTGTTAGTGCAGTGTCTGAGCATGCCAGCTCTGGAGCCAGACTGGCTGGGGCTACATCCTCGCTCTGTCTTTACCAGCTGTGGGAAGTTACCTTTTTATATGGCTTTTCTGATGTGGGACTTCATATGGAATTCAGGTCCTTATGCTGTCTCCAGAGGAGCTTTCCCCTCATCCTGCAATACAGCTTTGACCTGAAGCATGTCCCTCCTGATTATGTCCCCTCAGAAAGTAGAGGAGGGCAGAGAAATGGGGAGAAGGACAGTCTAGTCTGCCTGCTGTTTGGTCTTACACTATGCTCTGAATCCTTGGTGCCTGAGTCCTCAGACCTTATCCCAAACCAAACTTGGCAATCACTAACACACTGACTAGGCTACTCTTTGTGCTCTGGGATGTCCTCTGGGTCTCTCCAGAGGTGCCATGAGGTCCCTATAAGACTTTATATATCACAGATGGGCCAGACACAGCAGCCAGCAAATCGGCTCTGAGGTCTATTTCTTAGTCGGAATCTAGAAACACTTGTAAAATTCTTATTTGTTGGGAGCTGAGGAGATAGATGGGTCAGGAAAGCCATCACCATGTAAGCAAGAGGTCCTGTGCTTGGATTCCCAGCACCCGTATAAAAGGCCAGGTGTAAGGTCATGTGCCTGTAATCCCAGCACTGAGCAGGCAGAGAGATGTGAGGATCCTTGGAGCTAGTGATGGCCAGTCAGACACGTAGAATCTGAGTCCCTAAAGGGATCTAGACCAGGCAGGTGAAACCCACAGAAACAGCTGACCTGAACAAGGGAGAGCTCTTGGTCCCCAGACCGATAGCTGGGAAACTAGCATGGGACTTCTCCAGACCCCATGAATGTGGGTGTCAGTGAGGAGACCTCGGAATCTCTGGAGCCCCTTGTAGTAGATCAGTACTTATCCCTAGCATAGGAATGGACTTTGGGAGCTCATCCCACATAGAGGGATACTCCCTGAGCCTAGACACACAGGATGGGCCTAGGCCCTATCCCAAAGGATATGACAGACTCGGAAGACCCCCCTATGGAAGGCTTTACCCTCTCTGGGGACCAAAAAAGGTATGGGATAGGTAGAGTGTTAGTGGGGGGCAGGGGAGGAGGAGAAGGAGAGGGAATTGGAATTGACATGTAAAACAATCTTGTTTCTAACTCAAATAAAAATAAAAAAATTCAAAAAAGAAAAAAAAAAAGAATCTGAGCTCCTGATCCACTGAGAGACAATGCCCCCAAAAGTAGGATGGAAAACGATTGAAAAAGATACCCAGTATAGACCTCTGCCCTGTACATGAATATGTACACACACACACACACACACACACACACACACACACACGCACGCACGCACGCACGCACGCACGCACGCACGCACGCACGCACACACGCACACACGCACACGGGGGTTGGGGGGGCGCAGCCTCCCTAACACTCTAGACACAAAATTCTTTATCATTAAGGATGATACAGAGAAAAGTTCTTTTAAAAGCCTTCAAGAGCTGTTGAAAGCTACTGTATATCTAAGTAAATAGCTAGAAATGCCACAAACCCATCATCAGAGAGACTGCTGAGCCACAGTCCTCTGTGACTCAGCTTGCTGGTTCCCCTGGTGTCTGTACCCATCCAGGTCCTGGCCTTCCTAGGATGTTAAGTCCTTAGCATGGGGGGAACCTCAGCAGTGTTCCCTGCTGAGCTCAGCACCAACTTTATACCTCAGCTGTCTCTCTTGGGATGCTCTTGGCTTGTTTGCAAGCCTCATTTCTGGACTGTGAGCTCATTGGCTTGGAGCCAGTTACATCCCCAGCTCTTAGCAGCCAGGAGACTCAGTAGTGCTTGGGAATGAGAGTGTTTGTAACCTTGTAACTGGAACAATAGTGAGCATTCAGGGCTTTGGTCTCTGTTTCTGTGCAGAGCTGGGATGGCCTATGGGGCCTTTTCATGGTGACCAGAAACACCACACGGTGCTAATAGAGGGGTGTACAGTGAGCTAGCCATTGGAAATGCTTACCAGACAACAACTTGAAAAGCATACTTTATTCTTTTGTTTCATAGTCATCAGAATACATTGCTTTAGTTTTATGTTCTATTTGTTGGTTTTGTCTTTTAAAACACAATCTTGCCGTGTAGTCCCAGTTAGTCTTAGTGATGGGATTGCAGATGCATGACACCATACTCAGCTTGGATGGTTCCTTCCTTCCTTCCTTCCTTCCTTCCTTCCTTCCTTCCTTCCTTCCTTCCTCTATTTCCTTCTCCTTTTTTGTTTTTTTTTGGGGGGATAAGGTTTCTACGTGTAGCTCTGGATGTCCTGGAACTCACATTGTAGACCAGGCTGGCCTCAAACTCACAGATATCCACCTGGCTCTGCCTCCCTGAATTCTGTAATTAAAGTTGTATGCCACTGCCTAGATGGATGGTTTCTTTTGATGATGCTTGTGTTTGTGTGTTCCTAGTAGCTACCTTTTAATTATTTTTGCCTCAGAACTTCTGATTCTCACTTTGTTTTTTTTCAAGTGGGAGTGGGAATTAATAAACTGACATAGGCAGAAGTTGTATGATAATCCAGATCTGTCTATTCTCCCAAAAATATTTATAAGTATTTGTGATTATCTAAGAGTATGGAGCCTGGGGATTAGCTATGATGCAGGACCAGTTCTATTTCTTCGGTTTGTTTGTTTGGTTTACTATTTAGGTTAATTATATGCATATAACACATCTGATCCTGGTCACCCCATTACCTCTCTTGTCCCACTCAGCTGCCACATCTTTATGGTGTGATAATTACCTAGTTTGATCATTGTGCAACATGGATTCTTCTCTTCCCCTTCTGGGCTACTTTCATCCACAAAAGCATGTACATGGTGATCACAGAAAGTGCATTTGAATTGCCTCGTCCTCAGGCATGTGGGTTATATTCCTCAAACATCAGGGTCCACTTATGGCAATCACACCGTGACCTTGCAGATCTGTGGATTTAACCACAGTACAGAATGACTTAGTAATATATTTAGATTTTACCCCAGGAGCATGTTTTAAATTCGTAATTGTTTTCTTTAAAACTATGAATATTACTGTTGTGAGGAAAGCATGTTATTTGTTGGGATTAAACTCTTGGTCTCCCTGCGTGCATAATGCACTGCTGGCAGCAGAGCTGGGAATGACTGCTTCGACCAGAGCAGGATCTTCTACCTACGCTCTCCAGCCCACATCATAGGTGATCCGTTATGCCCCATGCTTTTGTTTCTCCCTGGAGTTCGGAAAAAAAAGTAATATTTTCTGTGAGTAGCAAATTCATTAGCTTGGGGCGTGAAAATGTTAGGACTTGATATAAAGGAACTTTTAAAGGAAGATTAGTGGTTTAAATGGAACGGTTGGTTGCCCTGGGGAATTTTTGCTGTGGCAGAGTGGAGTTCAGTAATGAAAGGTCCTGCTTAGTCTGATTGCCCATTCATGCCATGATCAGGGTCCTTCCTGCCAGACCCCCACTGATTGATGGAGCTGATTGCAGGTGCTTCATCCCACTGTACCAGAACATGTGGGGTTTGTCTGCCTGGGACTTCCTTTGTTTGTGATATGGTTGCTTTCTTTGCTAAGTGGAAGTTGACTGTCATTCTTCATTAATTATCTCTTCAAAACAGAGGAGTGGAGCCAGGGGATGGCTTAGTGTGTAAAGTGCTTGCCACACAAGCATAAGGACTGGAATACGATCCACAGCATTCGCCTAAAAGCTGGGGATGGCAGTGCATTTGTAACCCTGTTGCTGAAGAAAGGGAAGACAGGAGGGTTCCTGGAGTTCCCTAGCCAGCCAGTCTAGCCTAATCAACAATATTCTCCTCCCCACTCCCCCAATAAGATGGAGGGTTCATGAAATGGCTCAGCTGGTAAAAAGCACATGGTATGCAAGCCTGATGACCTGTATTTGCTCCCCAGGCCCCACATAAAACTGCAAAGAGAGAACTGACTCCACAAAGTTGTTCTCTTAACTGCTATGTCATATGTTTCCACACGCCATCCACATACACAGTGATAGCTAAAAACAAATAATAAGGAAGACCCAGTCTTAGCTGGATTCCCAGCAGCAGTTATGTGATTAGCTGGTTACTTGATGTTATTAGTTCCCGGTGGTTACTTCCTATCGTTCTGCCCTTAGAGGTTTCTGATAACTTCTACATTTTCTGTAGTGGAGTACATAATCAAAACACCCAGGAAGATGCCCCGTCTGTGTGCAGGAAGTGGAGCCACAAGACAAGGCTCAGCCTTGGCTTCTTGTACCTGTCTCCTCACCATGGCAACTGCTTCTACTCTGTCATATGGTCACAGTCCCTTTCCATGAGAAGATTATCTTTGCAATGGACAGGTAAAGTTAAATCCATTTACATTTATCTAAAAATCTTAAAAGTCCATTTGGGGAAGTGACTTGGACGTCATAAAATTATGATGTTGATTTGAGAGAACATTAAGTCTGGTCCTTTCTTTTGAATGGACCTTAAATCTGTGTTATCCAGACAAATGAGACTCTCTGTTTCATAAATGATTTACGTTCTATTTAAAAGTATGTGAAAATGGAAATTTCACGGTTTTCCATGGTTATTCATCCCAGGGACAGGGACTTAGTGAGCTTATTGTCAGAATACACAAGTATTCATATACTCAGCACATTTTCTTAGGGGAGAGGCCAGGTCTAGTGGTTATATTTGGGATGTTTCCATCCTTCTAAAGATCAGTGAATGGACCATTGGTGTTTTCCTGGTCAGGGTCTCATGAATACCTCTTAGGTACTTGTTGTCTTTTCCTGGTGTGTCTTTGCAGGCATTTTTTTGCCCATGTAAACTACAAAAAGATCGCATGTTTTTGTGGGGTTCTATGCACCCCTGCATGGAGATCCAGGTGTTCTCTTAACTTCTGAGGAGATGAACAAATGTCTATTCACTATAGATAGGGCACCATTGATACATCAAGCTTCTTTTTCCACAGTGAGCTGATGGGCTTACAAAGCATGGGTGACCTCAAAACAATCATATCCCTGCAATACCCCACCCTGTCGTGGATGATAACCTCATGGAAACTGCACCTGGGTGTTAACATGTTCCATTTTAACATTCTCTAGCATCTCCTAGGATCACTTGCATGTAAGGGAAGCAGGAGGGAAAGATAGCTATAATTCCAGATGAGATTCTTAACACTCCTCTACCTTCTGCTTTTGAACATCAGTAGCTCAGTTAGTATTACCATAGACGCAATGACCTATTGTCTTGTTTCTTTCAAATTAGTTGCTGTGGCTATGAGGCCCCAGGGCTCTAAGATGGGGTGAACAAGTCATATACACTCTTCCTCTTTCCAAAGTGTCCATGTTTAGCTACCTTCTGGCCCTCTTTAAATTTCAAGTTCAACTGTGTGCTTTTCTGTGGGAAAGATCACTGGTCTTAGAGGGGTAACTAATTCTCCATGCTGGTTATGCTAAAACACCTGTGGTGATAATTTCAATTTAGACACTTAAAACTCCAGGGCCTTAACAACGTGTGCTTGTCCTTTCTTCTTGTAATGAATGGCCAGCCTCTGAGCTAACAGCCATTCTATGGCCATTTAGATCACAAGATATTTGCTTTCCTAGTATATAAAGCTATTCCTTAAGAGTGATTTTCCTACTTGATCCCAGTACCCAGCATAGCAATTTCTTCATAGTAGACGTGTGTGTAGTTACCTGTGAATTCTATGAAGAATCGAACTGCAGTGTCATTTAAATTCCAAGCCATTGTATAATATGTTAAATTGATGATGCTCTGTCAGGTGTAGTCACAAATTCACATTCTTGAGCTTGTATCTTAAAGCTTTTTTCTTTCAAAAAGATGTATTTTTTATGAGGCATGCGTGTAGGACACTGGAACCCTATGAAGTAGCATTTCTTTTTCTATTGTTAAAGAGAGAGCAAATGGCAGGCCATTAATAAAGCCTGCGGCTCAGTGAACCCCAAGGCATCAGAGTTATATCTATTGCAATTCGGCTTTATTGCACTGTTTGGGTCATAGGAGTGGATGATTTGGGCTGAAGTACATAGCAGAAAGGGAAATTGGACACACAGTTGACAATCAGAACCCAAGGATGCACTTAAAAAGCAGCTCAGAGCAAAAGCAGGTGGGACTCTCCCAACAGGGCCTGTATTAGTGACTCCTCCTGACATTTGAGTGACATATTTCATTACAGCACCTTACAGTTGGCTGTTTATATTCCTGCATGAGAACTAGATCAACTCTAAGAAGGGAAAGTGACAATGTCTTACTCTATCTTCATATTCTCAATGCTGCTGCATGCTCTATCCCACGAGATCAATGCACATTTGTTTGTTTATTGTGGTGCCAGGGATTAAAGCCAGGACTGGTCCTTGTGAGGAAAGCACCCTACCACTGAGCCACACCCCCTGCTCCTCACTGGGGGTTTCTAGGCAGGTGCTCTATCACTGAGCCATGCTCCAGCTCCTCACAAGGGATTCTAGGCAGGTGCTCTACCCCTGAGCCATACCCCTAGCCCTTCACTGGGGGATTCTAGGCAGGTGCTCTACCCCTGAGCCATACCCCTAGCCCTTCACTGGGGGGTTCTAGGCAGGTGCTCTACCACTGAGCCACACCCCAGCTCCTCACTGGGGGGATTTTAGGCAAATGTTCTAGCACTCATCCATACCCACCCTGTCACTATAAGATTTGCCCCTCACTGGGGAATTCTAGGCAAGCACTCTACTACTGAGCCATGCCCCAGTGATAGTCTACAGACAGACTATTTCTGTGATAGAACACCATGACCAAAAGCAACCACAAGAAGAAAGGGTTTATTTTATTTGGCTTACTGACTCTGCTCTATAGTCCATTTTCAGGGGAAGGCAGGGCAGGAACTCAAGGCATAAACCCTAGGCAGTAGTGGCACTTCCTTTGTCCCAGCACACAGTAGGTAGAAACAGAGAGTCTCCATGGAAATCTGGGTGTTAGACTGTGAACTCTGGGTTCACAGAAGAGACCATGTCAGTGAATAAGGTGGCTAGCCACTAAGGAAGACATCTGACAAACATCTAACTGATGTACCTTCACGCATGTGTGACCTCACATATGGGAACACAAGTGCATATGCATGTGTGTATGTAGTTGAATACACACAAAAACAATAAAATAATTAAAATCAATGAAATAAGTGTCTTACATGAGCAGGAATGTCCTGGTGTGTCCATTTAATAGGCATAGACTGGTATTAATTCTAAAGAGGAAGGACCTGTATGAACATGCCTGATAATTTCATGGACCCGTTGGCATTTTGAAGTATCTCCTAGGTTGCTGCCTTTTCTTAGTGTATCAGGGATTATTTGCTACTTAATTGGGCTATATAACCTTCATCTCTACTGTTGAAAATTAGAAATGTTCATGGAACTGACTTATTTATGTTAATTTATCGATTAGATTGGATTATTTTCATTTTGACTTCATTAAGCTTTCTCCATTCTTTCTGTTTTTTTTTTTTTAATATCTTAGATGATGTTGCACCATATTTCAAAACGGAGCCCGGCCTGCCACAGATCCACCTGGAAGGGAACCGCCTTGTCCTCACCTGCCTAGCTGAAGGGAGCTGGCCTCTGGAATTCAAGTGGATACACAACGACAGTGAGCTCACCACCTACAGCAGCGAATATAAGTAATTGATGGCTTGAAATAAAATTGTGAGGTGTTGAAATCCTTGCCTTATCAGACAAGATGACTAAAGTTTGGCACTACTGAATCAAGTCCCAGTACATAGCATCAAAGGATAGTTTGTATGTGGTTACAATGGGGCTTGGATTCTGAAAGGTGTTTTTACTTAGGTGTCTATTACTCTACTTGTGATGGTAGGTCCATTTAGCTAAGCAAACAGAGACAGGAATCCACACAGTACTTTAATGTGATAAATTTGTCATTTTGGTGATAGTCCCACCTACAAGTGTTGTTTGTATCTAACTGGTCCAGGTATTTTCTGTAGGTATATAGATCAGGAGCTTTCAAAAGTCACACTGTTAAAATCCTTTCTATCTGCTTTTTCCACTTTGGCTGGGAAAGGGACATTGGTGATTGAGTGGGTATGAGCAGAGCCTCCTTATTCAGCAGGAAACCAAGGGAATATGGAGAGCCTCCTGTGCACTGGCCAACTTGCCAGACACAGGGGTGTGAGGAAACTTCATTAGCTCCAGAGCCCAGTGTATGGTGGGTAGAGCTAGAGACCAAGCCGGTTTAAGCTGTAGCTATGCCTGGGAAGTAGCCCTACCTCTTCCTTTCAGCCTCGGGTATTTGTATTTAAAAAAGAAAGTTAAAATGTCTTAAATTACTGAAGTTAATGTACAAGTAGAGCTCATTATTACATTTTTATATGTACATGTCATTGTACATTTTTTTAACTGTCCTCTTCCCCAGTGCCCTCCTGTCTGTCCAGTTCCCTTTGTGACCACAGGGAGTTCTGTCTTGTGCTTTGATGGACCCTTCCTCCCCTCCAATGATTCACTTTCTAGTTCCATGACCTATATGAAGGTATATGCCCCCCACACACACACCTTTAAGCCTAAGTTTTTACATATGAGAGAAAATATGTAGTACTTTTTCTTAGCATGGCTTATTTTGCTTAATTCAATGATTTTTCATTTCCATCCATTTTGTACAAATATCAAAATCTCATGTTTTCTTTATGTTTGAAAACATTCCATTGAATATATGTGTCATGTGTGTGTTGTCCATTCATCTGTTGGCAGACAGCTTGATTGGTCCAGATTCACATAGCTCTTGTGAGTAGTGCCTTGGCAAGCATGGATGTGTAGACATCTCTGAGGTACATTGACTTAGTGGCTTTCCAGTACAGACTAAGTAAGTGGTCTACCTAGGTCCTGCTCTTGACCTAACTTTTGCTTTTTGAGAAACTTTGAAATCGATGTTTCCATAGTGTGGCATAATTTTACATTCCCCTGAGCAGCATCATAAAAGTTCCTCTTTCTCTACAGACTCACTAGAATTTGTTACTGGGTTGTGTTTTTTCTTTGCTCTTTCTTGGTGATGGCCATTCTGACTGGGATGAGGTGGAATCTCGTTGAAGGTTTTATTTATATTTCCCTGAAGGCACAGGATGATGAACACTTTTTCAAACATTTATTGGCCATTTGTATTTCTTCTTTTGAGAACTGTCTAGTCAGTTCACTATCACACTTATTGATTGAGTGTTTTAATGTTTAATGTTTGCAATATTTTGTGTACTTTGATATTAATCCCCTGTGTGCTCTGTAGTTGGAAAAGAGATTTTTCCTGTTATATAGGTTGTCTCTTCATGCTGGGGAGTGTTTCATTTACTGGGCAGAAATGTCTTAATGGCATTTAATCTTTCATGCCAGATCCTAAAATTATTTACTGTGCTATTGAGTTCTGTTTGGAAAGTCCTTGTTGGCGCCTGTACCTCAAAGTGTTCTGCCTATAATTTTGCTATCAATTTCAGACGTTTGGTCTTGTATAAAAGTCTTTGATCCATTTTGAATTGATTTTTGTGTGTGCTCTGTGAGAGATAGGGATCTACTTTCATTCTACCAGTTTCTCTAGCACGAGGCTGTTGTTTTTCTAATGTATGATTTTTTTCATCTTTATCAAAAATTAGGTTTCTTTGGCTGGGAGGATTTAAGAATGGCTTCTGTATTCTATCAGTCTATATTTGTACAAGAGCCATGGTATCTTCGTCACTATGGCTCTTCAGTATGATTTGAGGTTGGGTGTTGGGAATTTAAGTCATTTGTGATTCAGTGTACATTTTAGGATCTTCTTCCCCTTCCCAGGTCTATGAAAAAATATTTCATTGAGTATTGGTGCTGACTACAACTGGCTTTCTGTTACATAGCCATCTTTACAATATTAGTTCTTCCCATCCATGAACATGAGAGGTCTTTCTAACGTCTAATGTCTTCAGTTTCTTTTTTCAGTGTTTTAAATTCCCATTGTAGAGATCTTTCACCTCCTTGCTTAAATTTACTGAAAGATTTTTTAAATCTATTATAAATAGTTGGTTTTTTGTTTTTGTTTTTGTTTGTTTGTTTTGCTGTGCCTGATTTCTTTCTTGGTAACTTTGAAATTGATGTATGGAAACACTACTGATTTTTGTGTATCATTTTTATCCTGCTACTGTGCTGAAAGTGTATGCATTTCTGGGAGTTTTCTGATGATAGTCCTTTAGGTCTTAGGATGTAGAATAAAATCATCTGCAAGTAGGAATAATTCAGTTTCTTGATTTCCTAATTATGTCCCTGTTTCCTTTCCCTCGGCTCACTGCTTTAGCTAAACCTGAAGCATTATACTAGATAAAGTGGGGACAGTGAGCATCTTTGTCCCTTCCCTGACTTTGCAAGAAATGCTTTGTTTTCTCCCATTTACTATAATATTAGCTGTAGGTTTGTCTTATGTACCCTTTAGTCTAGTGAAGTATTTTCCTTCCATTTCTCCTTTCTTCAGGGCTTTTTTATCACAAACAGATGTTGAACTTTGTCAAATGCCTTTTCCACAGCAATGGTGATGATCATATACTTTGCCCTTAGGTCTACTCATTTGCATATATTGGAGTGAAGCCAACATGGTAGTGGTGTGTGGTATTAATTAATGTGTTCCTGAATTTTGTATGCAAGAATTTTATTGAAAACTTTTACATCTGTTCATTTGGGAAATTGGTTTGTGTGCATGTAGTGTGGTGTGTGTGTGGGGGGGGTTGATTTTAGGGCAATGCTTTCTAGAAATTCATCCATTCCTTTTAGATTTTCCAGGGCTTTGAATTTGGGATATAAGTTTTCAAGTATTTCCTAATGATCCTCTCAATTTCATTGGCATCTGAAATAGCCTCCTCCATTTCTTCTGTAGTTTTAGTATTTGGGGGTCTTCTGTCTCTTCTGTTTTGTTATTTTGGCTAGGGATTTGTTAGTCTTGTTTGTGCTTTTGAAGAATCAATTCTGATTAGTTCTATGTATTAATCTTTTAACTGCCATCTCAGTCATTTCTGCCATCCTCTGCTTTTGTGCTTGACTTATTCCTGGTCTTTGAAGACCGGCAAGGTACATCATTAGGTTATTTATTTGGTATTATCCTGGTTTTAAAATATGAGTACTCGTTGCTAAAGATTTCTTCTTAGAACTGCCTTAGCAGTGTCCAACTGTTCTGGTAAGTTGTACTTTCATTTTTATCTGATTGTTTCATCCTTTAATTTCATTACTGATTTTATCAGTGACCTTCTGGCCATTCAGGGGTATATTGCTCAGTCTTCATCTATTTGTGTATTTTCTATGGTTTCTCTTGCTGTATTAATTTCTGCCTTTATTTTACTATGAACTGATAAGACTAAAAATTTCAGTTGTTTTTGTATTTGTTAAGTCTTAGTTTGGGCTGGGAAGGCCCCACAGAAGGTCTCATGACTGCTGAGAAGAATATATATTCTGTTTCTGTTAAACAGAATATTCTGTATACTTCCTTTAAGTCCTTTGACCTATGATACAGTTTAACTATGGGGTTTCTTTGCCGATCTTTGTTTGGATGACCTATCTAAAATGAGAATAGTTTATTGAAAGCACCAACTGCTATTGTATGAGGATATCTCTGACCTTTTCTGCCATTAGTGTTTGTTTTATGAGATTGGGAGCTCTGTGGTTTGGTGTGAGTATACTTGGGGTTTTTGTATCTTCTTTATGAATTGTGCCCTTTATTGATATGTAGTGGCCTTCTTTCTTTATGTATATGTACATGTATATGTGATTGTATATGTAATTGTGTATATGGGATATGTGTTTGCACACATGTGTGTAGGTATGTGTGCCTATGTGTATTCATGTAGAGGCCAGAGGAGAATATCAAGTGTCCTGCTTTATCATTCTCCACTGTATACCCTTAAAAGAGAGTTCCTCAGTGAACCTGTAGCTAGGCTGGAAGCCAGCAAACCTCAGCAAGCCTCCTGTGTCCATTTCCCCAACAGCACAGCTTAGGTAGATTTGTGCAGCTACACTCAGCTATTTCATGGGTGCTGGGAATTCAAACTTGGGTCTTCCTGTTTGCATAGCTAGTATTTCTCAGTACTGAGTCTTCTCTCTAGCCTTGGTTTGAGTCATCTTTATCAGATACTAGAATAGCCATGTCATCTTGCTTTTGTCTGCTGTGATTTTGATAGATTGTCTTTGTCCTTGATTTTTAGTACGTATGTGTCTTACCAATAGTTGTGTTTCTTGGTAACAACAGACAATTTGATCTACATATTTTGCTACATGTATATTTATATACTGTATGTATTCCTGGTACAGGTGGAAACCAGAAAAGGCATCAGTTACCCTGGAACGGGAGTTACAGACGTTTGTGAGCCACAATGTGGGTGCTGGCAATCCAACCCAAGAGCTCCCGAGACTTGGTCTTGGCAGTCATCATTTCCTAAGGACTGTCATGCTGGATGCTCTGCCTCTAAGCATGATGAGGCTAATGGTGCCAACAAAATTCAAGAGGCCCAAATGTGATAAAAATATGCTGCTTTCATGAATTAAGAAGGAGTCAACTACATGGAACATTAGCTCAACACATGGCCAACTCACCCCCTCATCTACCTTAGATTGTAATAGGTGATCCATGGCCCATGTTCAGCCTGCCTTGATTGTCTGTCTGAATATTTCTTGTTCTTTCTCTCCTGCCATCATACTCACTCTCTCTCTCTCTCTCTCTCTCTCTCTCTCTCTCTCTCTCTCTCTGTGTGTGTGTGTGTGTGTGTGTGTGTGTGTGTGTTATCAAAGCCCCACTTCCACACATCTGGTTGTTAGCTTTCCTATAACCCCTGATATTGGAATTGGTAGCCCATTCAGAAGCTGACTGCATTGGTCTGCACACCAAGCCAAGGAAACAGCTGTATGGTTCCACCTCACAAACTCTTATCCCCACTGTGCATCTGGCTCCTCTCTTCATTATCACCCTACACTTGTTTACTTGCTTCTGCCATGTGCTTGCTCTTTAACCTGTATGACTTTGGACCTTCTCTAATATAGTCCTACCCCTAGTTCTCTACTTCATGGAGATTAGTTTATCACAGCCATCCAGAGCACACTGGACTCGAACAGTTATTACTGGGATCCCAGCTCCAAGTCCTGCATGATGCTGTGACCTTGGGCAGGCTGGCTGTGTGCCCTGCTATAAAGATTTAGAAGAGCTGGCTGTGTTAATTATTTTCCAAATTGCTGGAATCAAATGCTCAACCAAAGCAGCTTAAGGGAGGAGGGTTTTGGCTCACAACTTGAGGGTACAGCCCATCTTAGAGGTAAAATCATGAGGTTCTCAATGAGGAATCAGAGCAAGCTAGGTGCTGGTGCTCAGCTCACTTCACCCTTTGTATTCAGCCTAGGACCTCAGGCCCTGGAATGGTGCTGCCCACAGTCAGTGTAGATCTTCCCACCTCGAACCCAGCCAGAACCTCCCTCACAGACATACTTAGATGTGTGTCTCCTGGATGATTTCAGGTCCTGTCAAGTTGACAGTCACTACGAACCATCATAAGACTGACCACACCTCATGTGTAGTATTGTCAGCATTGAGAGACTCTGCTGTGTGAAACATCCTATTTTCTGACACATTTAATCTTCTAATAGTTACCAGCAATATTCCCCAGTGTTATTGTGTGATATTCTGGGGATTGGCTCATTAATGTAAAAGCAAAAAAAAAAAAAAAAAGAAAAAAGAAAAAAAAGAAAAAGAAAAAACCAAACAAACAGACAGACAGGGAATGTAGAAATGAGAGCTGTGTGTGAATGGCCAGCTTGAACACACATGCCTTGAGCTCTAGTAACTTCAGGTTCTCATCTTGCTGAGTGACTTTCGAGAAGTTCATCGTTTTGATCTAGTCTTCTCATCTGTAAAATGATATAATAAATCCCTTGCCAGTGGGTGCCCATAAAAATCAAATGACAAATTCTATGTGCCCTAAGAAGTAAGCAGTGGGACCCCAAATATTGTTCCCTCTGGGGAGAGAAGATCAGGGAGGTAGACAGTCTATGCCAGGAGGCCTTCACAGCTGGGTACCTGCCATGGCTAACTAGAAAGGAATTTCTTTTCCTGATCTTCAGTTGTTTTCTGAATGGAGCTGCCCAACGCCAAGCCTTTTGTTTAGGCACCATGTCTTTTTGTGTCCTGCTCAGTGATCTCTCTCTCTTCCTCACAGAAGAAAGATGCATGTCTCCCTGAAGAGTCTTTCTGTGGGTCTCCACCTGGGGGAAGGGAAAGGAATAAAGGAATGACATTGAACCTGAGTGAGATTGACATTACATCATCATGGGCATCCTGTTTGAAACAATTGTGTAGCAGAGAAAGAGAGAGAGAGAGAGAGAGAGAGAGAGAGAGAGAGAGAGAGAGAGAGAGAGAGAGAGATTTATGTATGATAACTCATTCATGTGGACAATCTCAACTGCCCTCCTCAGACACTTACCCACTTTCCATCCTTTTCTTTTCTCCCTTTGTGCCCAGGTCTTTTATTGGCATCTGGAGTTCACCACCTAGGCAAGGCAGGATGATAGCAAACCCTAGAGTCATGCCTGTCTCCACCTCCCCAGTGCTCAGTGCTCACAAGTGTGCACCACCACATCTGGATTTTTGACATAAGTTCTGGGGATCAAGTTCAGGTCCTTGTACTTGCAAGCCAAGCGCCATGCCAACTGAGCCATTTCTCCAGCCCAGAAGATTTACTCTCAAAGCCCACATGTACCCCCAGGCCATCCTTATACATGCAGCTTCTTAAACTTAGTGTTAACCTAAATACTCGAAAAGGTGTATCATTTAGATTTTATTTTGTTCTTCATTGTTCTTCCAGGCAACAAAATGTACCTATTTAGTTGAAATATGTGATGATAATCCACAAGAAGACAAAACAGTTTTGTTTGTATTGAAGCAAGACCAAGGTAGGGACTCATTATATATGGACCATTAAGGCAGCTGCCTCACTCCCGCTCTGCTGGGAGCACAATGAGGAGACGAGTGTTCTTCTGGAGCAGGGATGGCTTACAGTACAAGTGATGAATTACGTTCTGTTCACTGAGGTCTTCAGACTCTTAGATGAGTTATCAAGAATCCTTTGTATTTTGTCATCAATTTGTCCAGTTGTAAAATCTGCTTAAAAATCACATACTGTTTTTTTCCCAAATTACTCTTTTCATCTACTTCCTCCCCTGAACACCTTCAGCTATCATGTGTTAACCTTCATGAGACCTTTGTAAGTCTCAAATTGTAAAACAAGGATGAGAATGATTGCCTCCCTGCCTGAGAGTGAGCGCTGATTTTTGCCTTCCTTGGTGTCAGGGAAATGCTAACGCTGTAAGGAGACAATAATGTAATTTCACCTTTTCTAGCATTGACTAAGAATAGTATTTTCTCTGAGGCTTGTATTACAGGATGCTTGTGGATTTTGGTGAATTTTAAATTTTCAGTTTCACATTGATACTTATGCCGCCTTCTAGGCACAGGTGAGGGCATAGGCATATCAATAGCAGTTGAGTAATTAAGCTAAGTTTGCACAGGTGTCTGAGGTGGATTTGCATACAATTTTTACAGGAAACATCTGTAAATTCCATTCTACTAAGGAAAATGCTGTAATATTTATATTCCGAGTGTGTGTCTGTATGCAAACCTATGTGTGAAGAGTTTCTTAATGCTAGTGCAGTATTCCTATTATAACAGTTGGAATAATTGGATAGTCTAAGAATTTCATCATTTTCTTAGGACACCCATTTCTGTAGTTCAGTTCTGTGGCAAAATAACAATAGAAACTTAATGGATGCTTATTTTTTTTTATTCCAGTAAAAAATGGGAATGATTAAGGGAAAAGCTATTTTCTCCTGTTTTATGAAAGGACAAGGAAATTTCACAGTATCAATAAAAATTATTAAATTCCTGGGGGTAACTTTTATAAGAGATGAGTAAATCGCACACAAAGGAGAGTGCAATGAATGGCTCCGTGAGAAACTTAGGTGAGTCTGCTAGGACATCCAAGCGCTGTGAATGTCTCTCCCTCCTTCCCAACTACTGTATGAATCTAACCTAGTCAATAGGTCTTTTACTAAAACTATTATCAGTACAGTATTTGCTTATAGTGCTAATGATCCCACTCAGGGTCTTGTCCAGGGAAGCCCTCTACCACCAACCTATGTCCCTAACCCAAGATACCTTAATGAAAAATGCCAATGGCATGGGGTTCATTGGGTAATGCCAGGATGAAGACAGCCTTGGCATCTAACAGTGGCCAGTGTCAGACAGTGGCAAACACCAGACGATCTTTGAGGAGTCTGTACTCCTAGACCCGTTAGTAGCCTCATGCCTTACAAGCAGGTTTGATCTGTGTCTATCTCATCTCATTAGTCACATTTACATGGCATCATAGCCACTCTGGCCAGGTAGTCACTGAGTACCTTAACTGAAGGGGGAGCTTTCTAGTGATAATGAAACACCCACATTTTACCCCCACTAGGTTGTCTGTCATCATGAGGCTTCTTCCTTCAGAATTTATAGTTAAGTTTCTCCCAGGCCTCTTTCCCATCAACTAAGTAAGTCATTCACTGCTGTTCAGGTATCTCTCTGTATTCATTACTAAGCCATTCTTTCCATAGACCTCTCTTTTTAAAAGCTGAGTCACCTTGGTTACTTCTCCTGTTGCTGTGATTGAAACACCCAACAAAAGCAACTGAAGGAAGCACCTGTTTTGTCTCCCAGGGTGAGGGTTTGGTTCATCATGGAAGAGAAGGCATGATGCCAGGAGTAGGAGGCAGCTGGTCACATTTCATATGCAGTCAAAAGCAGAGAGAGAGATTCTGGTCCTCAGCTTGCTTTCTCCTTCTTAGTTAGTCCAGTACCTCAGTCCATGGAGTGATGCTGACCACATTCAGGGCAGGTCTTCCTATCTCAATTAACAGAATCAAGAAAATCTTCAGTGGCATGCCCAGAAGCTAATCTAACCTTAGGAAATACCTCTCACAGGAGTGCCCAGAAGCTCTTTTCCTAGGTGGTTCTAGCTCTTATCTAGATGACAATGGGAATAAACTATCATAGGGATAAATATACTGTTTGCAAGGCTGTTCCTTTGCAGTATTCCTGAAAGACTTTAGTCCCTTTGCAGTATTCCTGGAAGGCTATAGTGTGGCATTTCTGTTTCCAGTATGTTAGTGACCCATGCATTACACAGACCTAGTTGTTTAGCTGTTCCATCAGTGTGCGTGGCTTAAAAGTCATTGAGAAAGGAGCCTTGCTGCTTATAACTATGTAGTTCTGATAATTCTCTTGTAAGAGTTATTTCTGTGGGCATTTTCCTAATACCCCCAGCCCAGCTCTCGTTTATCACTCCGCATAGCAGGAATTGCTTTTCAGTATCTGAAGTTGCACACTAAAGAAAGTACAGCTTTGTGCTAGAATATTAAGGGTCTATAGGTGACTTCTTAGATTATTGGAGACTCCCCAGAGTATCCTTATCTATAACAGCTATCTCTATCAACATCAGATATTGAATGTGTATCAAGTGAAAAAGCAACCCCAAGAACTGCAGTAACATCCTGCAACAAGACTTTTCTCACCCTAGGTCTTACTAACCCTGTCTATCACAGTGGGCTAAGATGGAGTTGCAGGATTAAATTTACACAGTTGTATGACAAAAAAGATTAAACTCAGTAGAATTGTTTTTAAGACACCAGGTATGAGACAGTGATCCCTAAGGGCTGGGCTACAAATAAGATGAGCCCTATAACTGCCCACAATTTCTGCTTTGACAGAATTTCCAAGATAAGGCATGGAAAATGAGAACCCAGGTGGTGTGTCTTCACCAAGCTAGAGAGAGATGAGAATTGGGGGAAGACATAGGAACGCTAGATTGCTCAAGAAAGAACATAAGTTGGGAAGGAATGTGTGGAGAAAGAACTCTTGTGACTGCATAGGCTCCCTTGAGCATTAGCAGAGTACAGAATTCCCCAGATGACATGTACTGACTCCCTGTGTTCACAAAGGAGTGGGTATCTTATCCTCACCACAAACTGAAAAAACATAATTTATGAAATTTTTGAACAGAATACCCAGAACTGACCTACCACCCATGATAGGGAAATATCAGTCTTCAATGAAATATGGTGTGGTCACACCTGGCTACTGTTAAAAAGCAGTACTTTGAAAAGGTTGAGCTAATCACTTCCGAATATCTTCACAGCATTACTACAGAGTTTAAAGACATTTATAAAAATGACAACATAGCCAGAACTCAACAAATGAAACTTCACAGAATCTAAAATCTAATCAACATATTGAGCTTGCAAAGGGGCAGGAAAGCATGAGCTGAAATGAGAAGAAAAAGGCAGAGGATTGAAACCATAGTGGAACTGACACATGTAGCAGAAAAAGATTGGGAGATCATTATGTATTGTGTTGGAGATAATCGAAGTAAGACAAACTCTAAAGATAAAACTGTATCTGAGGGAAATTAGAATGTTCAGAAGAAAATACGAGTAAGCTCATAATATATTGACAGAACTATACACAATAAAAAGCATATTAAAGCAACAATTAAGTGAGCATTAGAGAGTAACAAGAAAACTTCAAACGTATGTGTAACCATAACTAAAAAAAGGACAGGGGAAAAAACAAAACAACAAAAAGAAAGAAAGAAAAAAAGGAAAGGAAGAAAGAAAGAAGGAAGGAAGGAAGGAAGGAAGGAAGGAAGGAAGGAAGGAAGGGCAAGGGGAAATACTTAAAGAAACAATGTTAATTTTCTCCTAATTTAAAGAAGAACCACTAAGTTACAAATCACCAAATTATGATAGTAGACTTACTAGCCAGTGCAATAAGGCAAGAAAAATAACTTATCTACATTGTAAAAGAGAAAAGACTGCTTTCGTTTTCAGTGTAATCACTTGTATAGTGAGTTTAGCAATGTTACCAAATAGAAGATAAATATGTAAAGATTCATTTATCTCTAATTTTTAATGGTCATCCTTCCTTATCCATAATATAACACACATACACTCACACACACACCACAATTCAAAAGTATCACCAAATACTGAAATGCATAGGGATAAATCAGATAAGTGATGTGCAAAATATTTACACTGAAAACATCAAATATTATTGAGAGAAGTAAGAGAGGCTGGCTATTGAGCAAATATACTGTATCCTTATATCTGAATATAAATATGGTTTTACTAAGTAAGTTTTTAAAATACTTTTATTTTCAGACTAGTCTCTTGCTCATATTCCTTAGACTTGACATTTTGAGGCACATCTCCCCAGTAAAATTCTTCACTGAGCCACAAGGAGCATCCTATTACATATTGTGTAATCCATTGTTTCTTAATCAGTTATTCAGCAAGTAAAGGGTGTGTGAAAGCACTTCCTTCTTAGATAAAACAAATTGGTTTCTTCATCAAATATCTAAACTGAATGTGACCCTCATCTGCATCTTCCTACAAAGATTGACTGCCCTAGTTATTCCTAAACTAAGTTCATGTTAATTCTCCTCTGATGGCTTACACCCAGGTGGTCCTGTTTCTGTGAACTGACTCACTCACGTAAACAGATTTTATTTAGGCTTAACACAACCAATGAGAGTCATGAGTTTTAGATAAAAATAGAACCTCATGCAGTTTCATGCCCTATTGCTTAATTGATTTCTAGTATCCCATATAGAGATGGTTGTGAATTGGATATGAAACTTTGGATAGGCCTTTGAATTTCTTCTTTATCATAAAACTATATTTATGAATTTTGTCATTAAAAATAAATTCATTTCTAAGGCATAAAATTAATTATCTTTTTGTCTGGAAATGGGGATAATAAATGTGGGAATTTAAGAGTGGATTGCCATCTTACTCCAAGAAAAAATGACCCATGTTGAGCTCCCAGGCTTGTACAGCATAACTTGTGCTAGGGTGTATGACTTAGACCTTTAGTATTAATAAGGTGTGGCCAGTCTTCATGTGGATCCCAAAAAGCTGTGTGCTGTTTGTATTGGTTTCTGGCTTCAGTTTGACTGTCTTGTCTTTGCTGTGTAGTCAGAGCAGATAGGGTTGCTCCTGGAGAATTTCCTAAACAGAACTGGCATGTGGTTTCTTAAAGTCCTTATTGGAGATGATTTGGATGTAGATAACTAATCTCTCTTGGGTCTTCTGTCTTAGGATCATTGTAGAATCTAAGTGAAAAAACCTTAGCAGGAGGACAACCCAATCTAATATGATTCATTGTTGACAAGTACTCCCAAATGAGACACCAGAAGCTTTTAAGTGTATGTTCCTAGTTCACTACTGCTTGTTATAATGCTTATAGTTTAGGGCCCTTTTTCATTATGCCTTGGTATGGATATTTTTAACTGTGTAGAGAGTAACATTTGTCTTCATACTTGAGTTCTTGGTGTAATGGTCCCCATTTTTTATGTCTACAGAGAATCTCACATCATAAAGAATTAATTAATCACAAATGGAATAAAAGATTTTTATCCATAAAAAAATCAATGCCCTCTTTCCCAAAGGTTTTCTGACATTCAATTCTTACTGACTTGAGAGTGTTTAATCCTGATAATGCCAGATCCGACAGACTGATTCCTGTCACATTCTCAAATTTCATGAAATGGAGATTTTCACCTTTTTGCCCCTGATTAGATGAAGAAAGAAAGAATGAGCGGTCTCCAAAACATTGCTTACATTGGTAAAAAGAACCACAGAGTCCTGGAGAGACTTAGGAATATCTCAACAGTGACTCTTGAACTTTGGATTGGCTTTGTTAGTGTTAGGATAAAGTCTAAACATAGTCATCCACGGTGGCTGTCAGTGAGAAGCATGAGGGAACTTGGCATCCCATCGGTCTCTGGAAGCTTTGTATGTCCATATTTGAACCCTAACACAACTACTACCTGTTTGGTACATGTGATCCATATCCACAGGCACCTGTTTAGTTTCCCTCTTCATTTAAAATAATTTTAAATAAACAATGCACACACACACACACACACACACACACACACACACACACACACACACACGGTAACTTTTGCAAATGCAGGGCTCTCAATGGATAACTCCCTCTTTCCTGCACTGTACACTTTAACTTCGTACTAATGGTTTAACTCTTCTAAGGACATAACCTTCGACGTGCCCCAACATGTATGACCTGTCAGTCAGGCACACCTTCAAAATTGTATATCTATTTTCTTATCAAATTCCAGTGTGGATTTTTTCATCATTATTTTGCTTGAGGAAACAGTCAGTGAGAGACTCATTCCACTTTGGATTATTGTTTTTTAAAATTTAATACAGGAGATTTATAAAAAAATAAAATTGAAAACGTAATTATCATCTAACCTTCCCAAGATGGGGTGATTTTGTGAACTTGCACATGGCTTTTAGTGTGTATTTCCCTAACCCCCCCTTTTAACTGTAAAAATAAGAATGAGCTTTTGTCCAAGACATTTATGAAAAAGCTTATGAAATCTGGTTACTTATTCATGCAAAATAGGTATCATACTTGTATAAAATTATACTTATAGCTAGTGGATTTTTTGTGTGGTGCTGTGGATTGAATCTGTGCCTATGGATACTAGGGAAGCCTCCTACCACTTATGGATTCCCCCATCCCCACTTAGTTTATTTTCTTATTCTTTTATTTTTATTTATTTATTTATTTATTTTTTGGTTTTTCGAGACAGGGTTTCTCTGTGGCTTTTGGAGGCTGTCCTGGAACTAGCTCTTGTAGACCAGGCTGATCTCAAACTCACAGAGATCCACCTGCCTCTGCCTCCCGAGTGCTGGGATTAAAGGTGTGCGCAACCAACGCCCGGCTTCTTATTCTTTTATTTTTTAAGTGTACTAGGGAATCATTGTTGCTGGTCAAACACTAAGTCATTAAAAGCTACATTCCCAGCCCCAAATTTTCAACATCGCCATCTTATTAGCAGTAGTACTTTATTGATTGGTAGACTGGTTGGTTGGTTGACAGAGTTAACTAGGCTAACTAGGATCCTCTATGCAGCCAAGGATAACATGAACTTCTGATCTTTCTGCTTATAATGCATAGGGACTATAGGTATGTGGCACCCTACCTAGTTAATGCAGTGCTAGGGATTAAACACACGACTTTGTGCCTGCTAGGCCTTCCATGACCTGAACTACACCCCCACCCAAAACACATAGATTGGACCTTCTTCTGTGTAGTTTTGCTGCCTTGATGAGTATTTTCAGTTCTAGTATCTTCGTGTTGGGAATGGCTACCAAGCAGTAACTTCTAAAAGTAAGTTATATTCTATCATACATTTCTAGAAATTGAATAGTTCTTTTCCAGAAAAATTCCATATTATCAGCCCAATTTGTCTCAGGTTTTTTTGTTTGTTTTTTACTCTTTATTAATGAATGGTCATAGGCAACTCAGCAGGAAGCCATGGTCATTGTTGCTTTGGTCTTGTTTTAATCTTCCCCCCAGTTATTTTGATTGCATTCCGAGTAGATTTTCATTTATTTATTTATTTATTTATTTATTTATTTATTTATTTTTGGTTTTCGAGACAGGGTTTCTCTGTGTAGCTTTGGAGCCTATCCTGGCACTCACTCTGGAGACCAGGCTGGCCTCGAACTCACAGAGATCCGCCTGCCTCTGCCTCCCGAGTGCTGGGATTAAAAGCGTGCACCACCAACGCCCGATGCATTTGGAGTAAATTTTGAACTGAATTAAACTTCAGAAACAAACTGTTGTTACAGTCATTCATGAGTCGAGCTTTTGCACAGATAGTGAAATGACTTTTGAATTGTGAGAACAGGGGAGGTTAGACAAAGTAGTATGCGATAATGCTTCCCCCTCCCCCTCCAAGTACCACAGCCATCCCAGAAACCAGTTTGCTGAGGGCCTGACACTAAACACCATGATCTGAGCTGCTGCCCCAGCTACTGTCAAATACCTTTTGCCCCACTTGTCCTGGTGCCACTGTTTCCTTTTCACCACTGCATGGCCCACCCCAGCCATGCATGTCCCACTGCTACCTACCATTGTGTCTTCAGCACTGCTGTGTCACTAACTCTACAATGTCTCCAACACCATCATTTCCACCAATGTGTCTCTACCTTTTCAATACCCTACCGTTGCTGTCCCCCATCACTTCCTGTCACCACTGTATCTCATCACCACATTTCGGCATCTTCATGTCCTATTCGTACTGTCTTACTACAGCTGTCATGTCCAGTCACCATTATGTTCAACCACTGCCATGTTTCTCACCTCCCCTCTTGGTTCTCAGGCCAGTTCTTATGCAACACCAGGCCCCAGCAGCCATGCTGACTTAGCGGTATGGTGTCTCTGTGCCCTGGTGTGAGCCTAAGAATAGCCAGTGTAATCTTCTGTTTTTTGAGGTGTACTCCTAGAGTAGTGTCCAAAATATTGGAGGGGGTTCAGATCCTGGGCAGACTCAGTGTCAGTTTCCTATCCTGGCCTGCTGGTGTGAATGGATCTGAGAAGCTTTCTATAGAAAGCCTTGAGTGGTCCTGATGCACGTTCAGAGTTGCATTCATGGCTGAGATGCTATCTCCAGCAGACATGGCCCTACCATCCCTGCCATTGATGGGATCTGCTCTTCTGTTTTCCTGGAGCACTGTGTTGGTCTAGCAGAACCCTGTCTTGGTGTGGTATGTTCACATGAACCTTGGCTCAGTGTTGACTGGAGCAGGAGGAAGCACTGTCTGTGCTTGAGCTGCTAGCATATGGCACCACGATTTTTATCATACCTTCTCTTACAATGAGCCAGGAAACTTTCTCTGCTTAAAAATGTGTGTTTATAAACAATTGGCTTACAACAAACACTCCCATCTGTTAGGTGAACATAATCTGTGCAGGAATTCCGGTAAGAGGTGGAGGACTTCACAACATTCTTTGTAGATTTTCCCCTGGTGCGACATTATCCTCGGAGACGGCACACAGCGGCATATGCCTAATACTCACTTTCTTATCTGCTTCTTCCTGTTGTTTGAAAGCCATGCTATTTTTGTACATTAGCATATAAGATTATTGTAGAAATTCATAAGAATTTTACATCTATGCAAGATACTTAAAAAGAGAAAAAAGAGCAGAATGGGTAACAGTTATGTAAACATGGTTATGTGGCTGTGATCAAATTGTCCTTGTAATTCTCCAGAGCTGTGCTCCAATGACCTGTCCTCATGCTCCTCTACAAACTTCTGTTGATTTTGCTTTAACCTGATCTCAGCACCCCTCATTCCTGTAATTACAGTACACAACAATCAAAGCCCGAAGCCTTCCAGTCTGATTTGTAATTTAAATATACGACATTGACTCTTTGTGCTCGGTTTGGTATGTTCTGATTGTCTTCACTAATTAATTTTGTTTGGGATGAACTGTTCCTCATAATAGAACAGAATTTTTAAGATTAATGCTCAGCAATGTTTTTTTTTTATCATAAAAGATTTTATGAGTCCTGCCATAGGACCACCACAAGGTTATCAGAGGGAGACTCACTTTGATTAATATTTGCTTACTGCTGAATTGCCTGTATTGTCCAAGTGTTTTATTCACTTAAAATTATCCCTCTGGGTTCTCTTTTCCAGGGTGACTAATTAGACATACTCGAATAAAAACAGATGAGCGATTAGTTGAATATCAATGCTTCCAGGTCTACTTGGTACGGAGCAAATAGAACACACCAACACTTTGTCTTTTGCCTGAGTTGTTTCAAGTTTTTCTGATTGTACTTTATAAAAAGACATGTCTTCAAAAGATTAGACAGCCACAACCAGAACATCACTTTTGTTAAAACACTGCTGTGCTTTTCAGATATTAGAGAGTTTGTGTACAATCAACCTTTCATGACCCACCTCCTTCCCAGTGTGAAAGGGATCCAGGCCTCAAGTCTTACTCCTTTTTTCCTTCATTCAGGATGATAATTTTGTTGTTTTTGTCCATACAATGAAAATATTGTAATGCCTTATTCACTTAATCCTTTTGGTCAAGGCCTTGGACATGTTAAGTGAACACTCTATACCACTGAGCTATACCTCCAACCAATATATCCTTTTATTTTATTTTGTTTAGTCTTATGTATGCATATGTACAAGTGTGAGTGCACTCAGAGGCCAGGGTATGATGTCCTGCTCCATCACACTCTTCCACTCCTTATTGCCTTAAGACAGGGTCTGTCACTGACTGTGGATCTAAGTCTGTGCCAGAAAGCCATAGCAAACCTCCTGTCTCTGCCCTCTCCCAACACTGGGACTATTGGTTCTGGGGATGTGAACTCAGGTTCTAATGCTCACACAGTATGCTCAACACTGGTGTTATAGCTGTGCAACCATACACAGCCTTCTTGATGGCTCTGGGAATGTGAGCTCAAGTCCTCAAGCTTGCACAGCATGTCTAGCACTGGTGTTATAGTTATGTGCAACCATGCACAGCCCTGTTGATGACTCTGGGAATGTGAACTCAAGTTGTCAAGCTTAAGCAGCATGTCCAGCACTGGTGTTATAGATGCGTGCAACCATGTACAGCCTTATCAGTGACTCTGGGAATGTGAACTCCAGTCCCCCTGCTTGCAATGCTAAGCCATCTCCTCAACCAATGTGTCTTATTTTAATATGATATAGTAGGCATAGAATGCACTGTCTATATACAGTGCACACAAGCCAGTGAGTTTAGAGCTAAGCACATACCCTAACACCATTGTCACAACTTCCCTTTGGTCATTCGCAAACGTTTGCCCCCATCCTGTCTTTTCAACACTGTTTTTATATAATAAGAACATGTAGGGCTGGCAAGATGGCTCAAAAAGTAAAGGTTCTTGCCACACAAGCTTTTCGATCTGAATTTCATTGCTGAAGCCCATGTAAAGGTAAAAGGAGGGAATGCAATTCCACAGTGTTGTCCTTTGACCTACACTTGTGCACTGTGGGTTGCATATCCCCAACATATCATGCGCACCCACATTGATAATAAACAGAATTTACAACATTTTAAAAGAGCACCTAAATAGTCTCTTGGTCAACCTTAACTACACAATACCATTTTTTGCTAGCTGTGTCCTCTATGCCTCACAGCACATTGCTATGAATTTTTCATTTTATCTAACTAAAAATTGGTTTCCTTTGGTGCTGCCTCATCCCCCACTTGCCCTTCTCTATTGTCACCATTGCATGCTATGTTTCTCCTGCTTTGACTGACTTGTTTGAATGAGCATAATGTCTGCCAGGTTCATCTGAGTTCTTGGGGGGGGGAAACCTGGCTTTCTTAATGTAAGTCTATATAGTATTCTCTTCTGTACATATAAAATGTTCCATCTGTTCAAATTCTTGGGTTCTTTCCAGAGCATGGGGGTTATGGAGCTTTAGTGAACATTGGGTTCTGGTGTCTTCATGTTCTTGATTTCAGTTCCCTTTCAGAGAAGCAAGGTTGGGTCTATAGTAGTTTCATTTTTAACTTTTCAAAGAATACTCGCTATGTAGTATTATCTCACTTTACATGCCCAATGGCACTGGACAAAGATGTTTCCTTCTTTCCATCCTTAGCATGGTTCTTAGGTTCTTAGAACCTGGGAGGTGCTGTCTTAGCATGGTTGTAGTTTGCATTTTCCTGATGGTGCATGCACTGAGTACCTTCTCACAAACCCCTTGGCCATTTGCCTTTCTTCAGATGAGTATCTCTGCCTGCTTTGTTTTAGGGCGCTTCATACATATTTTGAATATTAACCCCTTATCAGACAGACAGTTTGCACAAAGCTTGTTCTTGGTCTACAATCCAGTTAAGTACCATCTCAGGTCTCGGTTCAGAAGCTGTTGAATTCTATCAGGTGATCATTTACTATATGCCTGCTTGCTTCAACATCCCAACTTATAAAACTAATTCTATACTTAAAGTAGGACTGTTACAGAAACAGTATCTCATTCTCACTGTCCTTTGAAGTGCTGATGAGGCTTTTAGAGACGTGTGGGGTGTAAGGCATTGTTATAGCCCTAGAAATGGAAACTAGAATCACTCATTATTATACAAGGTAAATTATTACATCTGAGATTTTTTTCTGTCATCTGAAAAAACAAAGTTATTGTCAGTATCAGGCATATGGAAAAGGAAAAACTTGAGGAGCATGTATTATATGGGGAGACATCCACACTGGGGTGAAGCCAGGTCTGGCATGGGCCCAGGCCCACTTTGCCTATGGACAGCCACAGCTCATCCTGAAGGTGGCAGTGGTCTTCCATACAGAGTGACATGGACTTTGTTTGAAGGAGTCTGCAGTTCCAGAAATTATTTTTGGAAATTCTGAGATTTGGCAGCATGGGAATAAATGATTTTCTTAAATTGAAAACCCTGCTTTAATTGCAGTGACCACTGATTATTAACATTTCTCATATACCTGACAGGAAGCAGCCTAAGTGAGGGAATGTTCTGTTGTGGCTCACAGTTCAGGGGGATACAGTCCAATATGGCAGAGAAGGCATGGCACCAGGAGTTTAAGGCAGCTGGTCACATTGCCTTGGCAGTCCCAAAGCAGATTAAACAGGAATTGGGGCCTGCTCTAAAATCTCCCCAATGACCCACTTTCTCCAATGAATCTGTATCCTCTAAAGGTTACTAAACCTTTCAAGCCAGCATGACCAACTGGAGACCGAGTGTTCAGACAAGTGAGCCTATGGGGACATTACTTATTCACAAGTCAACAGCATGATAATACCTAATACATGTGTGACAATATGCTGACACAGGAGACAAAATGAAGTCCTGACTCCATGTAGCAGGTTGTAGCCTCACTGGATGTTGGAGAAGTGAACTCCCAGTGGTCTCCATTGGGGAGGGGTTGGGTACCTCTTGAGTACCAGAGAAATGCGTCACTTGAGCATCACATGGAAGGGATGTGCTCTTCTAGGCTTGACCACTGATGCTTCTTTTTGGCATTTTGCAGGTATATCATCCCCTCTTTACAGAAGTTGGATGCTGGGTTTTACCGCTGTGTGGTTCGGAACAGGATGGGAGCTCTCTTGCAGAGAAAATCAGAAGTTCAAGTGGCATGTACGTATGCAGTGCTCTCGATGCCCTTGCTCTTCTAGGCTTGACCACTGACCATTGCTTATGCAATGGCCTTAAGCAATGGATAGAGTTGCAGCAGCTGTGGGGAGGACCTATCTGTTTTGGCAATTGATACTTGTCCTTGGTTCCTCTAAAATAGCATGATATTAACTGGTGATGTAATTCAGTTGGTAGAATGTTCACCTATCTTGGATAATGTCCTATGTTCCAACCATAGCACCAAAGTGTGAGGTAGGGACAGGAGGATAAGAAATCCAAGATGACCCTTGGATACAGAGTGAGTTCAGTGCCAGGTGGAACAAGATGAGACACTGACCATAAATGAAAGAATGAATAAATAAAATAGAATTGTTGTCAAAGTTGGCATCGGGCTAGCTAAATATCTCAGTGGGTAATGTACTTGCCATGAAGCCTGATGAGCTCTTGAGTTCCTTCCCCAGGACACACATGGTGACAGAAAGGAGAGAATGAACTCTTTTAAGTTGTCCTCTGACCTTCACATACATCCTATGGCAAGAGCATGCTCATCTAAACATAAGCATAAACACTCACATAGACATATAGAAAATATAATTTTAAAAATCTAAAAGCAAACATTGATGCCCAGTTGAGATATTGCTTTTTTCCAGCTGAAAAGATTAGGATTTCCCAAACCTGTGGGAGGCAAAGAAATCGAGAAAGAGTCAAGAAAGATGGTCTGTATAAGCCAACTGCCCTTGGCTTGTTGGTATTGGGATTACAGATATTTTTAGAAAAAAATGTTGAACCCAGTTAAGGTCAGATTTCACTGCTTTTTCCCCATGATCTGCTAAGGGGCCATTTTTCTGCTCAGTAGATGTAGTTAGTCAAGTCCCAGCTATTATTGATGTAGCCATCTAGTCTATTAAGCAGATCCATTTTGGAGAATGAAACTTTTAAAAGAAGGCACCATCAAAATACAGGGACCCTGACTGTCACAAAGTCTTTAGGGGCAGGAGACCTGGCCTATGCACATGCCCCTTCCTTATGATAGGAAGTCTTCAAAGACTAGGATCTGTCTAGTGGACTGTCTGATTCAGTGTAGCTTGAGAACAATACCAAAACATCATCTTGTTTAAAAGTAAGCAAAAGAACATTCTGAAATTTTACATTATGGGATGCCCCAGGCTAGAGGCCACACTATAGTGTTTCTCTTCTGTTTTGTTTGTTTCAAGATTGCTGTTTCTAATTTTGTTCCCAGTTATGATCCGAAGCTTTATGTTAGCATATAAAATAACAAGTACCTATCTCACTTTCCTATTCATAATCATGATGACCCAGGGAGGTCCCATATTATACATGTTTGGCTATTGTTTAAGCCACTAGGAAGACATCAATCTTGCTGGTTTGTGAAGATGAAATCACCACCAAATCTGTCTATAGAATAATTGAGAACTTTTTATTCAATAGAAAAATTTAAAACATAATAAATAGAGTATGGATCAATACCCAAACCATAGCAGAGTAAGTTAAGAGCCTGGAATTGATTATAAAGCACTAAATTTTATTTATGAAGTTTGGAGTTTGCATAATCGTCCATACCCTTGTTCCCACCCTTTGTTTTTTACTCTTTCAGTTTGTGTGCACTTCCTTCACATTCAAATACACAAGGGCATTTTCCTACAGTGTTGCATAGCTCTTCCTTCTGTGCCTTCATAGCATGTCCTGGCACATATGAAATGGCTTTTAATGGTAAGCATTTCTTTCATGAAAAAACTTTAAATGAGATATATTTAATAACATATGGTGGCCAGGCATGGTTGGTGCACACCTTTAATCCCAGCACTCAGGAGGCAGATCTCTGTGAGTTCAAGGGCAGCCTGGTCTATGTAGTGATTCCCAGGCTAGGCAGGGTTACATAGTGAGACACTGCCTCAAAAACAAAGAATATATGGTGGCTAGGAGGATGGCTCAGTGAGTAAAGTGATTGCTACATAACAGTAAGGAACTGAGTTTGGATCCCAGCATGCACATACAATGCCAGAACCAGCCAGAGCTCTCGGGAGACAGATACAGCAGCATCCCTGAGGCTTGCTGGCCAGTCCAGCTAGCCAGTTTTCAACCTCCAGGTTCAGTGAGAGACAATGTCCCAAAAACCAGATCAGAGTTTGATCAAGATAGAGACTTGATCATCCTCTGGCCTCCATATTTATACACACACACACACACACACACACACACACACACACACACACACACACACACACACAAATATGGTGTGGCAATATCTCTGTTTATGTACATTGACTGTATCTGATCACAATATAGAAATTATTTTAAAAATTCAAAATAATAACTTAAAAAGCATTTCGTATCTATAGTTTAATGGCTGTGACCTCATTTTTTGGTTGTTTTAATCAATAGAACAAAGACTGACTTGCTTCAAACCATATCATCAGTGTGGGGGTACATAAAAGAATTCTCTGTGAACTCTCCAATGGTTCCCAAAGAACCAATGTGAGGGAGACTGTCACCCTAGAGATGAAGAGGTAGACCAGGAAACCCAGGTGGAGGAAGGTGGCCAGAAACATTGCAACACTGTAAAAACTGCTTCCTGGTGTCTGGGATGCCTTCCAGCAGTTTCTTTTAGTTTTACTATCAACTGTGAGCCACCATCCCATTACTGCATTGCAACAAAGGCCCGTGGCCTTGCTGATGAGGGTCCCAGTGGCTGTTTTAGAGGCACACTACTCTGCCCGTGCTTCTCCCATTGCTGCATCGGCACTTGTCTGCATTGCCATTCAGTCTCGCTTGTCACCTTGTTAAGTGTGGTAGCGGCACCAACTTCACTGTAAAATACAGTTATTTCCCTCTCTGACCCCTACTCCCCCACAAAAAATAGCTTGCTCTGGAACTTAAACGTCCAATTTTTCTCTGCAGATATGGGGAATTTCATGGATACAGACCAGAGGAAAACAGTTTCTCAAGGACATGCAGCGCTTCTAAACTTAGTGCCCATCATCAGCTGCCCCAGACCGCAAGTGACGTGGTTTAGAGAAGGACACAAGATTATTCCAAGCAGCAGAATGTAAGTTTTTCTGAACATGGACGCAATTCATTACACGTCACTGTACCATGCGCTTCATAAGTGAAATTATGACTAAGTGACCAGCAAATGGAAAGTCTCATTTAGTGTGGAAGCTTCCTCAGTCCTTAATGAACAGCTGTTTTACCGCCAGCTTGTCTATTTTTAAGCAGCTTAAGCGAGTGGCCTTGTGTTGTTACTTTCCATATGTTGTATGCCCTGAACCTAAGGTTTCCTCTCCATCCTAAAGCCCATTCTCTCTGGTTTTGAAAACACTTCACTGCTGTCACCCCTGAATTGTGTGTAAGCCTGGCGTTTGCTTAAAACAGCCCTGGGGTTCCCCCACGTCCCCTTGAGCCTCATGCTTGATGCTCCTTTTGTGACGATAAAGTGCTAATTACTGCTTATTTCTCTTTATCTTTTCATTCTTCCAAGGCAGTTTTATTTCCTTTTGTCCAATTAGTGGCTCGCCCATCTATTGCTAATCATACTGTGAGCAGTTAAGCCCTATCCCAAGGTCTTCCTGCATGCCCCACACTGAAGATATATGTTGAAGACATGTTTTGTCCATTTGGAGCTTTAAGTGATTAAAAAGAACATTTAGATATGTATTTCTTTTTATCTGAGGGGGTATATGTGGAGATCAAAGGATAACCTTGCAGGGCAGGGGTGGTCCTCTCCTTCCATCTTGTTTGAGACACAGTCTTGTTTGCCACCGCGTATACCAGGCTAGCCCATGAGCTGTCTTCATCCCCCATCTCAGGAGGAAGTACTGGAATTATAGGCACATGCTCTGTACTCAGCTTCACTTTGGTCCTGGGGGTCTGAACTCAGGCCCTCACGTTTGTGAGGCAATCACTTTATTCACTAGTTGTCTCCCTGGTCCTTTATATGTATTACTTAAGTGATCAGCTTACAATCACATTAAAGATGATATTGCAAAGACAAAAACTTGAAGGATAAAAATTTCCAAAAGAATCATGGGATGCTATGTGCTTGGGGGTAAAAGTCAAATATTTATGCTGCCAAGTGGTTGCTCACAGATAGAAAAATGCATGAGGGAAAAAGTTCTTGGTTCAGTTTTTGGAAAGGATGTGTCTGAGACATTTGCTGAGTTGGTTTCAGATGAAATATAAAGTTAACTATGAGCTACACACCCACTTCCCCACTGAGCAGAGCATCGTGGACCTGCCTCTCTAAGCCCAATGGACCCACTATCCCACCTGGACTCTGAACCCTGCATGGGCCTGCTTACCAAATGTTTCTATTTTGGTAGCCAGAAACAGGAGAAAAATAGAAATACATGTAACATCCATATTTCAGAATTCTTGTTAAAAATACCCATTACTTTAAATGGCATGTCTGCTATGCCTTTTTCTGTATTTGAAGTTCCTTGGATATTCACCTTTGTATTGATTCCAATCATAACAGAGGCCTCTTAGGATTGGGTGAAACAAAAAGGAAGGATCGATATCTCATTGCTGTGGGAGACTGTTTTGTGGAGCAGAAGGCTGCTGAAATGCAGTCAGGCATAAATGTTCTGGGAGGGTCCAGTGTGGAGCATGGGAAGGTGGGTGGAGTTAGGGTAAATCCTGGTGTAGTGAGAGCACTGGGATTTGGAAGGTAGGCTGCATCAGGCTTCTTCTCAGACATGGGACTTGTCATATGAAGGGCTAGGAATTTGCGGTGCTGGGATCATGTTAATGCACTTGGTATATGCATCTTGGTTCACGTGTCAACTGTGTGAACCAGCTGTGCTACCTTCATTCAGAGTATGAAAGGGTGACCATCGAAATAACTCTTAATTCTTATGTGATAACTCTTAATTTCATGAGCTTTTTTTCTTCAACTTGCAGATTCATGCTAAAGACTATTGAATTCCTAACGAGCTAACAAAATGACAGTGCGATTAGAGTTTGAACACAGTGTCCCATCAAATAAATGGTCTGCTTGCATGCATAAAACTATTGATATACCTCCAGCCTTGGCAGTTGGTGCATACCTTGTCTTAAAGAGGGGAGATGAGGCTGATTATGAATATTTACACTTCTACAAGGTCCTTTAGTTTTGTATTTTCCACCTCATCATCGCCCCACATTTCCTAAGTGCCTGCTGTGTGGGATGTCATAAATCAGTGCATGTGGGCTGTTCTCCAACAGTTTATACACTGTTCCAAGATATATTGCTTCTAAGAAACTTCTACTTCAGACCCAGGTGACTGCACACAGATCTCGGAGGGCAGCAGACCTTCTCCATACCACCAACGCTGCTTCTGAGATCTAGAATAATCAACCCAAGTGCATCACACACCAAGCACAGGTCAAGCACCCACGCCTGCCTCCAGCCTCTGTATGTGAGGTCCCTTCCTAGGGACCTTTTCTGTTGAGGAGGATCCTAGCCTCCCCCTCTCTTTATAACTTTATCTTCTAACCTTTAAAAGTTGACCTTTGGACTTACAATCAAGTGAATTTTTTTTTCTTTTAAAAAGAAACAGAAGCTCTGATGTTTCTAAACTTGAAAAATTAAATAGCCTATTAATAATCCTAGCAGCTATTATTTATTGAGTACCTACTTGAAGCATATCTTCTGTAATCCTCAGAATTGCCTTCTGGGGCACTTATAATTAGCTCCACTTACAGCTATCAGAACTGAAGTTTAGAGGTACTAACTAACCCCAGGGCACACAGCTGGCAGGCTGCAGGAGTAGGACTGAAGCCTGGCTTCTGACTCCAGAGCCCATGTTTGCCTCCCTGTCAAGCTTCTTCTCCTGTTTGCTTTAGCTGATGAACTTGCCTCATGCTTTTGATCATTTCTCATGGCTTCAGGTGTTTTTCCTCATTTATTTAGAAGCCCAGCTTTCAGTCTGAAATAACACAGGCTTGTGTGGGTTTGGGTAGAGGTGGTAAGAAGTGTCAAATATAAATAAAGTTCAAAATTAGAATTTTGAGGATTTCCTTTTGGATTGGATGTGAGATATATAAGAAATGGAGAGAGGCATGGGCAGAGCTTAGTATCTGGGGCCTGATCAGCTGGCCCGAAGTGGACAGAAAATTTTAGGAGAAGCAGGTTAGCATGTGTGCTTTTGTATGTGTGCTGCTCTCTCTCTCTCTCTCTCTCTCTCTCTCTCTCTCTCTCTCTCTCTGTGTGTGTGTGTGTGTGTGTGTGTGTGTGTGTGTGTGTGTGTGTGTGTGTGTTCTGAGATGGTAGTGATGTCTTCAATTCTTTTTTGGGCAAGTTATGTTTGGACAAGTGCAGCCAGTGACTAGATAGTTACATATATCAGATTCAAGGTCAGTAGAGAGGTCTTTGTTGAACTTGGCCTATTAATCTCCTTGCCTATTTGCAAACCTATGAAACACATGGAGCATTAGGCCAAGACCCAGAGAGTTGCAGTGTATTTGCCAATGCTCTTGCCTGCCACACAGGTTGACTTTGGTTTTTAAATGTTTTGCATAGAGAAATTTTATTTTGATAAACACAGAATGGCAGAGGAAAGCATTCTGCAGTAACCAAGACCTGTACCTAAGGCCTATGGAGCACGGGGAAAACCAGTGGCTTAATGGCCTTCCAAGGACATCCAAGCCTTAGCTCCTAGAGCCTGTGGCTGCTGTGTGCCCTAATGCTGGAAGTTCCTTTCTTTACCTTGTCCTGTGGCTTTAACCATGAGATTCCCATTCCAGAATCTATGACCTGTGCCTTCCAGGGAACTATGGTCTCATTTCCCCCAGCTTAGCTACCCATCTCTCCTGTTACACAGGAGATGGAGGTAGCCAATAGGGTTCATTGTTACCATCTTTCAGTGGTCCACTTTTGAGTGTGGGGCTCTTTACAGCATCCTCTTCAGACTGATGGTTTTGGTCAGAACTGTGGTAGTAGAGGAGACATTAGATTAGCAGCCCAGTTAGTTTATCTGTGTTAATTCTTCCTGCCTGTAGGTCCTGTCTATTTGGGGTGTTTCCTAATCACATCTGAGTGATGTCCACCAGGAGCATATTTCTTTCCATAACTGTATGGCCTTGTATATAAGGCAGAGGTACAATCTTGGAGGGCTGAATGGATGGGTAGTTGTCAAGATATGTCAGGTGGCATCTGCACTTCCCCACCAGAAGGGAAATGAAGGAAAAGCAACACACTGCACAGAAAATGACTGTTGACACAGAAAAACATCTTGGAAAGGCAAATGATGTTTTGAAAGCACTGAGGGTAAGTTATACTGAGAAATTTGAATAGATGATTATGGGTTTTATGTATCTGAGAAGATAAAAATATTGCATGTTTATTCTTCTGATTTACTGGATCCAAACAGTTAATTTGCTGTCTTCACATGTCAGGGTTGAAGGCAGCTTTGTCTTATTAATGTAGTCTAAGTTGAAAACAGAAAGTTATCCCGGCTTAGATCTATTTTTGTTCTTTTCTTTTATTTCTCAAGCTTTGAAATGTGAGTGTGGATGCCATGCAGCATTTCTCTTACCCCCAGGAGGTAATTCATGCCGGCAGTTATCAGATTAGGACGCAAAAACTTGGTGTGTACAGTGCCATTCTTTTGCTTAATTGCAGGTTTTTTTGTGCTCAGATTGCATCCTGTCGTCTACCTGACAGGAATGTGTGAATACAAGCATTCTTGCACATGTTTTCCTGGAAATGTGAAGTTTATAGATTGAATATTTCAAAGCTTTAGTCGGCTTTGAGATAGATGGCTCGTCAGTAACGATCTGGACTGTGAAGTATGGGCAATAAACAACATCCCAGGTGACTTACAAACAGCCTGGCTCATAATTGTCCATGCTTAAATACTCAAGCATCCATTAACTTATTACCATTTCATTTCTGCTGCTCCAAGAAAGATCTGTTGAAATTAGCACTTGTGTTGGTAGCCACAACTCAATCCTTGCGTGAAGTAGAGCTGGTTGTAATAATATTTTTATAGTTAACCGAGCTTTCAAGATAATGTGCTTTAAAATTTTTTATATTATATTTTATGGGCATTTTGTGAGTGTTTATAGTACATATCTATATGTGTGAAGTGAGCCTTAGTATGAGTAAAACTGGCTAGAATATGGGGGTTCTGGCCCAGCTTCCAGTTTTGGCCAAGTTACTTTTCTCCCCTTTACCCTATTGTTTCTTGTTAAAAAAATATTAGGAAAGTGCAGGCAAGTGTTTGAAATGGCATCTAAAGTGCTGCCATTGATGGGGCCTTTTTCCTGTGTGGGAACATGTAGGAATGGATGCTAAGAGGATGTGACCAAGGAGGGACAAACAGAGTATGGATCTAAGGATAAGGCTCCTTTGAATTGTGTGTTGGTGTTTGGGGCTGTTCCCTCGCTTGAAAATGTGCTTTCTTTGCAGGCATGAGAACCTGGGTTCAAGCCCCAGAATGCACATTAGAAAACTAAAAAGAGGCATGGTGGCATGTTCTTGTCATCCTTGTGCTGGGTAGGTAGAGACAGGAAGGTCCTTGGAGCTCACTAGCTGTCAAGCCTAGCCTACTTGGAGAGTTCCAGGCCAGTGAGAAACCCTGTCTCAAAGAGCAATGTGAACAACTTTTAAGTATCATCACCAAAGGCCGTCCGTCCTTTGGTCTTCACATACATTTGTGACACTCATCTATCTGCATATGCACACATATACAAACTAAATGTCAGCCACTTTTAGTTATAATTTGTATGCCATAAAATGCACAGGTTTCCAGTACATCAGTGGGTGAATTTTTGCAACTGTGCCCACAGATGTAATCTCCCCCCTCACAGTGGAGAGAGCCTCGCATGCTTTTTCCTCCAGCTCCTCTCCCCAACTAATTTAATTACCATAGATTAGTGATTGTTTCTTATTCTAGACTTCCATATAAATGGGATCATTGAATATGAAGTCCTTTGTGTCTGCCTTCATTCATTCAACCTAATTTCTATGATAGTCTCAATATGACATTTAATAATAATAATAATTAGCAATTTTGGAGTTGCCAGGCAGTGTTTTAAGTGTTTTATTTATAATGACTCATTTAATCTTCACAGCAGCCAGTGAGTGGGGACTGCGATTATCCTGGATTTACTGGTGAGAATAAAGGCAGACAGAGGCCAATAGCCAGGCAGTGCTGGCACTGTGGGATTGCAGAGTCACCCCTGTGTGCTGTGCTGTCTTCTCAGGGCGATGTCTGCAGCTGAGGAGCACCAGCCATGCTCAGATCTAAAGGATATATGTTCTAGGCAGAGGCCACATGCAGGGAGTAGCTTGATATGTTTGCTGAAGTGTCTATGCTGTGCTAAAGTCAGTTGTGAGAAAGGAACAGGCAAAGATAGAGAGGAGACCCCCATGGAGACCAAAATCTGGAAATAAGTAATAATTGTATTCTATATACAGTAGGAAGTCCTTGAAACAGGAGCCCTCCTAGTTCAGAAAAAAAATCTGTGTAACATGAAATATAGTATTTTAACCATTTATTTATTCATGTACCTGTATATGGTGTGTGTGTGTGTGTGTGTGTGTGTGTGTGTGTGTGTGTGTGTGTGTGTGTGTTTGATGTATATGCACATGTTTGAGGCTACCTGGGCAGCAGCCAGATGAGAATATCATGTGTCCTGTTCTATCAGTCTCCACCTTATTCCCCTGAGCCAGGGTCTCCCATTGAACATGGAGCTAGGCTGATGGCTAGCAAGGCCTCAGCAATCCTCCTGTCTCTACATTACCAGCACTGGGGTTACAGTTGTTCCCATGGCCTTGCCCAACTTTTCCATAGGTGCTAAGAACCTGAACCCAGATCTTCATTCATATATGGAAAGTGCTCTTAAACACAGAGCCATCTCCCCAAACTGTTATGGCTATTCTCACTACAGCTCAGTGGTATCAAGAATGTTCACACTGTTGGCCAGCCACCACCTTTTTACACCTCTAGATTCTTCGCTTTGTAAACTCTAGCATCTTGTGCTTGTAAAACGTCAGATCTTTCTCCACAACACTGCCATCCTACCTCTCATCTCTACAAACTTGGAGTACTTTGTGATGACTTCGGATCACAAGCAGTTGTAACAACTAATAGAGGGCGACCCACATTGCTCTTCAACCAGTTTCCAAAAATGCTAATCTTTTATAAAACAAGTGTGTCATCCCAGCCAGGATACTGGCACAGATCCAGTACATTCCTGGGTACATGATGTGTGAATGGAATCTCATGCACATAGTCTTCTGGACTTGACTTTTGTCATTCAGCAGATTCTCTGCTTCATCAGGACTGTCACTATGTGAATGATTGGTTGCTATTGTTGTGTATGAGTGCTGTGTGGAGGCACCAACATTTGTCCGATCATTGCTGTGTTAAAGATATCCTGGTTGGTGCCATTATGAGTACAGTCTGTGGAGACTCTTGCATGAGTTTTTTGGTGAACGTGAGACTTACATTTGCTGGGACAGATACCCAGGTGCTAGTCGCATGTTCCAGTTTTGGTTTTGTTTTTAAAGTGGTATCAGTCACTTTTCCAGAGTGGCTGTTCCATTTTGTATTGACACCAGTAATAAATGCATAGTTTCTCTGCTTCCTACTGGCATACAGTGTTGTCCCCACTTTATGTTTTGCTTTGTCCATCCTGATAGATGTCTAGTGATATCTTATTGGTGTTTTTTTCCTCCCTTCATTGAGTTTTTCATTTTCATCTCTCCCAGTGGTGAATGATGTTGGCCATGTCTTCAAGTTGCTAATTTTTTTAAAAAAAGGATTCAAACTCCTTGCAGTGCAAAATGTTTTCATCTGTTTTAAAAGTCAACTGAAGGAATGAAAAAAAAAAAAGAACAGAGTCTAAGCAGCTAAACTGAGAGAGATTGTTCTGGTAGATCTGAGGCAAACACTCAGATTAAACAAAGAGATACAACTATAGATACTATGTAAGGGAGATTATATAAGATATGGAGAGTGGAGTACCCAATCGACACCTAGGAAATTCCAGAAGGAACAGAGAGAGTGGGGGTGGTGTTGGGAGAGATCACTGCTATAATAGTTCCTAAAATGAATACTCTCCAGAGACAAGAAGTCAAATAAACCTCAAGAGGGACAGATACAAGTTCAAGCCTAGGCACACTGTGGTTTAGCTGTAGAACTTCAAGGCATAGGCCTTAAAAGCAGCCATATTCTGAATAGAGCCACTATTAGAAGCAAAGTAAGGGAGGAGACAATGTCTAATGCCTCCAGGGATCCAACTGACTCCGTGGTGCAATAGCATCATACATAGATGCTACAGCCAGACAAGCTAGCCTTCAAAGGTGAAGAGGGATGGAAGACCAAGACCATAGAGTCCTACAGTAGCCAAGCAGCCTGCAAAGGGGAGGTCTTTAAGATATGACTTTGCCCAAAGACTTAGGACTGAGTTTGAGGGTGAATACTAAATCTTGAAGGAAATACACCATCAGAAATGTCAGTCTCCACTTTAATATTTTCTATACGTTAGAAATAGTGAATAATTTAAGAATATATATGTAAAAAAATACAGTGGGTATAGCAAGTTGAGATGGCTTTGGGGTTCCTTACTGTGACATTCTCAGAGAGCAACTACTGTCCACAGTGGGTATACCAGGCAAGGGACTTGGTAATTTTGTTTTGTTGTAGTGTGATATATGTGTGCTATGATGTTTATGGGAGCATGTGTACACATACACGTGTGCTCACAAGGCCAGAGTGGGATGCTGGGTTCCTGCTCTGTCACCCTCTGCTTTATTCTTTTGAGACAAGGTCTCACTGAACCTGGGGATGTATTTTTTCTTTTTTTTTTTTTTCTAGGCTGGAGATCCTCCTGTCTCCAACCTCTATAGTACTGGGCTTGTGTGCAGTCACACCGGGGTTTTTGCATAGTTGCTGGGAGTTAGAACTCAAGGCCTCATGCATGTGCTCTCGCCCACTTAGCTACCCCTCCACCCAGACCAGGGGTTTTTCTTTAAGGTGAGGAATCCCAGAGGCCCTCTGCGTACCAGTAAAAATCAACTGGCAAAGGGATGGTGTGCAGAGTGTGACAGGGGAGCAAAGTCCTCAGAGAGATGTGGGCTGTATTGCTCTCACCCAGCCTGCCTCCAGTGGTCTGTCTGTGCTTTAGAACCTCTGCTGTGTGGTGAGAGGTAGCCAGGTCCCAGAAGATTCCTATTCTCTTACAGACTGCCAGGCAATGTGACAGAGGGTTTCTTTAAACACCAGTGGATCAGATTGTGGGCTCTACCTAGAAGTGGATGCATTCTTAAATGTGAGGTCTGCCTCATCCCAAATGCATAGGGAATAATGGAGGGTGTTGGGTCTCCTTTGGTGAGCAGCTGATGTGGTCGGTCACATTCGGGGAGCCATCCCTGTGCAAACGGATCAGCATGGGGAGGGTTGCTCTTCAGTGGCTTGGTTCCATTTGAGTTGGCAATGTAGTGTTTAACTTTAATGACAAGAGTTTAATATTCTATGTAGTGATTTTTCATTTGAAATAAAATGCCACTTCATTTTACGGGAGCAGATCTAGTGACAATAATGCATTTCTTTACAAATATTAGCCTATTATACATCTTAAGTCAGTTGCACATAATTGCATTTCACCAACTCCACATAATACTTTAATTAAAACTAGGATAATTAAAATACAGTTTTAATGAGCAATAAATTCTACAGTTGCCAAGCCTGGAATGTATTAGTTGAATCACACCTTTCTCTCTTTGAGCTCTTAAATTTGTGTCTGCATTATGTTTTGACATGCCGACAATCATAAGCAAGAGACCTTTATAAATGCATATAATAGTATGTCCTAGGAAATAATGCTTCCTTATGGCTGTCTTATCTTGTATATACTCCTTACATATCATTAGTTATTTATGCTAACTCTAATCCCTTGAGGCAAAGAAAAGGTTCCCTTTGTCTTTAAAGACTCAACAACTTAGTACAGTGGGCATTCATTTCACCAACAAGTATTTTTTGAGTGAATAAATAGTAGCAGATGGTTCCATCTAGGGAGATGTACTGTGTAGTGGCTAGTGTTCACTATCACCCTTACAGAATCTGGAGACTCCTTAGAGGTGGGCCTCTGGGCAAGCCATTGGGTGATTCTCTTACTGTGATAATTGATATGGGAAGAAGTATCTTAAAAGGGAGAGCGCATTCCTTGGGTACAGCACCTGGCCTGTGTAAAGTGGGGGAAGTGAACTGAGCATTCATTTTCTCTCTCTGTTTCTTGACTGTGGATGTGATGTGATCAGCTTCCCCAACTCTTGCCACTGTGCCTTCTATACCATGCTAGATTATAACCTGAACAGTGAGCCCAAACAAACCCTCTTTCTCTTAGGCTTTTGATGGGATACTTTTCAAGATGTAAAGAAAGGAAGGCAGACTAGGACACAGGGCACTCAGGGTTCAGTCTTAGCCCTGACACTTACTGGCTGTGTGACACTGGGCAAATCAATGAACTAATCTCAATAAAGAGGAGATAGTGACAAATCTTATACAGATGGTCATGTTATTCTGCCACCCTCATGGGATTAGGGATGGGAAGATGGCAGAGAATGTAATGGAAGGTGTGCAATCCCAGTCCAGCCTGCAACGTGAACTTGATGTAGTGGAGATGCTATTGCAAAGCTTACCTCTGGAAATAGCACAGTGTGTCTTAGTTGTTGTTCTGTTGCTGTAAAGAGACACTGTGGCCAAGGCAACTCATAAAAGAAAGCATTTAATTGGGGTATTGCTTACCTCTTTAGATGATTAGTCCATGATTATCAAGGCAGGAAGCAAACAGGCAGCACAGGCATGGTGCTGGAGCAGTAGCTGAGAGCTTTCCATCCTAATCCACAGGCAGCAGGCAGAGAGAGAAAGTGGGCCTGGTATGGCCTTTTAAAACCTCAAAGCCCACCCAGTGACATCTTCAAAGAGGCCATACTTACCCCAGCAAGGCCACACCTCCTAATTCTTTCCAGTTCTGAGGACCAAACATTCAAACATATAAAACTATGGGGAGCATTTTCATCCAAGCCACCATACATACATTCACACTAGAGTCTAGTCATTTGGAAATTTTTTTTTGTAGGTCATTTCTGCCTAACGAATTTTCAACCCTAGGTTCATGGCACCTGTAATGCAGGCTACAGGGAGATCTGTCCCCTTCCTTTCCTTTTCCCTTCTATACCAAATGCAATGTCCCCAGGAAGTCCAATCCAGTCTTCCTATGGGTGGGTAATTAGGGAGGCATGGTGATTGTGGGGTCCATGTGCACTTCATACTGCTCATGATTTTCATCTGCATCTCATTTGGAATATCAGTGCCATATTATCTGCCCCTGGCTCTTCATTCCTTCCTTCGCTTATTTATAAAATATCTAACTGTGCTTATATCGTCAGTGAAAAGTGAACCCTTGAAATGCCAAGTTCCTTAAGTGGTAGGTGTGCTTCAACCCTGGCTGAGGCGGAATGGCCAGAGGAAGAAGTGGGGAAGGATTTGTAATGCTGTCCCAGCTGAACACAGACCAAGGTTGGTCCCTCACCACAGCTTTTGGCTACAGTTTCTATGCATATCCAAGAGAGTCAAGTCTGAGACTTGATCTGTACTTACACTTTGATGATGCTTCACCATACAAAGAGGTATCTGTTCTCATCTGGTCTTATCCCAGGGTCTTTGGACAGAAATTTTGGGTACCCACACTGAGTTCTTCCAGCTGTGCTCAGAGCTCAAGAAGAACTATAAAATGTGTCTCCCATCCCAGAGAATTGGTCCCTTCTGGGTCCAGGCTTCCTTGGATGGCAAAGAAAAAGGCAGCAAGGCATGTGAAAGGGGCACACCTGAGTTAGCTGGAGGAGCTACTCCTGTTGGCATCCTGCGTACAGGACAGGTGCCCACTGGGGAGAGTCCTTAGAAGTGAGGCACATCACTGATGGGAAGGGGAAGGAAAGGAAGTTGCTGAGGAGCAGGAAAGAGGCAGTAGTACCCTAGATTAGAGCAGGAAGGGCAACCATAAGAACAGGCTGTCCTGCTTCATCACTTCTTGAGTGTTCTGATGGCTATGTTGTATACATAGAATGAGATTCCACCAGTCTAGTGAAAGCCTGATGTGAACACAGTTGGCCATCTGTTGGCCCAGGCTACGATGAGGGTTGGAGAGAGCTGGCTCTCCTTGGGAGGATGAGCGCTTGGGAACCAGGCTGAGTTATATGCAGCCCATGCAAATAATGTGGAGACATAGACATTCTTATCTTCCTGCGGGGCTGCTCTCAATCTTCCTGGCAGGCTAGTAAAGAAAGCAGACCCAGGCTTATCACACCAATTTTGTGGATGACAGCATGTGGGAGAGAGGAGCTAAGTGATTTAAAGTCAAATAATACGTGAATGAAAGCACTGAGGATGGACTTCAACCTGTGAGTGACACTTCTCTGATCATTATTTTGTGACTACTCCTGGCAAAATTGATCTCAGCTTGATCATCAGGGTGGTGAGGTAACAAAAGGGTCCTGTGCTCATCTTGGCTTTTGCATTCATGGTACCACATGCAGTCAGGTCTCTCTGAAATTCCAAGAGGCTCTTGCCAACCTAGTAGGGCTTTGGTTTCTGCATGTGATAATCGGAAACCATGGCAGATGGAAGGGGTTTGTGAATTACAAAGTGTCATATCCATACAATCTCTGATCCTTTTGTCCTGAGGGCTCATTCTTTGCTATAGTCAGAGCTGACCAAAGCCTAGTTAGATGTAATTGCTGCAGTATCTGCTTCCCAGTGACAGTCCTTGATGTCAAGGTCATCATTCCATAGGCCAGCTCAGTAGTAAGTTCTGTGCATGGAAAGATCAAGAGAAAGATTCTAGTGTCTCTAGGATGTTCTCTCGTGTTGATGCAACTTCTCTCTTTTATGTGGGAAAACGTAATGAAGTTCAATATTTCTATTCAAAGGCCCTGGCTAAGACCAGACATCCCCAGCTATGATATGTGGGTATCATCCCATTGTAACTCAACTCATGAAATCTTTATTTGTTTCATTTCCTTAGAGCATGTATATGTGTGCACACCTGTGTGCACTTGTCACAGTGACTGTATAGGGGTCATACGACAGTGACAGTGTCAGGTGTCAGTTCTCTCCTTCTACCTTGCTTGAGGCAAGGTCTCTTTTACTCTTACTATTTTTGCATACCAGGCTAACTGGCCCTTGAGCTGTTAGGGATTCTCCTGCCTCTACCTCCCATCTTGCTGAAAGAGCTCTGGAATCACAGACATGCATCTAGCTTTTACATGCATTCCAGAATTCCAAACTCAGGTCCTCACCCTTACACAACAAGTACTTTGACCACTGGACCATCTCCTCAGCCCTGTATTTAAAAAAAATAACTGCCTCATTAAGATTGAACTGCCTACCATAAAATTCTTCTAGCCCAGCGATCCAAGCCAATGTCTTTAGTGTGTCTACAGGTCTGGGCAACTCTCATCACAATCAGAACATTCTGTCACTCCAAGAAAGCCCAGACCCATTTGTCATCATTCCCATTCTTCTTTCTTCCCTGGTCTGGCCACCACTTATTTTCTTTCTGTCTCTGTGGATTTGTCTATTCTAGACATCTAATACAAAAGGAATCATACCCTCTGTAGCCTTTGGCTCCGTGCATGGCCTGAATGCAGCAGTTATTCCTCTCCTCTTGCCCTTTCCTGATCATCACCACATATTTCACATGGTGGTTTTTTAAATGTACTTTTCCTTTGTCTCTAAGTTCTACAAGGTAAAGGGAAAGTATTCTTTCTTCAGAAAAAAAAAATGTTTGCCAGATGCCTCTTTTATGTCAGCCACTCTGGTTAGTTCTGGTGTGATGTCCAACTGGTTTCTGTGCTGAGTTCCTCCAAGTCTGCTAATGGTAAACTGACAAAACTTCTGTGATGAGAAGACAAAACACTTGTGCCAAAGCTCAAAGAAGAGTCAGTTGGCAACATGAAGAGATAGGATGGGCAGCCATGGTGATAGGTCTGTCTGTGGAGAACTGGTCTTGCAAGCATGAGTTTGATCTCAAGAGGGTAAAGTTAGGCATGCTGGCTAAGGGTGTAGGAAGAGCCTGCAGGGAACTTGGGTGACTGCCATACTCTGGGGTAGATGTCCCAAAGGGAGATCAGCAGGGACAGGTCACAAGTTGATGGCAACGGGTTTGGATTGACTCCAACTACCGTGGTGGGTTTTAAGTTACATTGTGTGACCCCATTTATGCAGACCTGGTTGACATGTGAAGAGCAAACAGAAAGGGGAAAGAAACTGAGAACCCTAAGGAAGCTCTTTAATGTGTCCTAGTGAGGGCACTGTGACTAGTTAAGGCAGCACAGAAGAACTGGATAAGAAAGGACACACAAAAACTGCAGTTCCTAATGGAGTTGTAGGTCTTGAACATGGGTAGGGCAGATGGTACAGTCAGGATGTTTGGTGTTCGCTTCAGCTCTTGGGTGCAAGAGTACTAAAATGACAGCAGCAGAACTGTTTGAAACATTTCAAGTCTGAACTCCTCTTGCACAGTCTGGGTATAAAGATCAACTATAAGTTTGTATGTACAGAAGCCTTTAACTTCCAGGCAAGATGGGGGTGGAGATTGGAACTGAGAACTGGCCATGGAGAGGTGGCATTTAGTTGTTTTGGGTTTTGCCTTTGAGGCTATGTTTGAGACTTCATAGTGTGGCTGAAGATGATCTTGAACTCCTGAACATCCTCCTCCTAACTCCTGAGTGTCCAAATTACAGGCACTGGACCATTATGCTGGGTTTATGGGTGAAACCCAGGGCTTCCTACATGTTAGATACCTCCACTACCAACTGAGAGACAGCCCTGTTTATACCATAGATCGTTGGAAGTGGTATCTAAAAGTTTGTGAGTGGATAAGCTCTTCTAGGGAGACAGATTCTGAAAAGGAGAAATGAGTACTGAGAACTACTTACCCCTAGAGCTAGTGGAGGGAATAAGTCCAGAAAGGGATGGTAGAAAGAGAAGAAGTGCCATTGGAGCCTCCTGCCACAGAGTCACTAAGGGTACTCCCCACTCCATTCCAACCCACAAGTCATCGGTTCAGCAAGATGCAGATTCCTGCACAGACTAAATCAGGAAGAAACTGGGCAAATATGAGGAGCAGAAGGAAGGGAGGAAGAAGTATGGCGGGACCTGTCTGTCTGTACAGCTCTCATCATCCTGGGCTGAGACCACAAGTCCTGGTCTTAGCCCTGCATACATGTGGGGAAAGAGTCCAACTTTACCCTTCACTTTAGCCATAAATTAGAAGACAGATTAGAAAGTTAAACATCAGACAAACTCAGCAGTGGGAGTTCGCGCATCCCCCTGGATGATTTTTCTTCCTTTTAGTGCTTGGTCTTTATCAGAGCTGACGGGCTTGCACTGTTCTTACCTTGGGAAGTTATAAATGAGGAGCCATCCCTAGAACTTATTTATCTTTGAGAGCATGAATCTTTCCTTCTTCAGTCTCGACTTGCCCATTCATTATTACGCAAGGTAAATTATTACATCTGAGAGATGAATCATGTCCGTTGGTGATGTGCACCATTTATTTTTCTTACAGGTAAGGGCTGTGTTTTAATGTGTAAAGCAATTTTGAGAATTACCTATGCTGAGTAGTTTAGAAGTACTTAGAAGTCACCTATATGGACTCCGTTTGTGTTCATGAGATTGTAATTCCTGTTTTCATTATAGACCATTGATAGGAAACCATCATTGCCTAGTACAATGGTCTATGTTACCACCCAGCCTTGCTTGCAGAGTTCAGTGTCACATCTGAAAACTCACATCATTGCAAGGACTTTGATAATTCACTGTAAATAATTTAATTTGCTTTTTTGCTTTTAAAATGGATGTATTGAAGAAATTGTGACTGGATATGGGTGTATACAAAGTTAAATAAGACACAGTTTAAGAATTTCATCAGAGGAAAGGAATTTTAGATAGGACTTGTGGTTAATTAAAGTGAGAGGAAAGGAGGCCCTGGCATCCTGCCGTTGGCTTGTCTCTGATTCTTGGCTGTGAGGGAAGGTCTAGTTACTTAGTGTTTGGTCTTCATCTCACACTCTGGGTGAATTTTAATAAACGGCACACGCCCTGGCTATGGCTTGTTATGTCTTTGATCTAATGATGAAATAATGAATGGTGGCAAGTGTAGAATTTTTTGAAAAGCATCTACTAACTGAAACTAAGACATTCTAAATTCTTGATGGGAAATTCCCCTTGGTTTAGTAATTTCTCCTACTTTATTTTTCTTAACATCTCTAGGAATAGACAACAGGTTGTCTTAGCTTCCTTTTCTGCTGTGGTGATAAAACACTGTCTTCTAAGCAATTTAAGTGGGGAAAGGGTTTATTTGAGCTTACAGTCCAAGGTGATAATCTCTCATTGTAAGAAGTCATAGGCATGAGCTTAAGTCATTGCATCTGTAATGAAGAAGCAGAGGTTGATGGCTGAACAAGCTGGAGCTCAGCTCACTTTCACCATCTTTACAGTCTAGAATCACCTTGCTTAGGGAATAGCTCCACCAACAGTGAGCAGGTCTTCCTGCCTGAAACTGAGATAGAATTCTCCAGAGACAGGCCCAGATGACCATCTCCCAGTTGATTCTAGAGTCTGCAAAGGTGAAAATTAACTCTGATGGCTGTTCTTGGTTTTGACAACTTGACTACACCTGGAATGAACTGAAACCCAAGTAGCTGGGTATAACTGTGAGGGATTTTTTTCTTAATTAAGTCCTTGGAAATAGGAAGATACACCTTTAATCCAGATATTTTGAGATGGGAAGATCCACCTTTAATCTGTGCCAAACCTTCTGCGGGCAGCCCTACATAAAGGACATGCAAGAGTCTTGTTCTCTTTGCCTGCTTACTCTCCCTCTTGCTAGAAGGTCTATGTCTTCACTGGTATTAGATCTTCCTTCTTTCGGATTCTGGTATATACTGAACACCAGCTGAGATACCCAGCCTTGTGGACTGAACAACTACTAGATTCTTGGATTGTACATTCATAGGCAGCCATTATTGGATTAACTGTACCACAGCTTATAAGTAATTGTAACAAAGCTCCCTTATATGTGTGTGTATAATATATGTATTATGTATACACATATATAAAGGGGATGCATACATATATGTATATGTTCATTCTATAAGTTCTGTTCCTCTAGAGAACACTGACTAATACAAACACTAAAAGTTATACTGATAAAATTTGAAAATAAGTGTACAATAGAAACTATGAATGTGAGTTGGAGGTCAGGGCCTTTGGTGATATGAAGAATATATGTGTTTATTTTTATAATCAAGGTCTGTTATACAATGCGATGCTTGTATCTCAGATCTGATGTTCTATAGTCATGAAGCTTGTTTCCGTGTTGTTCTCTCGTGCTCTGTAATGCTGTTAGAGCAGCCCGGCTGCTTGCCTGGGGATTGGGGGATTACTTGTGGAAGCACATGTACATCTATAGGGCCCAGACTGTGCCCAGCCATAGACAGACAATCCTCACTGCTTATCTTTATTTCAGAAGTCTTCCTGACCCTCCATTCACTTTCCGTGATTTCAATTATGTACAAAGAACTGTGGTCCAGAAATGTTAACTAGAAGATTCTAGAAATAAGCAATCCCAAATTTCAAATAGCATGCCATTCTGCATAGTGTGGTGAAATCTTATTCATCCTACCAAGTACATGAATTCTACTTTGTCTGATGCCTCTGTGCTTCAGCACTTGCTCTTGAGTCACTCCATAGCCATCCTTGTTACCACTTTGACTGATGTGGTACCACAGGCTGTGCTACTCCATATCCTGTTTTACATGGTAATGGCCCTGAAGCTGAGAAAAGTGATACAAAGGGGGCATGAGGACATAAAGCATGCAAACACAGCACTGCGTGGCAACAGGGAAACTGTGGCATATACAGGTCTTGGGACCATCTGGGCCATCATACATACACTGCAGATCTTGAGGTAACTTTCCTGTGAGTGGGGGGGGGGTGCAGTATTGCTCACTTTGATGTTTCAAACACGGAAATACACAATGGTTACTTTCCTCTCTTGGTGTTAGTCCAAAGATAAAAGGCAAACTTGCATTTTTGTATATTGGATTACTTGCGTACCATCTGGAGGCATGGAAATTATATCCTTATTCCTTTCTGTGAACACAAGTCCAAATCTTTAATGGCAGTAGGTAGGATGGGGCTGAGGAGGCAGTGGATGAGATCAGTGCTATGCCTTCCGAGCTATGTAGGCTTCAAGTGCCATATACACATGGTACACAAGCTGTCTCCCAGGACCTCATCCTAACCTGCTGAAAGTTTGTAGCAGCACTGTAGAATTCGGAGTGAGGTAATGTCCCCAGATCCCTTCTCTGACTTACAGGCTAGCCCCAAAAGCAATGATCCTAGCCCTGTAGCCATCTTTTCAAGTTCCATCTGTGTATTTCCAGCCCTATTTATTTAGTTCGTTTGTTGTTAGTGCATGTGTTCATATGTCTGGATGTAAGTGTGAAGGCCAGTGGAATTTTCCACCTTCCTTTTTGAGTCAAGTTATTTTCATTGGCCTATAGATTGCTGATTCAGCCAGGCTGGCCAACAACAAGCCCTGTTGCCCCTTCTCCATAGCTGAGGTCCAAGTATGTATCACCACACCCAGATTTTTATGTGGTTTCTGAGGGCTCAAACTCAGGTCTTCATGCTTGCATGGCAAGCATTCTATTGACTAAATTGATTCCCGGCCTCAGTGCACTATTTTAGCAGGCAGAGAATGTACTCGGGCATCAGATGGTTTCTCCTGTAATCCACGACAAGAATTCTGACAAGGGCTATAGTAGAGAGTACTCCTTGTTCCCCATCTATAAGGAAAGAGGGCACTTTGTTCCCAGACTATAGTAGAGAGGGCACCTTGTTCCCAGGCTCCAGGACAGGAAAAGGGCAAGGGCAGGCTCAACAGAAAGGACAAGTGTCAGTCTTGTGTCCGCCAAACGTCCCTCAGGTGTGGAGGATTTATAACTGTAAATGAGGTAATGGAACGTCTGTGTGGACGGATGTGTGTCAGACAACAAGTACACATATTTCATTTTGGCTTTGACAAATACCTTACTGGTATTTTGATTTTGTCTCTATATCCTCAGACCAGTTATTACTGTAAAAGTCTCTGGTTGTTGCTCACATAACAAGTGATAAAAGTGGGATTCTGACTTTCAGAGTGAGATCTATAATGGTATGAAAATACCCTGCTCAGAGGGTGGACCTGCCCTGTCTTCACCTTGAGGGTTGCTGAGGGGCTGAAGCTTATTCGCAATCGAACCCCACCCCCTGTATAGAGCATTAAGCTAAGCAAACATGGAAGGAAGCAGGGTTCCTGTTTGTGATATACCTTCTCTGTATGGGGCTTGTGGTTCACTTTCTGTATAGCCACCCTGTTAGAAGCATATGCTGGGCTTGAGGGTGTATGCCCTATCACACTGCAAAACAGTAAGAGATGTACTGTTTTGGCCTGCAATTAGGAGAGTGCACATAACATTTAATCAGCTCATTGCGGTTTGTCTCGAACTGTTCTTGCTTTGGCTCTGAAAGTCCTTTCAGCCTCTAGGAAAACAAAGAAAGTTAGCTGCCTTACATTTTCATAGCTCCTGTGGGCATAAAACCTGCCCTATTGAATTTGCACCATTTTCTGACTAGTGTCAAAAATTTGGAAAACAGACAAATAAACCCGAGGTTAGCTAATTCCCCATAAATGCTGAACAAAGCAGAAATGCCCCATGATCAGAATAGAATGGGCTTGTTTCCACTTTTCTTAGCTGTGTCTCACTATCGCTGCCCCCAGAACTTGACTGGTTTCTGGGGTGAGCTTGACTTGTAAATGAGTAAACATAGCCTTAAACTCTTTCCTGACCCCAGCATCTCAGTTCGGCTTCTCTCGACCCTTTTTGCACACGTTTCTCACTGACATCTACTCTGTCCTCCAAGTGCAGTTCAATGCCTGCTGAAACATGCCTAGTACCTGTTGAAACTGGCTAGGGAGTGTTTCCCCACTTACTACAGGGAGACATTTTTCTTTCTTCTGAGTAGAATGGTTGGTAAAACCACAACACATGCCTCGAGGAGGGTATAAAATTCAGGGAGGTGGGAGGGGTGCCGGGAAGGGGCATTTCTGGAGGAGTAGCCTCTCATTTCAGCAATTGCACAGCCATCATTCCAACAGGAAGCACCAGGCTATGACTCCCTCAGTCCAGGGCAGCTATACTTCCAGTGAGCTTGGTCCTGAATGGCAATAGTATGGTGTAACTTAGAAGTCTGCATGGCTTCTATCTCCTAGCCTGTTGCAAGAAACATAAAGCCTTGCTTCCATGACTTCCTGTTTGGGAGATGTTACTGAGTTTAAAAGATAGCCTATCCTTCTCAGAGAGTAAGGCTGAGATAGTCCATCCTTCCCAGAGAAAGCTGTTGTTGGCACTGTGAATGACAGAGTTGGGGCAGTCTTCATGACTTTGATTGGATTTTGTTGACTAAGTCAGGTATCCTTGATTCTATGTAAAAGTAGAAAAATGAATGCTGTCAGTGCCTAAGCTGTCAGCCTGTCAGCCTGACCTATCCAGACACTCAGGCAGACCCTGATTGTACTCTTTAGCATAAGGGAGAACTCATGTGAAACCACCTATCACAGGACTGGGGAGCTGTCTCAGTGGTCAGGTGCTTGCTGAACAAGTATAGGAACATGGGATCAGACCCCCCCACAACCTGCTGCACAGTGTAAACCCCTGGCATGGTGGCACATGTTTGTAACCCCAACAGTTGTGGGGTACAGCAATAAAATGACCCCAGAACTTGCTGACCAGCTGGTGAAGCCAAAATTGCAGGTTCAGGTTCACTGAAAGATCCTGCCTCAAAAAAAAAAATTAGATGGAGAACAAGAGAGAAAAGCATTTGACCTCTACCTCTAACTTCCACATGTGCATGCACAAGCAAACATATGACATCCTCACAGGAGCATATAATATACACACAATAACAGGCACACATAAACACACACACACACACACACACACACACACACACACACACACACACACACCACAAACAAAACAGAAACTGCAGATCAAATACAATGCACCATTCTGCCCTAGTCCCCTGGATCCTTTGGTACATCAGAATGAGCTTGTGGTGTTTGAGTACCAGGTCTCACTTTCACTCACCTCTGCATCTCTCATCTATGACATAAAACACTGCATGTGTTGGTACTGAAGAATATCTGTTGGTTTGATGAATGGAGCTTTGTGTCCTGCCTGGTAAGTTAATAAATGTTTTTCTCTTGGTTTCTTTCTCTTTTCTGTTCTGGGGAGGAAGGACAAGATGTTGGCACAGCACAGCTAGCAGTAGTGTTCTATGGCTGTTGTGGGACACAGAGGTCACTAGCTAAGGGATGGCTCTGTCCCCAGTGCTGGCACCATGGCACTGCGCAGTCTGCCTCCCCTCCCACTCTCCTCACCCCCAGAGTCTGGAGACAAATAGCAGATTCATGTTTGAAATGTTCTTTTCATATTAATCTGTCCATTAAAGCACATTTGTGAGAATAAAAAGAAATCAATGAAAAAGCATACACTTCAGCACTGGCATCGGGCAGTTTATTCCCTGCCTACTCAGGTCTTTTGGGATGGGATGATGGGGAGCTGCTTCGCATTCTCTCCTGTGTGTACCCAACTCAAGCCCCAAGTGGTTTTGGCTGGTGCAGTCACATGTCTCTTTGTTGAACCTGGGATTATAGTAAGTTTTTAATTTAGTTTTTCTTACAAGGACTTGTGTATTGTTTGTTTGGATGCTTTTATAGTTTGGTAAATTTTATGATACAGCTTTGTTTTCTGTTTTCTTTTTCCCATTAAGTGTTCCTAGAAGAAAAATAAATGATAAAAGAAATAAAAATCCCAATGAATTATGACATATACAGTTTCTTCTGCATAGTTCTGTACCTTGCAGGATTGTTCTGACCTAACTGTAGGTAATTCTCTTTTGAGAAATACACACTCATGAAGTTTTTTATAACTATATTATTATCAAAAGCACATCTTGGTGGAGAGAAGAGTGTTGTCGCCTACTTATTCCATTATCACAACATCATTTATTTCTTTTTTATATGAGTAATTTGTGGAGGAACATTTAGGCCTATAATGACTTTTTAAATCTAGGTTCTTGAAAAATTGGAGCTAAATGAAAAACAATAAATAAGTAGCTGACTCATGGGGAAGGACAAAAGCAGGTACCACTGAGCACGTGAGGAAAACAGATAGTGCACCCTGCTTCCCCTTGGGGATTTCATATAAATCAGAGACCTTGAAGGTTTAATTTTCCAGCAAACTCTCATCTATTTCTCTGAGCATGGCTTTGTTCAGCTAAGGCACGAAGGTGTGCTGCATTGAGCCTCTAACAACCAACATATATAAAGGTGAATTGTCACTTGTGTATTTGACTCTTATAATCTAATTTACTTTAGCAAAATGTCTCTGTGGAATTAGGATAATATAATGTGTACTATAAAGCATGTTACTTTCCTCACTAGCTCTCATCATTGAACTTTTGTTTCTCCTTCAACATCTCTAAACATCAACACATGGGAGCCAAGTAAAGTGAAGTCTTAGCCTGGTTGCTGAAACTGTAGCAGCATACTCCATCTTAGGGAAATGATAAACAGCAGCATTTCCTATGGGTCCGTATCCCATCCTAGAGGAATGTGGCCTATACCCCATCACAGGAAAATGACAAATAGTAGCCTATCCTATGGGTCTGTATCCCATCCCAAGGGGATGATAAATTGTAGCCTTGTCTATGGTCCATACCCCATCCTAGGAAATTTTTAAACAGTAGTATTGCCTGTGGTCTATACCCCATCCCAGAGAAATGATAAACAATAGCCTTACTTATGGTCTGTACCTCACTCCGGGAAGATTATAAACAATAGAAGAAAATTTCCTTCCCAGTGTTCTTTAAGCCTGGAAGGCTGTAAAGGTCTCTTGTTGGGTCAGGGCACAGCAGAAGGTCAAGGTGCCATACATGAAGCAGGGAAAGATGCATGGAATTATTGGGTTGCTGTGTGTGTCTGTTTTCAACTGAGCTAGATAATCAAAGAAACTCAGTCATTTTACATTCCTACCACTATAATGGGATCCATATTTCAACTCTGCTGAACATTGGTATTGCCTATTTGCTATTTTTTTCTTAATAATCTGGTCTAATGGCATTTCAGTGTGTTCCCTTTTGTTTTGTTTTGTTTTATTGAGACATGGTCTCATGTATTCCATGCTGGCCTTGAACTCACTTTGTAGTCAAGGATGACCTTGAACCTCTGATACTTCTTCTTTTCCCTCCCTACCTAGCTGGAATGGTAAGGGTGTGCCATGACAACATTCCTGATTTTATGCAGTGCTGAGACTAGAACCCAGGACTTCATTAATGTGAAGGCAAGCACCCCATCAACTATGCTCCAGCCACTTCACTATTGTTTTGATTAGCATTTCCCCATACAAAGTGTGTTAGCAGGTTTTTATGTGTTTTTGTTTTTCTCAGTTGTGACTCTTCTATAGTATATCACTAGCTTCACCACATCCTTTGCCCATTTTCTCTATTGAATCATCTATCCTTCCCTTATGGATTTGTACAGGTTCCTTGTTGATACTGACTACAAACTTGCAGCTTGTTGTAATGCTCAGGTTCTTTTTAACTAATCTTCACGGCTTGTCCTTTCAATTCTCATAAGAACTCCTGAAAAATCTGCCCTGAGCTGGTTTTTGAAAGCAGAGCATACGTGTTCCCGTGAAAGCTGCTGGTTGTCACCGTGGCTATTCTCCACCCAGAATCAGCTCTGCACATCCCTCCCGGGGTTGCTGTGTTGGGATTCTTAGCCTGCATCTGCTCCTATTAATAGTATGGGATAGCACTTTGCAGGAACCATTGCGTTTGTATCTCCTTTCTAGGCTGGCCTCTCAGTAATAGTAGAGTCCCTAGGAAGCCAGGTTGCTTTCACAAGATTACTCTGTCTATATTAATACATAAACAGCCCCTTTAATAAAGGGCTGGAATATATTCAGAAACATCTATTTTGATATTATCATAAAGTGAGACTCTCACTTCTACATCTATCCACCTGAGTATCTTCTATGCACCCAGTTTAATTTATTTTTCTCCCGGACTGGGGCTTTATCCTTTGAATTCTTTTTTTTCCCCAAACCATGTGCTCATCCACCCTAACACTCCCAACAGATACCTCTACCTGCATTAGTTACAGTCCATCTGAAAGCACCGAGCACAGCTGAGCAAGCTTCTCCCAGTAGTCAGCTGCTTTCCTCTTTTCTGTCTCCTTTCCCCCATGTATATGTATGTGTGGTGTGTATGCATATGTATATGTATGTTATGTAAGTACATATGTGTGTCGTGGAGGGGTTGCCCATGTACTTGTGTGGCATGTGTGTGGAGGCCAGAGATTAACATCAGCTGTCTTCCTCAATCCATCTATAGAGTAAATATTGAGGCAGGGTTTCTCTTTTGAACCTGGAGTTTCTGATTTAGCTCGGCTAGTTAGCCAGCTTGCCACAGAGATCCCCTGTCCTCTACTTCCTGAGCACTGGAATTAAAGGTGCCTGCCATGCTTACCTGGAATTTGCAAAGTTCTAGGGATCAGAATGCTTGTACCCATTTCCTCATGCTCCTGGCTTAAAAAAAAAAAAGTGTGTGCAAGCCTGCATGCATGCATGTGTGTGTGTATGTGTGCACATATGTGCAGCTGCATATGTACTTGAGTGTGGAGGCCCAAGGTCAACTTTGGATGTCATTTGTAAGGAACCATTCACTTTCTTTTTTTCTTTTTCTTTTTTTCCCTTGAGGCAGGGATCACCGGCCTGGGGTTTGCTGACTTGGTTTAGTTGGCTGACAAGCAAGTCCTAGGGTCCTACCTTTCTCTAGCTTCTGGGTCTCAAACTCAGGCATTTGCGGCAAGCATTTTACTTACTCAGCCCATCCCTCCAGCCCGGCAGCTGCTTTTCTAAGTGCTATGCATTTCTGCTTGTTCCTCCATTCCTGTCACCTGGTCCTCTCTTCACTCAGGTACATCTCCTTTCCCTGTCTGAGCACTTCACTGTTCTATCTGCAAGTTTTTAAAGTGTTGTATTTTAGACCATTCACATTAAAAACAACAACAACAAAACATACTTTGTGGTTGGTTATCTTATCTGTCTGTCTTACTTGTCCTGTCCCTGGTTGAACAAATCTGTACCTTTAAAGAAATCCGATCTGACACCATATTGTGGACCTTCCAGTTTATTCTTCAGTCTCTGGGAAAGGTGTCATACTAGTCATATTTCCAGCTGAAAATGGGCCATTTTCATGGCCCATTTATACAAATACATGGGCCATGTATGAGCCACATACATCCTTCCTCCAGGGAGAGCTGATGCCTGATTGGAGATAACAGGAATGCATGCCTTAGCTGGCCATTGGCTACTCAGAATCTTTATAATGAAAAGTGCTCTTTTTTTTTTTTTATTTTTTGACCTATACATGGTCTGAAGTTACAGGACTGCAGAGCAGACACCACAAGCCAATAGTGACTTATTCTTTCTGCTCCATATGGACTGCACATGCTAGGTGGTCCAGGACAGTTCCAGGTCATGTCCATGAGCTCACTCCATACCTACTAATTAGTTTGAGTATCCCCTTTACTGCTGGCTTATAAAGTAACAGGGTTAACCTTCAGTGGGGTTCACAAGGATCTTCCTCCTGAATATCACAGCCTGGTCCCCTTTTATTGGTTCTTGTGTCAATTCCTGTATTTGCAGAAGTTTTCACAATTATAATTAAAATGGATCACTGCATAGCCAATTGCTTGGAGCTTGGTTCTCCTGCTCTTGGCTCCCTGAAGATCAGTATCTGGCTCTGTCCACTCATCAAAGGTCCATATGTTGAACTTGTCTGTAGTCATTGCTCGCTGAGCATTGTTAAAGGGAAGAGGAAACATTAAGAAGGAGCCGGGCCCATTTTTCTTCTGACATTAGCTACCAGGTCAACTCTCAGCCTCTATGTCCTTATCAACTATTGGGGGGGGGATTGGCCTTCTCATAGATGCTGTGTTTCCTGAGTGTTGTGCACAATAAAAGTGAATTCTTACTGTGTGCAAAGAAATCAGAGTTGGTCCTTACACATTCACTCTAAGAAAGGCCTGAGGCCGGTTTATAATTCTCCAAAGACAACCACAAAATTTGTCCGTCAGTGGACGAAGCCCTTTTCCCTATGCGCTCACATCAAATCTCTCCCAGTCTCCCCTCTTCCCTGTTCATGTCATAAAGTACATCTGTATGATCACACTGTTACCACTGTATCTACAAACCGCACTTAAGACAGTTAATGGAGACACAAAAGTCAGGTTAATATTACTTAAACTTATCTTGCTCCAGGCAATCGGCTAATCAAACCCTTTTACTGTTGTGATTGTTGTTATTCGGAAAAATATAATCCTGGAGTAGACCGCCTTGTGAAAAACCTACAAACTCAGAACAGCAAATGAAATCGTTAACACTACTGGGAAATACCAAAGCAATGTTTTATAGGGCTTTTTCCTTTTGACTTAGTCACATGTCTTAGAATGTCTGTGGCATTGGGAAGAGATTGTTTGTTGGCTTGTTTGCTGAGGAACTCCACTGGGCAGGCTTCCCTGTTACATTGATGGGTGTGTGATCACTTACAGAAGAGAAAGGAAGAGTCTGCTTCTGACACATGGCTACTCCAGGGTCAGGCTGGCTCCATGCTTCAGGATACAGGGCATGTTGAAATCACCAAGGGATTTTCTTGGGCTGGGGAGATAGCTCAGTTGGAGAAGTGCTTGCACCCTGGCATAAAGACCTGAATTCCCATCTCCTGCACCCACATAAAAAGTCTATCCTAATAAGACCCAAGCCAGTGAGAGGCCTATCTCAAATAACAAGTTAACGATGGACAGTTCCTGAAGAACAATGCTCAATGTTGGCCTCTGACCTCCATGTGCATGAGAGCATGTTTCCTTGGCATCTCTGAGGACTGTCAGGTCACCCTGTGATGAGTGTGAACTGCACATCCTGAAGGATCATGGGATGAGGACAGGAGGCTTATAAAGAGGGACTCCATGGCTGGAGAACAGGATCATCACTGGAGCAGCTCCCACAACAGGGCTGTTCCTGTAGTGCTGGCCATTGAGTGTATCCACTTTGAGGTCACTCCGTCAGAGTAGGTTGCTCTTCTGTATGCCCAAAGCTTGGTCATCCTGTGCTCTGGCTGTCTAAAAGGAAGGCCAATGTGAACATCTAAATCAATATTATCCTAAGTGGGGGGGAGGTAAAGAGACATGAACAACAGGCCATAAGAAGGAAGATGAATGGAACCCAGATCCTCAGTAAGTCCAGGAGCAATTGCATTCATAAGCACCATGACCGAGACAAGGGGAGAGTGAGCAGAGTGGAGGCAGCAAGTGAGGTGTGCAGAGAGGCTCTTGTGAGGACCTCCTGCTGTCTCATTGATTCTCAAGTGGGATCTCAACTCTTGAAACCAACGCTCTTCTGGGTGCACTTTTTAGTGTTCTTTCAAAGGATCCCATATAATCCCCTTTTCCTGTCTTTTATTTCTCTAACTGTAAAGAAGCCCTCTCTGACAGTAAATAAATACTAAGAATGACAAAATACTTTTGTGTGTGCTCATGTGTAAATACATATGCACATGTGTGCACAGCTATGTAGAGGCTGGAATTTGACATTGTGTGTCTTCCTCAGTCACACTCCTCCACGTTTGTTAAGCATTTATTATTTGTTTTTAATTTTGTGCGGGGAATGTGGTAGGTGCATACACATTCCACATAAGTATCCATAAAAGCCAGAGATATTGGATCCCCTAGATATAGAGTTACAGGCAGCTGTGAGCCATCCAACATGGGTGTCAGAACTGGTCTCTGGTCCTCTGCAAGACCAGTATTATTTCTTGACAGGGTCTCTCACTGAATCTGAACCTTACTGGCTTGGCTAGGCTGGCTAGCCAGTGCCACCTGGCCTACAGACTAATGCATGGATCCTCCTGTACCTCCCCCTAGCACTGGTGTTACAGTCACACTCTTCCATGCTTACGTGAGTTCTGGGGAATTGAACTCTGTCCTCACAATTGTACAGCACTTTACCAACTGAGTCATCCCCCCCCCCATCCCTAAAGAACTTTTTTTTTCTTTTGCGGTATCTGACCCATTTGCAAAGCAGTGGTTCCTAAATGTCAGTGGTATACCAGGCTTTTCAGAAAATACATTCCAAAGGGAATTGATTTTTATCTGCAATACTCTCATCCTCAGGACAGGTTATTGACTGCATTTGATAGAATAGAAGTGTAAAACCAGAATAAAGCAGCTTGGCAGCAAATCCCAAGGGGTAAGCTTGAGATCATTCACCAAGTAAAAAGATCCTAGAGCTAGACAGTATCAATAGAGAAGAAAGGGGACATAAAAGCCCAAGCTTTCCAAAGAAGTCCTTCCCCAGGAGTCACGTGGGTTTTGTTGACTGGCCCTTCCTTTCATTATGTGGTCTGTTCCTAGCTTTTTCTGAAGCCCCCATTTAGAAAGTGAAATTCATTATAACTTATAATCAAATATTTAAATAGGTGGGTTGTGGATATGAAGTTCCATCCATCAGCTGTGTGTCACACAAGCATGAGGATCTGAGTCAATTTCTTATAACCTGTTTAAAAATAACAGACATAGTGATATATGCCTGGATTTCAAGTTTTGGGAAAGTAGAGACAGGGAAATCACTTGGGCCTTAATGGCCAGCCAGCTCAGTCTGTTTGACATGGTCTAGGCTAGTGAGAGACAAGGTCTAAAGAATACAAGGTAGGTGTCTGGAGAAGGATAACTAAAGTTGTCCTATGTTGTCCATGTCTGTGCGCGCGCACACACACACACACACACACACACACACACACACACACACACACACACACACACACACACACACACACAGAGTAGATTTAAATATGTTAACACAGAAGAGCTGGTCTGCTGACTTGGTTTGCAGCCATTGTGGAAGGCTTGGTGGAATCTTACTCTTTGTTTTCTATCTTAAGCTATTTTGAATGTTCTGCTTTCTAGCTTAATTTGACTGTGGGCATCATGGAGATCTTTGCAGTTCCATGCTGCTTCTATTCAAGCTAGTGTTCCTGCTACCTTGTACCTTCAGTCACTAGCATCCTAACCTTATTACACAGAAGAAATATTTTACACTCCAGGGAGGAAGGTACATATATGGGCCTCCTTTGAGATTTGTAAATCCAATTTATAAACACTGAGACCAGTATTGATGAAGCAATAGCAAACCATTTTTATAATAGAAACCAAATTAAGTGCTTTTAGAGCCTTAACATCATTTGGGAAATGGAGGCAACAACAGGAGTGGTACATTTTCTGGGGAGCATGGGTTTTTAGGATCTGAACTGAAGGACTCTCCATGTCCATGTTGAAATTGTGGACCCGAAGCTGTATTGTCTAAAAACTAGGGATGAAACAGCATTAGTGGGTGTCAGCAATGACAGAGGTGTCCTGTGAATGAAGACAAGTATTATGATTTTTTAACAAAACTGGAATGGATGTTATTTGATAAAAGGGGGGTAGAGTGGAGGCCTAGAGTGGGAAGCTAGGGTGTGTCCACAAGGGGAACTAAGGTCCTGGGGGTCAAAAGAAGAACAACATGAGAAGAGAGGTTGACATCATAGTGTTTCCTGAGGTTGGACTGTAGTCCCAGAAGCAGTGATGGATCAGTGTGGAGTGTGCCTTGGTGAGGGGTGAATTAGCATGAGATCCTTCTGCCCGGGTATTCACATGACTTGAGGCATTGAGATTCAGTGGCTCTGTACTCTAGACAGGGACAAAGGTATTGATATGCTGATAAAAGTTTAATGATTGGCACACGTCAGGAAAAGTCATGATTTGGAGCTCCTACCAATTTCCATGGTATGAATACTTGTGCCATGGCAGATCTCAAGTTTCCACTGTGGCATCAGTCTACAAAATTGGCTCTTGCAGACCAATACATAGTGGATAAAGGGTATAATAATGTTAATCCTGGTGACTCAGGTAAAGGACATGACAAGACTGAGAGGAAATAGCAGGCATCTGATGCACCCTCCTGGCCCTCTGGGTAAAAAGAGAATGGTCTTAATGATTTATATTCCCAATAAAAACAGGCCTGTCTCAGGCTTGGCTCACAGCCTCTACTGTGGACCTTATGCTTGGGACAGTGCCAGTTGGAGATCTGATGGAAATATGAAATTCTGACCTCTGTCCATGGCCCACTTCACCCCCATTTCATTTATCATTTAATAGCAACTTTGTCTTTCAAATTGTTCTGTCCAAATACCTGCTGTCATTCTTGGCAACACTATTTTCCACCCATGGGCAAAGAAACCCCGCTGGCTCTTCCTTTAAAATGTGTTCATAATCTAACCATTTAGTTTGTCACGTTGGATTAAGGGATGACCATCCCCAGCCAGGATTATTACATCACTCTGTAGTCTGATCACATCATCTTGTTCCTCTGTAATCTATTCCCCACCTGGCCAAGGATCCTCAGAGCATAAGTTAGGTCATGTTGCTTTCACATGACAGTGGTACACTTTGCTCAGAATAAAGCAAATGTGCATAGGGGATGCCCCAGGAGACCTAGCAATGTTTGGGTCCCATTGCCTCTCCAGCCTCATCTTCACAGTTTTCGTCTGAATACACAAAGGATTCTTGTTGCTTTTGGCCTCATAGATATATGTTTCTTTGATCTTGGAGAAGAAGTCTAGGAACCTCACTTTGTACATCCTTCAAGCCTTAGTGAAGACACTGGGCAATCACTGTATGATTCCATTATAAGATGTGTCTCAAATTGGCAACTATAGAAAGAAAGTAGAGGAGGGATGGGAGGTGCTGTTTATTGGGTACAGAGTCTCCATGTGGGACAATGAGAGCTTTCTGGGGCTGGGGACACTGGTCAGTTGGTAGAGTGCTTGCCTAATGTCCATGAGGGCCTGGGTTACATCCCCAGCACTGCATAAACTGGATGTGGTGGCAAACATTTGTGGGTATGGATCATTGAGAACATTTTTAACACTATTCAATTGCCAAAGACTAAAATGTACATTTTTGCTCTAAATATTTTCCTACAACTTCTACAAAACAGTTCAATGGAAAGAAAACACTTGGGCTGGAGAGATGGCCCTGGGGTTAGAGCAGCGAGAGTTCCATGTCCAAAATAAACAAAGATTAAGCTTTACACCTTATATATATGAAAAATGGGTGGTGGGAATCAATGCAAGCAGTCTCCAGACTTCAGTGTAAGAACATAAGGCTTTAGGGAACACACTGGAGGATCTAGATTAGTGGAGGATTCTTAGATGTGGCACTGGAAACATGATCCATGAATGAAAATAAACATCACTGATTTCATCAAAATTGGGAGGTTCTCTGGGAGAAGGTTGGAGAGACAAACTGTAGATTGGGACACAATGTAACAACTTGCAAGCTGTCAAGGGTACCTGTCTGGAATCTATGCAGAATTCTTAGAATTAAATGGTTAACAACAACAACAAAATCCAATTAGAAAATTGGCAGATAAGTGAATAGGCATTTTACCAAAAAGGTATGCAGATGTCAAGTAAACATATCAAAATATGTTTGGTATCATCAACCATTAGGAAAATGCTAATCAAACCATAGTGACATTCCAGCACTTGCTTATCAGAACAGTGGAAACTGAAATACAAAAATTAGCAAGAGTATTTCATACTATCGAGATGCAAAGAAATGGGATCACTCATAGACTGCTGGTCAGTGTGTAAACTGGCACAACTGAAAAACTGCCTGGAACTTAATAAAACATATCAGGCATAAAAGATATCAGGCCTGCAAGATGTCTTGGAGGGTAAAAACACTTGCCACCAAGCCTGTTGACCTGAATTTAATCCCAGGAATCCTAATGATAGAAGGACAGACTGGTTTCTTCAGGTTGCACACATACACACACACACACACACACACACACACACACACACACACACACACCATATAATGTATAATCAAAAGAAAATTAACCACACAATTGTCATATGATCTGTCATTCTCGTTCTTGGCATTTCTCCCAGAGACATGAAAACCGAGGTATATGTAAAATTATGCACGCAGATGTCCATAGGGCCTTTACTTATAATAGTTGAAGTTTGAAGGTTTATTTGTTGTTACTGAAGAGTCAACAACAACCCAGCTAGGGGTGAAGGTATGGTTCTGGGGGTAGAGGGCTTTACCAGCATGCATCATGTTCCATCCATAGCATAGCATAAACAATCCATCAAGGTGTCACATACAGGACTGCCGTGGCTCCTGGTGCACATGTCCCTCATACATGTACTTCCTGTACTTTATTGGGTTTTACCCAAATAAATGTAATTGCTGATTCATTGCAAATAAGCTTTATGCAAAAGTGCCTGCTTTTTGATTCTATCCACTTGTTCCATGGCACTTAATGCTCTCTAGCATATTGTGCTTGTTTGCAGTGTGTACTGTATGTCATGAGCTTCTTTACTCAGTCTGTATGCCTCCCTTCCAGAACAGAGCGTGAGACATAATAGGCACATAGTAAGTATTTGTTAATCTAAAAAAATGAACTCATGGATATTGCATACAAAAAAATACCCTTCTTTCAATGATGACTTCCATATACATGTGTGCAAACTAGTTGTGTGTGTGTGTGTGTGTGTGTGTGTGCGCGTGCGTGCGTGCGTGCGTGCGTGCGTGCGTGTGTTTGTGTGTGTGTGTTGGTGAACTCTTTAGAATGGGCATGTTTTGGAATTGAGATTTTTTTTCATTTTGTGTAGGTATTCTGGGGATCCACTAGAGGTGTTGCCTGTAATCATTAATTCAACTCTCCCTATTACTGAGAATTCTGATAGAAATGTACCTTAGATTGTTTAACCATTCATCCACAGAAGACTATCTGGGTTTGTTGTTGTTTTGTCTTGTTTCTATTTGTTTGTTTGTTTTTATTAGACAGGGTTCTATATAGCCCAGGCTAGCTGTGATCTCACCATGTAACTGAGGATAACTTTGAACTCCAATCCTCCTGCCTCTAGCTCTCTACAAATATCCATACAGTGATGAGTAGAACAAATAAAAGCAGATTCTAAATACCATCAAGCCAGTGGGAGCTATTGATTAGTAATTATCAAACCTCTGGCTGTCAGAACACTGATGGGGATGGTGGTTCTAACACTTACACATGGCTGGAGAGATGGTTCAGTGGATAGAAGTTCATGGAGAGCAAGTCTGGGGACCAGAGTTAAGAGCCACAGGACCCATGGACAGATGTGGCTGTCTCCTAGAATCCTGGAACTCAGGATGGAGAGACAGGAAATACCCAGAGCAAGGTGGCTGGTAGTCTCAATGAATTGGCAAGTCCTGGATTTAGCTGAAGATTTTGATTCATAAATAAAGTGAAGAATAATGGAGGCAGACACTTGATGTCAGTCTCTGGCCTGTATAAGCATGCATGCATACCCACATACATGTGCACTTATACACATGCATACATATACATATGCATATATATGTATATTTGTCTGTATATATATGCGAAATAATCCTGTATATGTGTGCAAAATAAATCAACCTTACATATCAGTGTTTGTAGAAATTTTTAACCTTTCATTACAGTTCTGTGAGGGACTAGGTAAGGGAGATATTGCCATACCCATTTGACAGCTGAGTTCATCAAGGCTAGAGACATAAGGCCCCACCCCAGGATTGACTCTGCATCACAGCCAAAATACAAATTTCAACTTTTGATCTTGCTGGGTACTTAAAAAAAACCACAGCTGCTCATTATTGATGAAAGTAGCAATTTCTGTGATTTGTAAATTAACATTTCCAGAGGGGGAAAAGCTTCCCTGTAATGAAGCTGTCATAAACCACATGCAGTTGTCCTGGGATTCGGAACACAGTTAATGACATTGTTCCCACCAAGACGTGTGTGAACTGGGCTGTTCCAGGTCACCATTCATTTGTCTGCCACAGAAGCATGCAGGGCCTCCATATGCTGGGGAACTGGACCCCAGCATCACTGCCCTACCTGCCCTATGCTCTCTTTCTGTCTTCAGAACTCTCCCCTACCACCCCATCAGCACCAGAGTACCTCCTGCTGTACCCAAGCCAGCTCTGCTCACAACAGAGGAGTCTCTGACATCAAACTTTGGGTGTATAAATTAAACGGGAGCAATTTTCAGGCAGGGTATCACTTAGCAAGGCATTGCCTTGAGCAAATCGATTGGATGAATGTAGCACCAACCTTGGTATGTGTGACACCCACTGCCTTTGTGTTTTGTGCTTGAAAGCAAGCTGTGTGAATATAAGTTGTTCTATTCATTGTGTCCTCATTACTATAGCAAGATTTGCTCCCAATCTGCAAAGCCTAATGCTTGTTTAATAAACAAATGACCATTTAATCCCTTCAACTTTAAGAGTTATATGCCTTTGGGCTCTTAACAAAACCATTTAGACAGCAGGAAGCAGATTGAGAGAATTTTTTAGGGGAATTCGTGATTTGGGCACATGGTATAAGAGTACTCATGATAGACTATCGCAATTATTTTATATGAGTATGAGCAGTCTTAAGATTTAGTTCATTTCATAATAAGGGAAACTTATATGTACCTGGTACATAGTAACCATTCAAAGAGTGCATGCTGACCTCATGCCTTGTCAGAGCAGAGCTGTTCCTGTCCTAGATGCTCCTTTTCACACAGCTAATATTTCCTGAACATGATGGAACCAAGAACATGGGGACACTCTGGGCGAGAAGTGCCATCCAACAGGAACACTTGGACTTCAGCAAAATGTCAGTGAATCTCTGAGTTAGTGACTGAGTTGTGTGTCCTGTACAAGGAGACCCTTCTCAGCTGAAGCCACAAAGGGTCAGAGGTTTGCAGAGCTCCAGGGAAGCTTGTTACCTGCAAGTGAAGAAGGTGCAAGAAAGAAAAGAACAGGCATGACTTCTAGGCATGTGTGCAACATTCGCAGACACAGGCATTAGCGTGTCCATAACACTAATTTAACAATAGAGTTCAAAGGGTCAAACCATTCAAAAGCCTTCTCTAGGTCTAATGGCACCAAACTGAAAAACAACCAAAGAAATAAAAGAAGGAAGGGAGCAAGGGAGCAAGGAAGGAAAGAAGGAAGAAAGGAAGGAAGGAAGGAAGGAAGGAAGGAAGGAAGGAAGGAAGGAAGGAAGGAAGGAAGGAAACACACAATATAGCAACTCTCCAAACACTTGGAAACTAAACATAACCCTGGGTAAAAAGGAAAACTAAAGGACCAGACAGATAGATGAGAGCAGTTTAAAGTACTTGCCCTGCAAACCTAAGGACCCAAGTTTCCCCACCAGAACCCATGGTGGAGAGATCAACAGATTCCTGAAAGTTGTCCTCTAACCTACACACATGGCTGTGGCATGCAGGTGCCCCACCTCAAAACTATGTAATAATACTAAATAAAGAATGTTGATGTTAAATTTCTTAGGTGTTGAGAACTAAACAAAAAAAAAGAAATGCAACAATCCCTCTACCATGTGAATTCCATGGACCAAGCGAAGGGCACCAGGCTTGGTGGAAAGTACCTGCTGAGCCACATTGCCAGCCCCAAGAGGGAAGCCTTAACCTCCTATGTCAAGAAGAGGAAAATAAATCCAAAGGAGGGAGCTGCAACTTGCTGGGTCCTCCGGCAGGTAGGGCTGGGGAAGAGCGGGTCTAGCAGGTCTCTTCCTGGGACAGAGCTAGGGATGGTGAATATTGACAACTCAGACCCCCTCCTAGTCACCAGAGAGAACCACATTGAGTCAGGAGACTTGTTGAAGCAGAGCCTCACTTTATTGCATCAGGTAGGTACTTATACAGGGTTGAGGAAGTGGGTGGGGACTTCAGGATGGGGTGAGGTGTAAGGGCCAATAATATTTCACCACATTAGGAGGATAGCAGTTGCTGGGCAGAGGCAGTTTTGCTAAGTAGGCCAAAGACAGGTGGCCAAACTCTAGCGAGGCTCGGGAAGTTCCACTAGGCCTTGTGTCTGGGCCTTTTTAGGCCCAACAACAACTGTATTTTGTCCCGCGCGCTCTCTGTATTCCTCGCCAGCAAGAAATCATACGCAGGACACTCGGATCCTTCTGCAGGAAAGCTTTAATGCGTCTTGAGAGGAGAGCATAAGCTTACCAGAGCGGAGACACTGAGCCAAGAATCCCGTCCCCTAATAAAGGCTGGCAGCCGCCGCCTGGGACGTGTCACCCTATGATTGGCTGTAGCTCATCCGGCCATATGACGCCACGGAATAGGCAGAGATCAAGGAATGGAAAATTACCCAGCGCCTGCGCAATAATCTTGTTTACATTCGGTGCCTGCCGGATGCAGGCGCCATCTTGTAATGGAGAATGCAGGGACGGCTCCCTACAGATCCCCCTTTTTTATTAATTAATGATAAGGCTTTATATTTTTACAAGCAAATAGGTCACCCATATGTTGAGGGATAGAGGCAGAGGTTGTACCTTCCCAATCAAATATTAAGACTGTGTACAAGAGTCGCCATCAGGCTGTTAGCTTGACCCGAAGCACTCTCGACCTGTCCTCTGCCGTTTTTCTGGGAAAGGGAGACTAGGGCAGGCAACCCTTATGCAGGACAACATGCCTCCCAGAGAAGCCTGCATATTGTGCAACTCTCTGTGCGATGCCTTGCTCGACATCCCTCATGGGCTGCTCAAGCCAGGCACTCTACCCTGTGCAATGAGCCTAGGCTCCGGGTGTGCAAGAGCTGTCTGGCCAGCGGCCTATTGCTTAAGCATAGTTAGCCAAATATCAGTGGAAGCCCCTTGTTCCAAAGCTACAAGCGCTTGGGCGATAACCACCTTGTCTCTCTTAGTTTGAGCCCTGAGCCTACAGACCAGCCAGAGAAGCAACATCAATCCGCAGCAAACGGCTGCACCAAACAATCCCACCTCCACCCATTCCTTAAAATAGGAGACAGCTGAAGCAATCCATGATGACAGTCCCTCCGTCAAGGACAGGAGTTAATCTGGATAATAGCGGCTCTCAACTCCCGGGGAGAGGGTGGAGTTCCGACTTTTGAGGGTCCAAAGGGGCTCTTCGGGTGAGTCTTTCCGGGATCCACAGGGGATTCTCTTCATCCTGTGGAAAAACACATATCGCTCCCCTGGATCTTATGAGAATAGGATCCGGGCCTCTCCAAAGACCAGTTAAGACATCTTTCCATTTTACCATCTCCTCTGAGGTATGACGCTTGGCCGCTGTATGGCCCTGAGCGTCGGTGTTTAGAAAATTAAGGGTAAAGAGTGCCATGGATATTGCAACTCTTGGCACCGAGGGTAAGGATGCTCCCATTCCCTCCTTTTGTTTGATTAAATAAGACTTAAGTGTGCGATGGGCACGTTCCACAATGCCTTGTATAAGGTAGGCCAGTTAGATGGGTAATTTCCATCTGTCTGTAGAAGTGCTGGAACTTTTGAGAGGTATAAGCCGGCCCATTATCTGTTTTTAAGAAGCACACAGGTGGCTAGGTAAAATCTTATTTTTGTAATACAGCTGAACTTTCTTAAACAGTAGCTTAACTTCTTTCTGAGGCAGGTCTTTTTTGTGACTTTGGAGCCTGTCCTGGAATTCGATCTGCCGGACCAGGCAGGCCTTGAACTCATAAAGATCCATCTGCCTCTTACTCCTGAGTGGTGGGATTAAAGGCGTATGCCACCAACGCCCTAAACTTAAAGGTGTGTGCCACCAATACCCTGAGCTTAAAGGTGTGTGTTACCAACATCTTAAACTTAATTTTTAAAAACATGAACTGTAACATCTTAAAATAGATCAGCATCTTTCACAAAACAAGAACTTTACATTGTCAGGCTTTGCTTAAGAATAATTCTAAATTGAAGCTCTTTAAGTACAAACATTAATAAAAACAAACATTTGAAAACTGGTTTTAAAAGAAATTTAAATTCCCTTAAGGTCTTTCTGTAATATATAGAAGCATTAACATTTTAAATCTTAACTGAAAAACTTGTTTCTAAGATGGTACCTCTAATTTCCATGCGGTAACCTTTAGTTAAGATGGCGGTTTAAGTATCCTTTTTTTAACTTTAGCAAAATGGCTACCGTCAGTCATGTGACCAGCTACAAAATGGCCATACCAGGAAATAGAACATTTTAAAACAAGCATACATAAATTACTTGAGCAACTTTAGGATATGAGGCTTTTCCCAGGCATCCCAGGCCTCCAAGCAGTGTTGAATAACATGCACGGCCTTTTCCCCTATCAAAGACTGGGAAAGCCATCTGTAATTTTCTCCGCTCCTCTGATGGTAAAAAGGAGTCGGTACCAAATAGTGGGGGTGCTGATGGAAGTACACCCGCTGAATTAACAGGTCTCTTAAATTTACCGGGGTGTGACTGGTTATCCCCTATTTTCTCTCCCTCCATTTTTGTTTCTTTTTCACCTAGCTGAGCTGTTTCCTCTAAAACTTTATCTCTTGAGCTTTTAGAGTCATCAGAGCTATCAAGATTTAAAGCTTTAAACTTATTTACAGAATCATCTAACAAATTATTTACTCCCTTGTCAGTAGACATTCCAGGAGGTCCTTTTTTCTTATTTGTTGTTTTTTCTGTTAACAAATTATTCACTCCCTTGTCACTAGACATCCCGGGAGGTCCTTTTTTCTTATATTTTATTGTTAGGCGCGCCCCATCTCTCACCACATTCGGTTTCTGATATGTAATTCTGGACTTCTTTAAGATTGCTACAACAGTGAGAAAAGTCAAAATAGCTCCTAGTAAAAGCATAGAAGCCTCTATATTAACCTCCCACAATAGCAACATTCCCAAGCCAAAGTCCAGAAAAAACATACCTCTCCGAATTTACCACCCTGCAGTTCTGAATCCGCCTCGTTAGAGGGGTCTCCGTGGTGCTGGAGATGTTCACATGTTCCCGGGTTTCGGCACCATATGTCCCGCACGCTCTCTGTATTCCTCGCCAGCAAGAAATCATACGCAGGACACTCGGATCCTTCTGCAGGAAAGCTTTAATGCGTCTTGAGAGGAGAGCATAAGCTTACCAGAGCGGAGACACTGAGCCAAGAATCCCGTCCCCTAATAAAGGCTGGCAGCCGCCGCCTGGGACGTGTCACCCTATGATTGGCTGTAGCTCATCCGGCCATATGACGCCACGGAATAGGCAGAGATCAAGGAATGGAAAATTACCCAGCGCCTGCGCAATAATCTTGTTTACATTCGGTGCCTGCCGGATGCAGGCGCCATCTTGTAATGGAGAATGCAGGGACGGCTCCCTACAGTATTTCATATTAAAGGGCTTGGTAGCAGCAAAAAAGAGCAGTGGCAGCAGGGGGGGGGGCAGGTAAGGAGCAAAAAAATGAGGAAATAGCAGCATTGAACCCCCGCCCCAAGCTAATCCTTGGAAGTGATCAGGCATGTGGACAACCTTTGGCATGACAGACAAGGGAAACAGGTAAAAGACATGAATCACGGGGTAGAAGAAGTGAGAGGAGAGTGGATAGCATGCAGACCCTGCGATACCCAACATGATGATAAGGCGGTGGCATGAAGATGTTTGTGTGCTCACAGCTGGCCACTTAAGTGAAGTCTCCTACCCTGAAAAGAAAGTGCTCACATTCAACTGAGGCAAAATAGGAGATGTGAATAGTCTAACAACCTAGTAAGGAAACTGAATTGATGATTTACCCTGAAAAATATGCTTAGGCCATTTTATTTCTCTTTTTTTTCTAGTGTTTGGCATCAAACTCAGCACTTGTGTATGCCAGGCAAGCACTCTACCACCCCCACCTCTCTATGTAATTTTCACTGTCATTGAATGTGTAGAAAGCAATATAAGTTTATCTTGTGACCTTGTAAATCTGTACATTAGCCTAGAATGTCAAGAGTTCTGATTTTTCTATCTTTTTTTATAATACCCTTACATGGATCCCTCCTCCCTTTTCTCACTGGCTGAGTAATGAGAAAGGTACGATGTTACATGTTGTCCAGATCCTGGGCATGGGTCTGTCTCTATGTCTTACATCCTTTTTATTTTAAGGTTTACCAGCTTTTGACCTTGTAACTTCTGGTTGTTAGGAAATTTCTACTCTAAGCTTGTAGTTTGAGTTGGGGTTGCTAGACTTACAGAGTTGAAGTGGGGGGGGGTGTGCATGGTTATCTCCATATGCTTCCAGTATTTTCTGTTCTGTAACTGGAGTCCAGGCACTTTTATTTTGAAAAAGAACCATTGGATTTTATTTCTTAAAGCATTAACTCCCTCAAAAAATAGAGGAGGAAATACTTCCCAATTTATTTATGGGGATTGTAGACCTTTGATATCAAAGTTAGATAACACTGGAAGAGGAATTCTACCCTCTTTCACAGGCTTAGACATAACATCTTCCATTGAATACCAGTGAATGGATGAAAATGAAATTTGTAAAAATGTATATATACATTAAATAGAATGTGGTCCAGGTATCAAAGGTCTATTGAACATTTGAAAACCATACAGGTCATATCTAACTACATCAAGAGGCAAAAAATAAAATAAAACATAGTGAAGCATATTACTTTATTAAAAATTGTAACTAAATTCAATTGTGTAAAATCTCTAGGCAAACTAGGTATAGACAAGAATATATTCAGTCTGATAAAAATGTCTCAGCCAGGCAGACACTGTGGCAGCTTTAACTTCAGCACTCAGGAGGCTGAGGCAGGAGGAGCCAGCCTATATAGCAAGTCCCTGCTTTAGAACAACAAACAACATACAACACACAAATAAGCAAAAACCCTGCTGTATATAAATATAATACTTGAGGGAATAGTACAGCCCTGTGAGGAACAGTTTTATAAATTTCCATAAATCAAAATATGCAATTACCCTACAATTCATCAACTGGAAAAGGAAGAATTCTGTTTTCACAGCTTTGAAGGAGAAGGTCAGGCTGCCTACAGCCCAGGACAGGGTGACAATAAGTGGAAGAATAAGGCAACATGTACCAGTGATTGGTATAGGTTGGATAGCTGTTTTTCTTCCTCTTCTGTGGACTGGATGTTTGAATAATTTCATTGGATTCTAGAGCTTATCAACTATCCCTCATTGTCTGGTGCCTGATTCTAGCCTATGAGAGCCAAGAAACTACTGAACTGAAGACTTAATTGGTTGATATTCTAACTACTTTTCTACTGCTGTGGTAAGACATCATGACCAAGGCAAGCTATAGAAGAAAGGGTTTGTTTGAAGCTTACCGTTTTAGGGAGGTAGAGTCCGTGACCATCATGGTGGGGCGCATGGTTGCAGACAGGGAGACGTGGCTGAAGCCATAACAGAGATCTCACATCTTGAGACACAACCATGAGGCAGGGAAAGAACTAACTGGCAATGACATGGCCCTTTGAAACTGCAAAGCTCACCCCTCGTGATACACTCCCTCCAAAATGGTCACACCTCCTAATACTTCCCAAACAGTTCTACCAACTGGGAACCAAGTAGATATTCAAACATGAGCCTGTGAGGGCTGTTCTCATTCAAACCACCACAGTTAGCCAAGAAAGCTCACACACAAAGTGGGTTTGATCCCCAGCACTCCATAAAATTGGACATGGTAGTGTACACCTGCAGTCCCAGCCCTCCCAGCAGAAGCTCAAGGTCATCTTTGGTTGTGCAGGGAACTCTAGACCAACCTGGGATATATGATCCTTTCTCAAAACAAAAGAACAACAACAAAATAGGGCTCTTTATAGTATCTCTTCAGGGTTTCAAAACAGTGTTGAGGCAGCCTAAAAGAACACAGAGAGGTGAAAAAATATGCCCACACAAAAATCTGTGCCCACATGCTCCTAGCAATTGAATTCCTAATAACTACTAACTGAAAACATGCAAAATGTCCATTAGTTGGCTAGCAGGTAATCCATTGCCTCTGTAACGTGGGATACTGCTCTGTGATCAAAATGATAAGTGCACAGGACTGGGGTGAGTCTCTAAGGAGCCATGGTGACAAACTGATTCAGTTCCAAAAGGTCATGGACTTCACAGTTCCAGTCATATGTTATTATTACTATTATTGCTATTGTTGTTGTTGTTGAAATGACAAAGTCAGCAGAGGAGCAAACAGGTAACAGTGAGGTTGGGAGGGAGGGGTGAAAGGTGTGGGTCACAGAAAGGATGCTTGTGGCCTTGGGCTGCTCTGCACTTTGTCTGTATCAGCAACAGTGCCCTGGCATCATTATCCTCTGGTGATTCCATGAGCTGTTACCATTGCAGGAAGTGAAGTATAGGAATCATCAACAGTCTCTGTTATTTCTTGTAGCTGCCTGTGAAGCTGCAGTTAAGAGCTTGGAGAAAGGGAATGAAAGGAGGAATGGGTGGCCTCTGGACATTCTAAGGAAAGGTTTTACTCTCAGAGGCTATAACATTTCAGAAAGGAAACACCTCTGGACTCTATTTTTGACTGTGCTGAGGGCAGCCACTATCTTTACAGCTTTGAGATAATAGATACCCAGGGCAGGCATGGCTCAGCTACTGCCCAACTCTTGACTCCTATTTGGGTCCTGTGTGTACAGAATTAAATGTGTTAATACTGTTTCAAAGCCTTCTGAGTATCCTAAAGGAGTGTTAGATCTTTCCTATGCCCCAAGGAGCACTGAGGTTACAGGACTATAAAGTCATTAGAGGCTGGTGGCTTCAGAGCCCAGGCTTGGGTATCAGTCATGGGTTCATATCTCAATACTACCATTCATGTTTGTATGATTGTTGGCAAATTAGCTACTCTCTAGGGATTAAGTTCTTTAATGCAGTATCAGATCTGAGAAGTCATAGCTGTGTTTGTAAAGAATAAATGGGACAAGGAACAAAAACCATTCAGACATGCTCTGCAGAAGCCAGCTTCACTGCTTCTATGGAAACAGGTACAGCAGTAGTGAAGCAAAGCAACCAAGATAAATTTCATCTTTGTTCCTATAAGACTGCCATTTTGTTCCAAACAGCACTGCCTGTTCCACTCACCCCAAATACTGAACCATGATTACTTTGAGATCAGCAAACAGTTGCTGGAGGGCAAATTGACCTGCATTCCTACTTTCTATCCATTTTTTTTTGTTCTCCAAATAAAGTTTTATTGGAACATAGCCACTCATTCATTTATGTATCGGCAGTGTTTTGTTTTGTTTTCCAGTTCTGTAGGCAGAAGTGAGTAGCTGTGACAGAGACCATGTGGGCCATGCACCCTCACTATTTATTACACAAAATATTTTGTCAAACTCTCTCCTAAGGAAAGTATGAGCCATTCATTCCTTCAGTGTCCCAGCTTCTCTTACAGCTAGAGTGAATCATCTGCCTGCTTCTCCAAGCTAGTTGTAGCAAAACCTGCCAGAGTTGCTGTTTCCCTTTGACAGCTCAGTGTGGCTGGTTGTTTCCAGATCTTTCTAAAAAAAAATTAATAGAGGAGTAACTATCCTGAGTTACACAGCAGCAAGCATAGGGGCAGCCTGATTGGAGTTCTGCAGAAATCAGAAGGGAAAGGATTCTAAACAGATATATTCATACTGTTGCCCTGACTCTGAACTTACACTTCTAGTTCATTGTCCTATGAGAATATTTCTTTAATTAAACTTTAAAATATGTTTATTATTATTGCCTATGACTGAGTGCAGTCCAGCTATCATAGCCCTTCATTATCTGTGAAATTTTGAGCAAATTGTTTAATTTCTTTAGGCCTCAGATTTCCTGTTTCTCACTTTAATAATAATGGATTTGAATAGGATGATAAATATGAAGCTTCTTGCTCAGTTTCTTCTGTAGAATAAGCAAGTAATTGGAAGTTATTATCTCTCCCTTCTGATGAGCTCATGTAAAATTCTAAATCCCTCTAAGTCTGTGTCTACACAGGCATATATTTTTCCAAGCTGAGTACCTTTTGTAGAAATAATGCTTTATTTGGACGTGTTTTGACAGCTAGAACATGTGTTCCAATTGCAAACAAAAATATTTCCAATCGTTGTTTTGATCCTCAGTGAGGAATGAATGTTTTGTGTCTGAGTTGTTAAGCTACAAAACATCTTTGCTAAATTTATATATTTTTTTTGCAAATATATCCATCAGTTTCTTAGACTGTTGTCTTGGAAGAAGCACCCACTGGCTTCTTTGCTCTTAGGCAAAGCTTATAGTTTACAATGGAGAGCAGATCAAAATGTCTGAGAAAATGTTGAATGGCAGCTGGGAGAGATGGCCTGGTTATGGATGCGAAACTTCATGTTTCTGGTAATGGCTTTGATGATATTCCTAGTGCTAGCTGGCTGAACTTCCACATGACACCATGAATCTAGAACTAAATAACATTATATTTATGTCTCCAGTATCACATAATATCGATCTTTTTTATTGTAAATATATACATTTTTTCCTTCCAGGGTCATGAGAAAATCCTATTTTCCCCAAGAATATAATTCACTTGAGGCTTATTGTTAATGTTCAATGACAGTGACAGGGGTTTATCTTTTTATAATCATATTACTTCTCTTTCAGATTTTTCATGTAGTAAATGAAAAAGTAAGACCCACGGATAGCATATCCTTTTTGCTGGCATTTAGGATAAAGAGAAACCCAATAAATCACGCATCAAGCAGCTCAACCAATATTGAATTATAAGATCAGGATATAACTTTCATAGATAAATCACCAGGCAAATGTGCTTTGGCCCATCTCATTCAAAAAGTGTAACTGGGGTTCTGCTCTTACAAATCCACATTGTTTTAACCCTGAGAAACTTGAATGGATACCCCATCCCTTCAGCTGTGGTCCTCCATAGACAGCTCTGTGAAACTGTCTCGTGCCGTATTGCTCCCAGGGGCTTTTAGCATGTGGTTTTTTCAAGTTAATTATACTCTCCATTATAAGATCAAAATAAAATTTCTATTGCTAAGAACCATGAGACTTGTCAAAAAAATTTTAAAGAAATGCTTCCTGGCCTGGAGAGATGGCTCAGCAGTTAAGAGTGTGTACTAACTACTCTTGCAGAGGATTTATTCAGGCTAACAACCACCTGTAACTCAATCTCCAGGGGGACCAGACACCTCTGGCATCTTCAGGTACCTTGCACACACATATACATACTTTTAACCACCCACAACGTAATTCTTTGCATCTATATAAGATATTTAACAATATATCATCTCCAAACTCTTCAGAAATGAAATAGTCTGGGAGCTGGAGATGTGGCTCATTTGGTAGAGTGCTTGTCTAGCGTGTGGAGGCCCTGGGTTCCAGCCCTAGCTCTGCCTTAAACCAGGTATGCTGATGTATGCTTATAATTCCAAAACTTAACAGGCAGAAGAGGCAGGAGGATCAAAAGTTCAAGTTTGTCTTCTGCTCTATGGGGAGTTTGAGGCCAGCCTGGGTTTTGTGAGACCTTGTCTCAGAGAGAAAAAAAAGTAAAATTGTTCATTTTTTTTCTGGACTTAGAGGCTGGCTGATATTTCCTTTGGGCCCTGTGGTCTATCAGAGAGTATCACATGCCTGCTCTCTTCAGATGATTTTGTTGCATAAGAAACAGTATTTGGAGAATTCAACTTGATAGAAAAAAGCTGCATTTCTCATCATTCAGCAGCAAGCTTACCGATAGCTGGTTCCTTTCAGACAATTACACCTATGTACCACACCTTCAAATCATTTTTCAACATAAATACATCCAAATACATATGAAAAGCAGTTAGAGATATCTGAATTTCAGATGTGTGGGACAAAAAATGACTCAATTTTTATTCTTGGGTTTTAGGGTTTTCTTATAGCAGTGTAAAGATGACACTAGGTGAGAATAAGGGAGACTGCCATGTTCTCAGAGGGAGGTTCCTCAAAGAGCTAATTCTGGTTAAATCAGACACAGGAACCTTCAGTTTGGGCAACACATGAAGACACTGACAGTCATACACAGTGTACCCAGTGTGCTCTGCTTCCCCACAAGGACTTGGAACAGGCTGTGACTGGCTGTGGGTTCTTAAGCTCATATTTTTGGGGCTCCTTACTCTGATGAATTCACAATGACTTTGTTTTCCTTCAATTCTCCATCTGTTTTCTCTGCCCCCCACTTATACAGCATGAATTAAATATGTATGATAAGTAGGGATTGTGATGGACAGTGGTGATGTGTGTTTAAGTGTCTAGCTAGGAGTGAGGAGATGGCTTAGTGGATAAAGCACTTGCCATGCAAGTGTGTGGACCAGCACCCACATAAATGCCAGGTAGACACGGTTCCCTCTTGTAATCCCTGAACTCCAGAGGCAGGGATGGGATCCTCTGGAAAAGCTGGCTAGCTAATCTAACTGTCTTGCAAACATTCAAACACACATGCATGTACACTATATGATTAAAAATTTCAAATATTAAAAATAAAATTTCTGTTCTCTCAATACTAAATATTTTAGAGGAACAAGAGAGAAGAGGAGGAGGAACAAGAGGAGGAGAGTAGAAAAAGGAGGAGAAACAGAAGAAGTAGAAGGGGGCAGTAGTTCTTGAAATCTTGGGGCTCCTTTTCCTGATGTATTGACCAAGACCTTGCATCCCTGTTGCTTTCTTCATTCTTCCCCACTTATTCATTTACTCATCCATATTTCTTATGTTTATTTGCTGTGCCAGGAACTCAAGAGATAACTGAGAGGAGGGTAGACATGGTTCTTACTCTCATTTTAACTTATAATTGAATTGAGAACAGACATTAAGTGAATAATTAAATAAATAATTTTATTATATTCTCATTCTTGTTCAGATACTCAAAGCAATGTTGTAGTTTCATATTTTTCTTCTTAAAAAACTTCCCGATTCTAAAACTCTATGATAGATAATTTAGGAAATATAAGAATAAATCAAGAAAAAGTGACCTAAGATGTTCCATAGCCCATAATTGTTGTCAGCAATCTTCTTGGATATATTTCTTCACTTGGTGTCCAATGTATACCCATGTGCTTTCTAAGTATTATATATATATATATATATATATATATATATATATATATGCATGCTATTGATTGTACTGTATATGTACTGTTCCCTTTAAATGATTTGCATGTGTGTAGTGTATGCATGCATGCATAAGCCTATGTGGTGTATGTATGTGTGATAGGGAATGCTCTTCTGTATATATGTTTTTCTTATTGGTTGAAAATAAAACATTGATTGACCAGGAGAGGCAGGAAGATAGACAGGCCTAGGAGACGAGGAGAATTCTGGGGAGAGGAAGGAGAGTGAGAGGCTTCGAAGAGACGCCATGTAGAGATTAGGAAGATAGGATGCAACCGGTGTTCTCTGGTAAGATAAGGCCATGTAGAAATACATAGATTAGTAGTTATGGGATAATAATTAAGACAGAGCTAGCCGGTAAGAAGCCCAGCCATCAGCCAACAGTTTTATAGTTAATATAGCATCCATGTGTTTATTTGGGGCTGAAGGGCAATGGGATCTGGCAGGACAGAAACCTCCATCTTCGTATGTGTACCTGAGCTTGTGTGAGTAATGCATGTGTGCATGAGCCTGTGAGATATATATATATATATATATATATATATATATATATATATATATATGAGCCTGTGTGGGGTATGTATGTGTGCATGAGCCTGTGTGGTGTATGTATGTATGTATGTATGTATGTATGTATGTATGTATGTGTGTGTGTGCTTGAGCCTGTGTGGTGTATGTATGTGTACATGAGCCTGTGGGGTGTATGTATGTGTGCATTAGTCCGTGGAGTCAACATTGGATGTCATCATCTATTGCTTTTCATACCATTTTTTTAAACAAGGCCCTCTCACTGACCCAGAACTTGATATTTTCAGCAAGGCTAGCCAGACTGCCCCAACATCTTTCTTCTCTACCTCTCCATGCAGTAGGGTTACAGACATGAGCCACCACAGGATCTGACTCAAGTCCTCATGCACAACAAGCCATCTCATCAGCTATGAAATGATTAAGAAATAGTTTAAATTGCTTGCATTGTTAGCATTCTTGAACATATATTTCAGGCTGTGTGTGATGGTGCCTGAGCATTTGGGAGGTGGAGGCAAGAAGATCAGAAGTTCATTGACTTTCTCAGGTACACAGCAAGTTCAATGTCAGCCTAGCCTACATGACAATCTGTTGCCAGAAAAATAAAAATAATTACTAAGTAGATATATTAATATATATTTTATTTGCTGGAAAATTTAAGTATTTGGCATAAACTTACCTGTTTCTTTGGCTACATTTTAGATATGTCCTCCAAATTTTGTGTTATTTTATGCCTGCATTTATGGGAACATGGAGTTTTGTATCTCAGATTATTAGTCTATGATATAATCTGGAGTTGCAATTGCTAGGCCAAGGAGTATAAATGGCCTAATGTGTCATACATGACACATTATAAAAATATACTCATTATTTATTATATAATGTGGTATGAAGCATTCTTCAACGCTCCAGAGTCCTATTAGTTTACACATAGACTCCTGGTGTGTTTACGTGCCTACTAAATATTTTCGGTGCTAAGATCTTTCTATATTTTCAATATATACCAAATGGATAGACAAAAGACAGGTACTTGAATTTAATATTTCCATTTATGTCACCCTGCTGTATTTTGTGTGCAGCTATGATTTGGCAATTTTATATTATGAAAATGTTTTTGATTAAGAATAACACAAGAAATTATAGATGTCCTATTGCATAGTACATTAATATCATTGAACACATTATTTATGTAATATATTAATGGAGCCATATATTACTTCCTAAGTTTCCTAACTGTTTTTTTTTTTTGTGAGCACATACATTCTTTTTCATTGCTGCTTTACCTGTGGACACTGTGTAAGTGTGAACAAGAAACCCTGTCTCCATCATCTCTGTTTATGAACCCACGCTCCCCCAATTCCCTTCATTTTGCATAAAAAGTCAGTATCAGGGCAAATATTTATCACTTTAAAATGCATTGTTGTAAACCCATCTGCTTTCTTAATTTGATTGGTTCCCTCGCCTTTTCTCATAATTCTTCACATCAATTTCAGAATTGCATTGGATAATTTAAAACACTGCTTGTGTTTCTCCTTGAATGACTTAAGAATAAAAGTTAAGCTCTTGCATCTATGCGACACCAACTCTTTGCCTCTGGAAATATTGTCTGCTCCTGGAACAGTCCTCATGTCTACAGTGATGCCTGGAGAAGAGGGTGGTGCTGTTACTCCTGGGTAACAACACTCTTCCTAATATTACCTGGCATTTCATAACTTTTGTACTTGAGCATAGTTTCTTTTCAATTTATTTTAATTTTTATCTTTCTTACATGGTGTGTATGTGTCTGTGTGTGTGTGTGTGTGTGTGTGTGTGTGTGTGTGTGTGTGTGTGTGGTTTTTCCCTGCATACACCAGGCTGGCCAGCCTACCAGTTAATAGGAATCTTTTGCCTCTGACTCCTTTCTTCCCACAGGGGTACTGGTGCTATGATTTGGCAATTTTCTATTATGAATATGTGTTGGTTAAGAATAACATAAGAAATTACAGGTGTCCTATTGCATATTACATTAATATGATTGAACACATTATTTATGTAATATACTAATGGAGCTGTAGATTACAAACATGCACTACCACATCCAGCCTTACGTGGGTTCTGGCGGTCGAACCCAGGTCCTCACACTTGCACAGCAAGTGCTTTACTAACTGATCCATCTCCCCAGCCCTTCTGTCTCTGTGATTGTTGCCTTTGTCTCTTGAAGAACTGGCCTCTAATAATTTAAGACTTGCATCTTCTCATTTATGTCACTACATATAGCTTGTGCCCACCCAGTGTCTACATGCCATAGACTCCAGATGAATTGCCAACACCTGGGTACTCTGGCTATCTCATTTTCTCTAGCCTGCCATATTGTACATTCCCTGTATTCTAGTTTCATCCTGTTGCTACAGTAGGTTAGAATACTGAACAGTCAAGATACCTTCCCGGATCCCACCCCTGGACTTGTACATATGGGATATTGAACTAGATAATCCTCATTAAGGCTCTCATCCCTGATGGTTCTAGGGTGTGGAAAGTTGACAGTTATAACTAAAAGGCACATTTTGTCAATTGTCTCTGTTCTCAATTGTCTCTGTCTTCCTGTTTTCAGCTGTTCAGCTTCCATCCTGTCTCCTCACTCAAGTGTCCCCCTTGAGTATGAGTACCTCTATCTTGAGACCTTTGTAGTATTTGATTCAAATTTTTCTTGGGTGAATTTTTCATGTTTTGCCTTTTCTGATTTACGTATCTGGCCATGAAATTATGGCAGAAGAAAAGAGCAAATAGTAAAGGGCTAAGACCCATGACAATGGAGAGTCAACTACATCATTCTTGGCCATGTGTTTATACTCTGTGTAGAATTTCAGTTAAGCCCTGCCCATCTCTTAAGACTGAAATCAGTTTGTACACTGAACCATGTAGGTTTAAGAGAAGAGATGTTGACCAGGTAGCATTCATCATCTTATTTTGGGAGCCTAGATGGCCCTGGCCTGGTCTGTATAGTTTTATTGAAACATGACATTGTCCTTTCAGTAACAGCTCCCAATGAGACTAACTATTGAGTTGAGTGTCCTGTCTTGGCAATGGGAAACATTTGGAAGTTTGCACAGGAGCAGGAGCTGTTCAGGACTTCCAGGAAGTCCTATTTGAACTCATACACCAGCCCTGGGCATTCAGCTGTCTCTGGCCCATGCACTGGTCAAGAGAGTGTGCTGTGTTGATGGGAATAGGTGCAAAGGGGGAGTGTACCATGTATAGATGTTCTGAATTGCTTTTGGGAAACAGTGCTCAGAACCTGATACATCTACTTTACATGGGTCCTGGGAAGCCTCACTCCTGTCTTCTTGTTTGAGTGACAAGTACTTTACCAACTGAGCCTTCACTCTACCTCTCCTTCTGTCTTTGTAATAATAGGACTTGATTATTTCTATGGTTTTCTAAGTTTTACATAATACATATTCATTGTAATATATTAGATGAATATAAAAGAATATGAGCACGCAGAGGAAAAATATCCATAATCCCATTTTAGGTATGTATTCAGAAGTACATATCACACTTCTCCTTTCTCTTATGCTATTTTTTCCTTATTGAGATCCTGCCTGACAAACTGCCTTTTAAATCTTTTAAAAATTAAGATTGCATTATATATGTTTTCATTTATCAAAAAACGTTATAAGAATAGTATCAATGGCCATGTAAATGGTTGTATTAGAGGTGCTGTGTTTGATTTGAATAGTCTTCCAAAATCAGATTGACAGAGCCTGCAGCATTGTACTGTCCACACATGGAATATTTCAGCTAAGTTTGTTCAGTTAAAGAGAGATTCCTGATTCATATACATTTCTCTCAAAGCATGCATATATTATTATGGGTGGAAGAAACAGTCGAAAGTACACAGAGAAGGCAAACCTGAGCCAGAAGCCTGGTGGAGCTGTGGGCGGAGAATAAAGTTCAATGTTCACATCTAGAAGGTGCCTCCCAAGATTTCTTCTTACAGTGACCACCCAATTTTCACAGTGATGAATATTTCCATGTTTATGTTGTCTTATCTTTCACAGCTTTTGGAACTGACTCTTGTTCTGTTCTTCTTCCTCTTGCCCTTTAATTAATTAATTTGTTTATTTATTTATTTTTTAATCAAAGTGTGTCATATTTCCCAGGCTGGCCTCAAACTCTCTATGTGGCCGAGTTAACCTTGGACTTTTGACATTAACCTGCTGCCCTCACCTTCTGATTGCTGAGATTTCAGGCATGTGCCAAACACACCTGGTTTGTGCAGGGCTAGGGATTGAACCCAAGACTGTATGCTTGCTAGGTGAGCACTATGCCTACTGAGCCCCAGCCCCTCCTCTCACCTTCTTCAACATCATGCTATTCCTATTCTCCCTTGACCATTTCCTCTCAGCTTCTTCCTCTAATTCTGCCACTCCCTCATCCCCTTGCATCACAAGCTTGCCTCTGTTTTCTTTTCTCCATAAGCTGTCTCCCTGGAGGTTTCTTCTTGCTCTCATCTTTGACTCTGGATGATGGTCTATCAGTTGATGTCTCCTTCATTTTCTCTTTCTTCTCTTGAGATACTCATTTGGCCTATAGCCATCATCAGAGTCCATGTTCAAACGTGTGTTCCTCTGTGTGACCCCAGCCACCGTATCTCTCACCTTCGAGCCCTCACATCTCCCTCTCTCCTACAACTTTTCCTCGTGAATGTATTTGCTCCTGTGCCCTAGCTCCTTGGAGGTAGCAGGAGATTATAGAGAAGCAGTGGTTTCTTCAGTGACCGAAGGGGTCCCTGACTAATGTTCCTGTTCATGAACATCATGGATTCCTACAGAACCCTCATTGTTCCCTCCTGTATGTAGCAGTGCTGTCCTGAAGGGTGTCCCCCAGGCTCTTCCTTTGTGTCATCATCTATATTAAGGTTATTCTACAAGTGACACTAATTATATCTATTGCAATTATCTAACTTTCTAATTCTGTGTTGGTGCTAGCATCTAAAACAACATTACAAAAATTAATCAAAGGGTGAGAGAAACAGTATCCCATATATTAAATTATTCTTGAGTTTATTGATTCTCTAATTATTATACTAAATACTATATTAAATTTAAGGACCACAGCAGAATTGTGAGAAAGCAATTCTGTATAAAGGAAGAACATTCCTTGTAACTGGCCCCACAGGGTGTTCAGCAGCTAGTAGCTCAGAGACCTCTTCTATTTACCATGGTAATTCCTGAGAGAAAAGAGAAATGAATCCTGTGAGTAGAGTTGTAGTGCTAACTGGAGCTTGTGCTTCAGAACCACTTTGAAGATCTTGAGCAGCAGCATGAACTCACTTCCCAGGCTCTGAAGTATAAACGTTAGAATGGAAAGAAACCGTTTATTTATAGACCCTCCTTTTTTATCAGTCTTGAGCTGCTCATATAATACAAGTGGATGAACTAAGAAAAGTAGACATCAACTGTTCCTTGCTAGGTCTCTACCTCCTCCTTTGGGAACCAGCAGTGATGATTCTGTGTGTGGTACCTTTAAAACTGTTCCTTTGTTGACTGTGAGAAAACTCAAGTAGGGTCTGGAAATGTAGCTCAATGGGCAGAGCACTGACTTTCCTAGAATTCATAAGACCCTCTGTTCAGTTGCTGACCCTCAGCAACACCACTCCCAGAATCCCAGCACTTGGGAGATGGAAGCAGGAGGGTCAAGATTTCCAGGTCATCCTTAGCTACCCAGAGGGCTCAGGGGTATCCTGGGCTACATCCATCTGCAAACACACATGGGCCCCTGGTTTTGGCTGGTACTTTGTCCACCCCTGTCTTTGCCATGGCTTGCAGACATCTTCAGGAGGCAGAGGCTGTCCAAGAGCTTCTCTTAGCCTGTTCTTGGCATGTCCAGGGAGTGGACTGAGTATGTGTACCTCAGAGTGGGGAACCCCTCCTCTATGCTAATTCTCCAAGAAGATGGGAGGGCTTTAGCTAGTCTTGGGATGTTACTCTGCTCTGCACTCCTCTAGTTACATCATCACATGCCATTCTCATTGCCTGTGTGGGTCTCCAACCATCTTCATCTCTCAGTCTGTCTCTGCAGTGAGCAGGGAGGACAAGAGGTACTTGATTTCACCCTTCAACTTTGTTTCGGGTTCACACCTTGTTCGTTTCCTCGCCCTTCACTCCTGGAGTGGGCTCCTGTTGTCTAAGCTGTAGTTTCTCCAGCAAATCCTATGTGGTGAGGACCCTTGAACCTCAACTTTCAGACCACTATTCTGTGGAAGAGAAAGACTAGAAAGACTAGGAGAAAGAGGCTCCTGGACTTCAGCACGAGGACAGGAAGGTACTTTTTCTTCCTTACTTCATGAAGTGCTGCTACAGAGTGAGAACACCACACACAGGAAACACGAGACTCAGTCATGAGGAGAGAATACACACTTGTTAGGGGCCTGGCTCTATATGTGTCACATAGTGGAACACCTTCTTGCCTCATGCATCTTGCCTTGGGTGCTGAGAAGCATGGGGCACGCACACACACAAACACTGATCTCCAGACTCAGTTTTACTGGGAAGTTGTACGAGACCAAAAAAAAAAAAAAAAAAAAAAAAAGAACAAAAACAGTTCTATCTTGTCTCCATAATATAGTAGGAGGTAGAAATACTGACAATACTTATCAATCAATTTTACAAAATCACAATTAATTTGATACCAAAACACAGACAAACACACATACCACATATTGCAGATCAACATCCCTCATAAATACAAATAAATGATCCATAATCAATCATTAGCAGATGTAATTTAGGAATGTATTAATAACAGCAATTGCATGGTGCTTATTCCAGCTTTGTGAGACCTGCTTGGTATTAAAACAAGCAGTATCTTATGAAACACCAACAACCTGATGAAGGAATCTTGAGATCATGGAATAATGCAGAAAACGTTGTCAAAACTCAAGACCCATTCCTGTTACTCCCAAGAAGCCAGAGATGGTGGGACCCCCTCGCATTGGTAACACGTTCAGGCAACACTCTTTTGCAAAGACATCTACATCATGGTGCAATGTGGAGTATATTCTCCTGAGTTTGGGAACCCTGCAACCATGTTTGCTCTCATCATTCTGTAGTTCTATCCATCTTCATGATTCAAAAAAAGAAAATAAAAGGCATAGAATTTTTAAAAGGGAGCTATGAGATGTTTCAGCAGGTAAAGGTGGTTACTGCCACCAGGGATGATGACCAGACATCAGTCCCTGGACCCCACCTGTGAAAGGAGAAAGATGATTCCCAAAAGTTGTCCTTGGACTTCCATACTTGCATCGGAGCACATGTATGTCCCATCTCCTGCACACAGTGTGTTAATTAAATGTAGGGCCAGAGAGATGACTCAGCCATTAGAGGCTAGGCTCACAACCAAAAATATAAATAAATGCAATTATTATTTTTCGGAAGGAAGAAAAGACCTTCCTATTTACCGTGGGCATCATGTTCTGTCTGTCTAGAAAGCCGTAAAGAATTTATTTTAAAATAAGAGGATTAAAAAAAGCAAGTTCACTAGACACACAAATTAATAATATAAAAACCACAGTTATAGGAAATAAAATGAAGGCGTGGAAGTTGCAATAAAAGATACAATCTTATTTACAGTCCACAGAAAAAAGAAATAAGGACCAGTTGTAGCAAAGCACAGACATGGTGATGCTGATCTTTACATAATACCAATGAGAGCAAGTGGAGTCCTCCAGGAGCCCGAGGCATATGTGTGTGTGTGTGTGTGTGTGTGTGTGTGTGTGTGTGTGTGTGTGTGTGTAAAATAAAACGCATATATAGTTATTTTTATTTTGACAGTCTCATGCTTGCATACAATACATTGAAATCATATTTATCCTCCATTGCCCTCTCTTATCCCCCTTCCACTCTTGTTAAAGATTATTCTAAAACGTATGTGCATGAATCAAGGAGCTAGGCTAAGTGGGACGACTTGTAAAAGAAGGGTAAAGTGTTCAGTATCTCCTTATAATGCACATGTTTCCAGTATAGTTAAGGGGATCAGCCTATGGCATGGTCTAGCAAGGACAAAAACATAGATCAATGGAACAGAATAGATAAACAGACCCACACAAATACAACCAACTGATTGCATATATAAGTATAAAAGTAATTCGATAGCAGCCATCATAACAAATAGTAGAGCTACTGACAAACTATAGCAACAACAAGCATAATCATTAATTTTGATCTGAGGGCATGGCTCAGTTGGTGAAGCCTTTATCTCATAATCATGAGGATCTGAGTTCAAATCCTCAGAACCCATGTGAAAAGCCAGGCATGGTGGTGGCATGTGCCTGTAACCACCGTGGTAGCACAATGGGACATGCTGACAGACATTGCTGGAAGCTTGTGATCCAGATTGCCTGACCTATTTGGTGAAATTTCAGGCCAGTGTGAGACCCTGTCTCAAACAAAAGGTAGAAGGCACTGAGGACCCACACCTGAAGTGTCCTCTGAATTCCACATGTGTGCTATCCATGTGTACACTCACATGATCCCCACAAGCATGTGCACCCACACACACAAGAAGAATTAACTTTGACCTAGGCTCTGGTCCTTACCCCAAACCTCACTCAAAGTGTGTTAGATTAAGTGTGAAAGTTGAAATGACTACGTTCTGATGTTTGGTTGACAAAGGGCACACAAAGGCTGTCTGTAGCAGTGGCCATTATTGGGAGGCGTTACCAAGGGTCTGTGAAAAGAAGTTAAAGGCAAAAGGACTGGGGATGCCCAGGACTTGTTTTTGTCATTTTTAATCATTTGGTACATAAGTTAGTTGATATATTGTTTGACTCTAGAAGTAAACAAAACATTTTACTAAGACTTTCAAACAGTTCTTATTAAATGTGTGCCTGTGTACCATGTGCATATGTGTACACATGAGTGTATGAAGGCCACAGGTCTACTTTAACTGTCTTCCTCTGTTGCTGCCCATCTTATTTTTTGAGACAGAGTCTCTCATTGAAACAGGAGCTCACTGATTTGATTTCACTGGCTTGTCAGTGAGTAACCTGGGATCCACCTGTCTCGCAGCACTGGGGTCAGATGAATGGCACTACTATGCTGGGCTTCTAAGTTTGTGTACTGGGTAGACCTTGTGTCCTCATACTTGTACAGCAAGCACTTCACCCACTGAGCCATTTTCCCAGTGCCTGGTTCTTACTGAACTTTTGATATTGCTTTCACCACCTTTCATGTTTTAAATCCCTTCAGGACAGTTAGAAAATTGATTCTTCTCTTGTTTCTCAACAGACCCTGTGGCTCATACAGCCAGGGACACATGGCAATTAATTGTTCTGTCATCTCACTGTTTTTATTCCTGGGTTTCTTATTAAGATAGGTCATGTAACTTTCTTGTATCTCCCTCAAAACATGTAAGTACATGATGCTATAATACTGAACACACTTAGCAATTGCCGAGGTACCTGCTTTATACAGTGGTTCCATTCTTTGTGTGTGGTATATGTGCATATGTGCAGCCTTGAGATCATCTTCAGTTGCCATTCCTTGAGCACTGTACACTTTTTTTTTTTTCAGGCTTTCACTAACCTTGAACTTCCCAAGTAGGCTAGACTGGTTGGCTCATGAGCCCCAGGAATCTGCCTGTCTCTGCCTCCCTGGCACTAGGATTACAAGACTATGCTTAATTGTTAACATAGATTCTAGGGATTAAACTCAGGTCTTCATGTTTGCACAGAACTGAAATGAGCCATCTCCCAGACCTGTTTTCCTTTCTTTTTCTGAGTTAGGCTCTCACTATTCAGTCCAAGCTGGCCTCAGGGTAGTGAGCATCGTGCCTCAGCTGTGATTACAGGTGTGTGCCATGCATAACTACAGTTTTATTGTTTAACAAGACTGGAAAAAAGATCTGATGCCTGTTGGGGAATATTATTTTAAGATGTTTGACTTTTGTTTATGCTGCATTTGTTTAACTCCGTGAAGCTGTGATTCTTTGCTTGTCTAAAATACCTGATGATCTAATAAAGAGCTGAACGGCCAATACTGAGGAAGGAATAAGGATAGGCAGGGCTGGCAGGCAGAGAGAATAAATAGAAGGAGACTAGAGGAAGAAAGGAGGAATGAGAGAACAAGGAGAGTAGGATATAGGGGGCTGGCCACCCAGCCAGTCAGTCAGTCAGCCAGCCAGCCACAGAGTAAGAGTGAAAGTAAGATATGGAGAAATAAGGAAAGATAAAAGCCCAAAGGGGAAAAGGTAGACCATATAATTTAGAATAAGAAAAGCTGGCTAGAAACAAGCCAAGCTAAGGCTATGCATTCATAACAAAGAATAATCCTCTGTGTGTGATTTATTTGGGAACTGGGTGTAGGACCCCTCAAAAACCCCAAAGAGTAAAAAAAAAAAAAAAAAAAGAATCAAGATTTTATTAAAATTTCAGAATTGGAATCATAAAGGACACACAGCTGGTTTCTTGCTGGAACTGTGAAGGACAGAGATGTGGTTGAAAACATTTCTAATTCTGACAGGAGAGCAAGACTTTTGGGACAAGTTTTCCCTTCAGTTTTCAGTGCTTCGCATAGCACTTTCTCTTAGTTAAACAGTGTTTTTGCGTGTTTACTATTTTCTCTCCTGTACTGAGCAGAGCGAAATGATGGGACTCTTTAGTCCCTTGTAAATTAGAATCACAGTTAACTCCACACAGCTGTGTTATTGCTTAAACTAGAGGGTGCCCAGCTGACTGAGACAGCATGCAGAGGGAAGGGATGATCCTAACATCGAATCTACATGCCAGGATTTCCTGGGCATGTTTGCTTTGGCCATTCCACCAAGTCCAATTCTGTTTGCAAATTTCCCCTTGTCCTTAGAGCACCATGTCACTTATGAGTCCCTGGCTGTATCTTTACTGCTGCATCTTCACATCATTATAGGACAGTGTCTCTTTAGAAGGAGTGTTTGAGAGCTATTATTTTATGTTAATACTAATGTCTAACTTTAAAAGTAGATTTTATTTTCAGGACACTTGTGGTTTTTGGTTGGTTGGTTTTGTGTGTGTGTGTGTGTATGTGTGTGTGAATTTAGGAGGTGTAACTTGAGTGTGCTATTATGCCAGAAGTTAAAATGGCTTTGTTTCCAAATTTTAATTTTATGTCACTTTTAAAACTTGATAACCCTTCTTTTTGATCAAAGGAAACATTAATATTTGACTTCTATAAACACTATGAAAGTATTTCTAAATGTATCCCCTTTCCCTCTCTGTTTTTGAGACATTTCCTCTTGAATCTCAGGCTGCTCTCAGTCTCCCTGTATCTCCAGGCTGTCCTCAGTCTCCCTATGTCTCCAGGCTGGGCTTAGACTTGCAGTTTTCCTGCTTCAGCCTCCCAGCTACTCCTGGCTCCTTATTTTCTTTAAAGTGAGAATGAGCTCAATTAATTTTGGAGACTGTGCCATTCATCATTTTTTTCTATTAAAGATTCATTTATTCTGTCATTAAATATTTATTTAGTACTGGGCTTTCACTTCAGGGGTACATCAGAGTTGACAAATAATATCTCTGACCTCATAAAGTTTACGTGGGAGAGACAGGCAGTTAACAAGCTAACAAATGAAGAAATTAGATGATGATAGATAGTCTTGAAGGTCATGAGGAAATGGTGGGTCATGTGGCAGGGGTGCTGAGAAGTCCCTTAGGTATTCGTTTAGGGGATGTTCCATTTGCCTATTGCTACAGTGTAAGACAGAGCCAGCCATTCTGTGTCAGAGCATCCCAGGCCTTGGTGATGATAAGCTTACACTAAAAGCTAAGCTTGATTGGGAAATGAGAGGGTAGATCAGCCAGGGAAAAGGTATGGAGGGGCAGATAGCCTATGAGGCAGAACCTAGATGCTAATGGGCTTTGGGCCACTCAAACCATCTCCATTTCATCCTGAGTACAGTGGCTCAAAGGCTGAGAGACAGTAGAGGAGATAGAGGACTTCCAAGGGAGATCTCTCTAGTGGCACAGTTTCTTCTGTGTCACTGAGGTTCTTGAGAGCATGTATGTAGCTGGGCTACTGAGAGTTCTAAGAAAATGAGTGTGGAATGATTAATACAGAATCCTGAGAAAGTCATGTGTGTGGTAACATCTTGGTAATGCTGTAATCCACTGCCCTTACAGAGATTAATTGGGCAGCACTTGGCCTCCCTGAGGTGCACAGCAGTGGGCATATCCACAGACGTGTGCAATGAAGCACTTACTCTGTTAGGAATACGAAGACGAACATGGCAGTCTTGAGTGAAAAGAGAAGAGTCCATGCTGGGGAATGCATCAGAAAAGGAGACTGAGAGAAACAGCAGCTGGGGAGATGGCTCGGTGGGTTGAGTGCTTTACCACACAAGCCCAAAGACCTGAGTTTGACATCCAGAACCTACATTAATAACCCAGGTGTGACAGTGCATGTTTGTAATCTCAGTGCTGCCAGAGACAAGTGGGGGTCCCTGGGGCTCTCTTACCTGCCGAGAGCCTAGTGGGAGAGCCTCAGGTCCCAGTGAGAGACTGTCTCGAGAGAAGAACAATGTGGATGGTATCTCAGGATGACACCTGAGGTTGACCTCTGACCTCTACATGCACGTACACATGCTAACATACACCCCAAGAACCCTGTGATTTGGCCGAGGTGATCTAGAGTCATTCCTGGGGCCTTTTAGTGATACAGTTCTGTCAGTTTCTCAGAATAGAGCATCATCATTCCTCCACATATTCCCATGGAGGTGCAGGATCCAGAAATGCTGACTATTGGGTTAGTTAGGAGCCTGACACCAAAGGTAGTAACAATGGAGAGGATGTCCCTGTGTTTGGTTGAGATGTGCCAAGGAGCAGGCGACTCTCAGGAGGAACCAAGAAAGCCAGTGGGTGTCAGGGAACCCTCAGCAAGTTTGGGAGCCATGAACATATAATCCCAGCCTTACAGCTGATGTGGCTTGTGAGCCGGTAGAGGGTGCTGGGACATTGTCTTTCCCTATTCAGCTTGTACACCTAAGCCTTGGGGGGCTCTGGCCTCAGTGTTGTTTTATCTTCCCAGCCCTGGACAATCCTGGTCCTCAAGGAACAAAGGAAGCACTTCTCAAGAGTTCAGGCCAGGAGATGTGAAGATAGTGAGGGAATGGCCATTGCTATACACCTTCGCTTTGCCCCTCCACCCCAGGAAATTCCATAGTCACTCTTTTCAAGCCTTAGAGATCTCCTGTTTCTTTCCTTCAGCGCTGGCTTTCCTGTCTTTTACCATTGAATAAAAGCTCATCTAAATTCCAGGATCTGTAACGGAAAGTGTGGGAAGAGAACCTTTTCAAGCCCATGCCAGCTCCAGGAGAATAAAATCTGATCAGTCATCAGGTTTCTTTAAACAGCTTCCAGTCATCGTATTTGATCATTGATCCTGAAATCGGGACTAGATTTCCTTCAGGGAACACTCTAAGCTTTCAAAGAAAAAACCATTCAACAGCTTATTTTTAATCGCTGTGTACTTGTGCTTGCATTTGGGTATTATAGTCACAGCCCACACTTGTGAGCAAGGCTTGCAGCCAGTAAGCACTGCGACAGAGGAGGAGCTGAGACTCAGAGTGAAGTGAGCAGGGCAGGCTTCCCACCCCAGTTGAATGCCACCTTCATTCATGACTTGATTTGAAACGGCGCACCCCTGAGCTCCTCAGGCCCTAATTCAAAGGCTTTTTTATCTCAGTCCACAAACACATTTGAGGTACCAGATTAGAAAGCCTGGGAGACAGGTGTGCTGACAGAAGTTAGAAGAAGCCAAGTGCCAGACAGCAGGGAAAGGGGCAGAAGACTACAGTGTGGAGTTGGCAGGGCAGGTGTCATTGAGCCTGGCATGTCTGGCCCTTAGACTCAAAAGGCTTAGAAACGCAGGAAGTACAGATAGTGCAGACTAAGGATGGGCGGGATGGCTTGACATGTTGCTTAAAAATGTTTGGACCTCAGTTTCCTCATTGTAAAAGATAAAAGATAATTATTTTTAGAATTAGATGAAGGATTTGTGAATATGCCTTTAGAATAAAGAATTTTTAAAACGCACAATGGAGGACTGGAGAGCTGACACAGTGGTTAAGGAACACAGACTGCTCTTGCAGTGGACTCAAGTTCAATTTACAATTCACAACTGGCTCCATTTCGAGCTCCAGGGGGGAATCTGATGCCCTCTTCTGGCCAATGAGGGCACTACACTCACAGGCTTGGACACATACACATAATTAGAAGTAAAAATAAAATCCTTTAAAAAATAAACTACAATGAGAAAGTTAGGTTTTATGCTCCTTTTTTAACTTTTAAAAATTTTGTTTTGAATTTAACTAGTTGATTGAGTTGTGAACACTCATTCAACTTCTCTGAGCTTCCATATTCTCCTAAATTGATGACAGTAACTTTACCCTATTTATCTCTTTTCACACTAGCGAGCAAATGTTCCAAGAGTACGTTTTATTCTGGGATGTCTTCTAGAAGTGATCATCCCTACTGTATAAGGATAAAGCTAAATATCATTTCACATACTTTACTTAAACATTGCAGGAAATTAGTTTTGTCTTTTTTTCTCCTATAGAGCAATTTTAAAACAAGTCTTAAAGCTTGAAGCATTGTGTATCAAGTATCTGGAAACTGTGCTTTGCTGGTATATATTGCACAAGTGTATGAGAATGAGTCGTCTTTCATGGAAGCCTTTAACATGGAAAGGTTCTAATTATGTGCAAATTATAATGAAATTAATAAGTGACACCAATTTTTAGAATTTAAAATGGGCTTTGCAAGAATGCAGCGTGGGCTTAGACTGATTGTAATTGTAATCTTTTAGGGTGTGATTCAATATTATGTAACATTAAAACTCAATTAAATAAAAAATAAACCAAGAATCAACTGGTGAGAACACTCATCTCCCGGTTGGCTCAACTTCTCAAATGAGGACTTAAAATATGTTAAATGCAAAGTCCGTAATTGTCCTTATTGTTCATTCTATTCCAAAATAATTGCACATCTAATTAGCATCAGTTAATGAGAGAGATTAAATTACCCTACTCACAAATATGCTAGATTGTCATAAATTGTCCAAATATAATTACAAATGTAAGGTTTTGTTTTACTTTCTACAGATAAAATACAGAGAATAAATGAATTTATGTATGTATCCACTTAGCAGAAATTTTATTATATCCAAACCTATTTGGGCTGGGCATGGGGATTGCTTGCCTATATTCTCAACAGTTGGGAGGCAGTGGCAGGAGGATCATGAGTTCAAGGCCAGCTTGGACTGCCTTAATATAGTTTCAAGATTCCCCCTCCAAAAAGTAAAGCTTTATACTACATTTCTGGATCCACCTTGAATGGAAGGAAGAGACTAGGGTGAATAGATGGTACCAGTCCTAGTGGAGCACAAAGCATGAGGTCCCCTAGCACCTGAGGGCCCAGAACATCTGTCTCAATACAAAGCTAGTGACCCGGGCAGCCTGAGGAAATGCCTTCAATCCCCATCAAAAATGAGCCTCAACTGAAAACTACTAAACTCTCTGGTCACATGAACAGCTAGACGGCCATAGAGACGGCTCAGTTAGCAAAGTCTTGCCTTGCAAGCAGGAAAGCCTAAATTTGATCCCTGGAACTTAATGGTTTGTTGTTGTTGTTTTAATCCCCATGTGGTGGCACATGCTCAAAATCCCAGCACTAGAGGAGTAAAGACAGGCTGATAGCTAGTGTTTGCTGCCTGGCCAGTCTAGCATGATCAGCAAGCTCAAACCAATGGAAGACCCTGTCTCCAATAAAAGTGGACAATGCTTAAGGAATAATGATGAGGTTGATCTCTGGCCTCCACATGCATGCACACACATATACACAAACATGCAAACACATGCACACACATACACACACACACACACACACACACACACACACACACACACACACACACACAAGGGAGATAGAAAATATCAGCAATGAGGAAGAAATTTTAAAAGGAGAAGAATCGATGAATTGAAAGTGGTTATGACAGAATGAAGGAAGCTGGGTGAGCTCAGCAATAGAGCAGAGACACACAAATTGAATCAGCCAGTAAGAAGACAGATCTTAGGGTTTATTCATCTCTGACAACAAAGAAAAGAATGAACTTTGGGGGACAGAGTGATGTTGGGGATAGAATGAAGGGCTCTCACACGTGGGGTGAGTACTCTACCACTGAGCTATACCCCAGCCCAAATAAAAGACTTAACAAAAAAGAGCTTCATGAACCTGTGAGAATCACCAAAGATCTGGTTTTCATACTGTTGATGGTCTATGTGGAGAGAGAAAGAAGATAAGGCTGAACAGGTAGTCAGTGGCTGAACCTTTCCAAATAGGGGGAAGCCACCAAGATACATGTTTAAGAAGCTCTTTAGATTACAAGGTAAGCCCTAGAAACCAACTCAAAGGCATAGGATAACTGAACTCTTACAAGTCTGGGGAAAATTTTAAATTCTTTGAACACCTAACAGAATTTTTCTGTGAGAAGAGGTTCTTAGATCACATGGGGCTCCATTGCCAGTCCTTCAGTGATGCTGGAAGGAGGCCTTCCAAACAGAGGGAAAGCTAGGAGCTGTAGAAATGAAGACCAGAGAGATGAATGGAATGAGAGGAAGATAAGTCCTTTCAGGGCTGCAGTGTAACTCACCTGATTGAGTGCTTGCTTAGCATGCAGGTTGCATCCCAAAGCTACATATATTGTTGGGGGTTCAGGCTGTGATCCCAGCACTCAGAAGGTAGAAGCCAAAGGATCAGGAGTTCAAGGTCATCCTTAACTAAGGAGAGAGTTTGAGGCCAGATTGTGGTGCATGAGACCCTGAAGAGGCAGAGGCAGAAATGGACTTTTTCCTTGTGGGTCCCTTAAATGGTATTTGAAGTATGAAACACACACACACACACACAGAGGGAGAGAGAGAAAGAGAGAGAGAGAGAGAGAGAGAGAGAGAGAGCTTAATACCATCTGAATTGGGTTAAATGTATGAAGAGGAACTATCTAATATAATTACATTTAAATTACTTAAGGAATTAAATGCTTAAGGAAATACTTCAGACAGTTCAATTTTAGGAGTGAAAAGAGAGAAGTATTTAATTTGAGGTTCTGCTGGAAAGATGACACAGCAGCTGTGGTGAGCTAGACATACAGATTTGGAGTATCAGAATAGCATTTGAGAAAAACCACACACAGCATCCCACTGTGTTAAACCACTGATAAATCAAGATGGACTCCTAAATGGTTCATCAAAGCCATAGGAAGGAAGGCAGCAAGTAAATCACCTCTCAGTAGACCTTCCAGTGAAAAAGGCAGAGTGGAGTGGATTTGAAGGAACTATAGAACTTGGGCTGGGGTTGTGGTGCAGTTGGTAGAGCACTTGGCTAGTGTTCAGAAAACTGGGTTCCATCCCAGCACTGCATGTTGACACCTGTGATCCCAGCACGCAGGAAATGGAGGAAATAGTTAGGAGCTCAAGATATCCCCATCTCTACTACACATTCTTGGCTTTATGAGCACCTGTCTCAAAAGCAAGCAAGCAAACAAAAAGTGAGGGGTTTGCCACCCAAGCCTGAGGACCAAAATTAATTCCCCAGCACCCACATAAAAGCCAGTTTTGGCTGCATGCACCTCTAATCTGGAGCTGGGGAGATGAGACAGGAGGTCAGCCAGTCAACCTCCAGCCTGCACACACTAGCACACACATAGGCACGCATACCTATATACTCAGCAACAAACACACACACACACACAGAGAGAGAGAGAGAGAGAGAGAGAGAGAGAGAGAGAGAGAGAGAGACCCTGCTATGGAAATCCAAACAAAACTTGTAGAGGTTGAAAGTAAAAGGGCCAAAAGTTATGCCAAGCAATGATTTTAAGAATGAAGTATTAATCTAAGGGAGCATATACTTCAGAGCACAGACAGTGACAGGAGGGTGGGGATAAAAACAGGCATTAGGTAATGAAACAACATCTCCACCAAGATGGTGTGGAAATCTGGGGTCCTCACAGTATGTGAGCACTCATTAACCTGAGGATACAGAGAAGATGCTACTGTATCATCAACAAAGGACAGTGAGGATATTGAAGGATGACACACCATTGATTGGCAGGATCTGTGAATATGAGTTTTCTCTTTTTAATCTGTATGTGTGGAGTGTGTGTAATGTGTGTATGTGTGCTTACTTGTATGAGTGTGGGTGTGTGACTTGAGGTCAGAAGATAACCTCACCTCCCACCATGTTTGAGGCAGAATCTCTTCTTTTCATAGCTTATTCCTTTGAACTTACAGGGATTTTCTTGTCTCCAATTTCCATGTAGCCATAGGTAAAGTGACTAAACAGACAAGCAGGCTACCGCATTCAGCTTTTTGTGAATTCTAGAGATCTGAACGCTGGTCTTCACATTTGTGTAGTAAGTGCTCTTGCCCACTGATCCATCTGCCTTGCTCACAGGACACACATTTTTCTTTATTTCTTTCTTTAATTTTTATTTATTTTATTTTTATGTGCATTGGTGTTTTGCCATGGGTGTCAGGTCCCTTGAAACTGGAGTTGCAGACAGTTGTGAACTGTCATGTGGGTGCTGGGAATTGAACCTGGGTCCTCTGGAAGTGCAGCCAGTGCTCTTAACTGATGAGCCATCTCTCCAGCCCCGATATACATTTTCTCAAATTATCCTTGAGACCATCTTTCCAGAAAGACCCATCTCCTGAGACATAAAATGCCAATGATTTTTTTAAATTTTGTTTTTAGTGAAGTTTTCTTGAAAATTTCATACATATATATAATGATATATAATTATATACACCTTCCATTTCCCACTAAAACTGTAAAGGAATTGGTGTCAGAGTCTTCTCTGTGTAATAGAACCAAACACATTAATGACAGGTAAGGAAAGGTCTATAAGCATATTGATGTCCAATAACTTCTGAATCATCCATGGATCAAACAGAAAGTCTTTAAGCAAAGAAACAGATGCACCTGGGACTGGGTTGTCTCAGTCTGCAAAGTGCTTGCCACATCAGCATGAGGACCCAGGCTCCATCTCCAGAACTCACATAAAAAGCCAGGCATGGTGGGGCATGCTTGTAAACCCAGCAAGGGGGAGTCAGAGACAGGATCCCTGTGGCTCACTGGAGAAAAGAAATATACATCTAAATGAAAATGCAAACACCAATATTTGCACCATGCAGCTAAGGCAATACTGAGAGGAAATTATAATGCTCATTGTTTATATTAGAACATTTCAAATTAATAAAAAGGACTTTTTAAAGAAGACAAAAATACTGATACTAGAAAGACAGCAGTGTATTGCATGCAGTTTATGCTTATCTGTGTGACAGCTTGTGTTAACTACTAAATGTTAAAATTCAAAAATATGAATTAGATAATTTGAATTACCTGCTATACATTAAATACGTTTAATCTGTAGTTAACTCATCTCTCCCCAGTATCCTAGCCAGTATTACCTCATTGGCAACATTACCTACCAAACATTGAAAGAAGCTACAAATTTGTACAGTTACCCTAGTTAGGAGCTCTTCCCAGTTCATGGAATTGAGCCCCGTATCATTCTGACACCAAAAGTATCAAAGAAAGCACACAGGAAATATATACTAGTGCATCGTACAAACATAGACTCAAAAACCCTTACTACAACACTTACAAACCAGAACCATCAAAGTTAAAGAAAATTACACACCAAAACCAAGTGGGTTTTATTCCATGTATTCAAGGCTGGTTCAATATTTGAAAACCAATCCGTGTAATCCATTGTACTGATGAGCTAGAGAGAAAAAAAATCCCATGAACATGTCTGTTCACACAGAGAAAGGTTTTGGTGAAATCCAGAGCACACATTCTTGATTAAAAAGAAACACACCAGGAACCTGGTTACAAGGAGTGACTTTCCCAGTCCCATGAGGAAATGTGCAAATATGTATTATGATATATGCCCTTGCAGTGCTTTCCCTGTGAAGTTGGAAATGAGGAAAATATGCCTACTTTTCTGCTCTTAGCTTAGAATATAACCATAAAAGATATAATGGCACAAAAGAAAGAAAAGGGAGGGCAATGAGATGGCCCAGCAGGCGAAGGCACTTGTTCCTCAAGCCCAATGATCCCAGTGTGTTCTCTGAAACACACATAAAGGTAGGAGAGAAGTGACTCTGAGGCTGTCATCTGACCTCCATACATGCATTGTGGCATGCATGCCTATACATCCTCGTGCACACACACAACACACACACACACACACACACACACACACACACACACACACACACACACTATCATCATCATCAAATAATTTTTAAAAATAGAAGACACACAGACTCCTCCATAGGATGAAAAACATTGCTCCCATTTGCAGGAGATGATACTATTTACTAGGACAACACAGAGCCATTTACAAAAAGTCCTATGCTAGAAAGCGTTGTCGGCAAGAATCCAGAATACAAAACTCAACTACATTTGTATATAATAACAATAAACATTTAGAAGCCCAATTAAAAACATTATTCCACATACACTTGTGCCAAAGAAAATGAAATGCAAGTTATGGAGCTAACAGTACACAGGAGCCATAGGGCTGATCATCACAGAGTACCAGGGCCTGAAAGAAATCAGAGAAGACCTAAAAACTAGGAGATCCTTGCTTTGTGATGGATTAGAAAACACAACATAGTAAGGAGGTTGTTTCTTCCCAAATTGACCCAGAGATTCCTACCAGTCTCTGCAGGGATTCTGAAGACTTAAACAGTCTCATTCTGAGCATTATATGCTCTAGCAAGGGTTCCAGAGCACCTTTTAAAATGTTGAAAAAGAGCAGTAAATGGAAGAAGTCACTTCTGCCCAGCATAGTGAGTGTGGAATTGGTGTAGTTAGGTCAGTGGGATAAAGTGGGGAAACTGGAATAGAGTCTGTCAGTTTTCTGTTACTGTAACAGACTCCTGAGTTAATCAATGTATAAAGAGTTTTGAAAGGGTCTTTTTGGCTCATAGTTCTAAGGCCTTCAGCCCATTGGTCCTGTTGATTTTGACTCAGGTGGTGTATCATGGGGGAAATGCATGGAACAAATCTCTCACCTCATTCCAGGAAGCCAAAGATACACAAAGGTGGCTCATTCCCCCTTAAGGGTACTCCTGTCTTAAAAGCTCTGTCCAGGCCTCAGAAGTGCCAATGGATGCATCGAGCTTTGAATAGAGGAACCTTTTAGGGAACATTCGAGATCCATCTTATAGCTAAAAAGGTCTTATAGCTTATACCCTCAGGAAGACACCCCAGAAAGATATGCAGGTGATTCTGTGAAAAGGGGGTGACCTTAGTATTTGTGGTAGTTGGAGCAATTAGACATCCAAGATGCTTCCTAAATAAGGGGAGACAGGTATCCTTGACTTGGCCTCTACATTTTAAAGTAATAAACATGAATATGGCAGGTTTACATGTAAATGTAAAATGTGAAATGATACTTTCTACTTTAGAAAAAATTAGAGATTGCCTTTGATGGGTTGTTAAGTTTAATGATACCAAAAAAATATGTTCCAGAAAAGAAAATTTAAATGACAAACCTTATGACAAGTAAAAATCTGTACAAAGGGAGGGAGGGAGCTTGGAGGTGTTTTAGCAGATAAAGTGCTTACCATGAATTGCATGAGGACTTGAGTTTGATCCCTAAAACTCACCTAACAAGGCAGACATGATGGTATGTGCTTACAGTCCCAGAGTTGGGGCAGCAGAGTTGGGAGGCTCTCTCTGCACACTGGGCAGCCAGTCTAGTCTACTGGGCAATTTCCAGGCCAATGGCCAACTGGTCTCAAAAAAGGGTCTGAGGAAGGATACTCTAGGTGGTCCTCTGAAGTCCACACACATGCTCACTCACATGCATGTGGAGCTGTACACATGTGCACCCCTTAACAAACAAACACACATACAAATAACAAGTTTTTTTTTTTAACTAATGACAGTACACTGAGATAAGTTATAGACACAAGAAATTATTTGCAAACTGTTGAGGGATTAGAATCTATCTAGAACATTCTGAGATACAAAACAGGTCAGAATCTTTCAGGACTTTCCGTTTAGAAAGTGAATGGACTGCTAAAGATGTGTGGAAGATAGGTGATCAACATGGCGGACAGCCACACTCCCAGAAGCCCAAGTGAGGATTCTTAGCATCCACAGACAGACACAGGAGAAATGCCAGCAACTACCATGAGAGCTCAGCACATGCTTTCATAGTAGACAACTTGAAAATCATTGCTAATAACAGATCTGTGGTGGGGGTGCAGAACCACAGGGTTATAAGTTTAGTCTGTGGGACTGTCAACTAATGCTAAAACTGTAACCTGGTGCAATCACTTTGGAAAATAAGTTAGAATTTTCTTATGAAAGTATGAACACACTTCTGTGTGACCATGCATTTGCTCTTAAGCTTAGCTTCAGAGATAGGAAAATCGTGTTCACACAAAACCTGCACACAGAAGTTTATAGCAGCTTTGTTTATGACAATCCAACTAGACATAATCCAAGTATCCCGAATTCAATGAACATGTCAGAAGAAGAAGAAGAAGAAGAAGAAGAAGAAGAAGAAGAAGAAGAAGAAGAAGAAGAAGAAGAAGAAGAAGAAGAAGGCATTGCCTCCATGCAAGCAATTATGAGTGGTGATAGAAAATGATAGACCTCAGATTTACCCAACAACCTTCATAGACCTTGTTTAGTTACTTTTCTTTTGCTATGGTAATGTACTCCCCAACAAAAGCAAGTTAGGGAAGAAAGGGATTATTTTGATCATATTCATAGGTTCATGTTTCTTTGACATTCCTGCGATGCCCTGGCTATGGTGAATTACAAGAAGTAAACCATTCCAACAAGGGTGTGGATATGGCTTGGAGGCAGCTAGAGATTTGAGGTGCTGGACTCCGACGTGATGGTAGCTGTGAAGTAAAAAGAGTAAAAGGTGTTCAGCATGGAAAGGAAGCTGACATAATTCTCTTTGATGGGTTGTATTGGACTGAAAGGTCCTCAGAGCCATGATAGCATCCATCCTGAGGTGGGAGGGAGAGCATTAGACTGAAGCAGTCCCGTATATGGAGAATTAAAACAGGAAGGGACATTACAGGCAGAGAGACTTCCCTTTAGAGCCTGGAGAGGAGCTTCATTAAGAGTGGAGTAAGAGAGAGATTTGGGGGAAGGAGAGGAGGGAGTGGAGAGGAGAAGAGAAGAAAGGGGAGGAGAGGGGAGGGGAGTGGAGGGGAGGGGAGAGGGAAAGAGAGGAAGAGGAGGAGGAGGGGAGAAAGGGAGGGGGAGAAAGAGAAGGAGAGGAGGGGTAGGGAGAAGGGAAAGGGAGGGGAGAGGGAGGAAAGAGAGAGGGGAGAGGGGAGTATAGGGGAGGGAAGGAAAAGAGGGGAGTGGAAAGAAGAGGAGAGGGGAAAGGAGATGGAAGGGGAGGGGACGAGAGAGGAGAGGAAGGGAAGGGAGGGGTTATCCTGGTGAAAGCTATAAGCGCAGGGGCAACTAAGTACCTTCATGTACATTTTGGGGGATTTCTTATGAGTTGATAATGATTTCTAAATCAATTTTTGTTTGTTTTTGTTTTGTTTATTTTTCAAGACAGGTTCTCACTGTGTAGCCCTGGATGTCCTGGAACTTGCTCTATAGACCAGGCTGGCCTCGAACTCACGGAGATCCTCCTGCCTCTACCTCCTGAGTGCTTGGGATTAAAGGCGTGCCATCTGGCATAAATGTGTTTTTTAAAAGACATTTAAAATAATTTGGATTTATAAACACCAAGTAAGGCTGTCAGGAAGTCCGTTTCTGAGTTTAGGAAGGAGGTTTTCGTAGTGACTTGGAAACCTCCAGGTGCACCTTTTTGATGACACTCTCCCTTGGTGCTGTATCCAGGCTTTTACTATGCTGGGCATCTGGTGTTTCCACGGTGGGATGAGACAAGTTAGGAGAGTGTGTTCTCCCCAGAAGCCAGGAGGGATGGTGATAGGAGAAGAAGAGGAAAAGAAGGTAGAGGAACAAAGGAAACATAGCTCAGAGTGGAGAGCCAGGTCGGCACTGTCCCACTCTGCCAGAACCCAGGGCCTGGTGAAATGGAGCCTGCAGGGGTGATCTGCAGCTCTTTAAACTCCCTCGTGTGTCAGGGATCCCTAGTCTCACCGTCACAAGCTTGCTAAAATGATACATGGGATGTTCTGCCTCATGCACTGTGAAGGAAGGGGAGGCAGAGGCTGTTCAGCTTTTGCAAAGCCAGGAAGAGCTGAGTGAGAAGCAGTCAAACCTTGTTCTCTCCCTAGGCCCTTCCCCTAAGAATGAGGCTCCTGAGGGGCTCCAGGGTAGAGAGTGTCATGGGAATTTTAATCACTGCCGGGAGAGCATCCTACCCCCACCCCAGCCCATTCTACCAATCCTTCTTTGACCATGTTTGTGCCACTTCAGAACCAGAAGTGCCTCGGGGTATGTTGTTTACACACTTTTCAGTATACCCTGCCGGCTTTCTGTGTATAAAACATTGCCCTCTGGGCCCCAGGCATGTACAGGAGGAACTCAAGTCTCCACCCTGTGATTTTTGGCTCTGTAAAATGAGGCTAGGCTACGGTAGGTCAAAGTCTAAGTGCTCCACCACTGAGCCACACCTCCAGCCCCTCACTGGGGAATTCTAGGCAGGTGCTCTACCACTGAGCCACACCTCCAGCCCCTCACTGGGGAATTCTAGGCAGGTGCTCCACCACTTAGCCACACCTGGCCCCTCATTGGGAATTCTAAGAAAGTACTCTATTGCTAATGGCCCCAAGCCCTTTACTGGAGGACTGCTGAGTCATCTCCCCAGTTCCTCAGTGGCATAGCAAGTGCTTTACCTCTAAGCCTTATCTGGAGGCCTTTTTAAATTCTTATTTTTAGGCAGGGTCTCACAAATATTCAGTGACTGTCTTTGACCTCACTCTGTAGCCCAGGTTTGTCTTTTTATTTTTCATTTTTTGGTCCTTTCCCCAGACTAGAGCTGAGTGGATTTCTGTCTAGCGTGGCTCCATGCATCCCTCCTGGCCCTTCCCCCTCCCCACGCTTTTCCCCAGGTGAAGATGAGAACAGCTTCAGTATTAAGTATTTGTAAACTCCTTTCACCTTGAAATTGTGCTTCAGATTTGAAACTCCCCATTACTCCTTGGAAGAAGAAATGAAGTAACATGCAATATTCAATTTCACACTTGGGAAACAGAAACAATAATGTTAAGTAACTTTCACAATGCCAGACAGCATATCTCTGGTAGGAAGGAATTTGTGACTTTATAATTCTATTCTTGGACCACTCTCAAGTGTGTTTTAAAATAAAAAGCGTCTGCGCACAAACGTAGCATTGTCCCCATTGAGTCATAAGTCAGGAGTTCAAAACGAGACAGTAAATAAGTTAGGCCAAATAAGAATCTTGTTTATGTACCGAAGTATAGACGTAAATCTACATGATTATCATAAAATTCAGACAGCATCTCTCTGAAATAATAGAACAATTTTATATCTTAAATATAAGCCTTTGAAAATAAGGTGTTTGTTGATGAAAGAGAACTTCAAGGGGCAGCTATGATGTCTTAACAACTTGATAAGTAAGGAAGCTATAGAGAGGTCATTTCTTCAGCTTTATTCACACATTACTAGCAAAATTGCAAAAATCAGTGAGAAAATTCCATCTGTTTGACCCGATGGTAGTATTGTGAACTTTTCGTTGTAAAATTCAGTGTTTAAAACTGTTTCCTTTTGGTGAAATTGTAAGAAATGTGAGGAGATAATTCATACATTTGGAAAGTAAGGCATGGTATTAAGTGGTTTTCCCATTGCATTGTCCATGTATTATCCATGTATGTGCCGGGTGATCACAGGTGGGGGGTACATTTATACAGGCAGTTATGTCTTCAAGGGGGCTTAATGAAGAACTGTCAGGCTAGGCAGTAACAGTTTTACACCCTAATAAAGGCACATATGTAGTTTTCAGGCACAGAACAGCCCAGACCTTTGCTCCTGGTGACTCCATTGTTTTTTTGTTTTTTTTTTTTTTTTTTCACAAGATGATTCTAATGGGATCAAGGCTCCTTCCTTTCTGGTCTTGCCCCATCCCTCAGCTCCCTGCATCCAGCCTTTCTGGGAGCCACCTTCTTCCCCAAAGCCCAGCCAGGCTGTAGCAGACATCACTACAACCAAGATATGTTTTAAAAATTTGTCTCTTAGACACACCTGCCTGCAATTGGGAGTTAAACATACCATCCTTGGTAGAGGATCTCCTTCTCAGGATAAGTGTGGTTTTAGAAACAGAACATGGATTTCATGGACAGCTTAGCCAACTGCCAAGGAGACAGGGAGATTTTGTGTGTGTGTGTGTTTGTGTGTGTGTGTAGAAGTCAGAGGTTATTTTTTGTATCACTCTGCCCGACCTTATGTTTCAAGGAAAGGCCTCTCACAGTGCCTACAGCTCACTGATTTAGCTAGACTACATGGCCAGTGAATGCCAGACCCTCCTGCCCTCACCTCCAAAGTGGGATTTCAGGCACATGCCTCAATGTCTGGCTCTTTCCCCCTCCCCCAATGTGTGTTCGGAGAACTGAATTCAGGTCCTCATGTTTTTGCAACAGCACATTCCTGACTGGGCCATGAAGGAGGCTTCTTAGACTGCATTGGTCACACGCTGTTTGTTTAGAATCAGGACAGTTCTAAGACATCCATCTTAAAATCCATCTCAAGTGACAGAAGGATTAATTTGTCTTATTAGAGTTCAGTTCATCAAGAAAACTTGTTGGGGCTTCTGAAAAGCACTGGACAGTCTGCCATGTTCATTCAAGAGAAAGGAGAGTACAAGAACCCAAGAAGAGTGTCTTTTGGGTTACTCCAGGTATTCTCACCTGAAAACTGAAGCATAGCAGCCTGGAGTCTGGGCAGGAAGGGATGGCCTCAAGTGTAACTGGAGGATGGAGGTTTGGGGTAGGGCACTTATTAAGTAGTCCTCTGGCCTTTGAAAGTCGATTACTTAGGTTTTGACAAATCTCGTATTTTAAAAGAAAATCTAATAATTATCTGTGGAGTTCTCAGATTGGACACACATATCACACTTCTGTCCCCAAGACCCAGGGAACATGTTGGAAGAAGGAATTGAAAGTCTGTAAGAGCCAGAGGTCAGGGAGGATGAGGGCAAAACTGTCTTCTGGAGATGAGTGCATTCATGAACTCATAGCAACTGTGGTTGCAGGCACAAGATCTACAGGAGACTGAGCCAGTCAGCATTCCATGTGGACATGTGAGCCCCCCACTCTTAGCTGAGAAACTATGGACAGTTGGTGGCTACTAGGGGAGGAAGAGTTCATTTTCTTCAGGAGTGTCATCTCTGCTAGGTTGACCATGGCTGGATTTACACTCCTGCATATATGGACACCACTGATTAGACTCGGTGAATTATTTTAATTAAAAAATGGGCTAGAAAAAATGGGCTAGAGAGATGGCTCAGTGGTTAAGAGCACTATACATAGTTCAACTTTATAGTTTCCAGCAGAAGCCAGGACCACCAAGGAGAGAAAACTGCCTCTCCCAATGGGAGAGTTATCTTGTCATTTGCTCTTTGTAGAGGTGTGGTCATGCTTGTGATGGTTTGGGGTGGGATGCTTGTTAAATAGTCTTCTGGCATGGTCATGAGTGACATCTGCTTTGAAACCACAGACTACTGTAATAAAGTTTCTCAAATGACTACAGTCAGAATCCAATTGTATCGAACAGGCAATTGATTTTGAGCTAAAACATGCTTACATCACAAAATAATGACTGGTTTGTGAGAAATAAGCTTGCATTCAGGAGTTGCTACCTTGGGGCCAAAGAGAATTCTTTAGAGAGGAAAATAAATTGCTGGTTTACTAAGTACATTTGAAGCAGTATTCTCCTTGTGTTTGCTTCACACCAGATTCCCCACATCCCAGGGAAATGGTGGAAGCGGGAATCCTCACTTTACAACTTTAAATTGAAATAATCTAGCCATTTTAGAATGCTTCAGGCTATTGCTAGAACTCAGTTCCTCATTGCCATAGTCCATGTAAAACACAGTGGCCACCAGATGGGCAGAGACTGTCTCTTCTCTTTAATGATGCTATTTGGAGGTAGGCTCACTAAAGATCATCAATAGAACAGTATGGAAAACAAGACCAGTGCTTATGCAGGGACACCATGGAAGCAGAAGTAGTAACAACTGTATTTGATTCTGTGTGTGTGTGTGTGTGTGTGTGTGTGTGTGTGTGTGTGTGTGTGTGTATGCATGTGTGTGCACCTGTTTGTGGGTGGACACCCAAATGTATTCAAATGCAAGTGGAAAACAGAAGACAACCTCAGTGTCATTGCCCAGGTGCTGTTCGCCTCCCCTACTCTGACTGTTTCTTTATATTATGTGTGTGTGTGTGTGTGTCTCTGTGTGAGAATATACAAGGGAGCATGAGTGCCCACAGAGCCAGCTGAATCCCCTGGAAACTGGAGTTACAGATAGTTACAGTCACCTGAAGTGGGTGCCGAGAGCTGAACTCAAGTCCTCTGCAAGAGTAGTGTGCACTCTTAGCTGCCAAGCAGCTATGGAGCCCTTCTAGATGTCCTTGGTAGTCTTTTGTTTGTTTGTTTGTTTGTTTGTTTGTTTGTTTGTTTTGAAAGAGGGTTTCCCTGCTGCTTTGGAGGCTTTACTGGAACTAGCTTTTGTAGACCAGGCTAGTCTCAAATTCACAGAGATCCGCCTGGCTGTGCCTCCCAAGTGCTGGGATTAAAGGCATGCTCCACCACCACCCAGCTGTCCCTGGTAGTCTTATGGTAGATTTTTGAGGCTTAACTCACTCTCTTGCCCTTTCCTTTAAGGGAATAAATAAATTCTTTGTATTTTGTTAGAATTCTCTGACATTCTTGTTTTCATTTAGTTTAATCCATTTTAAGGCAATTGTTTCTGATTTTATTCTTGTTGAATCATTTCCAGGGGTGTGAATCAATAATAATAATCATAATAAATAATAATAAAAAACTTGGCTTTTAATGCTTCAAACGCCTTAAACTATGCAGATGAGAAGCATCCTGGGGGTTCTCCTGTACAACCAGGAGCTAGGCAAAGTCTCTGCTAACCTCAGCAGTACCCTCAGGCCTTCTTTGTATAGAGGTGAGCTCCACCAACTCATCATCTCTATCCAGCTCTCAGCGTTAACCACCTCCTCCTCCACTTGGTAGTCAGGAGGGGGTGTAAATCTCACCAAACAGTTTTTGCTCAACTACTTTACTTGATCTATTGGAAAGAAACACCATTTATTACATGCTAATCAAACCGTAATTGCCTGTCTCCCTGATAAATTGACCATGAATGAGGTAGGTCTCTCTGACTGACGTTCTCTTGTGTGCTTCAGCCTCTGCAGTCATGACATGCCTGCGCTATAAGAAAGCCGCATGCTGTTAGGGAGACAGCACTGGTCCCCTCGAGCAGAGGGATTGATTTTTAAACTTTTCACTTGCATCATAAGTAGGTGCTGGGGAAAGTCTCTCTCCTTGTTTACGTAGGAGATAGAGAAGCAAGTTACTTTGAGTTTTGCCTTATTGATTTAATCAGAGTTCTGTTTGTTCGTGTCTGCTAATCTAATGTGTAATCAGAATCTCTAAATAGGAAGTGGTTTTGTTCCATCTCTGCATTCTAGAAAGAATGAGATTGGATTCGTCATTACCGTTTACCAACAGTTTGTCATTTGTCAAAGCCTTCGGTTATTTTCTGGCCCTCCATGAGCCTGGCTGTGCCCTACCATCCTTCCCTTTATACCAGAAACAGCAACTAAAAGTGACTCCTCAAAGGGCTGGGAAGAAGGATCCATGGGTAAGATCACTTTGCTGCACAAATGTGAGGATCTGAGTTTGAATCCCTGGTACCCACATTAAAAAAAAAAAAAAAATGCATGTGTCTGCATGCTACTGTAATGGCAGCAGTAGGAAGGGGATTCAGAAGGATTTCTGGGGCTTGCTGGCTGGAAGCCTAACTCCAGCTTCAGTGAGAGACCTTCTTCTGTCTAGAGAGTAAGGCAGAGATTGATGGAAGCTGAGTCTATGTCTTCTCTCTGCAGTCTGAGCTGGTCATGTGACTCTCTGTGGTCAGTGGAAGGTGGGAGAGTTAATGAAGCCTCAAAACTCTCAAAAGGCCTTGCACACTTCTCTCTGGTTTCTAAGAAACCACCTGCCCACCATGTGGGTGACTCCTGTTTTGGGAGCATGAAATGGGTGTCACACCACATCCAGTTAGGAAGCAAGAAGAAATGAATGCCAGTCTCATCTGATTTCTTTTTTATTCAGCCTGGGACCCAACCCATGGCTTTTCCCACCTCAAAGAATCCATTCTAAACCTCACAGATTCATCCTTTGTCAACTTGATACCCAAGCATCATTTTGAAATCATAGAATCCCATCCCTGGTCTTCAAAGACTGGTGGACATCTCTTAGTGAAAACCATGTTAGGTTCATTCTTCGAGTCCCCCAAATCTTAACAGACATGTTTCTCTCAACAAGCTCTTTTTGTATTAGGAAGGAAATTGGGAACACTTAGCAATTCTTTGCTGAGTGACCACAGTAGGATTTGTGACTACTACAAGTACAGCCTGTTCTTTTATGCCTGGGGACACCTCAGAAGCCCTCTAAGAATGTCTCTGTGGACTGGGACTAAAGGAACACCAGGGGCTGTTTTTGAGAATGCAGCCAACTCTTCATTTGAGACCTGCCACTCTGTTAGGGCTTCAGCCTACCTCGGCTAATCAGCAGGACGTGTGGTGTATGGCTCCGTGTGTCATAAATGCTGCTCTCCCAGAATTCCTCTCCCAGCACTCCGAACTTTTAATTATTCTTGATCTGTGTTGTTTACTTCTGTTGCATCTGGAAAAATTTTCTCCTCAATTAACTTTAAATCAGAGCACATATCTTCTCCGATCCCTGCTCCCTCCAAGCCTGATCTTGGAGCTGAGCTCCGGTGTTCTTCTTTCTGAGCCATGTCACACCGTATTATCATTAGCCGTGCATGCCTGTGAGTTCGTTCGCCTGTGGCAGAGAGGACTGGAGATTCTTCATCCTTAGCTCCAGCCAAGAGGGGGCCCAAAGCTGGCATTGGGAACAAAAGCAGCACCATATGTCCTACGGCTTACAGAGGAAATGCTGTGGAAAATGAAATCACTGTGAACTTCCTATGTGATGATTGTATTCATGAATGAATTTGCTGCTTCAAAACCATTCTGTAGAAAAGTTTTTTGTTTTTTGTTTTTTTTTTTCCCCGAGAGCAGGCTGTGGCTTGGTCTATAGCATTCTTGCCTAGGATACCCAAAGCTCTGGGTTCCATCTCTGGCACAGCATAACCTAGTGTGGCGGTGTACACCTGTTTTGGGAGGTACAGGCAGGAGGATCAGCAGTTCATGGTTATCTTGTGCTGCATAAGGATTCTGAGGCCAGCCTGTGATAGTCGAGACTCTGTCTCTTTTTATAGGGGGTAGGTGGGGCTAGCTAAGAGAGAATATAAGATGTGTTATTCAGTGACTTGCCCTCTCCTTTGACACTAGGTTCAGGGTCTTGGAATTGGGGGGCAGCTTCATTCTTACAGGGATGGTGTATCCTCTTTATCAGAGCATTTGAAATTTGGGAGCATTAATAAAAGTTTGGGTGTAAAAGTTAGTGAAATTAAGTGACTTTAATCTTTTTTATTTGGTTTCTCTGTGTAGCCCTGGCTATCCTGGGACTTTCTCTGTAGACCAGGCTGGCCTCAAATTTAGAAATCCACCTGCCTCTGCCTCCTGAGTGCTGGGATTAATCCACCAACACACAGTGACTTGTATCTTAAGAAAGCAGTGACTATGGGTAGAGGAGATGGCTCAGTTGGTCACGTGCTTGCCTTCTGGGCATAAGGATCTGAATTCAATCTAGCACGCATGTGAAAAGCCAGGTGTGGTAGTATACACTAGAAATCCTAGAACTGGAAAATGAAGACAGATGGATCCATAGGGCTTGCTGGCAGTAGCCTAGTATACTTGGTGAGCTCCAGGCCAGTGAGAGAGAGCCTGTCTGAAAAAATAAGGTGGGCTGAAGATGGAGGAAAACAGTCAAGATTGACTTTTGACCTACACATGTGTGTGTGTTTCACTCGTATGTACCTGCACACACAAACAGATACACATACAGTTGTTGTTTGGTTTCATACTTAGAAGAATAAAATATCTGTGTAAGCAGGGACTCATCTGTGAGCCCAGATGGACACAGACCTTAGGAGATTCAGTACTGTGGAGTGACTGTGTGGTGGGGTGCCCTTGTACTGTTTTCAGAGTTAGAGAAATGATCCACCTTTTCAACAACACTTTCCAGTGGCTAGAGTCTTTTGTTGTATGTGGGCTGTCACTGGCATCATGTGAACTGAAGCCAGGGTTGCTATTAGCCCCACCACCACACAGTCATCTGACCAACTTCTGACCACAATTGATGGCTGGGATATCTTCCCCTAGATCCTAAGACATGCTATGTATCTAACCTGATGGTTCTGAGTTTGGCTGTGGTCCTTGTTTGGCCTAAGATTGCATCTGATTTGTGGGATAGTACTTTGAGCCCATCTGTTTCAGTGTGAAGACCGGAACATTCAAGGAGCCCACTTCCTTACTGAGCTTATTTATATGCAGAAAATGAAAGCTTGAACAATGGAGTAACACACACACACACACACACACACACACACACACACACACACACACACACAGCATGCACACACACACAGCATGCACACACACAGAGCACACATACACACAGCACACATGTACACACAGACACACACATACAGACACCACATACACAGTGGCTTCAGATAGTTTAAAGCTTAAATACTTTAAGATATTTTAAAGTGTGTTTAAAAGAGTCCACGTTTTGTTGATCATATCATTTAAACAGCTGTAGTACATGTTTATGTGTGTATGTGGCCTGTTGCTTCGTTATTTATTCAGTCTGTAGTAGTGCTGAGTGCATGCAGTTTGTTGAACTCTAGAAGGAAATCTGAGTCTAGAGAATTCCACAGGCTGAGGAGCTGTTGTTAAGGGAACCCATTTGAGACAGACACTGCTGGTTTCAGTGGGATGACCCTCAGAGCCTTAGGTATCTTAACACTTGGTCCCCAGTTGGTGGCATTTGGGGAAAGGCTTAGGGCACCTTGCTAAAGGAAGTATATCACTGGGACAGGCTTTGAGATCTGAAGTTTTATCTCTGCTTCCTGCTTATGGTTTGAGATGTGAGCTCTCTGCTGCTCCTACCACCATATCTGCCTGCTGTCAAAATGTCCTGCCATGTGGATTCTTATCCCATTGGGACAGTAGTCCCACGTAAACACTTGGTTGTGGTGCTTTATCACAGCAATACAATCCTAACTAAGACAGACAGCATGAGGAACACCCACTAGAAAAAGGATCTCCATATAAGGGGTGGGAGGGATTTTGGAGACACCCCCAGTGACTGCTACACTGACAGGACTCTACCATGGGCTTCTTGCTCAGTCACCTGTAGCTCAAACCCAATAGCTAAGGTGTGGAGCTGTTTTCTCCAGTCCTTAGGTGGGCAGTAGTCTTGGAGTGAGGCCAGTGAACAGGACTGCTGCCAAATCTCTTAGTCCTTTGGTAACATCTGTGAGAGCAGACTGCAGGATGATGGGAGGGGAGGATGTGGAGGGTGATAGAGATGTACAGGACAAGGCTCTCAGAGGAAGAGAGAGAGCCATGCCAGTGGGAAGAACCCAGTAGAAGATTAAGTATCCTGGCAGTGGGACCTGGAGGGAGAGGTGACAAATGGCCCTTTGCTCTGGGAAGTGAGCCAGTGATGGCTTGGCATCCAGGTCTTAGCTCGGTTTTCCTTACAGGCAAAATGAAGGGCCTCATTCCTTCCAGGAAACTCCCTAGAGCAAACAGACGAAGAGGCAGCCAACTGGAAGAGCCTCAGATAGAATGAAGGATACAGTGGAGAGAGAGGCCATGGCCCAGGCCTTCTGGCAGCTGTCCCTCCAAACTCTGGCTCCCACTGGAGACCATCGCCTGGCTCTGCCATCAGTCTTTTTGAGATCACACATCTGGCTTAATGTTGCAGATGAACTAACTCCTTCTTCCTTTCTCCCTCTCCCTCTCCCTCTCTCCCTTTCTCCCTCTCCCTCTCCCTTTCTCCCTCTCCCTTTCTCCCTCTCCCTCTCCCTCTCCCTCTCCCTCTCCCTCTCCCTCTCCTCTCTCGGGTGTGTGTGTGTGTGTGTGTGTGTGTGTGTGTGTGTGTGTGTGTGTGTGTGTGTGTTATACATGTATTGCTTTTCTGGGACAGCATGCAGTTACAGGTTTAAACTATGACATGGGTCCTGGGGATCTGAACTCAGATTTTCATGATTGTGCAGCAGCTGCTCTTACCTTCTGAGCCATGTCTATCCCCAGTCCCAAAACAACTGGATAGTTTTCTTTCTCAGCCTTTGTCCTCTACTTTCTGCATTGGTTGAGTGGTACATCAGTTACCGGTTTCTCTGTAACAAACCACTGCACTTTGGTGACCTCAAAGACTGACTAGCTTTGGTTTTTGACACAGGTCTATAGATTGGAGGAGTATTGATTGGCCAAAGACGGGAGGGTGAGCGGGACTGGCTGCTTAGGGGTGGCTTTGATGAGATATCCTCATTTCTCTTACCTGTCTCCTCTGTCATTCTGCAAGGATCCAGTGTTTTCCCAGCACTGCATCCAAGAAAGAAAGCCCAGCTGTAGTAGTGTTTTGTAAAGCCAGGTTTGAAGCAGAATGAAGCCACATGACCAAGCCCAGAGTGCACATAGAGGGAAGCTTGTGGCTACTTAGAGACAGAGCTTCTGATGCCTTTGCTTTGACATAGCTGCTGAAACTCAGGAAGGGGATTGACAACCTCTGAGTTCCAGAAAGACAACCCTCACACTGTTCCTTCATGTTCCTGGTGTCCCTTCAGAGCTGAGACCCTCCCTCTGTATTTTGGTCCTGTGGTTGAGATCCACCACAGCAGGCATCCAGATGTGATGTTTTAAGGGATCAAGGTCCCTGTCTCTAGTCATTCTTCTGGCTCACCCATGAGATGATGGTAAGAACCCCAGGAAAACAGGCAGCATCCTAACACAGCATGGTCACATAAACTGAACTGAAGAAGGCAGGCCCAGGGAAAGGAGGGAGGGAGTCCCTGTGGAGAGACATCACCTGCTGACTTCATGTTTGACATGGAACAGTGAAGGAAGGACTGTCTGTCTACAGTGACCACTCAGCTGGCTTCCCCTGTTCTGGGGTAAGCTACTTGAGTTTTTTTTTTTTTTTTATCAACAGAGTGTGGGAAAACCACTGGCTTTTAACCTGCCCTCAACACAGGAGTGCAAAGGTGTTTGCCACATATGTAAATAACAAGAGTGTCCCAGTTTCCTATGCTAAGCCACTGCAGTGAGATTTGGAGATTAGAGTAAGGTGAAGTATCCAAAAACTCCAAGGACTGATGCAGGGAGGTTTCTCTTTCCGCTTCGTACAGCTCATGTTCGGAGAGTCCCCATCGGTACTCTTGTGATCCTAACTATTTTCATTCATACATTCCCCTGTGTTCAGTGGTAATAATTACACTTTTGTTTCCTTACTAACAACACATTTCTCTGCTTTCTCCTTGGGACTCGCTTAAAGAGCCCAGGAGGCACGTACTAATTAATCCTCGTGCCTTGTCTCCTCATCTGCTTAATTGAAGCCCTAAAATGTCTAGGAGCACACTCCATAAGGAGGTGTGAGTCGATGTTAGAGGGGATACAAACACTCCGGTTCAGGACCTCTAGCTGCAGCAGAGCATGGAGAGGCAGCCCTGTGCTTTCACTTACATTGTAATGTAGGGAACAATATGCTATATTTTAAAAGTTGTGAGATAGTATACTTTAAATGTTCTCAAAACAAAAATGATGAATATGTGTGATATGACATGTTAATTGGTTTAATTTAGCCATGCCATTGTGAACATACTGTATTCTGTATCATAATTGTGCATGACTTTATTTATGAGCTAAATAAATGAATGGAAAAAATAATAAGTGTGTGTGTGTGTGTGTGTGTGTGTGTGTGTGTGTGTGTGTGTGCGAGCGCGCGCGCGTGCACTGGGATCACTCTGGCCAAAAGCAACCCAGGAAAGGGTGTAGAAAGAGCTTCTTTAGCATAGCCTTAAGCACTGACTGAGAGGCAGAGTTCACCTGTCTGGCTAGATAGCTACTAACCAAGTTTGTGCCTGGACCTCTGAGATTACTTAGGGCCACAGAGCTAGCTATCCAGCATTTATGTGGGTAGTAGCTATCTGAACTCTGGTCCTCACGATTGCACTGCTATGGCTTCAGCCTCTGAGCCACCTCCCCAACCCCCAGAATGTCAATGCACTGTTTCACTCTTCTCTGGATGGCCTTCCTCCCTTAGATGGAAAAAGACTTTATCCTGGCTGGAAGTTACACTGGAGTCTGGGGAAATAACTCGGTTTCTAGCAACAGATCCTGGGAATCTCAAGTTTGTTACTTCATGGGGATTAGATAGACACTAAGCAGTTGAGTGAGAATTGTAGAGGTGTTTGATGACTTCCTTCTATGACCTGTAACATCTTTGAAGTATATTTTAACTAAATCATGGTGTCTTATGCAGGTCACACAAACCACATACAAAGTGTGTTGTTTTGTGTGAAGGCCTTTCTTTTTTAAATAATTTATTTTTATTTTATGTGCATTGGCGCATGGGTATATACACACACACACACACACACACACACAGACACACAGACACACACACACACACACACACACACACACACACACACACACACATCTGTGTGAAAGTGTCAGATCTAGGAATTACAGACAGCTGTGAGCTGCCATGTGGGTGCTGGGATTGAACCCCAGGCCCTCTGGAAGAGCAATCAGTGCTATTAACTGCTGAGACATCTCTCCAGCCTGAGGATCTTTCTTTAGGATGGCATGAGAGCTATGCCAAGAAGACTCCCAAGGACATACAACCGGCTGACCTAAGTGGTTTTATTGAGACTATCTTATGGGCTCCTGCATGATTGATTTGTAGAATGCACAGATAATAGATAGAAGGCAGACACATGTGCAGGCCTGTTCTATCTGTATTGAGCAAAGCGCTCCCATCTTCTCTCCAGAGCTCCCTGTTCTGTGGATGGAGATGTTCTGCAGGGGCGGCAGTGTTTCTGGAACTGCCCACTCTGAGTCCTTGTCTTCAGGCCCGTGTGTGCCTACAGCTGCATCTGCCTTGCTTGATACTGGGGGAGGTGGCATGGTTCTCATGCTTGCCTAGACGTAGGCAGACATTGATTATTTAGGCTTTGAAAACATATTTTCTTTTTTTGGATACATATAATTTAATGTACATATATATAGCATGATTCATTACAGGTTTACCCTTAAGAAGAATGACTGTCTCTTTCCAAAGTCACTAATTTCATGCATCTACTCATCTGGAGCTAAGGCCTTGTAAGATTTTCCACCTACGTCATCATGTCAATTGATGATGCCACTGTTCGGTTCTTTGAAAACATATTTTCAATCACTAATTAAAAGTTTTTGTCAAGGAAGTCTGATAGCTGCGCCAGAGACCATGTCTATTAACTGTTGTTCAATCCAGTCCGGGGCAAACTTTCCCTGTTTTTGCATATCTCATTTAGACTTGATGAAAACTGAACATCTAATAATGGGGTGTAGCAGATTTGGAAATCAGATTCCCTGTGCTCCTGAGAATATGTCCTTTACATTGCTTATGTTTGCTAAGCAACTTCCTGAATTAATCATTTGTATAATTATTTGTGTGTATGCATGTGTGGGTGTATATGGACCATGGACACGGCCAACCTACAGGAGACTATGCTTTCCTACTATATAGGTCCAGGAGATGGAATTTGAGTGGTCAGCCTTGGTGGCAAGTACCTTTACCTATTATTCTGCCTTTCTTCACTGGGTGCAGCTCCTGGTGAGTTAAGTTGGTGGTCTCCTAAGGCCTGGACAGAGACGTCCAAGAAATCCTCAAGAGCTTTGGGTAAGGGTTTTCATGTGCAGAAGTGTGTGCTGGAAACTGGCAGGCAGTCTCCAACCCTCCACTTCTGTGTGCATTGTAGAAGAGGTGTGTGTGCACATGTGTGCATGTACGCATGTGTAGGCCAGTTGGTTAGTATAATTGTCTTCCTATATCTTTCTGGGGTGGAATCTCCCACTGAACTTGCTCATCAGTTCAGCTAGACTGGCTGATGGATGAGCCTCAGGGGCCCTCCTGTCATCTCTACCACCCAGTGTCCAGCCTTTCCATGTAAGTGTTGGGGATCAAATTCAGGTCCTCACATTGCACAACAAACACATTAGTAATGGAGCCACCTCAACAGCCCTAGTCCTCCCCTCTTGCTCATGCAAAGACACAGGTCAACCAGAGGGGAAACACTAGGACTGTTTTAGGTCCTATGTGTGTTCACATCCCTGTGTGTGTGTGTGTGTGTGTGTGTGTGTGTGTGTGTGTGTGTGTGTGTGTGTATGTGTATGTGTGCACAAGCATGCATGTGGGCTGTTCTAAATACCCCAAGTATGTCAGAGGTTTTACAAACTGTCTCCTCTACACATGCCATTCTTTTTCAGACTTCATGGGCAGAATTGTGTTAGCCCTGACTGGTATGGCTCTGTGAGTAGCTACAGTGTTGAACAATTGTCGCTGATTGTTTGCAAGTAGCTCCCTAAGGCTGGGCTTTTTGTACTAAGTAAGCTCTGATTTGGGTCAAATAAAGGCAAGCCCTGAGAGTGGAGCTTTCCCAGGGAGCCTCTTGACAGGTCAGAGTAGCAATTCCTGCCTGGCCCCACCAGTGACTTTGGAACCTTTGGTTTTCACAGCTTCTGTGGTTGTGAGAATGTTGGTTTTTATAGGTTATGTTGTACCAGGAAAGGGGCTATGGCATAAGGCGAGTCAAACTGATCGTGATCTGCTGTTTCTAGGTAGAATTCGTGTTTGTCTTGAATGAGCAGCTAGTGCTCGGATTGTTATAAGCTCTTGATTAATTTCCAGTTTTGAAAATGTTCGTTTTTTTTTTTCTGGAGTTCTAATTGGTTGCCTGGTGCACTCATTCTTATCGGGCTTGGCTCTACATTTTCCAGCCACCCTCTTTGAGGAGACTTTGACAGTGCAATCAGGTATGGACATGGAAAAGGGTCACTTAGTACAGGGTGGTACTCAGGAATCTTCTCTATATTGGATATGCCTGTGCCTCCCTCTGGAGCCTGATGGATGGAAGGGTCTGTGTACTGAGAGAACTTGGCTTCCAGCCCACTCTGAAAACTTGAAAACTCCACCTGAACACCTACCCATTATGGGTGGATGTGCTGTGTCCCCTCTTAATGACTGGAGACAGAGGGGATGGCTAGGGCCACTTGCATATTGTATATTATAAAGGCACATCAGTGCCCCAGATCATAGGAAGGAATCAGAACTCATGTGTTACCACCAGCCTAGCTTAAGCACACACACTGTTAATGGTTGGCTTGTTCTGAGTTAACCCTGCCCAGGTGCCCTAGAGGAGTACAAGGATGACAAGAGCAGGCTCTAACTAGACTCATGCAGTGCCTGAGTCCAGACATGCAGAGTGAAGGAAGAGGGCCAGGGCTGAAAGGAGGCACACAGACACCACAAGTCTCTGAAACCTGCTGACCTCCTGAGGAGATGAACAGCTCTGAGATGTCTCCCCCGACAGGACCCAGCACGGGAGATGAGATGTAGATAGATATTTAGGATGCTGATCCACTGTCCTCTCAGATGGCCGTCTCTCTAAACAAAATGCAGTTCTAAAGGTTCAGTTCCTGTTTCTGCTCATGAACTTCTGCAAGTGACAGGTAGCAAGCTCCAGTTGCATAAGTGCTAAGAGGAAAGGACTGGCTGGGGTTCTCTCCATCACCCATCCAGGATGAAATGGCTGGAGTGTTTGAGGCCCCAACCTGAGGCTTTGGTGCAGCCAGCCCTTTAGGAAGCCCTCAGCTGCTTCCCCTGCTGGAGCTGAGGCCCAGGGCTGCTATTTTATGCAGCCTTGTCAGCCCAGCTCTGGGGCTGTTCCCTGCCTTCACTCTGCTCCCCACAGTCACAGTGTGGGAACCAGCACCCTGCTGGCACTGCCATATGTCTGTGAAGCTTATTTTAGCTATCCTAATCAAGAAATGATTAAAACAATTGGTTTATTTAAATGGCTCTGTATTTTATCTGTGTTATTCTTGAATATTGGATTCATATTAAATAAGTTTGCCCTAATTAACTTGAATATTGCAGATCTGTGCTTTTTGAACTCAACATGCAGATTTATGTAAATTACACAAAGCTTTCAAGCTAGGAGCCTGGTCTTTTCATTTCCAATCCCTTTAGCCCATCTCCACATCTCACTGGTGCACCAAAGGGGGCTATGAAGGACAGGGATGGGCGCCCTCCCAGGATCCATTCTGATGACCCCTCATCTGAAATGCTGGACACATTTTGGATTTAGAATGGTCTGGATTGTGCAATGTCTGCTTAGATTTTATTGGCTGAACATCCCTACTCTGAAAATCTAAAATCCAAAATGCTTTAAAATATGAAACATTTCAAATGTCATTTTGGTGCTTGAAAAGTTTCATATTGTTCCTTTTTAAGATTTATTTAATTTTTATGTGCATTGATTATTTGTCTGCATGTATGTCTGTATGAGGGTGCCAGATCCCCTGGAATTGGAGTTACAGACGTTTGGGTGCTGGGAATTGAACCTGGGTCCTCTGAAAGAGCAGTCAGTGCTCTTAACCACTAGGTCATTGCTTCAGCCCCAACTTTCAAATTTCTAAGCATTTTGGATTCAGGATTTTCAGATCAGGATACTTGGTCAGTATTTTGCAAACCAAAGAAAAAGTAGTGACTGGCTTTTGCAAACACACACATGCACACGAGAGAGGGGGTAGGGATAGGATCAACCGTCAGCTGTCTTAGCTATACTATTGACACTGTGTGTGTGTGTGTGTGTGTGTGTGTGTGTGTGTGTGTGTGTGTGTGTGTGTGTAAGAGCAGTCTTGTAGCTGCAACAGATGTGGAATCCAGAAGGTAATTTCAAGTTGTTATTCTTCAGCTGCTGTTCATCTTTTTATTTTAGAGGCAAGGTTTTCTCATTGACCAATTAGGCAAGACTAGCTGGTCAAAAAGCCCAGGGGTCAGCCTGAGTCCACCTCCCCAGTGCTGACAGTGTGAGCCAGTAAGTCTGGCTTATTTATAGAGATGCTGGGGTATCAGACTCAGGTCATTATGTTGGCAAAGCAAGCACTTTACAACTAGTATCTCTGCAGGTTTCCTTTTTTAATTTATTTTTTTTTATTTTTTAATTATGTGCCTGTGTCTATGTGAAGGATCAGTGCACATACGAGCGCAGGTGCTGGTGGAGTCCAGAAGTGGATGTTGGATCTCCTGGAGCTGGAATTATGGGTAGTTGTGAACTGCCTGAGTGGGATGCTGAGAGCCAAATCAGGTTCCGTTTAAACATTACAAACTCTTAAGCGCTGAACCAGCTGCTGGAAGTTTTCTTAGCTGCGACTTGTGCGTGGTTCCAAATACATGTATTTGTACATGATGTGTTTTTTATAGATTTCAAAGTGAATGCTTAAAATACAAAAGCTCAACACTAATTTGGGGACAGTTTTAATTTTGTTTTTGCCTATTTGACTTATTCAGTCACCTGTCCCTCTTGGCATCCTTTTGTTCCCATTCTCCCACTTTCTTCCTTCCTTGGTGTCCTGTGCTTCCTTGTCTGAGTCTGTGACATAAAAGCATGTAGATAGGAATGTCCTGCTCAGGAAACAGATGGATTTCAGTTGAAAACAGCTAAGAGAAAGCAGGTGCAGGGTGAGTTCCCTGCCTGTACCGGGCTGCTGAAAACACACCATGGTCCCCTGGAGAAGGCGTTCTCGTGACCTCACATCCCCTAAAGAGAAGCTAGAGGAGGCACTGGCACCTGTCCTGATGGCCCTAGCAGTCATTCAACCTCCCTGTGCTGCAGCCTTGCTATTGTTTTCTACCTGGAGAGGCACAAAGTTTTCATTCCTTTTCTAAATAGTTGAGAAAGCTCTATGGAAACAGATCTCTATAGAGTTTACTGCTCTTCCTGTGAAACTTCATGTAAAACTATATTTTATTTTCTCCATGTGTGCTGGGAATGATACCAGGGCCTTGTCAGTTCCAGGCAGATGCTCTACCACTACTCTTCTCTGGGAGATACTAAGCAAGTGCTCTACCAGTTAGCCCCACCCAGCCCCTCACTGGGGATTCTATGCAGGTGCTCTACCACTGAGCCACATTCCAGGCCCTCACTGGGGAATTCTAGGCAGGAGCTCTACCATTGAGCCACACCCTACCCCTCACTGGGGGATTCTAGGCAGGGGCTCTACCACTGAGTTGTATTCCAAACTCCATACAAGACTCTTAGCATTAAATACAATTGTTCACTTTTCTCTAAACCTTCAGTTGCAAGTTCACTTTGCAGATGCAGTCTGAAAGCCTGAGTGGATGGAGGAAGTTTCCTTCCCAACAAGGCTCGTGTGTTTCTGGCTAAACTCTAGAAGGACTGGTTATGGAAAATAGATCCTTAGTGAAAGACACTAGAAGGAAATCTGTGGCAAAGAAAGAAAAACAAAACACATTGATGAGGAGCACACATCAAGACTGACTCTATGCAGGCTTGCTCATCCCCAGCCTTGGCTGACAGTATTCACACTTGAGGTGACACAGTTCCCCCACTCATCACTTCCCACACTATGGCACATGATGTGTATTACAAAAGCAGATATGCAGGAATGCAAGTGTGTGCACAACAGGAGACAAATATGGGAGCAGAGTGTGCTACAGGGAAAGTGTCATGAAAAGGCAATAGGGGACCTGTGCCGGGGTCAGTTTCCAAGAATTCCTCCCTCAAGTTTATGTCCTGAGGGGACAGCAGATGATTTGGAGGTGGAGGGTATTTCCTGACCCTCTGGGTAGGCTTGTGGTGGCTCCACATTCCAAACCCAGGAGCGCTCCTGTAGTGCAGGTTCCAGGCTTTGAACACTGCACTGCACATGCACCATCCTCCCAGCCATGGCCCCTTCCCCTCCTCACATATGGCCTTTAATGTACAGCTACAGAGTCCTAATGGCAGTGACCACCATGTGGTGTGTGGTGGGGGGAGCAAGTATGTGTGTGTGCTGATGTGTGCACACATACATAAGGTCATGTGGAGGTCAGAGGTCAGCTTCGGTATCTTTTAGGTCATTCTTCCCCTTGCTTTTTGGAGACAGCCTCTCACTTTTACCTTGAACTCACCAAATAGGCTAGTCTGGCTGGTCAGTGAGCCCCAGAAAGCCTCCTGTGACTGGCCATGCCCACAGTGCTAAGATTACAAGCCTTTACCCCATACTCAGCTACTTTACATGGATTCTTGGGATTGAATTCAAATCTTCATGCCTGTGCAACAGGTACTTTAGCAATTGAGCTATAACTCCAGCCCTGGAGGTCACCCTTAATTTAGTCACGAGAAGAGACAACAAGTTCTGAAGATAAGATGGAGGCTTCTTCCAGTACAATGACACTTCCCAGTCTCATTTTACTTCAGCAGAGTAAGCCTGTGGGACAGAAGTCTCCTGATACTTCACTTGCTGTGTGTCTGGTGCTTGCTGTGTGCTCAGCACTGTAAGTAGATGTCACGAGAGAGTTGTGCACATGACACAAGAACAGAGCTCTCACCTTAAAGGGGATAGAGATAGTTGACTCTGTAGCCAAATCTGAGTGGTCATGGCTTTGGGATACAAAGGAGGTTACCGAAGGTCATGTGTTCCAACATGGTAGGAGTTTGTGAAGATTGTATGGTAGAAGAGCAAGTAAATCATCATAAATCAAGGCACTTTAAAAACACACGGGTGGAAACCACAGGTAGGTGGGTTACAGCGGAACAGGGGAATTTCTGCTATAGCTTCAGATGCTGGGGATATTCTTAGCCTTTAGGTCAGTCGGTGGGAAGCCAGAGGTCCACTTCTACCTTCGGAGAGGATTTGCCTAAAAGTCACATGGATGTGAGGTCACTGTCTTAGCTAAGGTTCCTATTGCTGTGATGAAACACCATGACCAAAAAGTAAGTTGGGGAGGAGTGGGTTTATCTGCCTTACACTTGAACGTTGCTGTTCATAATTGAAGGAAGCCAGGACAGGCAATCAAGCGGGGCAGGAGCCTGGAGGCAGCAGTGGATGCAGGGGCAGTGGAGAGACTGCATACTGGCTTGCTTCCCATGACTTTCTCAGCCTGCTTTCCTATAGAACCCAGGGCCACCAACCCAGGGGTGGCACCACCTGCAATGGGCTGGGCCCTTCCATATCAATCACTAATTAAGAAAATGCCCTACAGGCTTGCCTACAGCTTGACCTTATGGAGGTATTTTCTTAACTGAGTCTCCCTCCTCTCTGATGACTTTGGCTTGTGGCAAGTTGACATAAAATTATTCAGCACAGTCACAAGCAGAGGTGGGTAATAAATGGCTCTTAAGGCACCAGGATATCCCAAAATAATTTATAAATGGGCCCTAGACCTGCAGTGTTCTAACCTCTCCACCATCACTGAGGTTCTCACCAACCTGTGGTTGAGCAGTGTGTGTTTCCTTTTCAGGAATCTGTGTCCATGTATGCCCCTGTTGTATGGATAAGAAACTATTATCAAGAGGTGGCCTGAGTGACATGGTGTGGGAGAATCCTACCCAGATGCTATTTGCTATTGCAGGAAAGTGCAGCAGCTGGAGCTAGAGCAGCCAGGAAGCAGCCATGCCTGTGCTGTGAGTGGACACTGACAGTGATCAACTGGGAGTCATTTCCTCCAGACTTAGGACACATATATAAAAACCTTTTACTGGAACATTTTGTCACTTGTATCCAGAGCCACCCTACTGTAACCAGAACACCAGGGTACATGGGGCCTGTCACCACAAATGCCACACGGCCGAGACAGGAACTGAATCATTCAGCTGCATTTTGTTCAGTGAGCCAGCAGCCTGGGAAAACAGAGATCTGATACCCCAAATCAGCAGCCTCCCCCTCCCACCCCAGCCATCATACTTCTCACAAGGACTCTGAACAGAGAGGGACAGTCACTCCAGAGTCTCAGTGACCCAGGGGTCAGCCTTGCTTCTGGTGCTGGTACCTCCTGCATTCCTTCATTATCTTCTCTGCATGCATAGCAGAGTCATGTCAAGGCCTGTGTTCCTCCATCCATGTTAACCCAGAATCAACAAATGCTTAGCAGTGTGTGTGTGTGTGTGTGTGTGTGTGTGTGTGTGTGTGTGTGTGTGGTGGGTATTTATAAGGCAGGGATATTATGAGTTCTAAGCCAGCCTGGGATATATAGTGATGCCCTGCCTAGGAAGAAAGGGGCAGAGGGAAGAAGGGAGGAGAAGAAGAGGGCGTAGAAAAGGGGAAAAAGTAGAGGGAGAGGAAAGGTATAGGAACAGAAGGGAAGAGGAGTAGGGCAGATGAGGGGAGGGCAGAGACAGGGCGGAGAGGGAGCCAAAGACAGCAATATAATAGCACATGTCAGGTGAAGTGCATTCTGGCTGTGGTGGCTGCTAGTGGTATTCTTGTTCTAGAGCTGAACATTTGTAAGTTATCCTAATTTAGGTAGCATGGTTCCATACGTTGCTGAATGTTATTTTTGGATTTGAAATATTATCATATCTAGCTCACCAATTCTTTCAGATTGGATCAGGAGACCCTGCTGTATCCTCAAGTGTCTCAGCTCAATTTCCTGATCATTTAGGGGAATACTCAGGTCCATAAATTATTATTTTTTGACTCAACAGTAGTCAGAAGTGAAGTCCTATGGCAACACTAATGTCACATCCATGTCAGATAGATAAAGAGACCACATTGGGTGTTGTTAGCAACTTTGGACCATGGACTCTCTCATTGCAAAAACAATGCACAGAGCCTGTGGAACTTTCACCTTGCTCCTTGCTTCTTCTGGGTGGTGGCATCTTGTTTAGCTATATTGCAATATGGAGAATAAGAAGCCAATGTTCATATATGGCAGTTGCATAGGCTATAAACTGTTCAGTTTGCACTGGCTTAAACAAGCCTTTGGGGTGTGTGTGTGTGTGTGTGTGTGTGTGTGTGTGTGTGTGTGTGTGTGTTTGTACAGACCGATTGTGTGTACAGATTTATCAACACTTCTGTCAAAATCACTGACTGATTTTGTCATTGCCAAGGAGCTCCCCGTGAGACACTCCACCTCTAGTGCCACTGCTGTTTAACATTTTTTGGGATTTCTGGCCCATATAATGAGCTGTGATAAATAGCAGTGAGATCCTTGGAAAGGAGAAAGGGGAAAAATAAGAGCTGGGGAGATATCTCAGTGGATAAAGGGGCCCTGCTGCACAAACATGACGACCTGTGCATACAAAGCTAGGTATGACCACAGGTACATATGACACCAGCACTCTGGTGGGTGGAGACAGGAGGACTGTGGGCTTGTGACTGCCAGCTTAGCTCTGGGTTCAGTGGGATGCCCTTTCTCAAGAGAATGGAGAGTGACAGAGAAGGACACTTGATGTTCTCCTCTGGTCTCCATGTACACATGAACATTTGCACAATATCCATAAACGTACATCACATGTGCACAACACACATACCTTAGAAACAGGAGGGGCAGGCAAGAAATGCACATTGTGGTTTACAAATGATTCATCTCTCCAGGAAGGTCTAATGCTGGTTGATAAACTGTTGATTTGAGGTGTTTTGTGTTGTGGTGATTAGAAACACAAACCCTGGAGCCTGCTTAGGGTTTGGATCCCAAATGTACCATGTACTAGCTGTCAGTCACTTGACAAATCACTTAACCTCCTTTGTAAAGGTTTGCCTGCCTGCAAAGCTGGGATAATTATCGTGGCTACCTCATTGAGTTCTGAGGATTAAAGAACATATTTTGTTCCACTCAGTATACAGTGAGTAAGGCTTTACAGAGTAAAGGAAAATGGATATTGTCAGTTTCATATAGTCTGGCCTTAATGGAACAGATTATTTTCTCCTATTTATATTATTACCAAAATAAGAAAAATCAGTAGAATGACTTGTGGGAAGATAAGAATTAACAAATCAGAAGACAAGCTGGATATAGTGGTACACACCTTTAATCCCAGCACTAGGGAGGCAGAGGCAGCCTGATCACTGTGACTCTGTGATTTCTGTAGCCAGCCTGGTCTACATTGTGAGTTCCAGGTCAGCTAGAGATGCCTAGTGAGACCCTAGTGAAATCAGAGGATTTCAACATTTAGCCAGATGGTGGGTGAGTGGGTGGGGACATACTACATAATGAAGCTGGTGACAGTGAAAGGAAGCTTTTGCATGATTTTTAAGATAAATAATGAATAAGGACACATCTGTTCAAGAAAATCCACATGATGGAAGGCTGCTCCCTGCTGTGGCCCCAGCTCAGAGACCCCATTGCACCTCTACATGTGCGTCCTTCCGCTGGAGGCCACAGGCTGGGTGCTTTCTCCTGGGAGGGATACCTATTGCTGAACCTAAGCCCTGGAGATACAGTTAAAACACTGGGGATTTCCTTTCAGCCCAGCCCATGGGGAGAGGCTCTGCTCTAGACGGGCATTCTCAGAATACTTAGATCTCTGGAAGTAGTGATTCCATGCTAAGAGGTACAGGGAGATAGTGGCTATTGTCCTGCTCCTCCAACCAGATCTCAACCTGAATCTTTGTGTGTGTGTGTGTGTGTGTGTGTGTGTGTGTGTGTGTGTGTGTGTGTGTGTGTGTGTGTGTGTGTGTGTTCATGTGCATATCTGGCATCTTCCATGACTACTCTCCATCTTATGTTTTGTGATAGGGTTTATAACTAACCCTGGAGCTCAGTGTTCAGCAAGCCTCAAGGATCCCCCTCTCTCTGGCTCCCCAGAAAAGGGATTACCTCTAAGCTTGGCTTTTACATTGATGCTGAGATTGAGTGCAGGTCCTTATGCTTGCACAGCCCGCACTTCACTAGCAGTCATCTCCCCAGCCCTGCTGTGCAGAGATTGGACACCAGGGAGAATCAGAGCAAACACCAGATACCAACTTTAGAACCATTCTGCTAAAGAATCACAATTGATCCAATTAATTTGAGGAATAAGTTGTGCCTCCATATATTATATGTATATATATGCAACAGATGGTTAGTAGATTTGATAGCTGGTTACAGTCAGAAAGAGAGGAAATAAAGCCCTAATCAAAACCACCAGCATTCCAAGTATCTTTGGTCATACCAAAGCAGCTTGGGGTATTATTTCCCCCACTATGGGGCATATCGTTTGCTTATTTGTTTAGTGTCTGTTTTAGTTAAGCTTGTTTCTCCCCTGGAAGGCAGATGGGAGAGAGAAAGGAGGGTGACAAATGGAGGCATGCAAAGGAGCAGGGCCATGTGACCACGCATGCCCCAGACAATGAGAAGGCAAGAGAAGGCCTGGTAAGTGTAAGTTCATCTGGAAAAAGCTTCAAACTACTCTCATGTGTTGGGTGTTATGACTGTAAGAACTATTTGGTCTGTAGAAAGGAAGCAGAGAGCAATCGCCCTTCAGAAAGAGCTTTGTTTGGAGAGAGAACATCAGTGCTATAGACGGACCTTTCAGTTATGGAAAAACAAAGGCATTTTCTCATTCTTACAGGTTTTGGGAAACAGAGGGAGTAAGCTCCACATCCTATAACCTAACCTATGTCCTAGAAGTCACATAGTACCAGTGAAAGTTTATCTGTAACTCTAGGTGATTGTTGTGGGTTGAATGAGAATGGCCTACATAGGCTCATATATTTGAATTATGGTCCCCAGTTAGTGGAACTGTTTGGGAAGGATTAGGAGATGTTGCCTTGTTAGAAGAGATGTGTCACTAGGAGTGGGCTTTGAGGTTTCAAAAGTCCCTGACAGATCCAGTCCCTTCTCTCTCTCTCTCTCTCTCTCTCTCTCTCTCTCTCTCTCTCTCTCTCCTTCAGTCCCTCCTCTCTCTCTCTCTCCTTCCCTCCCTGCCTCTTTTTTTCTCAGCTACTGTTCTATCCATGCCTGCTGCCTGTCATCATACTCACCCACCATGATTTTCATGGACTAATCCTCTAAAACTGCAAGCAAGCCCCCAAGCAAAAGCTTTCTCTTATAAGTTGCCTCAGTCATGATGTTTCATCACAGCAATAGAACAATAACTAAGACAGTGGTCTTGTGTCTGGGTAGTAGGAAGCAGAGAGTGTTGTTACTGCACACACACACACACACACACACACACACACACACACAGAGAGAGAGAGAGAGAGAGAGAGAGAGAGAGAGAGAGAGAGAGAGAGAACTCTGAGAGCCGCAAGGTCATACATAGAGACTGCAGGAGGGAGTGGCCCAATTTGGGGTAGAAAACAGCAGCTAGAGGATCAGTGATCTAACACTGAGGAGCACCCACATAAAAAGCCAGGAAGCCAGTGCAGAGACAGGTGGGTCCCTGGGCTCCCTAGCCAGCCAGCTTAGTCAAGACTGTGGGCTCTAGTTTCACTGATAAATTCTGTCTCAGAAAGTAAGGTCGGGAGCAACTGAGGGAAGACATCCACCATCTATCTCCTGCCTCCACATGCATGTGTGTGTACACCTGTATACATACATGACATTCATAGGAACACCCACATCACATACATATGTACAAAATAAAATAGAAAAAATATGTTCACTGAACTCATGAAAATTGTGATTAAAGTCATATAGGAAGGTGTGATGATAACACCATGCCAAACAGAATCTCAACAAAGAGGTTAAAAGAACAAAAGGGGGTCAAACAGAAATTCTAGACTTGTAATGTACAATAATTGGAACAAAAGAAAACAAAAGGCCAAACCAATTCAAATTGATTTGAATAAACAAGCTTAAAATTCTACAGGCAGCATTGGACCAAACCAAGCCCCTTGAATGTGGGTGCCAGCTAGGAGGCCAAGACAGTCTATGGGACCTCTAACAGTGGAGCCAGTCTTTATTCCTAGAGCACAAATGGACTTCGGGAGCCCAATCCCTATGGAAGGATACTATTGCAGCCCAGATACAGCAAGGAGGGTCTAGGCCCTCCCCCAAATGATATAAGGGACTTTGAATGTTCCTGGTGAAGGGCCTCACTATGCCCGGGGAGGAGTTGGGGTGGGTTGGGGAGGATTTGGTGGGGAAGATGGGAGGATTGGAGGGCAAGGGAATGGGGGGATGGATATGTAAATATAAATAGTAATTAAAGAATTAAAAAAAATTCTACGGCAGAGATCACGCAAGCTGAGGCAAGAAAGAATAAAACAGAAAGATGAAGTGAGTCCCAGAGGAATGTAGGACACCATTAAATATGGCAGCATATGCCTGATGCCCAGGAGAGCAGAGAGAGAAGCACAGAAATTATCCAGAGTTAATGACTGAAAACCTCCAAAGTGATGGAGCAGCAGCCGACCTCCTGTGCAGGAACTGTGAACTCAGAGGAAGGTAGGTGCAGACAGACCCACAAACAGGAAAATTCTCATCAAAATGCTGGTGTTCAAAGATAAGGAGAGAATCCTGAAGGCAGTTAGAGACAGATGGCACCAAGAGAGCCATTGCCCAAAGGAAGACCAAAAGGAAGGGGGATCTAGGTCTGACCTTGCTGCCTTTCAAAAGAGAAGGTAAAACTAAAGGCTTGCCCAGATAAAAGTCCCCTGGGAAAATGTGTTTCTAGTGGATGAGCATCCTAAGAAAACCACAGGAAATGCTTCAGGCTGAAAGTGGATGGTTCCAGAAGGTGAACTGAATCAACAGAAAAAACAAACAAACAAACAAACAAAAAAAAAAAACAAAGAGCATCCATAGGGTGCTATTGGAGGTTTAACATCACAGGACAAATCCCCAGCCTCGAAGCAGGAGGAGTGAATAGGAAGATAGCATCTTTGTTATCACAGAAGCCCATAGCCGTGTCCAGGAAGACAGAGAGGGCACAGTGAAAGGCTAAGCTCAGGAAATGCTGAATTTCCAGGGTTTGACCTGACCTGAGGCAGAGCTGGGCCTATCCAGCTCCTGGCGTTCTTCCCATATCAGGGGAGGAGGAGGAAGAAGAAGAAGAAGAAGAAGAAGAAGAAGAAGAAGAAGAAGAAGAAGAAGAAGAAGAAGAAGAAGAAGAAGAAGAAGAAGAAGAAGGAAGAAGAAGAAGAAGAAGAAGAAGAAAAAAACAGCCAAGAAGTTCTTGTTCCATCAACAAGTGAAGCAGGCTCCAGTGTAATAATAATGCAGTAATGGTGTGTAGCAATTGAGAGACCCACACGGGCCCTTGAAGGGTAAGTCCTTGGGTGTCTCTCATTTCAAAGGGGACATGGGATAGTTTATTTGAATCTCAAATATGAGTGACCATGACCCAGAAACAAGGTTTCAAGTTTCTAGGAATATTGTGTTCCAACAGAGTAACGTTTTGATGAGGTTTGTATAGTCACAGAACTATTAGATACATTGGTGGGAAAATCAGGTAGGCAGGTTATAGCAACTTGAAAGGAGTCTGTTGTAGGCCTCAGGACTTGTCTGATGACTTTCCTAACCTTTGGGTTGGTGGAAGCTGTTTGTGCATTCCAGAGGATTTACATAACAGTCACAGGGATGGGTGTTAGGTCACATGGTGAGCAATGAATTAACATTTAGGAAGCCAGAGAGCCCAGGATACCTTGTTGATGGACTTGTAACACCCAGCCCTCTACTCTTACAGTTTTAACCAGTCAATCAGCTTTGTAGACTCCTTAATAAATATGAATCTTACTAGATACATCAGTTCATTTGAGAAATCTAAAGTTATTAGAAAATGGAGGGAAAATAATCCCTGGAGTGTAATTACTTTCTACCCAGGGCCATACCCCAACCCTGGCTTACCATTTTAAGAGTTTACTCTGGGAAGTGATCAGACATGGAGTGGTTTTTGTTTCCTTAGTTTGTGTTTTCTTGCATCTTTTTTATTTAGTGGATTTCACTGCAGGTGTGTCTATTTGGGACACTTTGCTGGGTACAGGGAATATCATAGTGATGAAAACAGGCAAGCAAACATCAATTCAATCCTGGAAAACCTCAGTTATCATGAGTGTTCAGAGAAGAGAATATCTCAGAGCTAACAGTGGGTGACTGAACTTGGACTGCATATGTGGAATTTCCCCTAAGGAAGTAATGAAGGCCTAAACCAGAGTGAGAGCTGACTGGTGGGGGCAAGAGATGAGAGATGGGTTGAGGGTAAGAACTGAGGGGTGAGGGTAAGAGCTGAGGGGTGGGTGCAAGAGCTGAGAGGTGGGGGCAAAAGCTGAGGGGTGAGGGCAAGAGCTGAGAGGTGGGGGCAAGAGCTGAGAGGGGGGCAAGAGCTGAGAGTGGGGGCAAGAGCTAAAGGAAGGAGTAAGAGAAAAGTTGACAACATTGATATATGGAGGGGTAGATACACCGAGAGAGCGAGATGTGGAAAGCAGGACAGGGGACTGACTGCTGGGCCATGGGAAATCCAGGTATAAGGAGGATAGCTGTAGCAGAGGCAAGAGGATGGAACTACAGAGAGTTGAATTGCTTTGGTGTCTTACAGAGGGGTTACAGTGCTCTGGGCTGTCATAGACAGGTTTGTGTTGCTCTAGGGTAATACAAAGGGATCATAATGCCTTTTATGCAAATTGAAGGTTTTTTACCAGAAAACTGAAAATAGTATTTTCAAAGATTTAGTGATAGCAAAAGTACAAGAGGTAATTTGAATATTTGCATATTATTATATTATACATCACAATGACTATATATAATTAAGTCCTAGCATCCTGGTTATGATTATATATCACACATCACAAATAATAACTGATGTAGTTTTAATGTCTTCGATGATACCTTAATAATACAGTATTAAATTATAAAAGCAGGGCCACAGAGTTGCCTCTGTTAGTAAAGTGCTTTCCCAAACAGACATGAGGACCTGAGATTGATCCCTCAGACTCATGTTAAAAGCCCGGTGTGGTAGCAAATGCCTGTACTTCCCAGCACTGGGAAGGCAGAGGCAGAAGGATCCCTGGAGCTTGCTGGCTTGGCCATCAAGCCAAAGTAGTGATGATCTCCAGAGTCAATGAGAGATTTTTGTTCCCAAAAGTGAAGTGGAGAATGATGCCTGAGCATTACAAACCTGACTCCAACTTCTTGCCTCCATGTGCACATGCTCAAAACCACACAAAAATTATAACAGTGTAGTATGCCTGAGTGGTAGCACATGCCTTTAATCTCAGCATTCAGCAGACTGAGACAGGAAATCTCTGTGAGTCTAAGGCTAGCCCACTCTATATAAGGAGTTCTAGGGCAGCTGGGACTGACCTAGAGACCCTGTTTCAAAAAAAAAAAAAATCTTGTATGGTTTAATCTCAGTGCCAATAAAGAAAGTAACATGCTTATGCATGCTGTCAGACACTGAGGGAGACCAGCCCAAATTGTTGCCAGATAAATTCCATTGTGGTGGCATGAAGGGTCTTTTTCATAGCATCCTTCATTTTTTAAACTCTCTGAAAAGTAATGAGGTTTACTGTTTACTAGAAAAATATATAGTATCTGAGCAAAACGGCTTCAGCTTATCTTAGACCATTTGGATTAATAATCCTTTTGTAAAAAGAGCAGATGGAACGACGCTGAAAGCAGCTATTAGGTGGCTAGAGCTCTGGTCTACCACCGGCAGTTGTTCTCGGAGGTCTCCTCAGCGAGGCTTTTCCACCGAGGACTCTTAAGCTTCACGGCATCATTGGTATCTATTATTCAATCATATAGATCTGGGAGAGAAATTGAAACCAGCTTGCCTTGGGCGATTGCTTCAGCGATTCTAATACATGCTCTGTTTCTCCCTGCTCCATGTACTGAACTGTAAAATTCTGGTTTTGTAACCACAGGAAAATCATAGGGTAAATTAAATCTCATCCCTGTTTTATTTGACTAGGAGTGAAAAAAACAAATCTTAAAATTCACAAGTGCTTGGTGCCATCACATAATTATTATACATAAAGCTGGACTGCTGCCACTGGGCTTTCATTTTCACTCTTATCCTGTTGTTTAAGATGTGGGCTGTCATGTCCGGATGACAATTTCTTTGTGTATGAATTTAAACTGAATGCATGAAAGAAGCTTAAGACATCCCATCACCTGTAACAAGAAGAGAAATGAACATTCTGAGGTGCAGGCAAAAGTGGAGAAGGAGATGTTCAGCTCCCTCACACCAGGAGGCATAAGCCCTCTGTTGAGAGGCTCTGGGATCAGTAGTTGAAGTTCCTCTTTGGCTGACTGGCTGTTCTGAAATTCCCAAGTTCTGAACTCAGAGGGCTGGGGACATAACACAGATGGTAAAGTGCTTCCCGAACAAGCATGAGGTTTTGCATTTGATGCCTAGCACCCACATAAAAGGCCAGGTATGGTGGCATATACCTGAAATCCCAGTGCTGGGGAGGCAGAGACAAGTGTATCAATATGATGGAGGATGTCCTTCTGTATACTGTGAATAGATGTTTCTTTTATGAATAGGCAGGATGTAGCCAGGCAGGAAATCGAGGCAGGACTACCAGACAGGGAGAATTCTGGGAAGGGGAATATAGAGAGTGAATCACCAGTGAGACACCATGTAGCTACTGGGAAGATAGAATGCCTGAGCATTCTCTAGTAAGACAAGACCACAGGGAGATACATGCATTAGTGGTTAATAGAAATGGGTTAATAGAGAGAGAACTAGCCAATAAGAAGCCTGAGCTATCGACCAAATAGTTTATAATTAATAGTAGCCTCTGTGTGTTTATTTGAGACTGAATGCTGCAGGATCAGGTGGGACAGAAACTTCCATCCATATCACTGGGCCTTGCTGGCCAGCCAGCCTGTTCTGAGTGAGCCACAGGTTGTAGTGAAAGACCTTATAAATCCAGATACGGCTGGGTTCACCTGTTACCCCAGCACTGACTTGGGGGGGGGGGTGGTACAAAGCATGAGGATTGCTAAGGCTTGATACCTGCCTATGTATTCAAAACACCGTAAGCTCCAGGCTCAATTAGAGAGCCTGTCTAAAGGATTGAGACAAAGAGTGATAGAGGAGGATGCCAGACATCTTCCTATAGTCCACAGGCACAATGATGGGCATAAGCACCTGCACATACACTCTCCACACATGCTGCACACACACACACACACACACACACACACACACACACACACACAGTGTTTCAGGGTCTGATAAATAACACTCAAGGCTGACTCCTGGCCTCTGTGTAGCCTATCCACACATATATGCACATAGGCACACAAACATGACACACTCAGATAAATTTATAAAGATAGAAAAAGGAGGAAGAGGATGAGGAAGATGAGGAGGAAAAAAAGGAGGAGGAGGGAAGAAACAAAGCCTGATCTTCTAAACTGTGTAGCCATGAGTGCTAGTCAGCACTGGGTACTTTTTACTCATTCTAATACAGCATGATCAAAAGCTTTGAACACTAGAGGAAGATACTGAGTTAAGGACCAAGAAGTAATTTTTTGCTATCATAAAATTGACCTAATTTGTTGAACAAAAACGACAAAAATGATCTCCACTCTGGATACATAGTTATTTTTATTGCTTCTGTTAAAAACTGCTTTGTGGCATTGTTTGTTACTGAAAAGAAGGTCCTCACATTTAGTGAGGTCTTACACAATGCTCTAAAAGGGGTGTCTAATTCAGGCAGAACCCCCACTAGCTGGACTGAAAGATGGTGAGGGAGGTGTTAATTGCATTGGAGGGGTGTGAGGAATAGGTGTGCCATTTAATTTTGATTTCCTCTGTCAGGCATCAAGTCAACACTATGAAATAATCTGAACATAAAATTTATATATATGATTCTAAGGGTATTATTCACTTGTTAAAATGGCCTGGGAGAGACTTCATTCAGGACTAGACCTAATTCCTAATAAAGTATCAGCAAGAAAAGATTTATAACCAAGAAATAGGGTAGGGACCCAAGGATGCAAAATTATTACAAGGGGTTGGGAAAGGGGGATTATAATAGAATGAGTGCTGAAGGCAGGAGAGTTGGGATTCTGGATGAACTTAAAGAGTTTTTTGTCTGTTTGTTTTCTTGCTCTGGGTAAAATTGGACTTTATAGGACAGTACACAGCTAGTCAGGAGAAGGTTCAGAAGTATGAGTAATGTGTGGTCAGGCAGAGAGCCTGCCAGTCAATACCAATGAGTGAAACAAAACAAACCCCAGACAACTCAGTAGTCAACTCAGTAGTCACATAGGCTCAAAGACTCATTGGTGTGTGAGTCCATGTGCACTTGGACATGTGTGCATGTGTGTGTGTGCCAGGAGTGAGTGCAGAGGACAACCTCAGATGTCATTGTTCTTTGAGACAGGTTCTCTCATTGGCCTGGAATTCAATGAGTAGACTTGGCAGGGTGGACAGCAAGCAAAAGGAATCTTCCTGTCTCCACCACTCCAGTGCTGAGATTACAAACAAGCCACCACCACCACCACCACCATCATTCATTCATTCATTCATTCATTCATTCATTATGCCTGTGGGTGTTTGGTTTGCATATTATGTCTGTGTACCTTGTGCTTACCTGGTGCCCACAGAGGCCTGCCTGAAAAAGGTGTACAACCCTGTGAGCCACAATGTGGGTGCTGGGAGCTGAACCCAGGTCCTCTGTGAGAACAGACCAGCAAGTATTCTTAACCTCTAAGCTTTCTCTCATCAGCTCATGTAACAATAAGTCTTTCCACCAAACTGCCTGAGCCCTGCTGCCACATGGGCGCTTTCTACCAGGCTGCCCAAGTTCTGCCCACTGCCACGTTAAGATCCAAAGTAACATCAGAGACTTATTTAGGTACAAATGCTGCTTGGCCAATGACTAGGATTTCTCATCTGCTAGCTCACTCTTAATTATCATAAATCTATATATTTTATAAGACTTACTGGATGCCATCGACAAGTGTCCTGTCTTCCCCGGGCTCACGTGGTGACTCTGCCTTTCTCCTACCTTTCCCAGAATCCTCCTTGACTCCTAGTCCCACCTATCTTGTTTTCCTATTGGCCAACAGTACTTTATCAGCCAATAAGACAATCATATACACAGAAGGACTTCCCCCATCATCTCCTCTTTTCTGTCTAAATAAAAAGGATAACTTAAGAAAACTATAACCATAACTATATGTCTTTCACTCCATCAAAGACCACAGACAATATATAAACTCTAGAACTGACAGAGACATCTCGCTACCTGGACAGTCACCCAATCAGTCACCCAATGTTCCTCTGTAAAGTTGGGGCATCCATCTTCAGCCTATAGGCCACAGTGTGTCTGGCACACTTCTCCATTTCAGCAGGAACCCTTCAGCACTGTCTTGTTTTGTAAGTTCAGCAGTCACTTTCTTGTGGGTCCTGTATGTCCAGTTTATATAGCAACAAACAGTCTAGGCAAGAGCAGTTTCTTGCCCAAATGGCTAATCTTGCCATGTTGAAACCAAACTCCATAACAAGTTTCTTCAGTGCCCATCCTCCTTTCTGAAGTAATTGGTGTGCCAGGAGCAGTTGTGTCTCACTATCATGAAATCTAAACCATTTAAATGCCATATATTCTGTAGGTCTTTGAAAGGTTTGAAGAATATCTATCCATCTCAAATATATCTCAGTATACATAGAAAACCTAACTAATCTAATTATAATTTTTGACTATTATAGGATGACTATATAATATGTAATTATGCATATCATTTTAAAAGATCTGTATAAGCACAATACCTAAACAGGAGGAGATATATACATATCACAAAATTGACCTTAAAATTATATCAATAAATGAAAATACATACCAATGCAAAGTATTCATTCCTATATCCTATTCCTTTTTTTTTCTTTTAAAAAGAGATTGACTGTGATCATTACCATTTATAACCAACCCCATTTAAATGAAAACAAACACTTATAAACAATATTTGGGAATTTGGGCATTGTTCATTCCAAACTGCTTCCTGCTGGTTGGGGGTGATGTCCATACCATAGGGATCATGATAAAACACAGAAATCTGGCCATAGTCATCTATGGCTACATCATCTCAGCTGTTTGGGATGTAGGATCAGTTGGGCCACTGATTCAGGGTGTCTTGCTTGATCAAACCATATTAGTCTGGAAGGAATCCACAGGTTTTCATTTTCTGTGAAAATACAAGCAAGAAATCTTTTCCCAAGTAGCCTGTCCTTAGACTTAAATTTTGAAGTCAAAGCATTTTTAAAATGTATAAGTTGGATTAATTTAGCAGCATTGATAATCAAATGTATTGTATCAGCTTTTGTTTCTTCCTTAGCAATGAAACAATTTAAAGACAACAATATAGCATATAGTATCCAGACTCTTTGTGTATTTTCCATCTTTACGTGGCTTTTTATTATTCTATTCCTTTTACTTTTATTTTTTCCTTTTATGAGACAGGGTTTCTCTGTGTAACTTTGGCTGCCCTTGAATTCACTCTGTACATGAGGCTGGTCTTGAAGTCACAGAAATCTGCTTTGCCTCTGCCTCCCAAGTGCTGGGATTAAAGGCGTGTGCCACCACACCCAGCTACTCTATTTTCTTCTTTCTTTTAAACATAGCGTAAACCTTTAGAGGTTTTTCTTCATCTGAATCTGTCTTTATTGTAAATCTTTACCTTTTTTTCTGGCCACACAATCTTTTGACTGTTAAACAACACTGCCAAAATTAAAGCCGCTGATTTCCAAGATGGCAGAGGTATGTTTACCATCAGCTCTAAGAGCTGTGGGGTCACTGCTACTGCTAGCTTCGTGGGTCACGAACCCAGGACTCTGAGATTAAGAGTCTCATGCTCTACTGACTGAGCTAGCTGTGTATTTTAAAAGAGCCCTGCTGTTTTTTTCCACTTAGGCTCAGTCAGGAAACTTCTCTTAACGCAGACAACCTCTGCTTGTCTCTAGCAAAGGAGAGACCACCCGAAAAAAAATGCTGCTAACAAGAAGTGCTTGTCTCTGTTCTTTTGCTGCTAAAATCTCTTTTTAAGCTTTTGTGAAGTTTTTGGTTTTTTTGGGGTTTTTTTTTGTTTTTTTTTTTTTTGGTTTTTTTTGTTTTTTGTTTTTTTGGTTTTTCGAGACAGGTTTCTCTGTGTAGCCTGGAGACCAGGCTGTCCTCGAACTCACAGAGATCCGCCTGCCTCTGCCTCCCCAGTGCTGGAATTAAAGGTGTGTGCCACCAAAACCCAGCGCCTTTGTGAAGTTTACGTGGAAGTTCGTAACACTACCGCCAACAGCCCAGGTTCTGCAGCTGCTTGACTAGTCTCGGGAGCTGCAGCTAAACCCTGCTCCACCCAACTACCCCCACTTAAAGGGGGCTTTCCAGAAAAGTTATCTGTTTCTTCTCAGCTCACACCCAAGGTGTTACTTGTGCTCCATTCTGCTAAAGGGAAACCCCTGCAGAAACGTAGCAATCTCCCCCAGCTCCTGTGACAAGTTGTTACTTTTTCTGCTCAGCCCCTCTAAGGGACCATCTCAGCAAAGGTTCTGCTCTTTTGAGAAAGTCTTTTATTTGGGAAGGAGGAGTCCAGGAGAGTGGCTGCCTCTGCCAGGGTGGAAAGGACAACCAATAACTGAACAGGCAGAGGGGCTTGTATGGGGCTTCTTGGGGGCAGAATATTCCAGGGAGATTTTTCTGCTCAGGGATTGATTAGTTTTCCTGCTCAGGGATTAGTTAGTTTAATTGGTCATAGGCAAGGTTGGCTCTGGTTTCAGGGCTAAACTGTGTTTCTTTCACTGGCCCCTTTTAGCCTTTTGACTCTAGTTTCAGGGCCAGGGTGTATTTCTATCACTGGCTCTGGTTCTAGGACCAAAGTGTATCTCTTTGGCTCTGGTTTCAGAGTCAAGGTGTGTTTCTTAGGTTCTGGGTTCAGGGCTAAAGTGTTTGTTTCTTTCACTGGCTCTGGGTTCAGGCTCAGGGTGCTAGATCTTGTGCTCAGGGATTGGTTGGTTTTCCTGCTTAGGGGCTGGTTGGTTTGATGTTCATTTGGTCAGAAGTAGAGTTGGCTCTGGTTTCAGGGCCAAACTGTGTTTCTTTCACTGGCCCTTTGTAGTTTGGGGCTCTAGCTTCAGGGCCAGGGTGTATTTCTTTCACTAGTTCTGGTTCTAAGACCAAAGTGTACTTCTTTCGCTCTGGTTTCATAGTCAAGGTGTGTTTCTTTGGTTCTGGCTTCAGAGCTAAAGCGTTTCTTTCACTGGCTCTGGTTTCAGGGCCAGGATGAGTTTCTTTAGCTTGCCCTTTTACCCTACAGATAAGAATGACTTTGAACTATCTTCCTACTTCTACCTCCCAAGTGCTGTGATTACAGATGCGCGTTGCATGTGTGCATTGGTTTATGCAGTGATGCAGATGGCACCTGGGGCCTGGTGCGTACTAGGCTAGCACCTGCTGACTGAGCCCCCAACACAGCCCAGGATAAAAGACTTTTATCTTTATTATCTCTTTACTCCTTTGGCCTTTTGCACCTTTTTTTTTTTTTTTTCCTTCTAGCTATTGTGAGACTATGCTGAAAGTAGTCAATGTCAAGGCCAGTCTCATCTCCCTGGGTCTGTAAAACCAACCTTCCTTTGTTACGATAAATCTTTCCACCAAAAGCCACCGAGCCCCACTCTCACGTGTGTGCTTTATGCCAGCCGCCCACCTGAGTTAGGGCCCAAATGAATACACAGAAAGACTTGTATTAGGTACAATGCTGCTTGGCCAATGACTAGGATTCTCATCTGTTAGCTCAGTCTTAATTATCATAAATCTATATATTTTATAAGACTTATCTTATTGGACGCCTTAGTGGCGTCCCTTCTTGCTGGTGGTTCATATCCTGCCGCTGGAGGAGGCGAAGGGGAAAGAGGGACACTTCCTGTTTCTCCTAGCTCAAATATGAGTCTCCTTGCTATGTCACTTCCGGCCTGGATCACCACTTCTCTACTACATTTCCCAGAATCCTCTTTGACTCCTAGTCCTGCAGGCATGGCTACAAGTTCCCCTACAATCCATCCTTCCTTCTTTCCCTCCCTTTCTTCCTCCCTCCCATGATCTCTCCTTTCTACCCTTCCTTCCTTTTGCCTTTCTCCCACCTTTCTTCCTTATGTACCCATTTTCTGCCCTCTCCTTGCTGCCTTATAAGAGACCCAGGAATACCTCACTGCTTTGGGTCCAAGCTCTGTCTGTTTGTGGCTCCAAGACTGCTTCAGATTCTATGGGACATTCAGGCCCATCATGAAATTTCAGCTAGCGATTTTCATGAGTGTTTCAGCCTTCTAAAGGTCCCATCGTTATCAAGGTATCTGCTAAGTGTCTGATGAACTAGCATGGCCTTGTCATTGCTTCCTGTCCCATAAACTGTGAGTCAGCACCCCATGTAGGATCCAGCATTGTAACCCCAATGTATCACAAAAAGCAAGCAAAGCCCATAGTACTGTCAGAGAACTCTGGGTCAGGAGGGAGGTGTGAAGACAGTGCAGGGAGGTTGGATAAAGACCCGAAAGCCAGAGCTGCTTAGCCAGCCTGAAGGTCCAGGCTGGACTATTAACAGAGGCCTGATTGCATTCCATCAGTGATGATCCAGACAGCCACAGACTTCCTCTTGAAAGGTTTGTTTAGCATTCCATCAGCGGCAGTGTTGAGTGCTAAGATCAAGCACGGCTGATCAAGATCTCCCAGACAAGAACATTTCCTGCCGGGCACCCAAGAGTGGGCATTACAGAGCCAACCCCTTTTCCCGAGTATCCTGGAGCAGTGGTGAATGGGATCACTCCCTTAAAAAGCCTAGGAAATTATTTCTCACTCTCATTTCTTTTTTTTTTTTTCTCACTCCCATTTCTTTGTCTGACTCCGTTATGAAATTTGTGTGATCATATGTATTTTTTTTAAGATTTTTTTCAAGGCAGGGTTTCTCTGAGTAAGAGCTCTGCCTGTCCTGGAACTTGCTTTGTAGACCAGGCTGGCCTTGAACTCACAGAGATCTGCCTGCCTCTGCCTCTGCCTCTGCCCCTGCCTCCCAAGTGCTGGGATTAAAGATATGTGCCACCGCCAACAAAATGTATAGCCTAGGCTGGCCTTGAACCCATGATCCTCTTGTTTCCACCTCTTTCAGCAAATATTACCAGCTGTGCCACCATATCAGGCTCATATGTAGTTTTTTAAGACCATCACAAGACCAAGGAGATAGGTCAGTATAATAGTGAAGAGCTTGCGTGGAAGCATGAGGAACTAAATTAGGATCCCCAACACCCACTTTAAAAGTTGAGTATGGAGCTTGCACATGTGACCCCAACATTGGGGAGGTTTGGGTAAGGGCATTTCTTGAGCTCACTGGCCGGCGAGTCCAGCTGAATCAGTGATCACCAGGTTAAATGAGAGACCTGATCTCAAAAAGTAAGATGGATAGTGATTGAGGGACATTATCTAACAGACCTCTGGCTTACACACGCGCACACACACACACACACACACACACACACACACACACACACACACACACACAACCTGTGAGAAAGACACGAATGGGGGCAGTTTTGTGAGGAATATTTCAAATGAGCAGAAGATGAAACCGCCAACCCCTCTTCCAGTGGAGAAAGTATTTTCTCTGCCTTCTATGATTGACATTTCAAAACAGCCTTTTGGGGGGAAGTCTCAGTTGCCGCCTATGTGTGTAGACTGATGTTGAGATGTTGGTTTTCATCTTGTCCGGTCTGAAATTGATTCCTCTAACTGCCTTCCATGAGCTTTTATACATTGCTATTAAGGATCTCAGTCTATGGAATGAATTTATTAAATCAATTATTTTTATCTTAATGCATGTTTAGGACTTCAAAGACCCCTTTCTTTTGATTACACCCACACCCCCTGTTTAAAGAGTTTCTTGAACATCACAGTTTGGGCAGCTCCACTTTGATACATAATTATTATTCTGCAAGCTATCCCAATACTTTTAATATTATCTGACCTTAAGATTTTAATAGAAGCACATGGAAACAAGATGGGAAATATGAGCCTTGGGAAAACTTGTTACTGTGCTCTGGGAAGTTTCCAATTCTTGATCAAAGAATGACTCGGTGTTTATAAGATTGAAAACATAGACAGATGTGGAGGCACATGGCTGTAGTTTTAGCACTTGGGAGTGCTAAGGCAGAAGGATATTGCATTTGAGGCCAGCCTGGGCTACACAGACAGCTACAATCTAGTCTGGGTTACATAGTAACACCCTGTCACAAAACACAACACAAAATAAAGCAGAGAGAGAAAAAGACACTTAAAGTCTAACAGGAATTGCTTTCCAAGTAGCACATGATGCATGCTGTAATCTTAGTCTTAAGAGTCTGAGGCAGGAGGATTGCAGTGAATTCAAAGCCAGCCTTAGATACGTAGCAAGAACCTGCCTCAAAAAATATGTAAAAACTATCGTTTATATAAGTAGCCTTTTTGAGATTTTTGAGAATTTCTTATTCCTAAATAGATGTTTGTTACCTGGGACTATACAATACTTTGTTTTTTTCTTTATCTTCTAATTCCCTGATTTTTTTTTTTTTTAGTCTATGAATCTATTTCAGTCTTTGCATTTTTTGTTGTTCTAAATCCCGACCACCACTGCCCATGCTGAAGACCTCATTCTTGGGTAACAATGTGTGGAAAACATGAGTCTGTTGCTTCCAGTGGTGAGCCTGTCCTTCTCACTTCTGCAAGTTCCTCACAATATTATAACAAAGCTGTAACAAGCATGGAGAACCTTTCTTTCATTGTTATGTTGGTCTCAACTCTCATCTCTTCTAAAAGCTCTCTCTTTACCCCAGGAGGGAGCAATTAAGATAGTGTTGATGCTACTAGTTGCCCAATCAAATACAAGGGGGGTGGGGGACTCAAAGCCCGGGAAATCTTTTAACTTCACTCCTGTCAAAAAGAAATCTGAAGTGGTGATGATGAACTCAGAGAAAGGGGGAGGGGCTAGGGAAATGGATCCCTGGTTAAGAGCATGTGCTGTGCAAGAATAAGGACCTGAGTTCAAATCCCCATTCCTCATAAAAAACAAAACAGACATATTATTGTTACCATGTGTACCTATGGCCATGTGTATCTATAACCAGAGTATGTCACCAGGGGTAGAGACAGGACCACGAAGCCTACTGGTTGCTACCTCCAGGCTCAGAGAAGAATCTGTCTCAGAAGAGTAAGGTAGAGAGTGAGAATGGGGCACCAACATCTTCCTCTGTTCTCTGCATGCATGTGCACACACACACACACACACACACACACACACACACACACACACACAACAAAAAAACAAAAAAACATACAGACACATATTCACAAAATACATCTCTGTGGGGTTAGGGGGATGGCTCAGCTATTAAGGCATTTGCCCCAAAAGTGTGAGGTCCAGATTTCAGATCCCCAGACACTCATGTAAATGCCAGATGGTTGCAGCAGCCCGCCTGTAATTGCAGCCTCAGAAGATAGACCTTGGAGGACTCAGAGGACAAGGGATCCTCAGACCAAACTATCTAGCAAGACTATCTAATTATATTGGTGAGCTCTGGGTTTGATTGAGAGACACTGAATCAGGGATAGGGTAGAAAATCTATCCAGGATGATTCTGATGGCCTCCGGCCACCACATGTGTATGATCACACACACAAACATGCATACATGCATACAAACCACAAACCCATTAAAAACTATAAAGTAAGTCTGTGAGAATTTATCATTTCCTATGAAATAAATTGAAGGGAAGCAAAATTAGAAACAAGAGGGGTTTATTTATTGTGAGAGGAACAAAGGGACATTGCTGGGCCCTCCCCCAGGCTGCCCCTCAGGCCTTCTGCCCAGACCATGAAAGCAAATGACCAGACCATATGGAAATTGGTTGTGAAAGATGTTTTGGATTAATCTGTTCCCTCCAGGAGTCTTTGATGTTACAGTGGCTAATGAAGTTGGCTCCTGGAGAGGTTTTTATTCCACAGAACTGCAATTCTTTTTTCTGAGAAATTTATATTACGTTTAATACAATTGTCTTGGTTCGTACCCTAGGGATTTATTTGAGTTATAATTGAATATTGCATTTTTAAGAAGGTTTCTTAATTTATTGCTTCCTTTGGCAAATTTTGCTTGCTGTTCTGTCAGAATAATTTAATTTTACAATGGCTAATTTAGTCTGTATTAATATTTCCTCTGAAAGTCAGACAGCCAGGCAAGCTGCTACAGGTGGCGAGAGAGCAAACTTAGAGGGAACATTAAGATGTGAAAGGCTGGTGGCGTGAACCCTGTCCAAAGTTGCTATGGCTAACACTGTGTCCTTTCAAGAGGAGTTATCTTTTAATCAAGAGCTAGCTTCCCTCCTGCTGAGTCCCTGCCCACCCCCACCCACACATTCACCTCCTGTGTTCCAAACTCCCAAACTCCTCCTACCAAAGCTCTGCCAGGGTTCCTACTTGGTAATAGGAAAGTCCCTCACCAAAGTAGCGGCTGTAGGGAACAGTCACTTGGCTAGGTAGTGTCAGGGAGAGGACAGAGGCACAGCTACACATGGTCACCCCCAGTAGCTGAGACATTCCTTTTAGGGACCTGACTCTCAGGGCTAAGAAATTGGGGGCTAGCTGGTGTGAAGCAGAGCTGGAGATTTTATTGAAGACATCTTAGTGTATTAGGGGAAAAAGACATGCGCATCTGTGTGTGTGTGTGTGTGTGTGTGTGTGTGTGTGTGTGTGTGTGTGTGTGTAAGAGCAGTTGCAGAAAGCAAGACATGCCATGTGTGTGTACTGACTTCTCAAAGAAGACTTGGAGGGGGAATAAAACACATCCAAGTTTGGGTACACCCTCCTCTAGGGAGAGTCTCAATAACTGTTGTAACAAGATATATATGCGCCATTTTGGCAGCTTTCAAGTTACTGTAGCTCAAAAGGGGGCTAAACTTTTGTCCCTTTCTTCTGGTGAGATTATAGGATGGCTATGGAAATGGTTTGTGTGGGATTAAAATCTGATGAGGTAAGCAAAGAGCCTCTAGGGTTGCACAGGGCTGTGTTAGACAAGTCCTTTAATGCATGTTTATAGCTAGGAAGGGAGAGGGGCCCTAAGCAGTTAACTGTGCTGGAATTTTTGCTTATCAGCTGTCAAATGGCTTCAAACAGAGTCTCCCTTCTTGTAGCCCTACACCGTTCCATCAGTCTGCCCTGCCTCAGTAGTACTGTTTCACTTGCACTACTTGGGGGACAGGAGGGTTCAAGGGCTTGGTGATTTTGAAGAGCAGTTGAGGAGCATGCCCAGCCTCTTTCCTTGTTCCATGGTCACACTGAGTTTCTTACTGACAAGTTCCGTTTGAACAGTTTTATCTAATGCCTAAGATGACCTTGTATTTAAAGTGGGTTTGCTTCCCTGGATCACATGAAGGCCAGAGGAGAACAAACAGGCTGCTGTCCCTTGCTCTTTACATACAGGCAAAGGAGTGGGTACTTGCTACTGAAAGCAGAAGGCTCTGATGGGTTCTGACAGAGACTGCTTTGCTGACTCAGGGAGTGGGGGCAGCTCACTGGCTGGATCGCTCTTCCATAGGCTTGGGAGCATAATAGATTTCCCTCAGTTTCCAAATTGCCTTGGGAAGGGGTGGAGCCATAAGTAGAGAAGTAGTTTATTGTGGGTTATGCCATTACCACTTGTAGGGCAATGGCTGCAGAAATTGGATGTGTCCTCCTGGGTTTATCATGTGGGATAGAGTGCTGCTGCCATGCACAGTCTAGTCACCATCTGTATTCTCAGCCTTTCACTTCTTACCAAGCATCTAGCAGAGTATTAGCTAAGTGAAGCTGAGTGGGAATTTAATTTAAAATTAGAAAGGATTTGACAGAAAGTGTTTAAAATGTATATTTTCACTTTGTACATAGTAGAAGTTACTCCTCAGAGAGACAAAGACTTTCTGTAGTAACCTCTACTACAGTCAAGACATGTAACACAACCAGACATCATGGTTCATGAGGTTGAGTACATAAGAGGCTAACACAAGAGAAAGTCAAGCTTCAGGACAGTTTCAGCTACTTAGGGAGACCTTATCTTAAGACACCAAGGGCTAGAGATGCAGATCAGCAATAGAGTTCCTGCCTAGAATCCCCCAGTGAGGGGCTGGGGTGTGACTCAGTGGTAGAGCATCTACCTAGAACTCCCAAGTAAGGGGAATGGGGTGTGGCTTAGTGGTAGAGCACCTGTCTGGAATCCCCCATTGAGGGGATGTGGGTGTGGCTCAATGTTTGAGCATCTGCCTAGAATTCCCCAGTGAGGAGCCAGGGCAGAGTTTGCTCAAGGCCCTGGTTTGAGAGATGTCTCAAACCTCCCCTCGTACATCCTTGCATAGTTTGCTTCTCCCTACCCTTGCCCAAGCTGCACTGACCCCTTTCTGCCCCAGTGGTTTCTCTTCTCCCAGCTTGTCAAGTACACAACATGTGGAGCTTGCCATATAAAAGGGATCAGTCTGGAAGCTTACACTATTGTATGTGTGCCTTTACAGAGAAAGGCACCAACTGCTCCTTCACTCCAACTGTGTCCTTTACAGAGAAAACTTCACATTTTATTTGAGGTTCACCAGTTTTGCCCTAATGTCCTTTCCCCAGATCAAATGCAGCATCTTACACTGTCATTGGGCATCATATCTTCTTGTCATCTCTGATCTGTAACAGTTTCTCAGCCTCTCCTTGTTTACCTTGTTACTGCACTTAGGAGGAGCACTGGTGTTTAGTAGGCCTTGTCTCTGTGTGGATTTGTCAGTTTCCTCATAGTTGTCTAGGGTAATGGAGTACAGAGAAGGATCCTGAACACCCTCCTTGTGGCATCCACGTGGCCCATTCCTAATGGCATGAACTTGGTCACTTGGCAACAGTGCTACCAACCATTTCTCCACTAGAAATCTGTGCTTGTTTTCCGTACCCTTTCTCTGAAAGGTGGCCACACACCAGCTGATACTTGTGTGTGCTGATTCCTGACAACAACTGGGTGTGGAGAATTCAAAGTAATCCCAGCACCAATTCCCATAGTTTGAACAGATCTAAGACCAAGGGCTCAGGATTGCCCCTCTTTTGTTTCTATTACCAGATAATGGTAAAGGATACCACTTGGGAAGCAGGCTCCCAGAAACAATGTCTGGGAGGGATGGGTGGAGCTTTCTGTTGTCATGCCCTCTCCCCATAGGCTCATGTGTTATACACTCCTTCCACAGCTCCTGGCTCTGTTTTGAAGAGCTATGGAGATAGCAGGAGGTGGAGCCTGGCTGAGGGGAGTCGATCTCAAGGATCAGAGCTTGAAAGTTAGAATCCAACCCTGGCTCTTGCAGGTTCTCTTGGCTTGCTGTTCCCTAGGTGATATGAACAGCTTGACTACTCACTCCCACTGCCAGAAGCTGAACTATTCTCACCACACCTTCCCTTCAGCAAGGGACTGAACCCTCTGAAACTGTGAGCCAAAACAAAACTTTCATTCCTTACATTGTTTCTGTCAGATATGGTGACCATGATAATATAAAAATAAGTAGCATGCATGTCCTTGGGCATGCCATCATATAGTGCCTTGATGTGTTCCCCAGTTTAGAGACTGGGATCCCCATTGTTGCCATTTTATGGAGATTTCATCCTATAGACACAACTGAAGTGCATCATTGGCCCTTGTTTAGTGAAGAGTCTCTAGCCCTTTCCCCCTCCTTGGATGTCAAGGGGCAGGCCTGAAAACCATAATCTTCCATTCAAGGCCTTATCTTATCTACATTCTGAAACAATATAGGGACCTGTCAGAGTCACCATCATCATCACTCATGAAACTCCAAGGAACTTTGCAGCTATATGACAGGGACAGAGATGGAGAACAGATATGTATCACCAGCTATCCTGTAGTTGCTTGGAGCAGATCTCTGCCAAGCCCCTCAAGGGCACAATACTTAAGTTCCATTCTCAGTGGAGTAATATTAAATAATTCACAGACATGTGCTAAAATGCCGCAGTGTTTAACAAATATTTGGGGGAGATACATTTAGGCCCTGCACCTGTCATTTCACTCACAGCTTTGCCCAGCAATTTTAAGCAACCATCAATGAATCCTTCTTGCAGAAGGGACTGCAGTGTTGTCCTAGGGAGATTGTCTGGTTTTCTTCATTCCCCGTGCATTTGGATTTTTGGAATTCTTCTGTAAGGAAGATGTGTTCTTTCTCTCGAATTCATTCACTTCTTTATTCATGTATGAGGGAGAACATGCATGTTGGGAGTTACAAGTGTGTATGTATGCATGTGGAGGTTAGAGGTCAACCTCGGGGTCATTCCTCAGGCACCTTGCTTTTTTGAGACAGTCTCTTTCTGGGACCTGGAGCTCACTGATTAGCCCAGGTTGACTGGCCAGCAAGGTTCAGGGGATCTACCTGCCTTTGTCTCCCCAGTGCTGGTATTTACAAGCACCCTCAGCTTTTCCTCCATGAATTCTGGAGATTGAATTCAAGGTTTTTTTGCTTGCAAGACAAGTACTCTTTCCAGCCCCCTTATTTATTTATTCCATAATTCATTTATATTGCTATGGACACTTTTGCTTTTTACATTTGAGCAGTACTGTGACTGAATTGAGGGCCTTGTGCATGCCAAACAAACCTTCTACCCTAAACTGTGTCCCCAGCCCTATTTATGGTGTTCTTTTAGGTTATAACCTCATTTGCATGTGTAGCTTGTATTGCTCCAGGGTTTGAACTTACACTGGCTGGCTATCTCCAGCTGACAAACTCTTGTCTTTTTTTCTTGGTGTCTGCTCTCTGGAATTTCTCTAATAGTACACACATTCCAGGCTCATTAATATATCACATCCAGATCCAAGCCAGCCACTTCTTTAAGATCATGCTTCTGACCTGGGAGTTTGCTTAGTAAATCCCCTGCCATGTACACTGGTTAGTTCTATCAACTTGGCATGGCCTAGAATCACCAGGAAGAGAGACTTAATGAGGAATTGTCTAGATCAGGTTGGCCTGTAAACACGTCTGTGCATGACTATGTTGATTATTAATTGATGTAAAAAGATCCAGCCTACTGCATCATTCCCTAGGCACTGGATTTGAACACTATGAGAGGGAAAAGCTAGCTGAAAAAAGGAAGAACCAAGGGTGTATTTATTCCTTCTGTGCTCTCAACTGTGGATGTGAGGTAACTAACTGTGTGAACACTTGCCTTCACTTCCCCTAAACACTGAACTGTGACTTGGGACTTCTAGGTCAATGAACTCTTTCCTCCACTATATTGCTTTTTGTTAGACTGTTTATCACAACAACAGACATGCAACTAAGTAATCATGCAGGCATGGGAATCTGAGTTCAATCCCCAGTACTCTCATAACAAGCTGTGAATGGTGATATACACTTGTAATCTCAGGGTTAAGCATGTAGAAACAGGAGAGAGAAGGATACTTACAGTTTGCTGATCAGCCATGTTATTCAAATTGGTGAGCCCCAGGACCCATTGAAACTTTGTCTCAAAAACCAAGGTGAATGACACCTGAAGAACAAAACCCAAGGTTGACCAGTGGCCTCCAATGCATAAACACATGTATGCACCCACACATAGATGAACATGGAAACTGTCTTAGTTACTTTTGTTTATTTGTTTGTTTTTGTTTTGTCAAGACAGAGTTTCACTGTGTAGGCCTGGATATCCTAGAACTCACTCTGTAGACCAGGCTGGCCTCAAACTCACAGGGGTCCTCCTACCTCTGCCTTTCTAGGGCTGGGGTTAAAGGTGTGTGTCTCCACTGCCTGGTTTGTCTTAGTCAATTTTAAATTGTTGTGGTAGACACTATGACCAAAGCAACTCATAAACGAAAGAGTTTATTGAAAGTTTACAGTTTCAGAGACTTAGAGTCCATGGCCATCGTGGCAGAGAGTATGGCAGCAGGTAGGCAGACATGGTGCTGGAGTAGCTGAGAACTTACATCTGTAGGCACAAGCATGAGGCAGAGAGAGCTAACTAGGAATGGCTGGAGGTTTTGAAGCCTCAAAGCCATCCTCCTCTTCTAACAAGGCTATGCCTCCTAATCCTGTCCCATAGTTCCACCAGCTGGGGAGCATGCATTCAAACATAGGGGCGTGTGGGGATTATTCTCATTCAAAACATCACACAAGCAAAAAGCAAACCATGCTCTTTTAGTTAAAAATAGGGTAAAAGATGGGTGCCAAGTAGAGGTCTACTGCTGTAGTACCAGCGGACAGAAATACCCAGATACCATTTTTTAAAGATTTATTTTTAATTATATTTATATGTGTGTCTCTGTATATGCCCGCATGTGTGTGCAATACCCATAGAGTACTGGAGAGGGTATCAGATCCTCTGAAGCTGCAGTTACAGGTGGTTGTGAGCCACCCAATGTGGTTTCTGGAAACAAGAGGACTGAGCCATCTCTCCATCCCCTACCATATGTCTTCTGAGTCAGACTTGAACACAGCCTGTTTATTCTGTATGTGCCTATCCTTGTGCATTTTAAAACAGTTGGTAATTGATGGAAATACTCCCACTCGAATCAGCAGCACAGAGTTCAGCCTGTTTCCCTCCACTTTTTATTTGTAATTTCTTCCCCTGACAGTGAGAAGTCTTACTCCCATTATGCACAATCTATTCACTTGTTTCGGCCCAGCATACTTATGAACTGCTTTTGGAAGTGCTAACTCAGACCCTTGTGAGAAGCTCATATGCCAGCTGGGATACAGTATTTATGCACAGCTAATTTCTTTAGCTTTAAAGTAATGTGGCAAAACATGGTATGAACAAGTTAGTCAGGTCAGCCCTTTTCCTCAGTCATCTGTGTTCCCTCTGTCTGGTCCTCATTCATCACCATTGTTCCACCCTAGATCCCCCAGTGCCTTGGTTGGTTTTGTGTGTTCCTATTTGCACATAGTACAGTGCTCTCTTTCTGGTATGCGGTTCTGTGGGATTCAAAAAGGCACAGTGCCATGCCTCCCTCCTTGTGGTGCTTTATGGCAGTCCTGTCACCTAGAAACTTCCCTCACAGGTCCCTTCATAGTTAGCATTCCTGTCCTCATGTTGCAACTACCAACTTGTTCTGACATGGTAGTTTTGCTTATATTAATGGGATCATACAAGATGCTGCCATTGAGATCTTCCACTTAGCAGCACGCATGTAAGATGTATCCTGGGTTCAAACCCAAGCACTGCATAAACTAGCTCTCTCTCTCTCTCTCTCTCTCTCTCTCTCTCTCTCTCTCTCTCTCTTTCTCTCTCTCTCTCTTTCACACACACACACACACACACACACACACACACACACACACACACACACACACACGCGCACACAAGACACACAAGACGTTCTTGCCATCTCCTGACTCAGTAGTTCTGGGGGGTGTTATGTTCCAGTGCTTTGTAGTAGACTGTTTGTGTCTTGATCTCAATTCTTCTGCTAAACAATGTTTAAACTCTGTGATGGTGACAAACAGCAATTCTAGAAATGTTTGTTTTCACTTAGGTAGATACCTCGGTGTTAAAGATGCCTAAGTATGTTTAATTTTGTGTGTGCATGTGTATGGGTATTCATATAAGTGTGGATATGTATGCATATATGTACATATGTGTATGGAAGCCAGAGATCAGCAATTCAGACCTTGAATTCAGAAGCTATCCATCTTCAATTTTAATGCAGGGTCTCTCACTGGACTGGAACTTATTCATTAGTCCAAGTTTCCTGGCCTGTGAGCACCTGGGATCCATCTGTCTCCACATCTGCAGTGCTGGTATTAAACATATGCACCACCATGCCTACTTAAACCTGACTTTTTGACATGGGTTCTAGGGATTGAACCCAGATCCTTCTGCTTGCCTGGATAGCATTTTATCCCCCACCCCAGGCCATCTTCCCCATCTAATACATTTAGTTTCTATGGAAGCATTAAACATTTCTTGTCAGTCTACAACACAGAATGAATAGAGTTGTTCCCTTGCTAGCATTTTGATTGCTGAGTTACATGTAATGTTTTAAATTACCTGATTTTTGTCCCTCTATTCTTTTAAATAATCTAGTAGTTTTTCATTTGATCAAAATGCATTTTCATCTTGTCCTGTACTGTGTTTAGTTGTTTGATGGCATCTCATTTGAACAAACAAATTCCTATGACATTTCATCTCTTCTTGCCTTGCCTTGAAAAAAAGAAGTTGATCACTGCACAGGGGTTCTGGGTGAATAAAAAAAGAGACAGGAGAGGCAAAGAGAGAAAGCTGATGAGATGCTGAAGAAGAGAGCAGAGGACGTGGGAGAGACCCCCAAGTCTGACAATACAAGCTTGCATAGGGACAGTGGGTGCAGAATGGTGGTGGCCAAAGCATGGAAATGGAAACAGTAAGAATAGGAAATTATGCAGGACCAGACGGGATGGTGAGAAAATTGATAACAAAAATTGTAAGAACTCGAAGCAACAAGGACAGTTCTTGCTTTTATGTTTGCTTAGATTTTGAATAGCAGATTGTTTGGGTTTTCACTCAGGACTCATTAGTGTAAAGCCAGCCCTGGGCAAGCAACAGATATTGTTTCTGTAGGGTGACAGACAGACCTTCAGTTGCCATTTGAAACATTGTCCCTATGGTGAACTGTAGTCATGAACCTCCACAGTGCCTGTGACTCTGAGCATGCCTTTGTGGGTCTAGGTGATTTCAAACACAATTTAGCCAGAAACTATATGAAGAAGTTGAAGGTAGTTTTACATTAAATGGCTCAAGAATGAGCAAGTGATTTTCTTCTGGTTCTATAGGGGAATATACTTCTGCCATTAAAATCTAAATGTTCCCAAAATAACCCCTTCAGTGTAGCTTGATGGATTTCAATGGAGGGATGCTACCTCCTTTGGGAGATGCTGGGTGCTTGTGGTTTGTGGGGGTAGTGTGTGTGTGTGTGTGTGTGTGTGTGTGTGTGTGTGTGTGTGTGTCCACATTTGCATATATGGAGGTAAGAGGTCAGCCTTGGCCATTGTTTCTATCAGCATGCTATCAGGCTCTCTGCCTCCTCAATGCTCAGATACTGAGGATTTGCCACCAAATCTGGCCTTTTTTTTATGTGTATTCTGGAGATCTGAACTCAGGTCCTCATGTTTTCATGACAAGCACTTTTTTGACAAAGCATCTCCCAGAACCTCTGTGTGGGTGTCTTGGGAGACCCCAGTAACAATAGTCATTGAAAGGTCAGGAGCCAGATTAAAACTCATGCCCTTTTCCATAGTCCCCAATACAAGGAAGGGCTGCCTCATCATGCCTTCTCATGTCCGAGTTCCCCTGGTGTTTCTGCAGATAACAAACTAAAGCAACAGACACTCAACACCTGAGTCTAACACTCTTTTTTTCTTCTTACATATAAACAAATAGTATTTTTACTACAGAGTCTTAGCATAAAATCCACACAAATACAATTACTGAATAAATTGAGGGAAAATTGCTCTTTGTTTCCTTGGGAACTTATCAGGAGCTGCCCTCCATGTCTGCAAAGCTCCAGTGGCTGGTGAGCTTTGTCCATCTTCATTGGCAGTTAAGGCAGGCAGATATGTAGCAGAGGGGATCCAGGCTCACTGCAACAGACTCAGAAGCAAGCACCTCCTTTTTTTTTTTTTTTTAAACATGGATTCTCTGTGCAAGCCTTTCTCAAACAGCAGAGCATGATTTGAGTCTAGACCACCAATCTTTATCAAGATAGTGTTTAAAATGTTATTATCAGTGGATCCTAGCACCCACATCTTCTCACAATTTCATGTAGCTCCAGATCCAGGGAGTCCAACACCCTATTCTGACCTCCTTGGATACCATCACACATGTGGTAGGCAAACAGACACGCATAAATTAAAATGAATAAACTTACAATAAAATGTCACTATCATCTTTTATCTTCGTATCATCCACTATCATGTGTTTAATAGCCATATGGATTATGTTATGAAATGATGTGTTTAAAATTAACTAGGACTGCCTGCAGCTTTTTGGCCTTACTATGATTCTGTGCTCAGAGTTTAGATAGTGTTTCTTTTTTCTTAAGTGGCAGAGATGGGACCTGTCACTTGCCATGTGATAGGATTCCAGAGATGAAATCTTATTTTCTGGGATCCTGCCAATGCCATCTCCCACGTCAACATAAGACATTGTTTCAAAACTGCATTTAAAAATGCAGCTCAGAACTGGAGATGGTCCAGCAGGTAAAGCTGGGGACCATAGTTCAAATCCCTAGCACCCACATAAATGCTGGATGGGAATGGTGGTCCCTCTGTGATCCCAGGGCACCTCAGAGACCAAGATCTCAGAACCTCAGAACAAGCTGGCTAGCTAGAGTTGATAGTCAGAGAGCTCTGAATTCCAGTGAGAGACCCAGCTTCAATATATAAGGTGGAGAGAAATAGATGGAAATGCCTAGTGTCAGTCTGTATCCTCCATATGCATGTATACTCATGTACTCACAAACCATATGTGTGCCCATACATGCAAACATACATATTCATGTGCAGACACAGTGCATTTACACTCACACACATGGAAAAACAAGCCCCATTATTTCTGAGAACACTGTGTATTCTTTTTATTTATTTTGAGAGTTCTTCAGTCACCTTGGAACTTTTATCTCAATAAAGATAAAGATTGGTATTTCCTTTTGCCCTGTTCATTCACAAATAAGCCCATTCTGTTGTTATGGAGTTTAACCCTGCCATTTCTAGTTGTTTAATATTCAACTTTTCAAGTAAAATTATAGTATATAGTAAATAAATTGTAAGCGTGCAAATTGATGTTTCTCAACATCTTATTGTGAACATTCTAAGACACAAAGATGACTGAAATAACTGTTAACATAAATGTCTTTATGCCTGCCACCTCTGTTCCACACTTCACCGCACACTGTATTTGCTTCAGCACCAATTTGCCCATCCCCTCCCCTTCCTCTTTCCCCAGCTCACCTTATCCTTATATACATCTCAAAGTCAGTTGCGTACATCAGCACCCTTCACCCCTACATACATCACATCCATGTCATTAGAAGTCAATTACTCGCAGTTGGTCACAATGAAATTCATTAATACTAGTGAGACATTTGATGAACTTTTCCAAATACACACATCTTTGTCCCTCCAAAGGCATGACGTATTATTATTGCCCCACGCAGATTCCCTTCTGTCCCTTCACAGTCTTCTTGTCTTTAACCCCAGGATGAATTCACAGTTCTAAGAATTTTCAAGACAGAAACTTTAACCTTGGCCTCAGATTTGTGTGTATATATGCTTTTGTATGTAGAGGCCAGAGATTATCATGGAGGTTCATTATCAGTTACTCTCTATCTTGTTTTTTAATAAGGTCTCTCACTGGATTTGGCTAGGCTGGGCCAGGAAGTCCCAGGCATGTTCCTGCCTCAGCTTCCCATGCGGTGCAGCTGCAAGGACATACCATTGCACCCAGCTTTTTAAATAGATGCTGGAGAACAAAACTCAAGTCCTCATGCTTCTGTGGGTAGCGCTTTACCCACTGAGCCATCTCCCCAAACCCAAAATCTAATTTGGTAATGGTTTGATATTATTGTGTTCCCTTTCATTTCAGGGACCCATATGAGTGGTGCATTCCAGAAGATGCTGTGTCTTGGTTAGAGTGCTCACTGTTGCTCCTACAGTCTGCCTTTAGGGGACAGTGGGCCACAAAAGAAAGAATTAGGAGTCCAAAGATGATCTAAGACCTTGTACCAAGTCCTGCTGAACACAATGCCCCCTTTTTATACACCAAATATTTATCCGTGGCTGCTTTACTTTCCTGTAATGCAATTCATGGACTAAAATATCCAGCCTACACATAAATTCTTTAAAACCCAGCACAATGCCCTAGCTATGATACAAAGATGAAATAAAAGAGTAATTCATAATGAATATGTATTTTAATATATAAATTGAATACAGAAACAGATATGAAAATCCAGCTGTCCTCTATTAAGCCAAACATTAAAGACAGTTTTTAAAAAATGTAAAATAGTTCCTTTCTTTAAATCTTTTTTTAAAAAATAATTATTGTAAAAGTATGCTGATAAGTAAACTCTATCATTGTGACTTTTTTGTTTTGCTTTTTTCTGTTGTTTCATATGGGGACTCATGTATCCATGGTTGAATTTACTAGGTAATTGAGGATGATCTTGAACTCCTGATCCTCATTTCTCCCACCTCTTGAGAGTGGAGATTATAGGTAGCCACTACCATGCCTGATGTATATGGTGCTTGGGATGAAACTTGGGACTTCATGGATGCTAGGCCAGAACTCTGTCCACTGAGCCACATCCCCAGTCCCTTATCATTTTTAAAAGATTCATTTTATTTTAAAATGTGTGTGTGTGTGTGTGTGTGTGTGTGTGTGTGTGTGTGTGTGTGTGTGTGTGAACATAGCTGCCCTCAAAAGCCACAGGCATTGGACCCCCTAGAAGTGGAGTTATAGGCCGTTGAGAGTGGTCCAGTGTGGGTACTAGGAACCAAACCCAGGTCCTCTGCATGGGCAGCAAGTCCCCTTTACCTCGGGGTCTCTCCTCCACCCTATCATGTTGTGGCTTTTAATCAATAAATAATATTCCATCATTTGAAAATGCCCAGAGTCAATGAACTTTTTAATGTACACATGTGGAAATGCCACCTAGATCAGGCTGTGATGGCTGCTCACAGTCCTGTCATTGCTCACTAAGGGTGACTGTCTTTCGGACTTGGATGCATCTCTTATACACACGGTCATGAATACCATGTTCTCTGTGTCTGGCTTCTTTTGCTCAATATTGTGCTTAGGAGATTTCTGTGTGCCTCCCTGCACACTGATGATAGCCTGTTCTTTCTGTTCTAGCTCACACTCGGTGCTGGCGTCTGCCTATACCTCTGCTTGCTCTTTCATCTCCCCTACTTGCACGGAGAATGGCTTTTAATCTTCTCTTATTTCCACATCCAGGCATATTTATTATAAGATGGTTCGAGTCTGTGACAACTTCATTATGCTTCCAGTGTAGTCAGCTAGGAATTTACATATGGAAGTGCAGAGTCATTACAAATCGCTTTCTTTTATTTCTCCTTTATATCCTGTTAAGAGTATTGCATTGATTTTTCAAAATCATAGTAAAGGCTGGTTATTTTACCTGTGAGCTTCATTTCGGGAGCATACGAGGAACATTATTGGGTATTAGTGAGTAAAGGTGGGGGCATTTAATGAGAGTGAGAGTCTTCTCTGCATGCTCAGGAATCAGACCCTGGTAGCCCTAACATCACTGCATACCGAATTCTACCTGCTTCATTAGGACATGCTTCGAGTAAGTGTGTCATTTACCTTTAAAAATGGTGTTTTCCCAACAGACAACAGTCCTGTCTGCTTGGCCAGAACTTTCAATAATGGGTAGATTTTACAGTAGAGGGTTTGTTGCCAGACTTAGGGTCAGAATCTATGCCTTGGCAGCCCTTCTAAACCAGGCTTGGCCACCTGCCCTCAGGAAGCCAATTAAAGAGCCAAAGTATAGTGAAAAGAGGAACTAGGAGATTTATTCAATGTGCTCATGCTGGGAAGAGGATCAAGGAAACAGTGGTGACCCCAAGTCCATCTTGCAGGCCTGGCATAAGGTTCAGATTTAGTAGAGGGCCAATGCTATGTGAAAGTAAGCTTTCCCAGTCAAAGTGTGGACCTGTCCATCGCTGACCCATCCTTGCCTCAGCCTCCCCTGCAAGGTGCTCTGATGATATGTAAGTCTCTTTCCAGGGCAGGTTCATCCTCTGATTGACAATAGGTTTCAACCTTCTTCATGGGGGAATTCCAGTACCAAGTCATTGTTTCAATAATCTGATAGCCAAAGGGAGAGGCACAAGTGTCCCTTCAGAAAATCTTAGTGCCTTCCAGGCAAGCTGGCTACAGATCAGCATCTTGACTAATCTCCAAAGTCCAATCTTGATGTATAGAGGACATCACTCTCGCTATATACAGTCATATATATCTCCCCTGTATTTCATTTGTGTTAGTCAATATTAAGTAAACAAACTGGCTGTCTGTTTTTTCTCAAAGCACTTTTGAAATTCATGCCTCAAAAGGTTCTTTGGTTCCAAGAAAATGATTACATCCTCATTAATTGAAAACTGCATTATCTCGTCACTCATCTCAAGAAATAAGAATAGCAGTTCAGGTGAACTCTCTGAAGCTAGAGTGATTTTTTTTTTTTCAGACTATCTCACTATATACCCTTAACAGAGTGGGAGTCTCTTATAGGTTTCAGAGAAAGGGGAGGTTCCTTACTATGTGGTTGACAAGTATCCCATAGTAGGTGCTTTGCAATGTGACTCTCTGATGTCTGCATGCCAGAGGATGGGAAAGAGTCTTGCATTTCAGGGAAGGAGTATATGACTTTGAAGCTATAGAGAAATGAGGAGAAGAGGCACATTTAGTTTATGTATATCCATCATAAAGAGTGTGCTACAACTAGTCTCTGATAGCATGGAGGTCATTAGGCTGGGCCCTCTATGCAGAATCAGTTAACAGATGGATGGTACCTGAGCAGCCTCTGGTCTGAGATCTAATGTTTGCCATAAGGAAATGAAGTGGCAAGTAGGGGAGTTAGACACTGGACATCTTCCTGTAGTTTCTGCCTATGCCCTGTAAACACACACACACACACACACACACACACAGGGATATGCATGAGTAATTTTTTATTCTGTAGAGCAGGCTCATATCCCTCTGTGATACACTGCAAGGTGGTCCTATCTGCCTTTCACAAAGGAGAAGCATTGGTTTCAGTACCTTGAGTGACTGTAGTAGGGCAGCCCATGTGTGTGCAGGAGAGGAAGGAATTGGAGAGCTTTGTGTCCATCTTGGAAACTGAATCAAAATGGGTAGAGCAGACACCCAGGGAGGTCTGTTTTCAAAGAGAGGAAAGGGCAGTAGAATCTGTGTGCTTGAGAGGTGATCAATGGAGCCCACTGTGAGAGAAGGTAGGCCCCTTGGGTAGCACTTGGACACTCCGTGACTGGCCTGTGTGTGTTGGCTTGGGGCCTGAGTGGAAAGGGGCTGTTTCTCCAGGAAGAAGAGTGAGAGCAGGCTAATATAAAGTATTTAAAAAATAAGCCAACTGACTCCATGTGGGATGGCCTGCCACTCTCCTTCATTCACTCTCCCTGTACCCCCCCCCTTTCCTCTGTCACTTGTAGCTGACCTCTTGTCTCAACCTCCCAGGTGGTGGTAGGTGGAGACTCCAGACATGCATGAACCAACACACCTCGTCATTTCTCATCTGATCTCCCATTCTTTGAACATGGCAGTTGCTTATTTGATTTAACACAAAACAAAATTCTTAATAACTAACATTTATGAAGCTGCTCAGGTCCCAGTACTTCACATGCATCATGCTCCCAGAAGCCCCCAGAGTCCTCCTTGCTTTCTAGTCAAGAAGCCCAAGCAAGTAGATGTTAGACACACATGTGCAGAAGAAGTAGAACTGGCATCCCGATTCACAAGCCTGTGCTTCCTCGTCCTTTAACCCTGATATGTTGTCCCAACAAACAAACAACAACAACAACAAAAGACCATTAGAATATTCTAGAAGGAAACATGTGTCTCAGGACCAGAGATTTTTATTTTGTTTTGCTTTAGTGGGAAATAGAACCCAGGGCCTTGCCTGTGCTGGGCAAGTATCCTGTGACTAGGCTTCAGTCTCAGCCCACACAGGACATTGCTGTACAGTGACATGCCACAATAAAAAGAAGAAGTGAGTCCTTGAATATTTGCTTTGAGCCATATGTTTTCATCGCTATCCCCTTCTCAGGCCTCACACCTCTAATGTGTGGGTCCATTCGTGTTATTACTGGAGTTATTAGGGGTCAGAGCCTGGGTTCCAGCAGCCCTCATAGGCCACTGGTCTTTAGTAAGCCAACTAAATACACAAATAATGGGGAGGGAGAACCAGCAAAAGATTTATTCAATGTGTCTACACTGAGAGAAAGAGTAGATAATCCCAGTGGTACCTAAACCCCCTCTGGTCCATCTTCCAGAGCCCAGCATGAGATTTAGTCTCAAGCAGAGGGTTAGAGTGTTGCATAGCTGACCAGTCCTATGGCCCTACCCTTTGTTGTCTGGACTCCAGTCTCTCCTGAAAGGGTGTCAGAATTGTGTGAGGTCTCTTCCTGGGAGGTAGCGCCCCCTATGGGTCGGCAACCAGCTTTAGCATGTGATTCCTGGGGTGGGTGTGGGGATTCTAATTCCTGGAGGCATTGTCACAGTAGTCTCAGGCCAAGACAGGGGCATGAGTGAGTATTGCTTCAGAATATCATCATGTTAGTCAGGATGGTTGCCAGATCATGCTGGTGAAAGATGAAAGTGCCCTGATTTCCCTGAGGCTATGTAACAAGTATGGCTGTAAGAAGAGTGTGACCACAGGCTCTCGATTCCAGTCTGATTCTCATTTTGTTTTCTTTTATGTGTATGGGTGTTTTGCTTGCATGTATGTCTAGCACCACATGCATTGAGTACCTTCAGAGGCCAGCAGGGGGAGTCAGATCCCCTGGAACTGGAGTTGGAATTACAGACAGCTATGAGCTGTCATGTGAATGTTGGGAATTGAACTCAGGCCCTCTGGAAGAACAGTCTGTGCTGTTGTAAGACCCTCGAAAAGCTGAGGCTTCCAGAATCTTAGCCCAGGACCGAGGCCACCCCAATCACAGAATGGAGGCGAAAGCTTGATGCAAATTGCATGAGGCTTTATTGTAGTTTAACGAGCTAACCCTATGTTAGCTCGGGTCTTTGACCCACCCACCATGGCGGATGGCTAGCAAAGACAGTTCAAAGCCGCTGCGCACAGATCTTTATAGGGCAGCATAAGGGGAGTGTCTAGGGGTATGCACAGGTTCAGGATTGGTGTGCCTCCAGGCTTGGAGGGTTTGCCCTGTGTTGATTGGTCAACTGGTTGTTATGGCCCATAGGCCCTCCCAGGGTGGTTGCTATGCTCTCTGCGTCATTGCTGTGCGCTTGTCCGTAAAGCACACCCAGAGCCATAAAGCATAGCGCCACCAGCTAACTTCTGATTGGCTCCTTGTCATGAGGCAGGCAGCTAACCTCTAGTGACTAAGACAAGGTCATAGAGCACATGTTACTGTCATGGCTGCCGAAATGGGGAGCTGGTCCCTTCACTGTAAACCAATGAGCCATCTCTCCAGCCTCTGACTATGATTATTCTTGTCCCATTTATTGTTTGGGTGTTGGTTTAACAACCAGCTTTTGAATTTGTTGACACAAAAAAACAAGTTTCCCTTCACAGAATAAGCCAAATATGAGTGACCGTGGATGGATCAGGAACACAGATTTAGGCTACCACAAATTCCGGGTTCCAACATGGGAGCAATCTCATGAAGTTTTTATGGTAACAGAACAAAGATAGTTATAAATCAAGATACCTTTTAAACACATTGGTGGAAGCAGAGATGAGAGTTATTGCCAAGCAGAAAAACTTCAGCCCTCAGCCTTAGAGGCCATCTGATGACATCGTAAGCTTTTGGGCTTATGGAAGCTAGTGGTCTGGTAAGTTAGTACACACTCCAGAAGATATTTATAGTCACAGTATGTTGATTCCTACATAGACATAGGCCTGGAATGGCTATCTAGGGGGCTAACAGTAGTCCAAGGTAAATTGTAATTAGTCTCTGGACCTGCAGCATTCCAGCCTCCCCCTATCACCGAAGTTGCAATCAGTCAATCACCTTTGCACACAGCTTCTTCCCAGGGCTTCTCATCCACAAATGGTACGCACTGTTCTCCTTTAAATAGCTATGGATGGAGGAGCAAAAATCTCTTCTCTGCTACCCAAGTTTCAACAGAAAGCTATTGCTTTGTGGGATATATAAGAGCATGTGTTAGCAGGGAGAATCAGGGTTCTCTTTTGTGGGATCTTCATCTCATTAATAAAAGAAGTTAAAAACAGACTCAGAAGCCAGGACGGTCTTGTTAGAATTTGAGAGAAAAATAAAAGGGCAAGCAAGCTGATGATCCTAGCAGGGGAGGAGGGAGAGTGAGAAGAAGAAAAAGCCATGCCTTATAAAATTATATGAAAAAGACCCAGAAAGAAGAAAAAGGGAACTTTTCTTTTCTTTTCTTTTCTTTTTTTTTTTTTCTTTTTTGGTTTTAACTCAAAAAAGCAGCCAGGCTTAACAGGAGAGATCTGTAAGTGGCTGTCAGGAGAGGGGCCTCTGATACGTGTAAGTACATTATCTCATTAGGGGGATAATTATTCCTCCCAACTCCTTAGCATGTCTTCAGGTGAATCAGCCTTCTTCAGGGGTGGTCTCCTGCCCAGCTGACTGGCAGATCCAGCTGGGTTGATTCTTAAGGGAATTGTGCTTAATGTTCTGATCTTTGGAGCAGATCAGAATGTAAGTCCCCCTCCCCTGCCCCAGGGTAGAGGAAGAACTTGGTTCCATTCTTATGGTCAGAAGGAAGTTACTTTCCCATAATAGGCCTCAACAAAGCCCTGATGCCTCTACCTTTTTACATGGTGCTTTAAATCCTAAAGAAGACAAACGCTAATGTTTACCTTTAGAATGTTACCAGGGAAACGAGAGGTAGTGTCCAAAGTGGATCCATACTCAATGACTTCCAAAGTGTCTTCTATCTGTCTAACTCTCAAACACATGGACTTGGCCTCTCTATAAGGCAGAAAGCCGAAGTTCCCACACTCAGGGACACTACTATAAAGCACACCCCCAGCAGACTTGGCATGCAGGTGAAATATTGCATTATCTCCCAATAAACGCCTCTCTTATCCCCTGCCTGAGAAGCTTCTGTTTGCAGTAGGTGATGATTAATGCAGCAACTGCCAAGTGGCCAAGGTGCAGAGAGTAAGAGACTGCAGAATTCCCAGCCCCAAAAGGAATGTATACACTGTACCACCCCTCTTTATGATTCAGGGATCATTGCAGAAGAGGGGGTGAAAGGGTGTAAGGGACAGAGACAGAGTATGACCGAAAGGAAACTGTGTCAATGGACATAACAGGGCAGCTGCACACATAGTATGCACAAAACCTGTGCAAAGTCAAGCCACACCAGATCCCAGAATGGAGAGAGCAGTTGGGTATACCACCCCATCCCAGGCCCTTGCTAATGTGATTGCTAATAATATTAGCAATTACTAGCTTCTGGGGGAGGGGGAGACAGTTTTCTCTAAGTATAGCCCCTGGGGAGTTGATCACTAACCAGTGGAAAACTGCACATCCGAGAATATTAAGACAGCACTAATCAATTTTGAGGGATCTATAAAAACAACAAAACCAGAAAAGGATACCAAGGTGGGTGGGTTAGGAAAGGTGAGGTGAATATGATCAGAATATGTTGTATGAAACCCTCTAAGAACTAATAAAAAGAGAATATTTTATTATCACACTGGGATTAAATCTTAAGGAAATTAGATCAGTGCATAACCTCACAGGGCTCCCATTAGCTAGAGAAGTTCCTGCTACTACCCCACAGGGCTGCTGGGCTTCTTGACAGCATGTAATTTCAAAATATGAGTAGATCTCACAGGTGTGCATCTTACAACTGGGGAAACGCCAGTGTCCTAACAATCCTGGAGTAAAGTGCACACACATTCCCACTGTTCTGTAGCCCTTTGTGATAGGTACATATATGTTTATGATCACCACTGAGCAACTGCTTAGGAATATGCTTTATACTTCTGCAGACTGCCCCGCCCCCTAGCTAGGCCCTGTTGATGGTTCCCATGTCATTTGGAGTCTCCTTTCCACTCAAAATGCTGTTTTATTTTGGTGGTGGATGTGACTGTGGATGGACACTGTTTTCCATTGCTGGTGATGGCTGGAATCACTAGGCCTGGCCTGCTTTATTCTGTTGGGTGGGTATGGTAGGATGATCCACCACTGTCTTCCAGTTCTGGGGTCTTTAACCCATGTGTCCCTTATTCACCAAAAACATTTGTTTCTGCCCATCTGTCTATTTACCCTTGTTACTCTCAGCTGTGCTCATTCATGTGTTTGTGGTCAGTAGATCTTCCTGTCTAGCCTGTGCTCTCTGCCAGGTTTGGGGACATGTCAGCAATAGACACATAAAGGACACCTCCACCTTGGACAGCTTTCTACACCCAGACTGGGATAGTCCACCTGGCTCTTGTGGGGTTCCAGGAGGATGTGGAAGTGAACATAGCCTCTCTGACCTGGACTCTTTTTGAAAGATACTATTCATCTACAGGTTGCCAGCCAAAGCAAGTCTCAGGACTAGCCTAGAGTCAAAGAAAGAACTGACAGTCCTACTGTGTGCCTGTACATGCATAGGGAGACCAGAAGTCAACACCAGGTGTCATTGCTCAGGCATCATCTATATGCTTCAAAAATTTTAATTTATTGCTGGACATTGATGGCACACGCCTTTAATCCCAGCACTCGGGAGGCAGAAGCAGGCGGCTCTCTGTGAGTTCGAGGCCAGCCTGGTCTGCCAGGATAGGCTCCAAAACTACACAAAGAAACCCTGTCTCGAAAAACAAACAAACAAAAAAAATTATTATTCTTAGGGTATGGGCATCTCACACAGCACACATGTGGATGCCAAAGGACAACTCTGTACGGAGTCAGTTCTCTCCTGCTTTATGTGGATACTGGGAATTGAACTCATGTCTCCAGGCTTGTGTGGCAAGCACCTTTATTTGCTGAGCCATCTCACCAGCTCCTCCTCTCTTTTTTGAAGCAGACTGAGGCAGAATTTCTCACTGACCTACATCTAGACTGGCTGGCCAGTTAGTCACAGAGACCTTCCTATCTCCTCCTCCCCAGTGCTGGAAATACATACAGGTGCTGCAACACCCAGCTGTGTGTTTCAGGTATTGAACTCAGATTCTCATGTTTGCAAGGCAAACACTGTGCCGACTGAGCCATAATCGTAGCCTAGCACCTACCTCTTCATGGAAAGTTCTTCAAAGTCATTGCAGAGAGTATGGCACAGGGAAGGGAAGAGTCCTGGGGCTGCTTTCCTAATACATTTACCTCCTCTGTGTCACCCATATGTGTAACAGGTTGGTCTCTTGGGGTCTTGTATGCTTTAACCTGTCTGGGGGTTGATTACAGAAACTGCCATTTATGGATTTCTCTTTGTTTCATGGGATGGATTTGGGTTTTTAACCCAAAAGCATAAAGCATAAAGCAAGCAGTATGCTTGCTTTTATCACCTCAGAAATTGATGTTTCTGCTAGATTATTCTCCATTTGTCTGTGTGCCCGAGCTTGCTAAAAAGATGTAAGTATCATTTAAAAATATGTTAAAATACATATAGCATAAAATTTATCATCTTAACTACTTTCATTTTTACATTGTTTTAATGATGTGTGGGTATGTATGCTTGTGATTTTGTGTGTATGGTGTGTGCACTGTGTATATGTGCATGCAAGAGGAAGCTCACAAGTTTCTTTTTCTTTTTCTTTTTTTTCTTTTTTTTTTTTTTTTTTTTTTTTTTTTTTGGTTTTTGAGATAGGGTTTCTCTGTGTAGCTTTGGAGCCTATCCTGACACTAGCTCTGGAGACCAAACTGGCCTCGAACTCACAGAGATCCACCTGCCTCTGCCGCCTCTATCTCCAGAGTGCTGGGATTAAAGATGTGAGTCACCAACGCCTGGCTAAATATTAAGGTTCCACCAAGATTTGAACTCGGATTGCTGGATTCAGAGTCCAGAGTGCTAGCCATTATACCATGGAAGTACCTCAACTCACATGTTTCTTGGTGAGGCTGGCAGCCAGCAAGCCCCTGTGATCCTCCTGTCGCCACCTTCCACAGCACCAAGGTTACAAGTGTGTGCACAGCCTGACTTATTACATGGGTGCTGAGGATTCAAACTCAGGTTCTCATATTGGCACAGTAAGCCTTACCATGGAGCCATCTCTGCAGTTGTCTTAACCACTGTTGAATGTACAGCTCAGGGCCACAATCATTGCTAGAGTGCTTGTCGTCTCCAACAGTTGAGCCTGTATATCCATTAAACATAGTACCCACCCCAATTCTAGGCTTTTTCAGGCCCTTAGTCAGTACCTGCTGCTCTCTGTCTGTGTCATTGTAACTACTCTCAGGACCTCATATAAATGGCCCCAACCGTCTTCCTGAGCCTATCATCTTTCACTTAGTACAACATCCTCAGAAGTCATCCATATGGCATCATATCCTTCCTGTTTAAGAATGGGTGATGAAGTGGTTTGCTGTTTATTTTCTGTACGTACTACACCTGGCTTTAAAAAAAAAACAAAAACAACAACAACAAAAAAAACATGGGTTCCAAGCTTCAAACCCAGGTCTTCATGCTTGCAAAGCAGGCACTTTTCCAACTGAGTGATCTCTCCAGTCTGTGTTACAATGTTTTTTGTACCTACTTTCCTATATTACTGTCTTTTGTATTTAGTTGGGTTTTATGGTAAAATATGTAAATTTTCTCATTTCCTTCTGTTTACATGCTACAATTGTTTTCTTTATAGTTACCATGGGAATTAGTTAATATCCTAAGGTTATACTTTCTAATTTGGATTTATAGCAGTTTAAATACGAACAACATACAAGAACACTGATGCTGTGTACTTCTATCCACAGTCTTCTCAGTTGCAAAAATCACAGCTTTATACATTGTGTCTCCAAGAACATAAACTAATGATTTTAAATAATGCATTAGCCTCTTAAATGTTCTAGAAGACAAAATATGGAGTTTATAAAAACCGAACTAGCTTTTAGATTAATAAGTACTTTAAAGAATGTATTAGTGGGCCAGTGAGATGGCTCAACTGGTAAATGCACTTGCTGCCTGGTCTCAAGACCCGAGGACCTGAGTTTGATACCCAGAACTCATACTGGGGAGAGAAACAACTGAGAATTGTCCTCTGATTTCCACACAGATGATATTGCACATTCATACATACACATACCACACAATCCATCAGTCAGTCAGTCAATAAACAAATAAGTAAACGTATTTGTTGTGCTCCTCATTGACCTGGAACTCACTCTGTAGACCAGGCTGGACTTGACTCATAGAGATCTGCCTCCCTCTGCCTCGTGAGTGCTGGGATTAAAGATGTGCACAGCTACACTGGGCTATATCAATTTTTTTTTTAGTTGTTGTTGATTTTTTTTTAATCTCCTTGGGAATAGATGTTTTAATGTGTTTGTCACACATTTTGCATATGTAGGTTCTTAGTTGCAGGTTTTCTGTTTTGTTTTGTGCTCTTTGAATCATACCCCCCCCATTATTTTCTACTCTTCAAATCCCTGTTTACATTTATTTATTTATTTATTTATTTAGTATTTGCTGTCTTCAGACATGTATACACTGTATTTTGGATTTTGATCATACACCCCCTCCTTCTAGATCCCTTCAAACTCCCAGGCAGCACCTCTCCCCCTGTTCATGTCATTCCCTGCTGACCCCATCCCTATCTGTGAATTTCCAAGGAGAAATCTGATAATGACTTCATTGAGGACCCCTGTTTGAGATATGCTACTTCTGACTTCTTGCTCCCAAAATTCTCTGCCCCAGGGTTTGCACACATTATTTATCCAAGGGCACATCTCCTTAATGCATGTTCCTACCTCACCATGTCCCATGGGTCTCTTACACTACCTTCACTTTTCCTAATTTTTCTTTCTTTTATGAAGTTCAATAGTCTCCTTTGCATTCTTTGTTTGTTGACTCTTTATTCTGCCTGATTAATTCCTTTTTTATTTTTTGAGTTATTCTAGTGCATTTTCTACCTTGGCCATAATACTTTCCTTTTCGGTTTTCTGTTTAAGATTTTCTGTCTCTTGATGTTTCCAATTTGTTTAGAGATTCTTTTATCCACTCCTTCCTTTGGTGGTGGTGGTGGTGGTGGTGGTGGTGGTGGTGGTGGTGGTGTGTGTGTGTGTGTGTGTGTGTGTGTGTGTGTGTCAGGAGGTCATGGGACAGCTGTTCTCTCCATATTCCTTGTGGGTTTCAGGGTTGGAATCCAGGTGTTTAGCCTTGGTAACAGGTGCCTTGACCCTCTGAACCATCTCTCCTGTCCTTTATAGGTCTTTAAACATCTTCGCAGCAATATTTAAAAGTCTTTGCTTAATAAGTCACCTATTAGATATTTTTCAGGGATGGTTTTTGTTGTGTATTTATTCATGTGGTATTCGTGTGGTTTGCATGCACACTTGCACACCTATGTAGTAAGCATCCTGCTTACTCTCCACTTTATTCCCTTAAGTCTTTCCCTGAACCTGAAGCTAGGCTGGCATCTGGCAAGTCCCAGCAGTCCTCCTGTCTCCTCCACCCCCACACTTACACACACACACACACACACACACACACACACACACACACACTCACAGTGTTGGGGTTATAAGCACATGTATGGCTATATGTTTTGTTGTTGTTGTTGTTGGTTCTGTGGATTCACACCCAGGCCCTTGTGCTTGAACAGAGCCACCTCCCTAGCTCCCTCCCCCTTTAATGGACCAGATATCCTTCTTTCTTTACTTGCCTGTGATCTGTTGTTAAGGCAGACATTTGAAAGTTTATTGAATGCAATCAGATAAACTCCAAATAAAATTCTCCCCTTCAGCCAGGCTTGGCTTTTCATTTTGTTTTGCCCTTGTGGATTGCCTCTTTACCACGGATCAGCCTGAGGATGAATGTCATCTTGGATACTATGGAAGCCCGCCTCTTCCCATATATATATATATATATATATATATATATATATATAGTGACTTCCCTCGTCATCTCTGTTTATATCATTTTAATGTATAATTCCCAATATGAAGAAAATGAAAATGAAAGGCAAAACAGAGTATTGATGCTTTAACTCTCCTAGCAGCCTCACAGCCAGAGAGGAAGGGTACAGCAGTCAAGGTCGCATGCAGGCCTACTGACCTGCACTTCCGTTAGCAGCAGCAGTGGTCAGTACTCAGCACACAGACCTTAGCTTTGTGGGATCGTGTTCTCTCTGTGTACCCTGGCTGCTGCAGATACTGGTGCCCAGACGCCTGCTGTGGGACATGGACTGAAACGCACTCCTGTAGTCAGGATGGGAAGTGACTGGGATTGCCTTTGCTTTCCTATCCAAACCTTCTGGAGGAAGTTGCCAGCCTTCAGTAGCTGGCATGCAGTGCATGTCACCAATGTAGTCATTGGCTGGAGTTGTTTCCTATGTCCCATACATGCTTTTCTCGGTGAAGACAAGGCTCTCTCCAGCCAGGTCTTTTCCATCCAAGGCAGATGTATTTGTTCTGGTGGTCCAGCATGGTACACTCTGCCTCTGCCTCGTACAATTACAAAATCTCTTTCAGGTGGGCCAGGGAGATGGTTAGATAAAGTACCTGCCACACAGGCATGATGATTACAGCTCAAAATACAGGACCCATGTACAACATTGTACATGGCCAGCTAATCTAACCAAATCAGATTATTTGATTAATATATTTCATTGTCTTCATGTCACAAAGCAAGTGGGTCTTCTGCCAGTCCCTGTTTGTTGTCCTATTCCCATAAGACATTTCTCACTTTAGGAAGGCCATGGTGATGGCAGGGACAGAAGCACAGCTCCATATTGTCTGTCACCCACTGTAGCCTGAGGAGTGCCCTTAGTCATCTAAGTCTCTTGACTCAGGTAAAACCAGATGGTTGGCTTCCACACTTAGGAAAAGAGTATCATGATGAGCCAGTGTGGAGCACAGTTGGAGTTTATTAAAAGTAGAAAGAAAGGTTCCAGGCACAGAGTAAGGCATACCTGAGAGTGTGGGTGTGGGCTTCCCAAGGAACACCCTTTGTTAAGTGTTTTCATGATGACTGTGTATAGATTTTGGAAGCTTCTAGAATTTCATTGCTTAGCAGGCTTCTAAGGGACCCTCCTCTCCTTCACCGCTGTTCCTGCCTCAATCAGTGGCTCATACAGTGGCCCCAGAGATGCCTGGATAAGATTGTAATCTAATAGAGTATCCTAGCATAGGGCATGGCTTCCTCTATAATGGGGGTTTCCTGAGAGTCTTAGAAAATTCTGGGTTAAAGGCTTTAATAAAATGTTACTGATGGTGTTGAAAATCTTGCCTCTAAGCTGAAGATTGACTTCAACCAGACTTTGGGGTAAGGCAGTGCCTTTCCCTTTTCATACCGGGAATATTCCCTGTCTTTTCATCCTGTCTTAGTAATATTCTTCTTCCACTATCACCTGTTTGAACATCAGGCTTTTGGCTTACAAATATAAATGACTTATCTGTAGCAAGTACTCTATGTATGTTTGTTGAATGGATACATGAGTAAGACAGTAAATCCAGGATTGTCCTGGAAAAGTATCAGGAGAAATTGTAAGTCAATAATTTGTTTGGGTGTCCAAAAGACAATAGATGCATACACTTGAGATTCTGGGGACACTGTGGGGACATTTGTTTTTTATATGCCCGATGCTCACATTCTTTATTCCAATTACACATAGAAATGATATCCCTGTCAGCTTTGGGTCTGGATATTCTAAACCCTGTTTCTCTGTCATTAAACAAATTGTGTAGGGCTCTAATCTTATTTGACTTTTCCAGCTCAAATAAACTCTCCAGGTCAGGTCCCATTGTTCTGTGACAGTTTTCTGATATCTGCTTTCTTGGCCTCTCTCACAGGTCTATAGTAAAGTTTAAATAGAACCAGTAGTTAAACGGGACAGGTCACTATGTGACTGGCATCCTTAAGTGTCAGGCAGTCACTGCCTGCAATAGGTGTTAATAGGTGTCACTGCCTAAAGCAAGTGAAAAAATAGACACCCAAACCCTCTGCAAAGGAAACCCCTTCCTGAGCAAAGAGGACTCCAGAAATGATACAGCAAGTTAAGGTGTCAGACAGCCATTTGCAAACCCCATCATGCAGGGAAATGACTCCAAGTCTCCATGGTAACATGTGAAGCCCTGTATAACGGACAGCTGTGTGTGCCACCAAGGATCCAGTTTCCTTTCTAGCTGTTTCCTCAACTTTGTTCACAGTGGTGGTTTTCCCTAAAACCTGTTCCATAGCACATGTGGTCTGATATTTCTCCTTACTCCATTGACACTAACATAGGACATGGTAAAGATGTCCCTGTAAACTGTCTTTTTTTGTGGTGTGTGGGTGTGGCTCCGTAGGAGGAGTGCTTGCCTACTATTCGGAAAGCCCTGGTTTCCATCCTCGAATGCCATAAACCAGATGTGGTGGTGTGTGCCTAGAACCCCAACACTCAAGAGGTAGAGGTGGGAAGTCCAAGAGTTCAAGATCATCCACAGCCACAGAGAAAGTTTGAGGCCAGTCTAGGGTAAATGAGACCTTGTATTTAAAATAATTAATTTAGCAAAGAAGTTGTCATTGTACTTTATCATAACACAGGTGCTTGAGGCATGAAATGAAGGTCCTAAACACAGAAAAGAATGGAACTTAAGTTTGAACTTCAAATGACTTTTCTCTCACCCTTTGCACCTGGACGTCCATGCACTAATTTGCCCCACAAGTATGCAGCTTAATAGATATTCCTAAGCCTTTTTACAAACAGCCTGATGTTTGCATAAAGCTTTATGGCTGTCAAAGTGTTTACTCACCTAATCCAGTTTGATCCCCATCTTGTGAGATCAGCAGGGCAGGTGATATGGATGTCATTTTACAGTTGAGCAAGTACCATATGTTAAGCCTTGACTGAGCCACAGCCAGAGTTAAGGCATATTATTGCACTTCTGTGGCCGCTTTGCATCTGGTTGAACCAGGAACTGACCCTGGAAGGGCTCATGACTTCTCTGTTATCCACGTCCTCTCACACTAATGGTGTAATATTTAGCTACAAGCTTGTAGTGAGCATTCAAAGATTTTTTTAAAAGTGTGTGTGTGTGTGTGTGTGTGTATGTGTGTGTGTGTGCTTGAGTGTACACACCTGTGGAGACTAGGAGTAGGTGTCAGGTTTCTCTGTTAGTAGCTCTCCACCTTAGTTTGAGGCAGGGTCTCTCACACAGCCTGGAGCTCAATGATATAATTCACCTAGACTGGTTGCTCACTGAGCCCCAGACATCTTGTCTCTGTCCCATGAATGCATGCCATTAGTCCCCCTCCCCCTTTAAACATGAATTCTGGGGCATCAAACTCAGGTCCTCAGGGTTGCACACAAGCACTTTATCCACTGAGCCATCTTCCCGGGCCCATCACAGAGTTTTGACTACCCACTCAGCTTTCAGCTTTCCATGCCATGCCACGGTACAAATACATATGATTGTGTAGTAGTTATGACCAGTGAAAGGACCTCACTGATGGCTGTTTTTTAAAATATTGCTAAAATATATAGCAGTTATGAAAGGTGCCCTGGTCTATGTTCCTCGCTTAATTTTAAGCAGGCACCAGATTCCTGCTGAGAGGGGGTTAGCAGGGCATAATGGACATTACTACCTGGAAGCTGACATTTCCCAACATGCTTTTTGAAACAGGAGTAGCTTTAAGTCATTATTATTATTGTTATCATCATCATCATCATCATCATCATCATCATCATCATCATCTTGTCATTCTCTCACACCAAGTAAACCTTTTTTTCCCCCTCCCAAAACTCGTTTTTTTCTCACCATCATGACCACCATCTTGCTAACAGCAGGCATGAGGACCGCTCCCCTACACATGAGCAATTGTTTCTCCAGGGAAGGTTAATCTAAAGCTGGGGTTTTGTCATTAACATTAGTCTGTATTTTAATAGAATTTTCTTAAAGAAACGACATCAGCATGAGAAATCAGGGTGATATGTTTTAGGAAAGGCCTCCTGGCTTCGACTTTGAAAGAAAAGCTTTTGTGTCTGGTTTGCAGTTGCTTTTCCCCTTTTTTGTAGGATAAATAAACTTGGAGTGGCTTTGTTTCATCCAATGGTTATCTCTACACAGCTGAGCAGCCAGCATGCATGCAACAACACTTAAGAGCTGACCTGAGTGTGTATTTTGTATTTTGTTATCTTCAACCACTCCAAGTGTGTTTCCAGTGGGTCGAAATATATTTAGATCAAACACAACTCTACCACAATCCATAAACTAAAACATATTTAATCTTAGCAGAATAGATTTGGCAGAACGACTGCCTTTAAACATAAGCTTAAACAAAATGATGAGTCCATAATTATTTAATGTAAACTGAAGGAGGCTGAAGGGCCCTGTGGGGTCGATTATTTCCAAGTGCTTCAATGATTACACATTACGGACCGCCCTTCCTGTAAAAACCCTATTCAGGTGGGAGGCTCTCTGCAGCACAGTAAAACACCTAAATGGTTCCAGACTAAAGAATCTGTTAGTTTTGTAGGTTTAACATCCTTGACACTTAATAGGATTTGGGATTCCGTTGCTGCAGCAGCCTTTATTGGATGACACTTTAATTGAATGCCTCAGAGTAAAATGAAATTAACAAAGACGGTATTAAATTATGGATGTTCCTTTTTTACCATTTGGCTAAGAATTCTGCAGAGTTCCTTCCCTAATTATATTATTTTAAATTGATTGATATGAAAGAATAAACACACTATCTTTAGGACTAGGAGGTGCAGCATCTGTTCCAAGAAACTCTGGGTAGAACAGGGATGGAGTCCGAGTCGGCCAGGAAGCAATTACATTAGGGCCAGAGTCGCTTAAAAGTGGCCTGTAATAAATCCTGCTCTTCAGTGGGTGAGGGCCAAGTGGGTCTGCCTTCCACAGTGCAGCCACCAGAATGACAAATGACTTGAAAAGAGGTGGGAGACACAGCAATAGTGGACTTGGTTTGTGAGGTCATGATCTTATTCATATTGCAATGAAACTGGCAGCCATGTAGTTTATTTCCTGCATGTGTATGGTGTTAAGTATGTAGTATTGAGTGTAGTATTTAGTCTGTGGTATTGAGTGTGTGGTATTGGGTGTGGTTTGGGTGTGATGTGACATGTGGTGGGTATGTGGTGTTGAGAATGTGAGCCTGTTAACATGTGTGAGTGCAAATGTGTGTGCTATAGAGGCCCAAAGTTGACATCACTCACTACTCCATTTACCAGGCAGGGTTTCTCACGGAAGCCATAGTTCACAGCTGCTAATGAAGCTAGAGAACAGGCTCTGGGGTTCTCTTGTCTCTGCCTCCTGAGGACTGGGTTTACAGTGCCTGCCCAACTTTTACATGGGTGGTGAGGATCTGAGCTCCAGTCCTCAGATTAACGAAAAAGCACTTTTTCAGCTAAGCCAAGCCATCTCCCCAATGCTAAACTGTGACCTATGTGTTTTAAGATTGAGGACGGAGCTGTGAGTGTAGCTGGGTGCTGGAGTACTTGCCTTCTTTGACTAAAACCCTAGATTCAATACCCCAGAATGGGAGTCGGGTGGGGAATAATAAAACAGATGTAGGCACATGTCTGTAATGCCAGCACCCAGGGGTGGAGGCAGGAGGACTAGGAGCTCAAGACCAGTCTGGAATACAGGAGGTCCTGTCTCTAAATAAATAAAATCAAGGTCAAAGTTAGTCAAATAAAAACTGATTATATTTACACATCTGTGAGTAAAAAGCAGGGTGTTTTTTGTTTTTTTTTAGTTTGGTTTGGTTTTTTTTTTTTCATTTGATATTGTTTCTCTTTTCCTCTAATGCCATTTAAAACACTGAGATTGAATAAAAATTTTGACAATGGAAGCATATAACTAAAAGAAGCAGAAGGCAGCCTGCTTAGGAATTGTAGAAACAGAAAATGTAGGCAATGCAAAACAAACAAAAACCCCACTATTTTCTAATCAGACTGTTGGAGTAGACCCTCTGTAAGGAACTGTGCAGGCCCAGCCCCTCACCCCCACTCCCTCTGACTAAATGAGTGTTTGTGTGAGCCCTGGGAGACAGGGGAAGGAAGGTGAGAGCTTGACCACTTCTGGGAGCTCCTGTTTGCTCTTCTAAAACAAAACCAAAGCAAGTGTAAGCCTTGGGCCTCTGCTGCTGGGATGCACTGCTGGCTTCCCAAGTCCTCCTCCCACAGGATGCTGTCACTCACAGTTCTGCTACTGAACTCCACATAGTATGTTTAAACACCCAACATAGAAAAATGCAGAATAAACACTCTCCTCCCCTTTTACTCAAACCAAATTGATGGACAGGCCTCCCCTCCCATCTTCTTGGTGGCCGGCATAAACACTGTTTTGGTTTTCAGGTTGCAAATGGGAAATGTGATTTTTCTTGACAATGTGTTCATTATCATTAAGTCCTTTCATTCCAGGACAGACTTCCTACGAAATCAGTAAAATAAAAAAGCCCACGAGGAAAACTTTTCCCCGAAAAAGTGTTGACCTAAATCTTTTCTTTTCTCCAGTTCCTTTTAATTTTCTGGCATTGTTTGAGTGATAATGATAATTGACAAAATTCTCTTTTTTTCCTAAACAAAGCCATCGAAATTCTGATTAACTCAGGAAAGCACAGAGAAAATGCTTGTTTTCCTTCAGAAAGTCAAAGATGGCAGAGTACAGAAAGAAACTGATCATTTGGGGGAGGGAGGCTCTTGGGGAGGAACCGAGCAGAGAAGAAATGAAAGCCTCTAGAAGCTGATGGCCACACTAGGACACTGCCACTTGTTAAGGCATTTGGTACAAAAATCTTTTTAAGTTCCCTCAAGTTCTGTATGTCAGGGATCCCCAGAGGAGTCCCTTTCTTAAACACCAAGAATCATGTCTGCAGTTGCTGGTCCTTCTTTGTTTTCCTAGCCCGCTGGAGCAGAGCTGTCCTTTCTTATCTCATGCTGGCCAGGTCACTGTCACACAGTTAGCTCAGATGATGTCTGGGAACCCTCTGAATTCAGTCCACATGGCAAAAGTGTGCTTCATCGGCTCTCTACTGCCCCATCTACATCTGGGGGCTCTGTGAAGTACTGCATGAAAGCATTCTCAAATGTGAGCCCTTGGCTCATGAGACCCTTCTGCCCAAGGGCCGCCTAAGCTTTAGGTTGGTATCAGTGGCATGTAGGAGGCACAAAAGCCAGGCTCAGAAAATCCTCTGAGAGGAATGGAACTGGATTGGAGAGGTAGAAGCCATTGGAAGCACTTGGAGATGGGGGACTCTGTTGGAGCTGCAAAGCTGCCACACTAAGAAGTGACATCCCAAGGCTGCAAGCAAGAACAGGCCACCTCCACTCTCAGAGCCAGTTGGCAGGAGCACTCAGCATCAGCACCATGACACTCCTGAGTGACCTCTCTGCTGCTACAGGCACCAGACATCCCTTTCTGCACCTGTGCCTGTGTCCCCCAGGAGAAATGGAAGAAAAGCAATTCCCTTTCCCATTCAGCTGCAGATGCTTGAGCAGTCCATGTGTAAAATTCAAAAGGGAGATGTGCTCTGGGCTTTCTAGCTTCATCAGTGTTCAGTGGTTTACTGCACAGGGTCCAGGGGAAACTGAGCAAATCATGCTGTGATATCCACCCCCTCCACATACACACACATACAGACACACAGTTTACCTGATACGCAAAGCTTAGGAAGCAAACTAAACATACAAGGCTCAGGAAAACTTACAAGGTTTCCAAGGACCAGCCCCCAGATTAAACAAACAGCAACAGTTGCTGGGGGGAGGCACCTCTCCGGATAGCCGAAATATCTGTACGTTGTCCAGGGAGCTCCATCATCACCCATGCTGGGGTGGGCTTCTGGATAATGCAGCTCCCTTCAAGTCAAGCTGTCTGTGCTCTTGTAAATAACCTCTTGCCCATGGTCTTGTAAGTAACTCAGATAAACTCACTGGTTCACTGAGCTGGACATGGGTAAAATAGGAAAGCACTATCGCACCCCCCACCAACTCCCCGTTGTGCACTGTTCCCCAGAGGTGCCTCAGAAAACATCACATGACACGGTGCGGAACTGCCAGGTGGTGGGGCTAGAGAGTGTTCCATGTTGCTTCCAGCAGCCTGATGAATTCTCTTAATTTTAGAGACCTCCACTCAAGCAAAGCTAGATTCTTGACTTCACCTCACTTGCTAACCAGTTTACCGAGCACCCAGGACATGCTCTGGAGTGGGGCTAGATAGAAATGCCAACACTAGGGGCAGCAGGGTGGCAGAGGGTGTGGTAAGGTCTAGTGAGTGTAGTTAGTGCTGAGACCATCAAATTGTCTCTCTTCCTTCCTTCCTTATTTCCTTCCTTCCTTCCTTTCTTCCTTCCTTCCTCCCTTCCTGCCTGCCTGCCTGCCTGCCTGCCTTCCTTTCCTGCCTCTCTCTCTCTCTCCTCACACATATAAGGAGATCAGAGGACAACTTCAGGTAGTGTCCTTGCCTTGCATCTTGTTTTGAGGCAGGGTCTCATTGCTGCTCCATATACTATGCTGTCCCACAGGCATCTAAGGATCCTCCTGTCTGTGTCCCCAGCCCCCCATATTGCCACAGAAGCATTCAGATTACAGACACATAGTTGGGTGACTGGCATTCGTTATGAGCGTTCTGGGGATTCAAACTCAGTCTGAATGTCTTCTCACGTGACTCTAGGCTGTGTCAAGTTGGCAGTTAATGCTAACTAGAAAATGCTGCAAGTGTTATAACCACTGAACTATCTCCCCAGCCCACTGCCAGCGCATACCCACTCCCCTATATTGCCATCAACCAGGTATTCATGTCACCTTCCAGAAGCTGAGTTATCCCTGTATATTTGGTGAGTCCAGAGAGGAAACTAAGACATTTTTGTTTGTCAGACACGAAGACTGAGGTGCTAGGTGTTTCAGTAGAGGGAGTCAACATCTAGTTTCAACGTGGTTAAGACTAAAAGAGCAGAAGGAACTAACTCAAGCCAGTGGCTACAGGAAACAGCTGCCTTCTCTTGACTATAGGTAGAGGCCTTGGGGAGACAGCCCCTCAGAGACAGACATGGCCATCTGAAGAGGTGGAGTCATTGGGCAGCTGCAGAAGGTTGGGGAGGGGGGTGGTACCTGCGCTGAGGGTGCACAATGGGAAGGGTATGAGAAGCTGCCACTGCCCATGGTGGGCCAAGGAAAAGCTGTTCTCATTTGCCCCCACCCCCATCTCTAGTAACAATCTTAACAAGGACATGATGCCAAAGCACCTACCAAGTATGAAGTATGTGTGGGTGATAGATAGCCTCTGTGTGGCTATCACCTGGCCAAGGGGTTTAAAAGTATGAAAGTCATGGTCATTGCAAAGCAGAGCATGGTGAGGAAGAGGCAGGGCACAGGACTACTGAGATGTTTTAAAGTACATGGAAATTATCTGGTTGGTAGTCAGAAGAGCTTTGACTCTGGAACCCTTGTACCTGGCAAAAACCACATACAGCTCTGCCATTACTGTGTGACCTTCAACAAGTTATCTGACCTCTCTATGCCCATTTCCTCATCTGCAAAATGGGTCTTATATACCTGGCTCCTAGGATGTGTGAAGATTGTTTAGGGTTTATAAAGGCCTTACAATAGTGTATGATTGTTATAAACAGATGCTGGCTAGGCAAAACACTCTGGTCCATGACCTATTCCTTTCAGGGCTGAGCTAATGGACAAGTTAGTTAGGTTAGTGAGAGCACAGTTGTGTGAGGTTAACCCACCAAGTGGGGCTTAACAGTGAGCACAGACTGTTTTGAATGTTGTAGTTGTCAGGATTGAGATTTTACAAGGGCACTGAGGTCCTGTGAACCAGGTGTCATGGTGTGAACATGAGGAAAGACAGATGTCTCAGCAGCTGCTATTCTGGGTCCCCCTAGGCCTCATCAGCTCAACACAGCACGGTGCCCTCCTCCCTCGAGCAGGAAGAGATTGTTCATGTGGTTCCTTCCTGCTGGTCTTCATTCCTTCAGCACTCATCCAGGCTGAGTGACTGTGCTGACCACAGTATTGGTTACTTTTCTCGTTGTAATGACCAGATAGCTGACACGTACAACTCAAGGATAAAGTTCTTAGTGTGGTTCACAGTTCCAGTCTATCACAAAGGGAAGTAACAGCAACTGTTTGCATGGTGTCTGCAGTTGGGAAGCAGAGGGATGGAGGCAGGTGGTTGGCTTTTTCTCTCTTTTATACAGTACAGGCCCCCTGCTCAGGGAAGGACATCCCCTCATGGGGAGAATCTTCCCACCTCAGTTAACTAAATCTAGTTAGATAATCCCTCTCAACCATGCCCAGAGGCTTATCACTTCAGATTCTGGGTACTGACAAGATGAGAATCAATATTAACCATCACTCTCCTGTTATGGAAGGCAGGGTCTCACACCAGGGCCCTTTTAGCTATGGGAGCATCCAGTTCCCTGATAAGAAATGGGTAAGTGAACTTGACCTGAGTTCACATGCAGCCTGCAGAAAAGGAGCCAAGCCCCTCAGTCCTGCATTGCTTTGAAACTTTCATGAGCCATAAAACGGGCAGTGTGGACTTTAGGGGCTCCAGACTACCCTGGGCTCCCACAGTTGTGCCACATAACATCTTGACCTGCTTCTGCCTCTGAGGCATGGCTTGTCTCCACAGATATGACTCCGAGTGCCTTCTGCTCTTTCCTTATTATCTTTCTTTTTTGCTACTTTAGATAATACTGAGAGACTAAATGGGTATGTTCCTTACAAAAAGGTGTGCATTATTGAGGATATGCACTGGGCCATATACAGTTGAACTTCACTGGACCTTTGCCCAAGCTAGTTCTCAGTAGAGAACTAGCTCACAGGGCTGAACCATGAATGACACTGGCCTTCAAGCTATGCTCTCTTCACCACAACCTGAATGGATTATGCCTCACCAGATGCCTGGTTGTTTTTTTCTCTGCTTCTCATATACCCATCCGTATTTACCCATCCATTCACTCATCCACTCATGCATTCATTCATCCATTTACCAATTCATCCATCTATCCACCCACTAATTCTTAAATCCATCTGTCCATCCACCTATCTACCCATCCATCCACCCACCCATTCACTCATCCATCCACCCACCCACCCATAAATCCATCTATCTACCCATCCACCCATCCATTCATCTGCCCACTCTCTATTCATTCATCTGATCACATGTCTACTGTTCCACACATCTGTCCTTCCATGCATCCATCTATCTGTTAGTATCATCCATCTATTACTCTTCATATAGCCACCCACTCAGTCATACATCTATCTCCCCACCTACCCATTTCAATCCACTCACTTGTCTGTCCATCTTCTCACCCACCTTCCATCTATCTGCATAACCCACTTATTCATCCACCTGTCTGTCCAATCACCTGCCCGCGCTCAGCCACCCCTTAGCCCATCCTCCCACTCACTAGCTTCCTTTCTTGTTGGTCCTCTCTGCACATCTTACTCTACATCTTGTTTATTCAGTGGCAGGAGCACTTAATGGCCCGTGCTGACCTTTACTCATTGAAACTCTCCCAGTATACATTCTTGCCTAACTTGGAAAGTTTAATAAATACATCCAGTTCTGCTTTGGAATAATTAAAGACTAACATTGTAGTTGCCAAAGCCATTCATTAAAAGAGAAGGAAAAGAATCATATCACAATAGTAGTAAGAATTATGTGGGAGGGAAAAGAACTCTAGATTCCTAGAAGATATAGGACTACAACAAAATTAGGACTAGCTAAAAAAGAGGGGCTAGCTATTATAAATATCTACCTTTTAAAAAAATCTGTGTTTTCATTGAGACTTATAATTTAAATATTTTGGTCTGCTTCTATAAAAGACTAACATGTTTCTAAATTTAAAAGCCAACTTCCAAAATTGACAGATCTTTAAGGGATTCATTTGCTTAGCTTTGTGTCTTATTGTGTTCTTGTAAAAGATGCAGTCACTAATAGTGTAATTGGCTACGTGGGATTGTGCATTGTCAGCCCACTGTGTTGGGAGAAAACCTCTTGAAGAAAAGTCTGTTCAGCATTTGGAACATATACCACTGGCTATCTCAGAACACACTGATACTTACCTTCTCTCATGAAGGCATCCATACACCATAGACTGCGTCTAGGTTTCTTCCATGCAGAGAGTCCAGTCAAGCCCTGAGTTCTGCTTTTCTTGGGTTTTGACTCCTTGTTGTCCTATACCCAGTTGGGAGCTGAGCCATCTTGTTCTCTCTTTAGGTTTGTAAACTACAGGTTGTATATTTTATAGCCTCTCACTCCTTTGCCATGTGTTAAGCCATTGGAAGACAGGGCTAAAGTATAAATGGTGTGTCCTGCTTCTGAATATGGAATTCTTTAATGGCTGTGCAATATTCCAGGGCCATGTTGGGAGGGGGGAGAGAAAAGATGACAGGATGGGAGTAGCATACCCTCCCTCCCTTCCCTCCCTCCCTCCCTTCTCTCCTTTCCTTCTTCTCTCCCCCTTCTTCTCCTATTGAGCGCTATTGCTTTTTTAAATACCTTTTATTTATCTTTGACAATTACATGCATGTGTACAGAGTTATCTTAATGGCACCCCACACACATACACTGTTAGAACAGACTGTATCAGATGCTCTGCTTGAAGCTGTATAGCTGCCAACCTCCTCAGTGCTCCCAGCAATCCTTCGAGGCATCTTTTCCCTTTCCCTAAATGTGTGTTGGGCCCTGGGTGAGGTCAAGCAGTGTGTTCAAAGCTGATACACAGCTGACTGACTCCAGCATCTTCCAGCCATATCAGCCATGCAAGCACTTGAGGAAGTGTATAAATGGGGCTCCTCCGTCTACAACAGACATGGGGATAGGGCAGCATCTGTGGCTGTGACATATCTCTCAAATATGTCAGGTAGCTCTCAGTACTTCCTTTTATACCTATAGTGGACTCAAGCCTGACTCGAGATTTGTAGGTGATGTTTTGGCTTTATTCCAGAAAGAGGCGTGTAAGGGCCAGATGCAAATATAATGAGCACAGAACTTCTTTATAGAAGCAGGAGCTGAGAGGGGCCTGTGACATTAAAGAAGACAAGGGAGGGAACTGAGGAGATGGCTCTGTGGATAGTGTGCTCTTACAGGCACGAGGACCTGAGTTCTGTCTTTAGAACACATATAAAAGCCAGGTGTCAAGGTACACACTTCTAACCCAAGTGCTGGAGAAGCAGAGACCCAGGGATCCCTAGAGCTGGCCAGCCAGCTTAGCCTACTTGGCTAAGACAGTGAGAGACTGTCTCAAAGAAAGATGATGACTCTCCAAGCACAGCATCAAAGACTGTCCCCTGCCCTCTACACCCATGTATACACTGTACACACACACACACACACACACACACACACACACACACACACAGGGGAGAATGGCTTGCTAGGCCATTCTCAGTGTATCTGATGGTTAAGTGTCTGCCTCGTCGCCAACATGGTCTTCTTTGTCTTATTCCTCATCAACAGCTAAAGCACATTAAACCGGAGAGTGTGCCTGTGAATAGCCACCCACACATTAGACTCAGGGCTGACACATGACCTAAAGCATATACATACTGAAGCCTTGGTCTGAAAAGCAGCTGGCATTCTCTACTTGCTTTGTAGCAACACCTCAACCCTCCTGATGCTGCAGCCATTTGATACAGTTCCTCATGTTGTGGTGACTACCAACCACAAAATGATTTCATTGCTACTTCATCACTGTAATTTTGCTACGCTTAGGAATCGTAATGTAGATATCGGATATACAGGATATCTGATTTGCAACCCCAAGGGGGTCACGACCTATAGGTTGAGAACCACTGCCTTAGAGTCTCAGGGATGGGCATCCACCCATTTGTATTCTTCCTGGAGTCAACTAGTAAAATCTGTGAGATTGACTGATTACACTCAGAATAACATCAGTGAGGGCAATAAATCTAAACCCGAACTCTCATAAAACGGGTTTCTGGGAAGGTCATGATTCATGATCAGGTATGCACCAGACATCAAGACAGCCGAGAAGTGAAATTCATAACCTTTGGCTTCCAAACTCTCCTGGTGCATTGGGTTTTCTCCAGTCCTTCTCACGTCATTGACACTCTTGATCTGCTTATGCTCTAAGCCTTAGAGGTAGATATATGGTGTGTTGAAGGGGAAGAACTCGTGACTTGGAGCTGGCCCAGCCAGTAAAATATTTGATTGCAAACTTGAGGACCTGAGCTCTATCTGGAAAAACAAAGCCAGATGTGGTGGCATGCACTTGTACTTCCAGCACTGGGGGGGGGGGAGAAATGGGATTCCTGGTACTTACTAGTCAGCCAGGAACCTTGGTGGGTTCCAGGCCACTGAGAGACCCTGTTGCAAAAACAAAGTAAATGGTTCTTGAGAAATGACAGTTGAGGTTTCAGTCTGGCTTCTGCATGCACACACGTGTTCATGCACCTACACACACACACACACACACACACACACACACACACACACACGTGCACACACATATGAATACAGACACACCAGAAAAAGAAGAAAACATAATTAAGGAAGAAAACGATTATGTGAATGAAAGGGAGAATCGTGTTTGTGCACACCAACATTGAAAAGACAAAACCATCAGGGGGCTGGGTTTAGACCCTGCCCTCCAGATGACAGGAGCATGGAAGATAGTAACTGGATATGAGCAGGTGTCCGTGGCTGTGAGGAAGACTCCCTTAAGGTGAAAGTGATATGTGGGGCTAAAGTTGGAGGGTCTGGAGCTCCATTCCAGCTGTCAGCTGTCTTCTGCTGCACCAGAGCTCCTCAGACAAGGCCAGGGCTTGTACTCTCTGACCCCTTCTCTTCTGTTACCCACTACACTCCATCCACGGTTGCTCCCCGGGTTCCACCTTTAGTGAGTGTCCAAATGCACCCACTGCAGGAATGCTGTGGTCCAGCCATTTCATAATGCTCCATGTACTTCTGCATGTAATGACAAATACTTTGGTTTTCCTCCTCCAAACTATGAGGAATGTGGAGTACTTCTCAAATGCATGCCTTTTGCCTTTAATTTTTACATGAATTTTGCCTGTTTTGTATACTTTTGCTGAGTTTCCGCTCAGTTCCTTGTTTTCCTAAAATAAGTTGGAGTTGCAAATTTAACACCCTCTGGGTTATTTATTAGCTTTTAGATTTAGAAAAAATGAGCTTCCACTTAGTGATTAGATATACAGTTGCCTAGGTTTCATTTTTGCCAGGTTAAAATTTTAAAGCTAAACATCTTTATATTCCCACATATTATAATTTTAAACATTTAGTAATATGATATATTTTTAACTTTTAATTTTTTAAATACTTATTTTTTTGTACATATGCGTATGATGTGTGGGAGGGGCACCCCTACTGAGAGATGGGGAGATGGAGATGGGAGAAACTCTGGAGTTCCTGGGCCAGCTGGCTGGGAGTACACAGTGGCAAACAATGAGAGAGACCCTGCCTCACCCAAGGCAGAGGTCATCTTCTGACCTCAAGGGAGGCTGAGGCAGGAGAATTGTGAGTTCAAGGCCAACTTGGGTTACAAAGTGAGTTATTATAGGCCAGCATAGGTAACAAACAAATAGTATCTCCCATTCTGTGAATGTTATGATTTATTGTCTATAATTTCCATGATTTCTTCCACTGGAAATTTATATTGTGTGTAGCATGATGTAAGAACCTAACTTTTCCTTTAAAGGCTTACATTCTTATCATTATTTCTTCAGTGTTCTTTGAGTTGGCCATCACAACTCTGACTTAAAGTTCCTCCTTTTTTAATCTAACAATCCCCTGGGGACTGTGGTCTATCTGGAAGGCCCGTGTTCTGTGCAGACACCTGGGGACTGTGGTTTATCTGGAAGGCCTCTATTCTGTGCAGACATCTGGGGACTGTGGTTTATCTGGAAGGCCTCTGTTCTGTGCAGATACCTGGGGACTGTGGTCTATCTGGAAGGCCTCTGTTCTGTGCAGACACCTGGGGACTGTGGTTTATCTGGAAGGCCTCTGTTCTATGCAGACATCTGGGGACTATGGTCTATCTGGAAGGCCTCTGCTCTGCAAACACCTGGGCACTGTGGTCTATCTGGAAGGTCTGTGTTCTGTGCAGTTTGTGGCTTTGTGCATTGGCTTTAGTGCAAATCATTTGAAAGCTTCTTGATGTTGAAAAAATTGGAGACTTAACAGGAAGTTCAAAAGAATTCTGGTTTTCCATTCACCCCAGCTCTGCTGATGTTAGGTCCTGCACTGTGGCCCGCTTGCCAAAGTAAGAGTGTCCATGGGCACAACTGTGACTCACTCACCAAAGTAAGAGTGTCCAAGGAGACTTTGGTCCAACTTCGGCTGGGATCTGGTGTTGCAGTCCGTGCCACGCCTTCTTAAACTCCCTTAATCTGGAATGATTATTTGATATTTGTCTATTGTTAATGATCTTAATGCTCTTGAACATTATTGAACAGTTAGTGTATGTGTGTGTAATTACACATGCATGTGTAATTCTGCATGCATGAGGGATGCATACATATGTGTGCACATGCATGTGGAGGCCAGAGGTCGGCAAAGGGTATCTTCCATCACTTGCCACTTTTTAGAAAACAGGTTTAATTTTGTTTTTTGTTATTTTTAGTGGGTATGCATGAGTGCAGTACCCAGGAAGACCAGAAGAGGGAGTCTGATCCTCTGGATTTAGAGCTATGAGCTTCCTGACATGGGTACTGGAAACCAATCTCCAGACCTCTGCAAGAGCAGTTATTTGCCCTTAGCTGCTGAGCCATCTCTCTGACCCCTATCTTATTTTTGAGGCAGGGTCTTCCTTCACCTACGACTTGCTGATGCAGCTGACCACTGAGTTCCAGTATTTACCCCAAATATCTCTAAAGTATTTTTTAAGTTTCCTATGCTAATTTTGTTCTTCTGCTTATCTTGCCCATAGTATCTGTTGTTGTGGGTTTGCGGGTCATTTCTCCATTTTCCCATTCATCTGCATTTGCTAATTATAGTTTTCTTGTTAGGGAGATTGGTTCCTTTCCTTCAATCATTTATCATTCCAGTCATACCTATAAAGATGTGCACTTTATCTCACAAGGAAAGGTCCCCTGTGCTTATTTCCCTCTTCACAACAATTTATTAATTCTTTTCAAAATATTTACGTTCCATTTCCAGAAGTTCAATTGGTGTACAATTTAAACTCTTGCTAAACCTTGCAACTTAGAAAAAAAGGAATGTGTGTGTGTTTGTGCACATGTCAGTGTGTGTGTGTGTGTGTGTGTGTGTGTGTGTGTGTGTGTGTGTGTTATGCTCCTGTGGGCATATACCTGCATATGCTCATGCATACACCTACAAAGGCCAGAGCAGGCTGTCTCACACCTTGCTCTATCACTCTCTGCTTTATTGCCTTGACAGAGGGTCTCCAACTGAACCAGAAGCTCGCTATTTCTGGTAGCTGTCTGGCCAATGAGCTCTGGGTCCATCTCTTTACTTCTCAATGCTAGGTATATAGTACTTATAGCAGTGGTCAGCTTTTTGTGTGGGTAATGGGGAGTTGAACTCAAGTTCTTGTGCTTGCAGGTCAAACTTTCCTACCCGGTGAGCCATCTCCCAACCCCAAGAAATATCTTTGCCATGCAGTCATTCTCCTCCTTCGCCTCTCCCAGTTGTTCTCCAGAGACCTCTCCAGCCTCTCAGTCTTATAGGAATGTGACTGTGTCAGACACCATTCATTCTGCAATTGGCATGTGTGGGCCTGCCACCTCTCTTTACTCTTGCCTGAGTTTACAAGCTCTTCAAAAGCTGTAAACAAGATTATATGCTTGGGGATACACTTTAAAATTTACTGACTAAATTACTGTGACATAAATACTTGGGAGGGGTGTATGTTTTTCTTTCTTCTCCTTCCACACCAAGCCTCAGCTTCTTGTTTCCATTGGATAGAACAGTATGCTCCACCCCAGCCCGTGGAGCCACATGGGTCCCTGCTGTTTCGATAACCTCTCAAGTATGTACAATCAGAACAAGGCGTTTTGTCCAGACAATAGTAGGAACATGGGTTGGCTCCCACTCCAGCGTCTCTGCCTGCTAGCTTCAGTGTAGGCATTCTTCTTTTGATTCTAGAATGCTGTGTTTGGAAGATCCTGGCCTTCTGTGTCACATTTGGTAACAGGACATGACAATTCTGTTTTCTTCATTTTTAAAAGAAATCCCTTCCCCTGCCAATTTTTAGCCAACATAGTGTTTGAGTAATGGCATATATGTGTGTGTCCTCATTGCTGATGTCCAATAATGAGAATTACTTGCTGTGTTCCTGCACTCTTGGCTACTTTAGTAGCTGCTTTTTATTTTACTTTAAGTAAAGTACTATTTTCTCTACCGTCAGAAACCAAATGACTCGAATTACACAATGTTGAGGTTTTCATGAGTTGCCCTGCACACTCACTCTATTTTTTAATCAAAGGAGGCTGCAGAGACAGTTCAGTCAGTTAAGTGCTTGTCCTGTGTGCATGACAATCTGATTTCAACCCCCAGGATCCACATTTAAACAAAGAAAAAGCAGGGTATAGTTGCAGGCAATTGTAATCCCAGCACCAGGGAGGCAGAGACAGGCAGATCACTGGGACTTGCTGACCAGCCAGCCCAGCTTATGTGATGAGCTCCATGCCAGTAGACACCCTGTCTAAAAAAAATAAGATGGGCAGCACCCAATGAATGGTGGTAGGCATTGTCTTCTCGTTTCCATGTACACCCACACCCACATGGACTTACAGAGAGACAGGGAGAAAAAGAGAGAGGCAGATGGACAGACATAGACATATATACACACTGTAAAGGGGGTCTTTTGTTCCCTCAGGACATCTTACTTTGATGTACAGAATCCAGGTGTGTGGGCATCCAGGTGCACAGCTGTAGGTAGGTGGGCATCCAGGTGCACAGATGCAGGTGTGTGGGCATCCAGGTGCACAGCTGTGCAGATGCAGGCAGCCCATTTTGTTCCCAACCCAGCAGAGCTATTCTTGTCCAAATTCTTAGCTTCTGGTTGACCTCACTTCTACTCTCTCATCATGATGACCTTTTTCTCCCACCCTTCCTAACAGAAATGCCCCAACCTCAAATGTCTGCACCGTGAAATATAGCTTTCAGCAGAATGTTCCTACTTCTTAACACACTGCAAAGTACAGTTAAAATAGTCAGGGCCAGATGACAGTTTGATTGGAGACAGTCATAGGTGCTGAGACAAGACTTATCACTGTTCTCTCTCTCTCTCTCTCTCTCTCTCTGTCTCTCTCTCTCTCTCTCTCTCTCTCTCTCTCTCAAATAGATTTATTTATTTTTATATTATGTATATAAGTGTTTTGTTGCATGTATGTCTGTGTACCACCCTTATGCCTGGTGCCATCATAGGCCAGAAGAAGGAATTGGGTCTCCTGGAACTAGAGTTACAAATGGTGATGGGCCCATAGTGGATTCTCAGAATCAAACCTGGGTCCTCTGAAACAACAGCACATGCTCTTAACTGCTCAGCCATCTCTAGCTCCTCCCCCCTCCTCCTCCTCCCCCCCTCCTCCTCCTCCTCCTCCTCTTCTTCTTCTCCTTCTCCTTCTCCTTTTCCCCCTCCCCTCCCCCTCCCCTCTCCCTCCCCTTCTCCTTCTTCTTTTGGAGACAAGGTCTCATGTAGCCCACAATGGCCTGGAACTTGCTTTACAGCTGAGGATTACATGGAAATCCTGATCCTCTTGCCTCTTAGTGCCAGTAGCACAGATGTGTGTTGCTACCACACCCAGCCCTGGTAGCCTTTAAGACAATTGTGAATTACCTCCACTCTCCCTTAGAGCATAGTGCACATCATTTATTCTCTTTATGTGTCCCTGCAAGGTTATAATTAAAAGCATAAATTCCTGTTTCATGACCCATGGCATCAGCAAATTGCTTAATCTTTGTTTGTAATTCTCTAACAGCCTCGGCCATGAATTTTGAGTTCTTCTGGCTATGTGTGTCTAATGTCTTTATTTCCAGTGTAGATTGTCAGAACTTGTTGTTCTCTTCCCACCTCAACCCTAAACTCAACCCTAAAGGGATGGGATCTTGGACCATGAGTGGGGTTCCACCAAACAGAACAGAGAATGTGGGGGAACACACTTGGGTGCCCCCTTGCAGGTCCTTATCAATGAGAACCCTAAGCAACAGCTGACATGTCCCAACTTGTACTTGCTCTGTGTCTCTGATTCTCCCTGCCCTTTCTTCTGACATCCCATGACATCCTAGAGTTGTCCCCACTCCCCAAAGATCCTCCAACCTCAGTCTTCATGGAGACCATCCTGCTTGCTTATGCATCCTCAATCCCAGCGATTGTCAGCAGCCAGCAGGAATGGAGGAGGACGGGTGGCTGTTGGCTTCAGTTTCTGCCTTGTTTTGACTGCATACTTGGGAGTGGTCCTTCTTTTCATTCCTCTGTCAGTATGGTTCCTTCTTGAGTCTTCGTCGCCTTGTATTTTGAAGCAATCATATACCCACAGAAAGTGGCAAAATCTGTTCAGAGAGGTTTTGTGATCCTTAGCCAATGTTCGTGTCTTCCATGACAGTTGAGGTTGACCTGGGAATAGTGCACACAGTAGTGTCATTTTCCTACATGTGTAGGTTGGTGTACTCACTGTCACAACCAGCTGCAGAGTTGTCCTATCAACAAAGCCAAAACCTAATATAACCCTTTATAATGCAGTACGATTCCATTCTAATTTGGCCATTTTAAGGGTGCTCTCTAGGTGGATCATGTAGCTCCTACTCTTTTGACAATGACCTTTTCTCTTCTCCATGTAGTCAAGTTGTGGTTCAGGAAGCTTTCTCCTTCATATTGCTGTATCCCCAGCTTGACTTTTTAAAGAACATGTAGACTTTTTGCAAATTTTCATTATTGTAAATAGAGCTGCCATGAGCACTTATGTGCAGGCACTTGTGGACATATGCATTTCTGTCTCTGGGATAATGGGGAGATGGGCATTGCTAGATCAAATGATTTGTATTTGGCTTCCTCAAATACTGCCAGGCCATTTTTTCAGAGTGGCTCTGCCATTCTCACTCCCACCAGCAATCCAAGGGAAAGCCAGTTTCTGCATTATGTGTTTTGACGTCTCTGTTTTAATGCATGATCTGTAATATCTACTTTTGGCCTGATGGCAAATGATACTGAACATCCTCTGCCTCTTCACTCTCTCTCTATCTCTATGGGGATGCTCACTCTTGGACTGAGCATCCTCTACATCCTTGTACTCTCTCTGTTGGGATGCTCACTCTTGGACCAAGCATCCCCTGCATCCTTGTACTTTCTTTGAAGGGATTCTTACACTTGGACTGAGCATCTTCAGCATCTTGAACTGTCTCTGGAGGGATGTTCATCCTGAACTGAACATCTCCTCCATTCTTGTACTCTCTCTGGATGGATGCTGCTGCTTTTCCTTTGCCAGGTTTTTGGGTGGACAATTTGGAGGCTTCAGAATATTTTTGTTAATTGTATTTATTTATTGATCTGTCTGGGTGGTCACATCACAGTGTGTATGTGGGGGGTCAGAGAACAAACAACTTGTGGGAGTAGTTGCTCTCCTTTCACTATGCCAAGTCTGGGGACCAGGTGCCTTCATCTGCTGGGTCATCCAGTCAGCCCTGGAGGATCCTTTGACTTATGAAGATTCTCCATATTCTAGGAATGTATCCTTTTTTGGGATTTGTGCTTCACAAACATCCTCTCTCATTTGTAATTGTCTTTTCATCATAGAATTTTTCATAGAAAATGAAATAATTTTGATAAAGTTCATCTTACTCAGTCTCATTAAGCCCTAGATTCCAAAAGATTTCTCCTGTGTTTTACTCTACCACTGCTCAATTTCTGCACTTTGCGTATGAAGTGTATGGGCCTTCCTGAGTTACTTTTCATGTGAAGCAAATGGGTATGAGAATGGGGTTGGTTTTCTTTTGCCCATTCAATATAAAATTTCCACCTTGCTATTTGTTGAATACTTTTCTTCAGTGATTTGTTCTTGAACTTCTGTTAAATACCACTGGTCACCCTTTTATGGATATATCTCTGGGCTTTTTATGCATTTCTATTGAATATATGTCTTCCTATCTATTAAGACCACCCATTTTGATTACTGTATATAATAGTTAAGTCTTAATACTTGGTAAAATAATTCCTTCTGCTCTATTCCTTCTTTTTCTTCAAGGTTGTTTTGTTTTTGCTTTTCCAAATCAGTTTTAGAATATTCTTTCCAATTTCTACAAACAATTCTTGAGAAATTTTGACAGAAATTACTTTACACCTGTAGACTTGTTTATAGGAAATTTGTTTTTACTTCATTGAGTATTGAATCCGAGAACTTGGTATACATATTCACTACTTTCCTTGTTACTATGACAAAATACTCTACAAGAATCAGCTTAAGGAAGAAGGAGTTTTTTTTGTTTGGTTGCTTTTTCTGTGTTTTTGTTTGTTTGGTTGGTTGATTGGTTGGGTTGGGGCTGTAGGGGTGTTTATTTACTTGTCTCACAGTTTGCAGTCTATCACAGCAGGAACAGAATTGTGGCAGGAGCATGAGGCAGTTGGTCACATGGCATCCACAGTCAGGAAGCAGAGAGATGGATGCTGGTGCTCAACTCACTTTCTCCTTCTTATTCAGTCCAGGACCCCAGACCAGGGGGTGATGCTGCCCATATTCAATAAGGGAATCCTTATTCAAAACTTCCAAGAAACAACTTTGCAGACACACCCAGAGGCTTGTCTCCTAGGTGATCCTAGAGCCTGATGATCAGTGCTTGCCATCACAGCATCTTCTCTCCATTTAGCTCTTTATGTTCTTTTGTTTGTTTTTGTGTTTGTTTTTTGTTTATAGAGACAGAATTTCTCTGTGTAACAGCCTTGGCTGCTTTATGTTCTTTCTACTGTGATTTTCAGTGTTTCCAGCTTATGAGCCCTGTTTGTGTTTGCTCAGTGTTCAGCCGACTATTGCTGCTGTATTGATATAGCTGCTGAGATGATTCTCATCTTGGTTTTCATATTCTCTGTGCTGTTATGTAGCAATGGAATTGAGATTGTGAGAGGATGACCAGAACCCCATCCTGGTCAGAGGACATGTTATAGTTTGAAATGGTTTGTACCCCAACAACTCTTGGTTTGAACACTTGATCCCTATCTTACAACATTGATTGGAAAGCTGTAGATTCTAGAAATTGTGGCCTGGCTGGCAAATTAGGCTCACTAGAGGCAGATCTCAGGAGGTTATACACCAGAAATTTTGGTTTGGGTCTGCTGCCTCTGCTTCCTGGCCAACCACTATGTGAACAAGCTTCTGCCACACATTCTTGCCACCATGACTTTTCCATGCCTTGTCCTGTATAAACCTAACCCTGTCTGAAACCATGAACTAAAATAAAGCTTACCTCCCCTGAGTTATCATAGCCACTAGTCACAAGATTTCAGTTAGAAGAAGTACGTTCAAAATTCAACTGTAGGGCAGGGACAATGGCTCAGTTGATAGAGTGCTTGCCTTGTAACAAGAGTACCTGAGTTAGATTCCCGAAACCTCACATTAGGAAAAAAGATAAGAAACAATTCAACTGTTCATCATGGTGACTGTAGTTAAGAGCAATATATTGTATACTTGCAAATTGCCAAGAGAGTTGATTTTTAGTGTTCTCACTACAAGGTCATTGCATGAGGTAATGCACACATTAACCAGATGATTAGTCACAGCGGGTACACATGTCATGTTGTACAGTGCAGTATGAACACATGTCAAAACATCAGGCTATATACTATAAATAGAGGCCATTTTTACTCAGTGTTTAAAAGTGAATTTTGGACTGGGGACATGGTTGACTCAGTAAAATGCTTCCCCAAAATCCATATAAGAATCCAGGTGTGGTGACATGCACTTGTGACCCTAGTACTAGGGGAAACAGAAACAGGCATATAGATCCAAGGGGCTCCCTGGCCAGAAAACCTGGCCTTATCTACCGGTGCTAGGTCCCAGTGAGAGACCCTGTCTTTGAAAATCAAGGCAGATGTCACCTGAGGAATGGCACCTGAGATTGACCTCTGGCCTACACAATATGCAGACACACATATACCTAAGTACACATAAATAAGTGCATACAGACATATACACACACAAAATGAATTTGCACTTTTCAAGTTAGTGAAAACTAAACTTATTTTTTTCTTTTCCCAGAAATCCTCGATAAACTTACCTGTTCTTTGGATTGTGGTCACAACCACTGTTGTTTGCCAGTGGTCTTCTATGTAGACCATATTGTCTTCAGGGAGAGGTGGTTTTGATTCTTCCACAATTTGCAAGCCTTCACTGTGATTCTCACTGTCCTCTTTTGGGGAGTAAGAGCCTTTTAATGGCAGCCCCTCAGTACACTTGATGTGACTTAAACAAGTTATGCCATGTGGTATAACTTGTTCCAACCTCATTTTATACATTTTCTGCCCAAGTTCCATACATAAACATTTCTCCAGAAACTTCTATGAAGACTGCTAAGCCCTATGATACTCTATTAAGTATCGTATATTCCTCAGTAAATGCTCCCCATAATTTTCAAAACTTAACTACTGTGTTAGGTATGATTTCCCTCCAGTAGATTAGGCCTCAAATCCAATTGGTCAGCCATTGGTTACTGCAACAACAGCCATGCTACTATTGCACCAGTGGGTCATCTTGTTCAGTGTTGTAGCATAACATATAGGGCCTTATGACTTTTCTTCTCCAGCAGCCTATGTCAAAGTGCGCCAGCAGGGAGGAAGCCTTCAGCTCTGTGAGAGTCACTGAGAGAATGAACATTTGCAGTCTTTCATTCTGTTGATTTTAATCATTTTGGTTCAGAGTGACTAGTTAAGCAGTGTTTGTGGGAAACCTAGAATGCATGCTTGGGAATATGGCCTGGCACCAAGAACAAACATATCAAAAGGGACATAGGGACCCTTCTCCAGGAAGACATTAAAGGCAGGTATGGTTTCGTTCTTGTGTTGTTTGTCTTGAAAATGAACTTCATGGTTATCAACAACAGCAAGCACATAGACAATTTGGGGGCAGCATCTACCTTTTACCTATTTTCCAGTTTTTATTCAAATATTGGGGTATGGCCTTAAGATTAATTTAGTTACTAGGGCTGGAAAGACAGCTTTGTCAGCAAAGTGCTTCCCTTGTAAGTATGAAGACCTGAGTTAAGTTCCCAGAGCCAATGTGAAAGTCCAGGCATGGTGGCACATGTTTGCAGTCTCAGTTCTGTGGAGGCAGAGACAGGTGGATCCTTCGGACTTACAGGCCAGCTATCTCAGCCTAGCTAGCTAGCCCCAAGTCCTAGCAAGAAGCCCTCAAAACCAAAGAGGTTCCCTAAGGAAGAACAAGGAAGATTGATCTCCATATACACATGCACACGCATGCAAGCATGCATACCTACACACACGAACACACACAACAAAGAGAAGAGTAACCTTACCTAAGCGTGCCTTCCTCACAGGCTCATTGCTGCTGTTCATAGTGTGCTCAGTAGACTCTCGGAAAGGCCCTCTCTACATTATTTGTATCTGTATTTGGGCATATCACCAGGCACCACATAAATATATGAAGTGACCTGCTTATCGTCTCTTTTTAGATACATCCTAAATGTTCAGAACACAGGGGTTTCATAAACCATTTCCTGGAAACTAATGTTAAAGTCGGTAACCCTTAAAAAAAAAACTGTTCCCGTCCTATCTCCAAAGAAAGCTGGTTCCATTAATCTTTAGTGACTGAATCTTAGGCTCTCAGTCCTGCCTCCTGTTAGCTTGACAGATGCTGGTGGCTCCCTCTTAGGTAACTTATCTTCCACAGTTCCACAGCAAGAGCACGGAGACTTGGCTTTGGGGTTTATTGGGTGAGGAAAGGAATTTCTTACCACCACTTTCCATAATCAAGATGTATAAGACTCCCCTGTGGAACCCTCGTGACTGTTGAAACACTCATCCTTCTGGCCTGTGGCAGTGCCTGGGACCTCCTTAAACCTGTGGGCCCAGCCCTGACCACTGCATACCATAGCCAGTGTTGCCCACTGCATACCGTAGCCAATGTTGCCCATTGAATACCATAGCCATTTTTGCCATCGTCACTACCCTATGTTAGATACCAGCTCTGCCATTGGGAGCCAGATATGCAGCTTGAAGAAAGGGGACTGAGATGCCACCTTGCTGGACAAAGCTCCCACAGCGCATTGCTCTGCCTGTGGCCTGCCAGACACTGCCTAAGGAGAATGACTTGAATTCAGGGAGGGTGCATTTAGGGAAGGTGGGGACAGGTGCTGGGTTAGGTTTTTGTTTTTTTTTTTTCACTATCGTTTGGGAAGTGTACCCACCTGTGATTTTCTGTTTCCTGTCTGAGAGGGGAGATAATGCCACCAGCTTCCCAGTGTGAGCTTAGCTTTTGTGCAAACCACTCTTAATGTTATCATGTGTAATTCTCAGCACACTGTGTTAATGTTATTCATTCCTTGTCAATTCTCATACCAGCACTAAATGGCAGCTCCTGTTATCCCCATTCCCCAGAGCAGAACCTGAGTCAAGGACCTGACTCAGAGTGGTAATGTCATGTGGCTAAGGAGTGTCAGAAAAGGAGGTGCTGTGTGGCTGTCTCTGGACCCAAGCTCTTGATGTCACCCACCAGCCACTGTGAAGAGATCTGAATGGCTGGGTGGCTGTGTGGTCAAAAGAGCATGAGACAGAGTGCTAGGAAGCTTGCCAGGCTTTAGGGAGCTCAAATAGGCCTATTCTCATCATTGCCCAGGGGTGGGCAGAGCAGAAGTTGAGTTACAAAGGGGGGCACAAAGGGAACAAGCAGGGACTCCTTGGGAGGAACTGCAGTGGCCACAGTAGGTGGGATGAAGCAAGAGAGCAATCCAGCCCCCAAATAAGCAGACTCAGCTGGGGACCTCTCAGAACTCTCAGAAGGATGCCAGGGGTTTGCTTCCCAAATACGGTTAATGGTTCAGGTCCATTTTCAGTCAGATTTTTGGAATAATTCCCAGCACAGGTGTAAATGATTCAGGGCCTGTCAGTCCCAGCCAGACCTGCCAAAGAGAAGCCTGTGTCACACTTAACCAAGGACTGGCAAGTCTTCCTGAAAGTTCAATTTAGGAGCCAGGATTTCCTTTTGTAGTAAGTATGTACATACATGTACATGTGTCTATATGTATACGTGTATGTGTGTGTGTATGTGTGTGTGCATGTGTAGTCACATGCATGTGGAGGCCAGAAGACAACCTCTATTACCATTCATCAGGAGGCATCTATCTTGGTTTTTCAGACTGGGTCTATCATTGGCCTGGAGCTCATCAAACAAACTGGGCTGGTAAGCCAGAGAGCTCCCCAGGGATCCATTAGTCTCTGCCTCCCCAGTTATGGAATTACAAATATTTAAGGTCATATCCTCTTTTAAAATGAGTTCTGGGGTACTGGAGAGATGGCTCAGAGGTTAAGAGCACTGGCTGGTCTTCCAGAGGTCCTGCATTCAAGTCCCAGCAACCACATCTGTGGCTCACAACCATCTGTAATAAGATCTGGTGCCCTCTTCTGGCCTGCAGGCATACATGCAGGTAGAACACTGTATACATAAAAAATAAATTAATCTTTAAAAAAAAAATGGGTTCTGGGGTATTGAACTCAGATCCTCATTTTTTATTTTAGAAGCACTCAATCCCCCTTTCTCTCACCCTCCCATCCTCCCATGCTCCCCACCGACCCCCCAACCCACCCCCACCCACTCTCCAAGGATAGTGAGGCCCTCCATGGGGGACTCCCTGGCCCAGGGCACAGGGAAATCAAGAACTCTCAGCCTTGCTTCTTTTATGTGTTCTCTAACTGTTGGCTGTTTTACCACTGACCTGAAAGTCTTTACTAGGCTACATCCACAGCCATAGAGAGCAATGGCACCAGCAGATGGGGTGACAGTAGGGGACCCAAGAGGGACTCAACTTACACATGCCATGTCCATCATAATAGCTTCCAGAAAGAAAATTGGGTTTTCTTCTAGGTTTCTTTGTTTATTTTTTGTGGTGCTAGGAGTTGAACATAGGGTCCCATGCATGCTAAGCAAGCACTCTGCCTCCTAACTAGATTCCCAGCCCTCTTCTAGGCATATCTCAAAATTCACTGTTGGTGGAGTTTTGTCGGGAGGGGGCTTTCTTCTTAGAGAGGCCCCGCCATCACCAAGATTGGCTGTCATGCACTTAAGACACACGTCAGGCTCTGCTGTCACAGGTGCTCCCATCTCTGCAGGCACAGCTTTGTCACTTAGTCATCAAAAGGACTTTAACAAAAGAGCAAAACTCTTGGCAATAATTATGCTCCTTCAAAGAGGAGCTGATGCCGAAACAGACGTGAGAGGTGGAGAACATGCACAAAAGCAATTTGCTCAAGTATTCCTCTGTGGTTATTTGCTTTTAGAGATGAGCAGGCTCTTTGAGAGAGGCAGCTCCCAATGCTTGATCCTGCCTTCAAGACTTGATCCTGCACAGTTAGAGCCCCCTGGACACAGGAGAAGTGCTCCCCCTATTCTCCTTTCTCTGCACTGGGAAGTGGTCACCTTGTTCTGAAGAAAGGAAGACATGGAGAGAAATTGGCAGTATGTAAACACCCCCCCACACACACACTTCCCTGTCTTGCTGAGAGCACTCCCTCATCTAAACTAAAGCACCTTTCTCTTTGGGGCCTTTCTGCTCTTTGGACCAAATACATGCCAAAAACAAGATGGAGGGGTTTATTTTGGCACTTGGTTTCAAAGAGTTCAGTCCATACTTGCTTAGGCAAAGCATGGTGCCTGAAGAAGTTGGTGGTGGCTATTCACCTGGTGATGGTCAAGAAGCAGAGCCTGGTGATGGTCAAGAAGCAGAGGAATGGGGACAAGGAGCTAGGATGAGATATGATCTCAAGGAAATGCCCCCAGGGGCCTACTTCCTCCAAGCAAGCCTCACTGGCCATAGTTCCACAATTTCCTGATAATCTGTTCTTTCCTCTTTTGCCTTAGTTTGCTTTCTGTTGCTCTAATACAGCACCATGATACATAAGCAACTTGAAGAAGAAAGGTTTTGTTTGCCACATCCCAATAGCAGTCCATTATGAAGGGAAGTCAGGGTAGAAACTCAATCAGGAACCTGAAGGCAGGAACTGAAGCAGAGGTCACGGAGAAGCACTGCTTACTGGCTTGCCCTCCCTGGCTTCCTCCACCTGCTTTTTTATACAACCCAGGACAACCTGTCCAGGGATGGCACCATCCACAGTGTGCTGTGTCCTCACACATCAATTATTAACCAAGAAAATGCCACATGGTGACTTTCACTAGGCCTTCCTTCAATGTGTAGAGCCCCAGTAGGATAGCTGAGGACATCTATCATTTTCTCATTTGCCATTCATATTTATCATTCCTGAAAAAACACAACCCAATTCAACGAACAACCACAATAATAGCTTGGGGCAGCCTCTTTCACCTCCGTACCTGATTTTGAACTTCATAGAGACCCTTTAGATATCAGTAGTGTCACATCTGAGAAAACAAGTGATGAGCTTGAGGGAATGGAATCAGACATGGGACAGATCTCATCCCCTCCCACTGCTACCCAGGAGGCCCTGTGTGATGCCTCGGCTGTCTCTGTGCTAATGCAGAATGCTGTGATCACTTCTCCTTGTGCCTGTTTATGTTGTAGCTTCCTGTTAACTGTAAGCATGTTCTGATAATAGAATGAGATGTTGTCTCTACAGATCTACCTAGGATTTTAACTGCCAGGCACACCCCATTCTATTTCCAGTCTCCAGGCACTCAGGGAGCTGTGCTGGGAGATGAGTACACCTGACTTCACACTCCTTTCCACTTTGATCAGAAACAAGCAGTGTGTCCCTTGATGGGTGTCCATCTCTACTGCTCTTCCAGTAGCCTGGTGGCTCCCTGAAGTTTCTTTGCCATCGTGGGCCACACTGACTGGGACATTCACTCTGCACCTATGTCTGTGGGGAAGAGTCGTGGAGATCACAGGCTGTCTCTGGTGACCTGTGTCTAGACTGTTTCTTTCTCAGTTCCTTGTTAAAAGAATTGAAGAAGCAGCACAGTTAGCAAAGAAGGGATTTTATTCCAAAGCAAAGTGAATGTGTAGACAGGGTACCTATGCTGCACAGGAGCAGAAATCTCTGAGCAAGCATGAGCTCAAGAGTTTCTGGTGACTATCTGGGATTTCCTTTTGTGGGTCTAGGAAGAGGAAGAGTTAGTTTCCAGGGGCAGAGTGAGGGTGGTTTTCTGTTTTGATTGATAGGTTTGGGTTGCATAAGCCTTTGTTCATTATACATACTCTTTCCCATGATGCATCTGATTTTAATCATGTGCATGCCTAATCATGAATAGGCATAAAATGGCATGCACAGGGTTTTCCCTCCAAGGTCATTCGAAGAACACAGTTGGTCTTACTACACATATACACAAAACCAGCCCAGGCTGGAAGGGCCCACTGCCTCTACTTGTAGAATATGTTCTAGCATATGCGTAGCCTCGGAAGAAGGTATACTAAGGGTTGTTAGCGTTTTTGTGTGTAGCTTGATGTAGGTGGGGGTCCCAGGTTGCTAAGTGCTTTGTTGGGAAAGGATATATGTGTGGCAGAAGTCAAATAGGGTTCTATGGTTGAGGCTAAGCTGCTCCTCTATTTATCTGCCTCCAGACCAAGCCCAGACTGGATGTGTTGCCCACCCTAGAGGGCAAGTGGGCCAGCAGACATGAGGATGACACTTCCCCCAGGTCAACTGCAGAAGTGGTTAGAAATCTCATTCTGAACTGTCACTGTCTTCTAGGTTAGAAAGCTGTATGTCTTTCCAAGGTGATACCTATCCAAATTTTACATTTGCTGCTGCTAAGTAGGTAGCTGCGTGCATTGTGGTGGGTTGTCCGCAAGTGAAGCTTGCCTATCCCATGTATTCTATGAAACACACAGACTGTCTTTACCCATTGATCCCTTTGCACCATTAAACCTCATCACCCAAGGTTATATCTCTGAATACAGTAACTGTAGCTCCCAGTGTGCCTTCCCCCACACCCAGTGTGTGTGTGTGTGTGTGTGTGTGTGTGTGTGTGTGTGTGTGTGTTGTGTGTGTGTGTGTGTCTGTCTGTCTGTCTATCTGTGTGTGTGTGTGTGTGTGTGTGTGTGTGTGTGTGTGTGTGTGCGCGCGCGGGTATTTTTGCATATGTGGGTGCTTGCCTACAGATACCAGAGGTTGATGCTGTTTATCTTTCTTAATTGCTTTCCACCTTATTTTTTGAGATAGCATTTTTTTCCCTAGACCTGGTGCTTGCTGATTCAGATAGACTTACTGACCAGAAAGCCCCAGGGATCCTCCTGCCTCTGCCTCTACAGTGCTGGGATTACAGACCTACTCTCCTGCACCCAGCATTTGTACATGGATTTTGGGAGATCAAACTTGGGTCCTTGTGTTTGCAAAGCAAACACTTTACTAACTGAGTCATCCCCCCAGGTCCCTGCAGTGTGTTTCTCTGTGAAGTGTTGTACACCATCTATAAGTAGCCATTGGACAGTTAAATGATTCCTCTCCTTGCCTGTGTACTAGGCACCAAAATATATTTGCCAGCTGCTACAAGAACAGTCAGAGCAAGTAGGTGAACATGAATGCTTGGGTATTTCCTTCATGTACTGTTGCTGATGGATACATACTATTTTTCAGACTCTGCTTGAAAAGTGGGGACTGTTGTGGATAAGACAAAATGTGTATATGAATTATTTCCAATATGTAGGATTGTAGGGAATAAACAATTCAGAAATTCCTCCCCGAAATTTGCCTCCACTGGCATCTATAACTAAAGAGTTGACAGTCAAAACAGAATTGCAGAGTGGTGAATTCATATAAATGTAATTGTATCCTTTCTGTATTTCTGCTATTACGAAATGAGCTGTGTCTGCCGTAGAAAAGGACTCCTGCATGGATACATGGCAACGTTTTGCAAGGTGCAGACCACTTACTGGGGAAATGTTGTTGAGCTTCCTGTTATGATTGTTAGTTTCCCCATGTCATAGCAAATAAAGTACTGTTTCTTATCACTCGTGTCCTCCCTTACTAGAACAGTATGTCCTTCACACACACACACACACACACACACACAAAAAAAAAAAAAAAACCCAGCTCTCAAACTCACTCACTATTGCCTTTCTTCTCATTGCTAACATTGCTGTATGTAATGTTGAGGCTGGGAGCCCGGGCTTTGTGCATGCTAAGCACATGCTCTACTCTTGAGTCACATACCCCAACCCTTCATTGGGGGATTCTAGGCAGGTGTTCTACTACTGAATGATAGCCCAGCCCCTCACTGGGGGATTCTAGGCAGGTCCTCTACCACTGAGCCACACCCCAGCCCCTCACTGGGGGATTTTAGGCAGGTGCTCTACCACTGAGCCACACCTCAGTCCCTATATATATTATACTTCCTGGGCCTGCCAAGATGGCCCAGTGCTTTAAAGCACTTACTGATTATACAGATGACTCAGGTTTGGTTTTTAGCACCCACATGGCAGTTAACAACTATCTCTAACTCCAGTTCCAGGGCATCCTTTGCCCTCGTCTGGCTTCCATGGGTACCAGGTATACACATGGTGCATATACATATGTGTACACAAACAATCAAATACCTAATAATAAGCAAATCATAATAAAAATATATATTTTTATGCACACACACACACACACAGCTCTGTTGTAGATTCTGAAGACTACCTTGGCACATGTCTAGAACATCTGACGTTGGCCCACCCAATCCTCCAGGGAGGGTGGGTAGAGTGTGTATCCTGTCACCTTTCGAAGTGTATATAGGCCAGTTCAGGCCCTGTGCAAAGGACAACATATGCTCTGGGTTGGGCTTATTCTCCCTTCCACTCATACCCAGGCCTGGGAACCCAAATGGTTGATCACTGAATGGTAGATCGGTATATAAAATACCCTCCCTTTTCCTTCCTGGTTTTTGAGCACCTACAAGGCACCCAGTGGGGTGTTTTCCCCAACCACAAATCCAGAGTCTTGGGAATTACTACATCAAAATCATATCCCTGCAAACAGATGGTGTGTTGTGACATTTGGATGGTGACTTCCCTTGGATCCTGACAAGTGCAGCAAGAAGTTCAACCAGAGGTTTCCACATGTGGAGGTTCTCCCTGACATCTGATTATCCATGTCTAGTGTCATTTTCTCTGACATTTTTGTTGTCGTTGTTGTGTTTACTGAGACAGAGTCTCATGTAGCCAGGCTAACCTCAAATCACTTTGTGGCCAGAGTTGACCTTGAACTTCTGACCCTCCTATCTATCTCTGGAGTGCTAGGATTACAGAGGTGGGTTACCAACCCTGGCTTATATGAACTCAGGGCTGCATGTGTTAGGCAGGCCTTTTGCCAACTGAGCTACATCCTCAATCTCTTGACCCAACAATATTTTGATCACTGCTCCTGATCAGAGACCCCAGGCCCCTGGTCTGACTCCTGGTCAGAGCTCCTCCATGCCTCAAGTTTCATCTTTTCTCAAACAAAGAGTTATTGTGTCTGACACTTCCCCAACAGGCTAGAGTCAAGTGAAGAATGACCAGAGGCACTTAGGAAGTGCCCGTTGGAAATTGACTTCCTTTACAGACCTGTGATGTTGTCTCTGTTCATGAGCCCCATCAGTTCAGGACAACATATTGGTCCCTGACTTCTGAAAACACTTCCTGCAATTCAAGTTCCCTCCCGAATGGCCCTCTGACTGGCTCTCTATGAACCCAACATTGTAGTTTCCTCAGTACCAGCTCTATTTTCTAGCACTGGAGTAAGGGGTTTTTTTTCCCCCTTACTTCTTTTATTACTAACTCACTGAATTAGAAGTAAGAACTCTAAAGTTTCGTTTTTAAAGTGTGGAATGAAGGTGGTGGAAGACTAAAGACATAATTTTATTTTTCTAAAAAAATACATACATTTATTGCAGTAAAGTTAAGGGAAAATCTCTCTGGCTGAACACTATAATTTTCTTGCAAAGTCAATGCAAGTTTTAAATGAGTTCTTTGGAATTATGTTATAATAAAGCTGAGCCGTTCCTATTACGGGCAAAGTATTAAACTCTGCTCCCGTAATCACTGAGCATGCCCTCTGCACTTCTTTTCAAGCCATTCTTCTGATAACCAAAGTGATATGCATGTTTGTTGTAGGGAGATTGGAAAATATTCAAAATACAGGATTCAAAAGAAAATGGCTCGCACTCTTACCACTCACAGACCAACCACATTTCCATTTTATGTCCACACACATAAAAAGACATTCCTAGGATTTTGCCATATGCACAAAAGACAAGCTGTTTTAAAATCCTGAATGGATGTGACTATTGAGCCTGTATCTGCACTCTGACCACTTCTAGTCACGGGAAGTCTGACTTAAACAAATTTGATTTTAAGGGATATGTGTTAACCTTGTGGAGCAGACAGTGCAGAGCTGGTGTACGAGTTCCATTCTGTTGCCATGACAAATACCGTGACCAAAAGCAACTTAGGGGAGGAATGGGCTCATTTCGACTTACAGATTACAAACTATCATTGAAAGAAGTCAAAGCAGGAAGTGAAATGGGAACTTGAAGTAGAAACCATGGAGGAACACTACTTTCTGACTGGCTCACCAGCTCATGCCCATTTAGCTCTCTTATACAATCAAGGACCACCTGCCCAGGGAATTGTGCCGCCTACAGTGGGCTGGACCATTCTTCATCAGTTAACAGTCAAAACCATTTCCCACAGACCAGCCTAATCTGGGCAGTGCATCAATCATGACTCCTTTTTCAGATGACGCTGGACTGTGTCAAGGTGACAGTTAAAGCTAACTAAAACAGGTGGAGTAGCTTGAAGGATGAATGATTCAGTGGGCTGTGGAGATGATTCACTCTGTAAAGTGCTTGTCATGGGCCCCAAAACCCACATTAAAAAAAAAAAAAAAAACCCGGCCCAGCATGGTGCATTCTTGTAATCCCAGCACTGGTGAGGCAGAGACAGCAGGATCCCTGGTACTCACTGACCAGCCAGCTTAGCCTGATCAGTTAGTTACAACACAATAGGAGAATCCATCTCACTAAAACAAGGTGAATGGTGACAAAGAACAACACTCAAGCCACATGCATGTATATGTATACGCAGCCATGTGCATCTACAATTACACACGTGCCTGCACACATGCATATACGTACACATCAACCCCAGAAACTTCTATCTTTTTCTGTCCTGCCCCGCCCCCAAATCATCAGCTTCATTCTGCCTTGTTTCCCAATAGCCATAAAAGATGCCACTATGAGTGCCTGGGACCATCAGCCTGGGCACTGGGAAATGCAGTTGCCTCTGGAAGCCTCACCACAAGACTGAACCAGCAGCTGCTCACTGTGGCCCACTCTCTCTAAAAACTGTTTATCTTATTAAAGCCTCACAGCACATGTGGCCAGGCTTATGGCTCAGTTAATTTCATGCCCAAAGACTGGAGTTCAGTCCCCAGAACCCATATTGAAAGCTAAGCAAGACAGTACACATCTGTAATTGCAGCACTGTGGGGCACAGACAGACAGATCCTTAGGATTTTCTGACCAGCTAGTCTAGCTTAACTGGTGAGTGGCAGGTTCAGTGAGAAATCCTGTTTCTGAAAATACGATGGATGGCATCTGAGGAAGACACCCAACATCATAAACCTCTGACCTCCACATGCACGTGTACAGATGTGTGTGTATGTATGTACATCTCTACACTCATGAACACCCCACACACACACATGTACTTAAGCAACACATACACAGCATCACATACACATGGGTGTCTACACACACATGCATGCATATATGCACTCATGCACAAACTTACTTTCACACACTATTATGCAAACTAACACACACATATGCATGCACACATACATCTATACTCACAAACACACTAACACACATGCATCTATACACATGAGCGTGGGTGCACACACACACACACACACACACACACACACACACACACACACACAGAGAGTAAATGTGAGTAGCATGCTCTCTGGCTTACAAGTCAGGTCCAGCCCACCCTCTCTTATTTCCAAGCCCCACAGGCTGAGTGTTCCACAGGGAAGGGGCCTGCATGTTCGTTCTCTGACCTGCAGAGCCCTTCCAGAGCCAGGCAAGGCAGTCAGTCGTCTCTCCTGGGGAATCAAAGGTAATAATCATCTTTTCCTCCTGTTACCTTTTGGAGAGCTTTTCCCCAAAAACCTCCTGGTTTTTCTACATTGTATAAAATTATCGTAAGGAGTGATTGCTCACTAGGCTCCCACAGGGCGTATTACATTTTAGGTCTCTATGGCTAACTTATTTCATGTCTCATTTAAGAAAATTTCCCTATTAGGAAGTTTTCAATTTTTCGTTCCATAAAAATATTTCAAAAAGAGTTTTACTATAATTATTTATGACTGCTTTATAGGTTCTTTTATAGAAGCATAGAAATTGTTCCATTTTATTTTAGTATATGTTACACTGGCACCTAAAATTAAATATGAATATTTACTACACATGAAGTTATACATTTAATAGTATAATTTAAAAATTGAATATATAACTTTTGCTTTCACATCTGATTTTTAGCATACTAACCTTAAGTGTGCCTATTATTTCTCAGAATTAGTCATTTTAAAATGCTCATTAATTCTCTATATTATTTACCACAGTTTTTCAAGACTACAGAAAATTAAAAAGTACATAAAATAAAAACAGTAAATTTTATATCTATTAAAGTTTTTTATTTTAAAGCTCCTTTCTTTTAGTTTTTGACTTCTGTACATGTTCAAGACTAGCATTAAAAAAGAAAACTTATGTATTGTTTAAAAAGACAATCACAAAAAGGACATTTGAAAAGAAGAAGCAACTCCCCAGAAGGCTATTCTTTCTCCCTCTATGGAATATAGACACATGCATGCATGTGTGTATATGTTAGTGTGTGTGTAGATGCATGTGTGTGCATGCATGTGTGTATTAGTGTGTGTGTAGGTGCATAGTACATTAATGCATGTGTATAGGCTTATGCATGCATATGTGTGTGTATTTGTGTGTTTGTGCATATGTGTGTAGACACATGTGTGAGTGTGTGTGTGTGTGTGTGTGTGTGTGTGTGTGTGTGTGTGTCTGTGTGTGACTGCATGTGTGCATGTAGAAGCCAGAGATCAACTTTGGGAGTTGTTGTTTTTTGAGACAGGGTCTCTCACTGGGACCTGGACTTACTAATTTAACTATGCTGGCTGGGCAGAGCACTAGGGATCTACTTGCATCCTTCCCAGCACTGGAATTACAAGCAAGCACTACCACACCTAGCTTTTTACATGGGTGCTGATGACCTGTCTCACATCCTTATGCTTGTACAAGAGTCACTTAACACACTGGGCCATCTCCCCAGCTCCACAATTGCATTAAAAGTTTTTAAACAAATCCCACCTCCCCATTGGCCCTTCAAACTAGCCAGAGAGTTACAGACTAACAGGGGCAAGGATGCAGGGCTTCCTGAAAGAAGTGGCCTTTGTAGATGTTATTACTTCATAGCCTTCCTCCTTTCTAGATGAATATCAATCACAGTGAGTTTATATTATTTGTGGTAGTTAGTGTTTGTCAATTTGACAGAATTTAGAGTCATGTAGGAAAGGACCTATGGGTGTGTGCTTATCAGGGGTTATCTTGACTGCATTGACTGAGATGGGAAGACCCACCTTCTGTGGGTGGCAGGGTTTCTTGGTTGGGATCCTAGACTGTTTAGGTGGGGAAAGGGCACTGAAGAGCAGTGTGCATTCACCTCCCTCTCTGCTTCCTGATTGTGGATGAGCAGCTCCTTCATCCTCCTGTTGCCTTGACTTTCCTGCCATGATGGACTTGACCTTTGTACTGTGAGACAGAATAAGCCCTTTCTCCCTTAAGTTGCTTTTGTCAAAACATTTTTGTCACAACAACGGGAAAGAAACTAAGACAGATGTGATCTAGAAGTACACATCTGTGTGGAGAAGACAGATATGACCTAGAAGTATAAATCTGAATGGATAAGACAGATGTAATCTAGAAGTATGCATCTGTGTGGAGAAGACAGATATGATCTAGAAGTATACATCTGCAAGGATAAGACAGATGCGATCTAGAAGTACACATCTGCATGAAGACAGATGTGATCTAGGTTATGTATCTGTGTGGAGAAAGCCTTGTCTTACCTCTAACAACAAGCTGCTGTGTGACCTTAGCAGGCAAGCAGGGCTCCAAGAAAGGGTGTGTGGATCAAATGTACCTCAGGGTTCTTTCCTGCTAAAACTGGGATGCCTGGGGAGGACTTAGTCATTAATTCAAGCACCTCTACTCTTCAGGACAACATAGTTATGAATACATCCCAACACAAAGTCATAAGCTTAGTTAAAATATTTTTAAACTTTTTTTTGTAAATCAGTTACACAGTTATCAACTATAAATTTTGTAGATGATAACATGTGTCAAAGTGTCCAAAGTTTAATTGTTCCACTGTACTACTAGACGTGAGAGCACAGGAAGGAGCGTGCACTTCATGGCTAGTAATGATGTCACAGTTTAAGTGGAAGCAGTCAGCATTATGCCCAGGGGCATCTTTCCTTCTGCCCATCAGACATATGAAGCTCTGGTGAGGTTTCCAAGGTAGTCCAGCCCTCTGCTAGCCTAGAACAAGAGGCTGCTCCCCTAGATCTCCTAACAGGTACTATATTGAATTCTCAGGATCCTCTGTTAGTCCCTAGAGGTACATGGCATCTTCCTTACAGTCAAGAGTTAGTTCAGATGTAGAGCTCCTGAGATGGTGGAGTGCTGTCTCACCAAGAAGGCACAGCCACAAGCCAGCCTGCTATTGATTTTGTCTATCATTTCTTCTATTTATTTTTAGGGGGTTCTGGGGTATATAGTGTGCAGATGTGTGCACATTCCTGTGAAGGCCAGAGCTTAACTTCGGTTATTATTCCTCGGGCTCTGCCCATTCTTGTATTTTGAGACAAGATCTCTCACTGGCCTGATTTACCAAGTAGGATAGGCTGGTGTCTTAGTTACATTTGTATTGCTGTGTCAAACACTATGGCAAAAGCAACTTATAAAAGAAAGAGTTTAACTGCAGGCTTGCTTACAGTTGTAGACATTGAGCCTATGCCCATTATGGTGAGGTGGGGGATGGCGATGGCAGGCTGGCATGAAGCTGGAACAGTAGCTGAGAGCTTACATGTTGAGACAGAAACCACAGGCAGAGGAAAAGAGGGGGTTGGACAGTTGGGAATGCTGTGGGCTTTTGAAACCCCAGTGACAAACCTTCTCCAACAAGGCCACACCTCCTAACTCTTCTCAAACAGTTCCATCAACTGGGGACCCAGCATTCAAACATACAAGCCTACAAAGGCCATTCTCATTCAAACCACCACAGCTGACTGGCCAGGGAGCCCAAAGGCTCTGCTCACCTCTGCCTCCTCAATGCTGGGATTACAAGCATGACATCACCACCAGCTTTTTCACATGGCTTGTGGGGGTTGAACTCAGGTCCTCATGCATTCAAGACAAGTACTTTAGTGGTTTAGTTATCTCCTCAGCACATGTTTGGGTCTTTATTACTATATAGTTTGCCTGATGAGTTAATTCTTTGTTACATTCCCCTAAGTGGCCTTGACACTGACTGTATCTTGTCTCTGAAACAGAGCCATCACATTGGAGAATCAGCTGGTGATCCTTGCCACAAAAGCCAGTGACGCTGGGGCGTACTATGTGCAGGCTGTGAACGAGAGGAATGGAGAGAACAAGACAAGCCCGTTCATCCACCTGAGCATAGCGCGTGAGTTTTGAAAATACAACTGATGGTCCCCAAAGAGTCTTGCTGTAATTAATAATCACTGTGTGGTGGGACACTGTGCAATGCATCTTCTTTCTCTGATGTGGTTTATGGCTTAATATTGATTTGTTGCTGATAGTTCACAGGGCTTCAGAGCGATTGATTCCTTTGAATGATTTGCAGACAATAGGAATTTTATATTTTTAGTCCAAGATTTTACTTGTTTTTCGGACTTAAAAACAAAACAAAACAAAAAACAAGCTTGTTCTTTTTTCCACTGCCAATATAATTATTTAAACAACTACTTCAGATTGTACCTATGGGTCTTATTTGAGACTAAGATGTAGATTATATAACGTAAGGATAACATCCTTGAGAAAAAAGAAAATGTATATATACAGCTATGTTTAAATTAGCGATATCTGGGGCCAGCAATATGGCTCAGTGGGTAAAGGATCTTGAAGCCTGATGGCTTAAATTCCAAAGATCAATCTCCAGGCCTGAGTGGTAGAAGGAGAGTTCTGATGTCCAGAAGTTACACACACACACACACACACACACACACACACACACACACAGAGAGAGAGAGAGAGACACACACACACAGACACACACACAGACACACACACACAGACACACACACACACACAGACAGACAGACACCATGGCATGAATTTTTAAAACTTAGCAGAATTTTATTTTTTCCTAGTTTTTTTAAAATTTGAATTAGAAACAAGATTGTTTTACTTGACAATTCCAGTTCCCTTCTCCCTCCCATTCTCCCCTACCACCACCCCCAACTAAAACCCTACCTATCACATATCCTTTCTGAAATTAGCAGAATTTTAAAAGGTAGGTCTAGTGACCAAGACTTGTCATTTCTCCCCATCAGGATGCCGAGGCAGGAGGATGATAAATCATTTTGCCAATTACCAAGTGAGCACTAATCCATCTCAGACAATTTATAGAGATATTACCTCAAAAAATTTAAAGACAGTGTCTAAGCATAATCTGTTGCTCATTGTTCACTAGATTCAACTAAATTCCAAAAAGTTGAAGTTATAGATTCAATTTATCTAATGAAATTATTGTTTGAAGAAAATCTTTAAACATTTGGATTTTGAAATTTTATTAGCAAAGAAGATTATTTTGAAGAATGGGGTAATAGTTCCATGTATGAACTATAAGCTATACCAGCTTCCAACATACATGTCAGAGGTATGTCCTCCACATTGGCAGTGTCTTCTTTCATAATATGACACATTTGAGAAAATGTCAATGGGGAACAGTGTTGGAAGGTGAATTTCATATGTCCCTGGCACAAGGACATATGATATCTGTGGATTTCTTCTTCCTGGCACTCAGACATATATCTGTGGATTTCATCTTCCTGAATACATTTGGAGGCTTGTGGGAAGTGGTTTTCTGTTTACACTCTTTGAAATGTGTGGAGTAAACTGCTGTGTTTGCTTTGCCTTGTGTCTCAGGACAACCACTTTGCTAGATGGGAGTTATCTGCCATGAGCACTGGGTGCTGGTTTTGGGGGATTGAGGGGATATGTCCTCACTACATCCTGCCAAGTGATCTGTGTGGCTCTGTTATGATTTCACCGTCAGCCCTTTTAATTCTGAATGTGTGTGTGTGTGTGTGTGTGTGTGTGTGTGTGTGTGTGTGTGTGTGTGTGTGTGTGAGAGAGAGAGAGAGAGAGAGAGAGAGAGAGAGAGAGAGAGAGAGAGAGAAAGAGAGAGAATCCTGGCCAGAATCCAGCTTTTCACTTGGGTACTAGAATTTAAAATTTAGATCCTCCTGATTGTACAAAAAGTACTCTTACTCACTGAGCCATCATTCTACCCTGTTCCTCCTCATTTTTAAGGCAGGTCCTCTCGCTCACTGATTCAGCTAGACTTGGGTGGTAGATGCTGATCCCCAGGGACCTTCTCAGCACTGTGCATTGTAGATCCTGTTTCTATGCTCAGTCTTTATATGTAGGTTCTGAGAGATAGAATAAGGACCCCATGCTTGCCCAGCAAGCATTTTACTGACTAAGCCATTCCCCCAGCCCCTCAGAGCCTCCTTAATTCTGAGGAGCTGAGTTCTCCTCCCAAATCGTATACTGCACAGACTGAGGATTAGCTGGGCCTTTGAATGCCCTTGGATGGAGCATCACACTTCCCATGTGTGACATTCTGCTATTGAAAGAACTGCCTTTGTCAAGAGCCACCAGAGAAGTGAACATGACTGACCAAGATGTTCTCAGCAGCCGTAACAAGGGACGGAGATTGTACTACCAAGGAGCTCATGATTATTGTTAATGATTGCCAAGTTTTATAACTAGAGGTATTTATTCTGTTCAGCAAATCTGATTTAGCATTCAATTGTGATATAAATAGGATAATGATGGTCAAAGAGAGTGGCATTCTGGTTCAGAACCAAGGAAATCAGCCTTAGCCTCTTAGAAGAAGTGAGGAAATGATTCCCCAAGAAACTGGTTCACACAATACTTCTATTCCAGAACTACAAAATGGTTAGCACACTGGCATCTGATGGGCTATTGTGACCTGAGGTAGAGAATAGAACTATTAATACAGTGTATTTTCAGAGTCCCCACTGAATGCAATACCGTGGTAGTAGATAATTGGAATATGTAAAACTTTTGCAATAATTTCAGGTCTACCCCAACCAAAAAGTATCTAAGAAGCCACTCATAAATATTATAATTAACCAACTCACATCTCATTCCCTTGTAAAATATTATCTTTTCATTGGCATCAGGTAAAACACTTAAAGTTGAGCTATAATGAAATTGGTACTAAAGACTTATGTTGTGTTAGGTAAAACCCTGCATTCTGTTCCTTTATGTAGTCGTCATTTTTATCAAAACCAGATATGGTGTGGGAAGGGAGGAGGTGGAAGAACCAGTCTTATTTTAATTCTTAGGCAAACCTTCCCCTGACATATCAGACTTAGCTAAATGTTAAATGGAACCAATTATGCATTTTCCCAGTAGAAGTTCTATTTGGAAAACCTCTAAAGATCAGAAGTCTTGATAAATCTACAAACCCCTCAAGGATGTGTGCTTAAATGTGGCTGCTGGTGTGTCACACGGTGCCATGTAGGTGGGAGCTATATCTTGAGATGAGCATGTAGCATCCCAAGAGGTCTTGAAGCATAGTAGACTCATTACCCACCACCGCCCCCCCAGACCAGATTTCTCATGGAATAAGGTATTCTCAAGAGCCATTTACATTCTTATTGAATTTGGGGAGAGGGGCCATAGCCTGTGCTCCAAGCCACTTTCAGCCCCCTATCCTCAGTATGCCAACTAAAGGAATCAAGTTAATTGTGGAAAGCAGAAAAAGGATATTTATCCAGTGTGGCCACATTGGGAAGAGAGACAAAGCCACCCCCATCCCCACCTTTGGGGGGTCCTGAAGTAAGATTGAAGAGTGATTTAACAGAAGGGCCAAGGATATGCACATCTAAGCAGTCTTGACCAAGGAGTGCCCCACCCCCCACTGTTGACCCTTTATTGTCTGGGCTTCAGTCTCATACTGTTATGTCTTCCAACAAGAACTGTAAAATATCTTTCTGGAGACCAGCTCCGCTCTGGTTGGGCATTTCTGTCTCTCTAGGATGTCTTCATCCCTGCAGGCCCCTTACAGCATCACAGTGAAGGTATACTGTGTCTACAGCCTCAGATGTCTGTTTTGTATTTTTCTGAGAGAGACTTTTGTGAGAACAGAGCAGGAGGAGGTTGACAATTTAAAACAACAACAACAACAACAACAAAACAGCCAGTGTTCTAGAAGAATCAAAAGGTATTTCAACCAATTGGCATTTAGTGAATATAAATGTCTTCCTCCCCTTTTTTGTCTAGAGAATAAAGTAAGGGACTTTGGTGTAGTGGGTGTGAATAGCTTGCTCCATTGCTGGGAATTAAATTCTGCATGGACTGTACTACAATTAGTTAAAAAATGAATTATCACTGGTTCCATTTCTCCTTGGCTATGATGTAGGAATAGAGGGAGGAACAGAGATAACTTTGTCTCTGAATCTAAATAGACAGTGTACTGTCATCTGCTGACAAGAGAAGTTTCCAGAACGTACGTGTGTGTGTGTGTGTGTGTGTGTGTGTGTGTGTGTGTGTGTGTGTGTGTGTTATTCATGTGCACACATGGAGGCCATACAGGATTCTAAACTGAACTGGAAATTAGTGATTGGCTGGGCTTGCTGGCCAGCAAGTTCTATGAATCTGCTTGTCTACCTTTCTAGCACAGGGCTTACAGACACTATACCCATGCCTGGCTTTTTGTGTGGATTCTGAGGGATCTGAACCCAGATCTTCATGCTTCGAAGACAAGTATTTTACCATTTGAACCTTCTCCCAAATCCCAGTGGCTGAATATTGTGGCTGCACTTGAAGTTTATGAAAAGCAAAAGATAACTGTGTAGGGATAAAAATAAACTTTTAAAATGCATGGAGTGTTAGAGCTGAATGAAACATGGTCCCCAAATGGGGTTGCATGCTGTGCCATGCCTATTTAGTGGATGGCATATTAAGTATCAACATCTCTCTCCTTGTGTGTGGTTGGGAAGATAGTGTGGTATGGTCCCTGTAGGTATTCCAGTCTGGGAGGGAAGAGTCTGGTCCCTCCATCCAGACTCCCAGAGAAACCTTGCAGGGGCAGGCTTGCTTTTACATTCTAACTTGACCTAAACCACTGGATGTTAAGGACATAGGTGGTACAGGGCAGCATTCCACATGAATCTTTCATAGCTAGTTCCCAAAGCTCAGGTGCACACCCAAAAAAAGAAGGGGCTGAACTTACCTGGAAGTAGACATTTTTAGTCTGAGGTCAGACCCAGGCAAGCTTTATAAACCTGACCGCCTGCTTTGCCCTTTCATTTTGAAAAGTTTACATCGAGTTAACTTCTGCGTATTGGCTCTTCCACGCTAAATTAATATGTGAATGGGAGTTTCTTCTTTTTTAAAAAAAGGCTACAGTTAGGAGATAGGATAGGTTCTGTGCAGTGATTAATCAATCATTGTTTAAAAGCCATCGTACGTACTTTAGACACATCATCACTTCTGACCCAATATTCAAAATGTCCAGTGTAATGAGATTCTCTGTGAGGGATGAAGCTTAGATTAAAACAGAAATGACTGCCTCTCTCCTTCCTGCTTTCTTCACCTCTTTCATTTTAATGTCTGCTCTTCAAACAACATTTCCAGATAGGCTATCATTTTAGCTGATCCTCCTTCAGGCTGACAAACCCGGCTTTTAATTCTGAAGCCCACTTAACATTCTTTTGTCCTCTATCATGCTAATTTAACTGCAGCCCTCATAGATGGTTAGTAGTTGAAAGCGGGTTCCCGAGAATAATGTCTGTACAGTCATCCGAGAGGACTGCCCTGTAAAACATGGCTTTTTGTGTGCCCAGATGAAATCCTATCTTATTTTCCCCATGCTTTTAATATTAAAAGGATGAAAGGGAGCAGGTGTAAGCCTTTGAATGGACTCTGGCATGGGTTGGCTTCCTAAAGCAATAGGAAGCATTTGAAAATAGTCTCTCCAAACTGATGTGGAGATATTGGGTCTTCCATCCTGGTTGAGTCTCTTAGAATCCAGCCGTATTCTGTAGGGAGCATGATGCTTTGCTGCCAGAATTCTCAGAAACATAAGTAGGAAATGATCAGTGTGTTGAGGTCAGGTGTTTAACCACATAGCTAGCTAGGTACCACACTTGCTCTGTCCAGCAAATGCTGACCCACACTCTGGCAGGTGCTGGTAAATAGAACCAAGACCCACCCTCGTAGTGGGCAGAACCAAGTCTAAGATTTGGTCTCTAGAATCCTTCTGGAGAAAGAAGCCACGGTGGGGCCAGAGAAATGACTCAGCAGTTAATAATACTTACTGCTCTCACAGGGGACCTGAGTTGTATTCAGGCACTCATGTCTGACAGCTCATGGCTGCCTGTTAACCTATTTCCAGGGGATCCAGTGCCCTCTGTGGCCTCCACATGCCACCTGCACTCACATGCACATAACCCACATATGAACACACAAACACATACATACCAGAAAAGAAAATAAAGTCAAGAAGGAGGGCTGGAAGAAGAAGAAGAGGAAGAAGAAGAGGAGGAGGAAGAGGAAGAGGAGGAAGAGGTAGAAGAAGGAGAAGAAGAAGGAGAAGAAGAAAGAGCAGCAGCTCTGAGTGCTGAGGATGTAGCTCAGTTGGGACAGTGCTTACCCAGCATGCACTAAGCCCTGGGTTTTTACTTCCAGTACCATATAGAATGAGCCTGGCAGTAAAGTGCCTGTGATCCCAGTGCTCAGGAGGTAGAGGCAAAAGGGTAATTTGTTCAAGATCTTCCTCAGCTGCATAGTGAGCTGGAGGCCTGTCTGAGCTATGTGAGACCATCCCAGAAATGAAAGCCCTGAGCATCTGCCCCTAGTAAAGGAGTACTTACTTAATCATTAGCTACAACATTGATTGGTATGAAGGAAACAAAGTGTCTCAGGTATTTTGCTGATTCTGGAAGCTTTGTTTCATTCCACACTGTTCTCTTGGCATCTTCCTCAGCTTCATTCCATCTTGATGTCTCATCGATGACACAGTGAACATTTTGTAAATGGAAGCCTTTACCTTACCTGGTCTTGATAATGTTTGATTGGTCAGATGCTTATGACATGTGGTTATTCCCTGTGAATGTAGCCTCCAAGTTTAGTGTGATCTTGTGGCCTCATTCATCTGTGCTAGCATCCCAAGTAACACAAAGCTGTGGTTTCTCCCCAGGAATACTTTTATATCCACTATCCATGCTGTGAGAATTCATTCATTTAAAACAAAATACACAAGTCCACAAATCTCCTTCTTCCCAGAAAAGGTGAAACTGTAGCCTATTGCAATGTCCCAGAAGCACACAGACCTATGAGGACATCATGTCGACTTGCTTGTCACATGGTCCCTTGGGATAGCTTTCGTACAGAGTTCGACTTCAGGTCACCCAACTAAAGGATGCAGTATGCCTGAGAACTACTGTGAGCACACATTATTCTGCTTAGGTTTTCAGCTAAAATGTAAATTAAAATGACAACTTAAATATTTTTTCTGAGCCCCACATGGCAGAGGAGGATGGGTAGTAAGTGGATGGATAGGCAGAATGCTGGATAATGAGTAGGTGGGTGGATACATGGATGAATGGGCGGATAGACGCATGGACGAATGGGTGGATGAGCGGACAGTTGGATGGATGTGTATATGGATAGATGGATGGATGGAAAGTGGGTGGGTGAGTGGGTGGTTAGTGTTGAATGGATGCAGAGTTGGTAAATGAATAGGTGGATGGGTGGGTGGATGGATTAATGAAGTTAAAATGAAGTAAAAGAGGGTAGGCGATGATACCAATGCTTCAATTTCAACAAAACGACCTTGAGTGCTAGGGCTATAGCTCTATGGAGAACTCTTGCCTAGCATGTATGATGCTCTAAATTCAAATCCTGACCCTACCCCCACTACCACCACAAAAAAGAAAGCAAAAATCAACTTGAAGTTTCATTGACAATATTTAAGGGCTTGGGAACTTGGCTCAGTTGGTAAAGTACTTGTCAGACAAGTTTGAGGAAATGAGTTCAGGTCCCCAGCATCCACATAAAAAGCTGAGCATGGTAGCATGTGTGCATAATTCCAGTGCTAGGGAGGTGGAGACAAAAAGACCACTGTTGTTCTTTGGCCTGCCAATCCAGATGAATTGGTGAGCTCCAGACCAATGAGAGACTCTGCTTCAAAAAAAAAAGTTAGACATGTCTCCTGATGAGCAACACCTGAAGTTGACCTCTGACTTCCACAAGCACCAACACACACAAATATGTACACACACACTAATAGGAAGAACAATACATGCTCTTTACTGCAAGCCAATTTCCTAGCCCCTGTGATACACTTTTTGATTGAATATTAGGAATAAGCCTATTCCTAATGAAAGAAGAAATTTGTTTTGTTTTGTTTTGTTTTGTTTTTTGCTTTTTTCTTTCTTTCCAAGACTGTATGGTCCCTATGTGAAATTTAAATTCACACACATACTGCTTCAATAAATAATCAATAAAATACTTTAAGTCAGTAAATATAACAAATTAGGATGAAAGTGTGGAAAGAAAAGGATGAAAATATCAGCTCTAGTAGGTAACCAGGGAATGATGTAAAATTCCTACATAGAATGGGAACTGGACTGTGTGCTTTTTAAGGGCTACTGCATGTGTGACATCTTTAAACATGGCCCATTAAATATTTAGATTCTATTGAATATATTGAAAAGAGTACTGAAAGAGTTTGATTTTATTAAAATATGCCAACATGTTAAAACACACTGAAAATTGTTGACACAGTCACAAAGTTACTGACCTAGTCAAGAGAATGGTCAATGAGAGGCTGAGGACTCATGACATCGTCTATATGACTCCTCTCCACAAACTAGTGGCTCCTATAGAGGAGACTATTTATGCCATGGATCATGAGACAAAAGTGTAGAGGGCCACCTCCTGCTTACCCTTCTACTGGGGGGTTCTTGGAGAGCCCTGCTCCACCTGAACACCTTCGAGCCTGAGATTTTTTTTTTAAGGAGGAAGCCTTCTGGCTTGGTGAAAACACCCACCCACTGAACACTGGGTCTATGTGACAGCAGTGTGCTTGCTAGCTATTCATACTCAGCTGTGAGACCAATCTAGTACTCAGGAGTACCATAGCCAAGTAAGTACATTTGAGTAGACAGCAAACCTAGGCTAGGCTTAGGAGTGAAGTGTATGTGAAACTGGAGATGGGATTCTCTCTCTCTCTCTCTCTCTCTCTCTCTCTCTGTGTGTGTGTGTGTGTGTGTGTGTGTGTGTGTGTGTGTGTGTGTGCATTCCTGCACATGTATGCACGTTTATGTGGAGACCAGAGGTTGATGTGGTTGTCTTCCTTGATCCCTCTCCACCCTTTGTAACCCACAGTCTTCAACTTAACCTGGAGCTCACCAATTGCTCTAGATTGTCTGGCCAACAAGCCCTAGGGATCATTTTATCTCTGCTTCCCTAGCATTGGGATTCTAGGCATGCATTGCCATGTTTGGGTTTTATGTGGGCCAAACCCAAGTCTTTGTTCTTTTGAGGCAAGCCCACTGGTTATTATTGGAAGTGGTGCCTTTGATACTGCAGAGACTATAAAGGAAGATGTGTTCCATCCCATGGATTTCTAATAAGGATGCTGTGGCACTCACTGCTAGTTCCCAGCAAGGACACACAGCTCATGTACCTTTCCCAGTGAGTGAGCGCTCAGGAGAATTTGCTCACCAAGCTGACCTGCCCAGTTGGAATCAGTAAATAGACCATAAGTATTCATTTACTTCTGCCAATTAAGAGCTGAGTATTTAAGGGCACAGATTACCATCTGGTACTGATTTGCCTAATCAGATCTCTCACAAACTCCTTCACAAAGCTCAGCTTTAATAACTCCAGCAAACCTTCTTCCCTCTGCCCTCTTGTTAAATGCACCAATTTAAGTGATCATACACAGATATATCAGCGTGGGAGTCCGCTAATGGTGCCAGTTTGAGGGCTGGGACTTGAAGTTGCCCTAATAGTATTTACCCTTGACTCTGGGGTCTGATTTTTTAAAAAAAAAGTTGTCTGAAGTTAGCAGACAGGGGCCTTAAGTTAATTCCATTGTAGATTTGACATATGAAGGAATAGTATTTCAAAATTTATACTACATGAAAGGACTCGGGATTGTAGTTCACCCACACTACCCCGCTCCTGTCCATGGCATGTGGTAGACCCTATCAATTCATCACCTTCATTACCAGTAAGAAAAGACAGGGAATTTGAGGGTGCTGGGGAGATTCTCAGTGGTTAAGAGCATACACTACCCTTTTAGAGAACCTGACTGTGGTTCCCAGCAGCTGGGGCAGGTGGCTCCCAGCCACTTATACCTCCAGTTCTGGGGGATCTAATGCAGCCTTCTAGCCTCCATGGGCATCTACCTAATTGTGCTGCATATAGAACCGAGCACGTTCATACACATATGCATAAATAAGAATAATACATCTTTAAAATGATGTGAACGTTTTAAGGGGATACAAAGAAGAGCATTAGGAAGTTGAATTCCTTAGAGTCATTCTGTCAGCTCTAGCATGGCCCCATCACGTGCCTTGTCTGGGGAATCCCTAAGTGAAGTCAGTCATGGTGGCTGCCCAGGAAGAGATCACAGAGTTAGCAGCCAGTCATAAATGGGGTATTCCTGGAAAAACTACATTTACTCATTAGTCAAATACAAACGGTAGTCCTGGTTAGTCCCCTGGTGAGGGGATTTTTGTAATTTTTTTTTTCTGTTCTACTCAGTCATCCTCAGTATATTTCCTCTTATGAATGAGTTCGGTGTTCTGGGGCTACTAATTAAGAAACACCTGTTGGCTTTTTTTTGTACTTAGGAGTTTTGAGGCTTTCTAAATCCAGATTGATTTGTTGGACTAAATTGTCTTTTAACACTTCATTTTTCAGAAAAGTGGGAACATGTGATTTTCCGAAGGACGGAGTGGAACCAATTGCTTTAGTAACAGCATGGTGTTGTGTTGAGGGAACGTGTGTTACAGCTCTTAATGCTGACATAAAATACTCACATACTTATGGGTGGTGGGCTATATTTTGATTGACCAGGGTACAGTAAGGAAGGAGTGGTGACAAGAGCAGGAGGCACAGGTCACATGGCATCCGAAGTCAAGAAGCAAAGAGAGATGAATGCTGGGATTCACCTCACTTTCTCCTTTTTTATATAGTCCAGGATCCTAGCCCATAGAATGGAGCCACCCATATATAGAGTGGATCTCTCCACCTCAGTGAACACAACCTCATAGACCCTGGATATGCTTAGAGGTGTGCCTGCTGTGTGACTCCAGATCCTGTCAAGTTGACAGTATTTTTTCCCTTGGATGGGGAGATGGGGGGAGTCAAGATCTCTCTGTGTAGCTCTGGCTGTCCCAGAACTCACTCTGTAGATCAGGCTGGCCTTAAACTCATAGATCAGCCTGCCTCTGCCTCCTGAGTGCTGGGATTAAAGGTGTGTGCATCACCATGCCCTGCTGGACACTTAGTATTAACCATTACAGTATTCTAATGTCTCACCTGTAGGGAGACACCGTAACCACGCCTCCTAAGGGCTGGCTACAGGTGTGCCTGACCATGCCTGTCAGGAGGCATGGTTACGGTGTCTCCCTACACTCACCCATTTAGCTTCTAACACAAATAAGGACAGGAAATGTGATTTATCCCAAAGTTTAATAAAAGTACAATATGGTCATAGTAAAAAATAGCCATTTATTGAATGTCTACTGTGTATGCACAATGTAAATATTACACCCCATTAAAAATATTGACCCCCCATGAATCTCCATGGGGGGACAAGTAACAAGGTCAGTGTTGCCCTCATTTTACAGGTGAGGAAGCAAATCCAATGAATAGTAACTTGTGTGGACTGCACAGTTCACTTGGTAGTGTAGATTTGAACCCAGGCCTGTCTTTCTCCAAAGACACTTTGGTATTTTACTCATTTGTGATGCCGAATTATGTTTGACTTTAGAAATCATGATGGCATTTTTCTGCTGGCTCCTGCTTTAGTTCATGCTGCCTAACAGTGGTCACCTCTTCCTGGCAGTCAGTTCCCACCTTTACTGCTCAGCCATAATGTTTTATGACTGATCACTGTAAATGACTCTCTTTGGGCCCTTATAGATGGCAATTACTGCAGGTAATTAAAGCCACAGATCTTTACAGTGTGGCTGAGAACACTAAATCAAACTTCAGAAAAATCAGGCAGAGTCTGTTACAGAGAATAGCTCTTTCCCAATATTCTGAAGTCTGTTACCAAAGCTAAAGCCAGCACCAAACCCTCGCCTTCCCAAAAACACTGTGTATGAGAAGGACTGAAGTAGAATTTATGTTAAATGGACAGAAGTGGGATTTATGTTAAAAATAATAAGGGCCAGAAGTTTACGGGCAGATGTAGCCTGTGTGTTCTAATTAGCAAATCTTCTTCTAGAGTCCCTGTCATCTTTGCTACTTCAGGTCATTATGTTGCCTGGGTGTTCTCACCTTTTACCATCTTCAGGAATAAACTCTTACCACTAATCAGTTCCCAGCTCTTCCAGCTTCTTGTGGCTCTGTGTTTAGCAGAAGTGGTCTGAGGAAGGAGCATTAGACCCATGACCCAGCTGTCCGTGCACTCTGCTCTTTGTCTAGACAGTGGGAACCTGGAATGTTGGTTCAAGAAACTATTAGTTTATGTAGTTTTATAGAACATAAAAATGTGAGCTGGGTTTTGTTGTAGTTACAAGTCTCAGTGACCATCCAGGGGGCCTGAGAGCTGTAATGGTGTTATGATTTTCCAGCAGGCAGGGTAACAAATGAGAAACCAGTGGTGCCAGGCTCTCGCAGAACTTTAGAAAGAGAACTGGGGAGATGGCTCAGTGAGGAGAGCTCTTGCCATGGAAGTGTAAGAACCAGAGTTCAGATCCCCAAGACCTGTGTAAAGCTGGATGTGGCAGCATGCAACAGTAATCCCAGCATGCCTACATCAAAACACAAAGGAGAGAGGAAAATCCCTAGAAGCTGTGGGCAAGTTAGCCTTGTTCATAGTAGTGAACAAGAGACTCTGTGTCAAAGAAGGTGAGAGATGAGGGATGATGACTGACACTTGAGGTTGTCCTGTGTCCTCTACATGCATAAGCCTGTATCAGTCCAACACAGTAATCAGTACAGATACCACACCACACATACACACACTATGCACACATACACACACACTACATACACACACTGCACACACACACACACACACTACCCACACAGACACATACTGCACACCACACACACACACACACACACACACACACACACACACACAACCCCCCCACACTACCCACACATACACATACTTCACAACACACACACACACACACACACACACACACACACACACACACTATTTTTTTTTTAACTACAACAAATACATTTAAGGGCACCTACTAGTCTTACAGAGGACCCACATTTGGTCTCAGCAACCATATCAGGCAGCTTACAACCACCTGCAGCTCTGCCTCCAAGAGAGCCAATGCCCTCTTTTGGCCTCTGTGAGTGTACACTCATATGGTACACATACACAAAGAAATATTTAAGAAGAAAATCTATACAAAAATGCATATCACTCTGTTCTGACTCCTAGCATGGACTTGTGGAAAGTTGAGGAGGAGAGGCAGTGGAAAGACTCCCACCCAGTATGACACTTACAAATACTGAATTGGAATGATACGTTACTGAGCCAGGTATGGTGGCACAAGCCTGTAATTCCAACTCTTGAGCAGCAGAAACAGGAATGCCAGGAGGAGTTCAAGGGCAGCCTCAGCTGCATAACAAGTTGAAGGTCAGTCTGGGTTACAAGAGATCCTGTCACAAAATACACACACACACACACACACACACACACACACACACACACACACACACACACACAGGCACAAACACACAGAGATACACACACAGACAAGCATACACAGAGACATATACACAGACACATACGCACAGAGACATACACAGACACTTGCAAACACATACAACACCCACATAAATAGACAGACTCAGACACACTCAAAAAGAAACACACACAACACACACACAGACACACACATACAAGGTGGGAGTGGAGTAGGAAGAGGAGAGATGAACAGATATGACATATTCCTTACCCTGCCCAGGTGGTCTTCATTGCTTGGAGTCTAGGAGGAGTCTTTTGTTAGAGGATCACAACATTCCCCAGGGTTAGTTGTCACCACTAACACAATGACCACTGATGTCATCATCGCTGCTACACTTGCTGTGACCATCTTTGTTACCCTTGCTACTGTTTTCATAGTGCTCCTATTTCTTCTAGATTCATTTCCCTGTCTCACTGATAGGATGTCCCTGGGTTGGGTTTTTTTTTTCATTCATGGGTGGGGTATTAATTCCATTTGGAAAACAGTCCTGTGCAAATAGGCTCCAGAATTCAAGACCCTCCCTGCCTCTTCATCCTCATTAGAAAGGGAGATCTGGGCACAGTAATCTACACATAAGTTAACCTTTACTTATTAGTTCATTCCAGACTGTCTAAGTATTTTTTCCTTCAGTACTCAAAAAAAACTTAACTTCTAGACTGAGAAAATGGCCTTGGGAAAAATTATACAAAATTGGTCCCATCATCAAAGAGTAAGAATTGAATAGGCAATATTTTGACCTTCCGTTTCCTTGTTGGCTTCAGGTATCATGACATTAATCGTATTTGTGATTTTTAAAGGGGAGGTGTAGTTCTTATTTGAACCCTGCCCTGTCACTGAGATCAGTTGGGCCACAGGTACATCTAAAGGGATGTAGAAGGACTGATGTCCATTGCTCCAATTGGTTCGAGCACCTGTCATTTAACCAGTGTTAAATATTTTGCATATGACCCATCTGAAATAGTGCTCAAGGACACACAGAACAGCAGGCATGTCATCATAACTGCCACCACCATGTGTATGTACATTTGTGTAGAGGTGTACATGTAAGTACAGGTCATGTAGAGGTCAGGGGACAACCTTGGATGTTGGACCTTGGATCCTTTGCTCAAAACAGAGTCTCTTATTGTCCTGGAGCCTCACCACATAGGTCAGGCTAGCTGATTCAGAAGCTTCTGGAGAACCTCCTGAGTTGGCCTCCCATTTAGAAGGTACCTGCTACTGCACCTGGCTGTTTATGTAGATGCCAAGGAGACAAACTCATACTTGCAATATGAGCCAGCTCCACAATCCCAACTCCATGTCTGAGGTCCTCACTGAAACAGCCTTAGAAGCATTTTGGCTTCCAGAGTTTTTACGTCTTGTTTCTATTCCCAAAGTGATTCCTCCCTTGGCCTCTTTGAAAAAATCAGTTCATTTCCACATTTCATTCAGAAAATACACAGCAAATGTACCCAGCATTGTGGAAAACTACATAAAGAAGATATGAGGCCCTTGCCTGTCCAAGCCCACTTTGCAGGGAGAAGCAGACCCAGAAAAAAGGAGGGGATCCACTCTGCAGCACACCAGATACAATGGAGTGATGCCGAGAGCATGGCAGAAGCACTCATGACACCCTGGGGTTCCACCCACAGCTCTGCATAAATGAGGTGTGGAAGTGCACACCTGTAAACCCTGAACTCTGGAGATGAAGGCAAGGGTCAGAAGTTCAAGGTCATCCTCAGCTAAGGGGAAGTTTGAAGCCAGCCAGGTTTCCATGTGATCCTGTGTCAAAAACAAAAGCAAACAAACAGAAACTGTAGTTTTCTGATAAACTACTGTGACTTAGAACAACCCCAAGTTGTTCAAAGAATTGAGATTGTCACTGTAAAACTTCCATTCCCCCTGGCTTATCTCTGAAAGACGTTTTCTCAGTGAGTACATTTATTAAAATGAAAAATAGAAATAAAATCGATGCCGAATGCCTTTTCATTTTTGCTAGAAGTAATATTCATCCATGAATACAGGAACTAATTAAAAAAAAGAACGCTCCATTCATCTCATTAAAAGATGTGCACTGCAGTTTGCCTTTCATATTCCATAATGATTTGTAAAAATTTGTCATGGCATTTGTGAGTCTGATTAATTACTAATAATCACTACAATGGGTAACTAATCCATAAATTTTTAATAGTTGGAACTTTAGGCTCCCAGGAAATTTTTACAAATTATTGGAAAACCCTTTATATAAAAGAGATGTAATTCAATGATAAAAAGACTTTCAAGTATAATATGTATTAGAGTGAATGAGATTCTGTACATGGCTTTAAGGGGAAAGGGGATGACATAAAATTCTTAAATGTAACAAAGGATATATATATATATATATGTGTGTGTGTGTGTGTGTGTGTATGTGTATATGTGTATATGTGTGTATGTGTATACATACACATATACATACACATACACACATATACACATATACACACATATACACATACACACACACACACACACACACACACACACACACACACACATATATATATATGGGATGGGTTGTACATGTGAGTACAGATGCAGTCTAGAAGAGGATGCTGGATCCCTGGAGCTGTAGTTACAGACAGTTGGGAACTGCCAGACATGGGTGTGCAGAAGCAAACTCAGGTCCTCTTCAAGAACAGTATGTGCTCTTAACCACTGAGCTCATTCTGCAATCCTACAAGGAGAGTTTCTAAGTGGGTGATTCCAGAGCTCATCTCTCATTGGTTTCTGGGTCTCTCATGTATATGAAAGAGTCTTATTTAGGGTGGCTAGAGAAATGGCTCGAGGGTTGAGAGTGCATCCTGCTCTTTCAGAGGACCTGAGTTCAAGTCCCAGCACCCATTTCAAGCAGTTTATAACTGCCTATAATTCCTGCTCCAGTGGCTCTGATGTCTCTGCCCTCTCCTGGTACCTACCCTCATGTGCACATACTCTCTCCCACCACACAAATGCACATAATTTAAAAATAAAATTTTGTTTACAATACACAGAGAATTTCATTTAAACATTTAAGTATGAACTTTAAAATGTGAAAGTAAGTTTCTTCAAAATTGTTCTATGATGTATAGAAGTCCCAATATATTCTGTGGAAGTTTTGATAGTGTCTCACCATGTAGCAGCCTGGGTTACCAGAGAGATGGGATTGCAGGTGGGTGCCACCATGCTTGGCCATTGTTTTGAAATGAGAGTTGAAACAGGGGGTTAGGGATGCTGTCACAGGAAGGACCCCAGTTGCTCCTTGCTAGCTGGGTGGGAACTGGAAGATCAAAGGAGCAACACTTGAGAAGTGCTGAACCAAATGAAGAACATCACCCAGAAAGCATTTAAGATAACAACAGAACGTGTGTGCCTTAAAGTACAGAATGCCGTTTCTCAACTCGAGATGCTCATAGAAGTCACCTGGCCTGTGTCAGACCCTGTGTCCCTGGGCATTTCTGAACACTAATGGACTTGATTAAAAGCCTGGTGCTTGAACAGTCATTGCAGCCTCATCTGGGGGCTTGTTAGAAATGCAGAACTGTGACGACCCTCCCGGTCCCACACAATCAAATTCTGCTTCCTAACAAGATACTCCAGTGAGTTATATGCACACTGAAGTTGGGGAAACCAGATTTCTAACAAACTCCCAGGTGATGTCAGTGTGGCTGGTTCCTGGCAGAGTGCCACAATCACCAGGCATCCTAACACAGAGGTGCCCAGAGAGTGGCCTCCAGACCAAACTTGGGCAGCGCACAGAGCGCTTGTTGAGCACAGATGTCCCCAGTACCCAGCCCAGACCTAACGACCAGCTCTCTGGAAGTGGGCTTTGGAAGTCCATGTAACCAAACCTCATGGATGAGCCCGGTGTTGGTGGAGCACGCCTTTAATCCCACCACTCGGGAGGCAGAGGCAGGTGGATCTCTGAGAATTCGAGGCCAGCCTGGTCTCCAGAGCGAGTGCCAGGATAGGCTCCAAAGCTACACAGAGAAACCCTGTCTCAGAAAACCAAACAAAAACAAAACAAAAAACCAAACCTCATGGATAATTTTGATGTCCACTTACATTTGAGAAGGCTGTGTTTGAGAGAGCCATGACAACCCCATCTTGGAAAGCATCCTAGGTCAATCTAGAGCAGTGATTCTCAACCTTACTAATGCTGCAACCCTTTAATACAGTTCCTCATGTTGTGACCCCAACCATAAAATTATTTTTATTGCTACCTCATAACTGTAATTTTGCTACTGTTATGAATAATAACATAAATGTGTTTTCTGATGGTCTTAAGCAACCCTGTGAAAGGGTCATTTAGTCACCAAAAGGGTCACAACCCATAGGTTGAGAACCACTGTTCTAGAGTGATTAGTAGGAATTTAATGCTGAGAGGCCCAGCTTAATGGAAACTAATGTCGAAACCTGCACCTCAAGCTCTGCAGGGACTCCTGAATCTGTGGAGCCATAGAGCCAAGTTCAGACCTTTCTGTGTGTGTGTGTGTGTGTGTGTGTGTGTGTGTGTGTGTGTGTGTGTGCAGGTATGCATGCATGTGTGTAATTGTACCATGGCCGCATGTGGAAAATAGAAACAACATGTTGTTGTTTCCTTTTACCATGTGAGTCCCAATGATCAAACTCAGGTTATCAGGCTTGGCAGCAAATACCTTTTTCAACTGAGTTAACTGGTTGCCCCACACCTGAATTTTGAGACCTCAGTGGGACCAGGAGCATGCCAACCAGGCTAGGATGACTAGCCAGCACCCCCCCCCCAAGATCTACCTGTCTCTGCCTCCCCAGTGCTGGGATTGCAAGCATGTATTGCCATGTGGGCCCCGAGGATAGAACTCAGGTCCTAGTGCTTGCTTACTGACCTATCTCTCTATCCCCCAGCCATATCTTTTGATGGAGTTGAAGATCTGATGGCATGGGGTACCCTCATTTGGGTTCTGAGCCCTAGAGTTTCAAGGCAAGACAATGTCTGACTGTTTAGTGTTGGAAAGGACTATCATCCACTCTGATGGGTCTCTGAACCCCAATAATACTGAGAGCCAAATGATTGGGAGCCAGAACCAGGTGTCTTCAGGCCCTGGGTTGCAAGTGCAGCCCATGGAGGGTAGAAATGTTATAACTGGAGCCAGGCCCAGACAGATACAGAAACAGGAGTAAGTTACATACACAGTATCCCAGAAGTCACACTGATAGTTAACAAAGACCCCTGTCTCCTGCCTCACAGCTGTAGCTCGGAGGGAAGGCCTCCCTATGGCTATAGCAAAGACACAACTGTCATCTCAAAGGGGACAAGAGGTAGTTTCCTCCTGAGCCAAATGTAAGTGACCATGATCAAACACAGCTTTAGGTAGGTCACCCCAAATTCCATGTTCCAATGTGAGTTTGATGAAGTTTTCATAGCAACAGAAATAAATAAAAAAAATAGCAAGCCATAAATCAAGACACTTCAAGTACACTGGTAAGTGGGAGCAGTTGATTCCAGAAAGAGATTTCTAACTGTTAGGCCACCTTACATGATAAACTTGAAGCCTGGACATCAAGTAAGTGGTGGCTGGGGCCACACATTGGCCATCTGCGTCTTTCTAAGTAAACCCTACCCTCATTTCAGTACCCCAAAGATGGCCTTTCTGGGTCTGGTCCCTAGATTTCTTTGTCCTTCTTCCCACTGTGGCCATATTGAATATATCTCCTTTCTCTGTTTCCACTATTAATTTGTCTCTTTAATTGACTTACTGAGAATGGGTTTCCCTAACCTGGCTTGTTGGGGCATAGACTGTGGCCCTCAAGTTTGATAGCAGTACTGTCACTGTCTCTCTTGTGGACCCCTCCTAGGTTTCTGGTGATTGCCCCTGTGCCTTGGGCTAGGCCACATTAGTGGACCCATGCTTCGTAGGTAATGCCACTTTGGTAGATGCACAGGGCTCCATGTCCCACCTGGAAACACTGTGTCAGTGTGCACGATTGGCACTGGGGACCATAATGAGCTGCCTACTGATGCCCCTAGAGAGGGAAGGGATCTGTCTCAAACCCAACTGACCCTCTGGCATACTCCATGGTGCTTCCACTCAAAAATGATGGTCATTGGATTGTTTGCAGTGACTCAGGGCAGGTCAACTGAGCACTTGAATCAGAAACATCTGGGTTGATCCAAAAGAGCAGCAACCCCCACCAGCTGGAGGACTGGGCCAAGGTGAAGGAAATGTATGTCTTGAGCTCACTTCTGACTCCTTGGGAATCCTGAACCCATAGATTAAGGAGAAGATGACGTCACCATGAGCAGCCAGAACTGTGCTGTGATGCTTGTGTGATTCCAATGCAAAGCACACCTGCCTTTTGGGGGAAGGAGTCTTAGAAGAGCATGTGTCAACCAGGGGAAAAAAGCAGGTGGCCTCCGGGCTCATTACTATTTAGTGGGAATGCATTCAGTAAACACTGAAAGTCCCTTGTCATTGGACTGATGAAAAAGCTGCCCCCACCAATAGCCTCTATATATCCACATTAGTCAGGATTCTCTAAGGGAAAAGAACTGATAGAATGAACATATATTAAAAGGGGATTTATTAGATTGGCTCAAAGAGTAGTCCAAAAATGGCTGTCTACATCCAGAGAAACTGAAGCCCTGGAAGCTGCTAGTCCATGAGTCCAGATGTCTGCCTCAGCAGCCCCAATCTGATGCTGAAGGCCTGGGGATTCCTGGAGGGCCCTGGTCTTCAGCATGTTAGAAGTTGAAGAGGCCTGGGTCAGAGGTCAGTGAAAGATATGAATGAATTGACGAGCACAAGAGAAAGCAGAGGAGCCCTTGGCCCTAGCCTCTACCCCTTTATATTTGGGCCAGCCATTCTGAGGAGGGTCTTCTTCCACAGTTAATCCTTCCTGGAAATGTCCTCACAGACTCTCCCGCAGTTATGTCTTTTAATTGATTCAAAATCCAATTGTGTTGTTGATAGTTACTCATGGGTGTGTCTCAGAGTATTTACAGTAGAAAACAGAGTTCAGGGCAGCCCATCCTTTCCTGTGCTCTTGATTTTTCAAACCTTGGCTTTCTTCTTCTTCTTCTTCTTCTTCTTCTTCTTCTTCTTCTTCTTCTTCTTCTTCTTCTTCTTCTTCTTCTTCTTCTTCTCTTTTTAAATTATTTGGAGGCAGGGTCAAATACCAAGACTCAAATATGAAGTGAGAGAATAGTCTGTAGGAGTTGGTTCTTTCCTTCCACAATATGGGACCTGGTTGTCAAATTCAGGTCACCAGGCTTCTGTAATCACCCTTACCCACTGAGCTATCTTGCCATCCCTTGACTGTCTTAGCTTGGAGCCTGATATTCCAAAGGAGAAACAAGAGCCACTTTCTTGAAGTTTTTTCGTTGTTGTTGTTAACTTCTATTTATGCCAGAGTTCTGCATGGTCCAGGCTCATGCTGCTTTGTCTTCTAGGCCAAGTTGAATTTTGGGCTTCATATTGTCTTATTTTCTAACTATGGACGAGTATGATTTATTAGCTTTTGTCTCCAGCTGTTCCAGAAAGGAGCCCTTTATTGTGGAGGGGAAATTGTTAAAGTCCCATCACCTGCAGAATAGAACTTGGCTCTTTCTTCCCCAAATTAACTAAAATCAACCTGTTTTCAGTGGGCAGTATTCTTTTATTAGTTTTAATTCATTTTTCTGCACATCTGATTTTTATTCATAATGCTTTTGATGAAAATTAATTAGTTTCTTTTACAGCTGAGACAATATTGTTGTGGGCACCCAGGCATTGTTGGACAGAAAAGTCCCATTGTAAAGGCCACCCCAGGACTCCCAGCTCTGAGTTGTTTCTCAGAGCACTGGCCACACCATGAGGCCCTGGGAACGTGGACACTCTGTGACTGCTGGAGCCCAAGCCTCAGTTTCTCTATCTGTGCAGTTAGGAGTTTGAATCAATTAAACTTTAAACTTTATTTGATGAGCCCATCAAAAGGAGACAGATGTGTAGTGATCTGACATGTAGATAAGATAGATTCATACTAAATTGATTCATATTATTCTGCTCAAACACCTTCCTCTTCCAAGTAGCCGTCTAAAAGGAAGTGGTGAAAAGAGAAGAAAGTGAGGAGACATGCTCCCCAAATCTAATCACTAAGACTTAGAAGAACTTGGATATGCTCAACTGGAAGAGCCTGGGCATACTCACTCATCTGAAGAGGCCAGGAAACCCTCATCTAGAGTGGTCTGTGCACCGTCACCTACCTGGAAGAGCATAGACATACTCTTGTGGAAGAGACTGGGCACTGTCACCTGGAAGGCTTGGGCACCCTCCCTAGAGTGTTCTACACATGCTCACCTTGCTTCTGTGTCCCATCAAGTTTGAGATTGATGCCTTTGCAGATCTTCCCCAGATAGGTAACTTCCTACAACTTAATCTCTTTTGCAGCTGGGAGCTGTAAAATCAAATTTCACTCATGGAAAAACAAAACAAAACAAAACAAAAACAAGACAAAACAACAACCTTCCCCCCAAGAAAAGCCCATTTTCCTAACTATAATTTCAATGTGGTAGAGTTCAGGAAGAAAAAAAGATCACATTTTAAAAATGTGATGGTTTCATGCCAACAGCAGCTCCCTGGCTTTCGTTCCATTTCATTGCTGTTTGCCTTAGGCCTTGGAGACAAAAGTCAACCCATTTACCTACCTTGCAGCTGTGGTCGGATTAAGCAGGAGCCTTCATTTTTGTGAGACAAGCAGCTCTGTTTTGCAAAACACCATTATGAGTCGAACCAACTGAATTAATCAAATTATCATTTACTTACAGCATGCTACTTTATTAAGTGCAGTGTGCACTTCAGGCGAGCACCTGTCACCACACAGGAGCTAGAGAAGGGAGATTCTGATAGTGTGGGTTCAGCTGCCCATGAAAGAGGCACCAGGGGTGCCGCTGGAGGGTGAGGTGAATTCCCCAAAGAAACGAAGGGAAGACTCATAGGCTCAAATGGACAAATGGCCAAAGTGCTTAGTATGCTGGGAAGACAAAAAGTCAAGAATATAAACTTAAAAAGGCATAAAGGCTGAGACTGGGAGATGCCACAGCCAGAGAAGTAGTTGCTGTAGAAGAATGAGGACCCAAATTGAATCTTCAACTCCCACGTCAAAGTCAGGTGCCAGGGCCAGAGTCTGTAACCTTAGCACTTGGGCATCAGGGAGCAAAAAGAGAAGGACCCCTGGGGCTCACCGGCCAGCCAACCTGTTTGAGCTGATGAGCTCGGAGCTCAGTAAGAGAAACCTGTTCCCAAAACTAAGTTGGAGAATAATCAAGGAAGTTAACACATGACCGACTGTGTACATACACCACACACACACACCAGGAGTTTCCTTTTGGTATGAGACAGGACCCTATCACTCCCTCCCCTCCCCCAGTCAGGCCTTGAACTTGCTATATAGCTTGTTCTGGCCCTGAACTCACCCCTCTCCTGCCTTAGCCTTCTGAGTTCTGAGATTATAGGCCAGAGTCACCACACCCAGCAGGTCTTACCAGGGATGCCCTGAAGCAGCGGGGCTTCCTTCTTGATTTGGATCTCTCTCTCTGATTGCTCTCTTTTTTGTTTTATTTTTTTTCTTTTAAACAAATAAAGTTTTTGCTACATAAGAAGAAATAAAATAAAATTTGAGTGAATAGAGAAAATCGCCATACTCTAGAAAGTGGCTGAGTTTTCATTATAAACTTTTTTTTCTGGACTAAGTTCAGGAGACATGTTTTATTTGAGCTTCTCCCCTATGTAAGAGTTTGCAGAAATTCAATTTAATAATTTTAAACCCTACTCCCAATTACTTTGGGGGCTGGGCAGGTCTGTATTTCTTGATAACACACGTGAATGAAGTAAATGAGAGAACCCTGCATACAGTAGGAGGAACAAGGCCCTGGGAATTTCATTAACTCTAAGTTTAGGTTGCTGAGAAATGATACTCTTTTAATTTCATGAACTGAATGAGAAAAAGCTCACCAGGAGGTATACACCTCACTCGTACACGTGCACACAGAAGGAAACCCCACGGGTATCCCCTGTAAATGGGAAGCTAATATAACACTTAAAGGGAACTCGGTAAAGATTTCCCATAAATTATGTTTATTGCTTGAGAATAAATAGAGGATAAGGCGTGAATTCTAAGTGTGCTCGGGGAATCGCACCCTCTTATTTTTTAAAGAGAGGAGGACATTCGCTTAAGGAATTTGATTATCTACTGATAGGTCATTTTTGAAACTAATAGGGAGCTTTCATCTTCCATCATGGCTGATGTTTTAATGCATACTGCTCTCCCAGGTCGCCCACAGCTGCTCTCTGTCTCTGGCTCTATGCAGATATGCAACCATCCAGTGCACTGAATAGCCTCAGATCTGGGTGGACTCTCCTGGGGTGGGGGCAGGGCTGGGATCCTCCTCACACTTCCCTAAGGAAGCATCCTCACTGCTCAGAACTCCTCCTTCCCTTTCTCTGCCATGTTTGTTGATAATAATAGTCAACCGTGTTTAGAATCACCAAGGAGACAAGCCTCTGAACAATTCTATAAGGGAGTTTTGAGAATGAGTTAATGGAGGTGGGAAGAGGTTGATGAGATGGCTCGGCAGATAAACACACTGGCCATCAAGCCCAATGATCTGAGTTCAATCCCCAGCACCCACACAGTGGAAAGAGAGAATGAACTCTCACAATTTGTCCTCTGACCTACACACACACACACACACACACACACACACACACACACACACACACGGGAAAAACAGAGGTGGGAAGACCCAACCTATCTATAAGTGCCACAACTTCTGAATTGGCATCCCAGAAAAAAAAAAAAAAAAAAAGAAAAAGTGAGATGTGGAGAAAGGGGAACACTCCTCCACTGCTAGTAGGAGTGCCAACTGCTACAGCCACTTTGGAAATCAGTATGGTGACTCCTCAAGAAAATGGGAATGAGTCTACCACAAGATCCAGCAATTCCACTCCTAGGCATATACCCAAAAGAAGCACATTCATACAACAAGGACATCTGTTCAACCATATTCATAGCAGCATTATTTGTAATAGCCAGAAACTGGAAGCAGCCTAGATGCCCCTCAACCGAAGAATGGATAGAGAAAATGTGGTACATTTACACAATGGAGTACTACTCAGCGGAAAAAAAAAACAATGGAATCTTGAAATTTGCAGGAAAATGGATGGAACTAGAAGAAACCATTCTAAGCGAGGTAACCCAATCACAAAAAGACAAACATGCTGTGTATTCATATGTGGATTTTAGACATAGAATAAAGGATTACCAGCCCACAATCCACACTGCCAGAGAAGCTAGTAAACAAGAAGGACCCTAAGAGAGACATATATGGTCCCCTAGAAGGAGAAAGGGACAAGATCTCCTGAGCAAATTGATAGCACGAGAAGAGGGGGGAGGGAGCTAAGAGAATGAGAAGAGAAGAAGAGGAAGGATGCAGAGGTCATGAGGGATCAGAAAGGTTGAGTCAGGTGAAGAATAGAAGAAAGGATATGTGATAGGTAGGGTTTTAGTTGGGGGGGTGGTAGGGGAGGACGGGAGGGAGAAGGGAACTGGGATTGTCATGTAAAACAATCTTGTTTCTAATTCAAATAAAAAAATCTGAAAAAAAAAAAAGTGAGCTGAGTGCCAGCATTCATTCCTGCTTCCTTGTCGTGGACAAAATATGAGTAGCTGCCCCATACTCCTGGGGCTTTGTGTCCCTCACCATGATGGACTGTGTGCCCTCAGCCTCTGAGCCAAAGCAAACTCCTCCTACTTTAAGTTGCTTTTGTCCGGTATTTTGTCACAGCAAGGAGAAAGTGACAAGTGCATCTGTGTTCCTTTACCAGGAGCTCTGCAAGTGTCATCAAACCTTGTTTCTTACCAGGAGATTGCTCTGATTCCCCCTCCCCCAAACCCTCTCACACCATGAAGGGCAGCCTCTGTCCACCTGACCCAACCGTGGTCCCTGGGTTGCTAGAACTGGCTACCTCTTACTCTGTCCCCAGAGAATGCCATTGGATGTTAAAAGCCAGTGATTCATCCTAGATCTGGGGTCTGTATTGTTTTGGTCTCCTTGGCTTTGTGACGGGTGGCTGCCTTGCAGACCTGGGCCCCTGCTATCCTAGCTCAGACAGCTGTGACTCAACCTGTCCTTTCTGACTGTCCCCATGCAGTGTGCTATGTGTGCCTCACTGCTCGCCTCTGTCACTTGTCCTTCACCTGACTCTACAGTCTTGAGATTTAGATGAAGAACTCATACTCTCCCTGCTTCCAGAGTCCCCACTACCTAAAGTGGCCCACGGGCATCTCATATTCAACACCTGCAAAAAAGAAGTGGCTATTTCTTGCCCACATGGATTCCTCTAGATCAGTGAGGTCACGCAGATTTCAAAATCATAAGGTCCTCTGTGATTTTCCACCTGTTCATTCAGTTTTCAAATTCTGTCTGTTTCTGAAATAGTAGCATCAGGATTTAGGGTTTATTAGGGACAGTACATGCTGTGCTGCAGTAGCTATATTATAGAGGAGAGTGCATCCCATGGCCACAAACCCAGTAAGTGACAAAAGAGAACATATATCATGTGTGTGCACCTGGAAAGCTGCCTGCCTGCCTCCTCAGGCTCCCTTCTGTCTCCCGAGCTTCTCACCACCACCCTCTCACCCCTCTCTGGACTGACATTCTTCAGGTGCTTTTGTGCTGGCCCTCCTGAAAGAATATCTGGAAGCCATACACTCTCACATGAATAAAATATGGGAATTTTTTATATGAATAGTGTGAGAAATATTGTGTGTGTTCATGAGTGTACCAGAATATGTGTGTGTGTGCACATGCTGTGGAGGACAGAGGACCTTTCGCTGGCCTGTAGCTAACCTATCAGACTGGACTAGCTCCACTTGGAAAGACCAAGGAATCCATCTCTTTGGCCCTAGAGCTGAGATTCCAAGTTTGTGCCATCATGCCTGGCTCTTTTAATCCCAGGTAGTGTGGACCGAACTCAAGTCCTCATGCTTGCAAAATAGCATTTTGCTGACTGAGCCATCACCCCAGCCTAGTTGTGAAGAATTTTTATTAACTATTGACATTTACTGACATCATTCTTCTGAATAGATCAGCTGAAATAGCTAAACGCCATCATGATCTGAAATTATCAAATACTTCAGGAGTGGAAAACATTCTTCTTGACCACTGGATATGGAACTGGTACCTGATCCCCCACCAAACCCCCAGAATTTTACTTTTTCAGCATTATTTTATTATGGGAATGATGTCACTGATCACCCTGTACGTATGCTGCCTGCACACATATATGTATTTACCCATATATATGTCACCAATTTTTATTTCCAATGACCATAAATTAAGTGGAAAATTAATTCCTTATTAACATATTATAGCTGTGATTTCTAGGACACAATTGGGCAGAACACCCTAAGTGTTACTTTTCTATTGCTGTGATAAAACGCCAGGACAAAGGCAACTTAAAGAAGAAATATTTCATTTGGAACTTATAATTCAGAAGGTTAGAGTCTATGACCATCACTGTGGGAAATATGGCAGTAAGTAGGCAGGCAGGGTACTGAGGCAGAAGTCGAGAGCTCACATTTTGAGACACAGCCACAAACCAGAGAGAGTTAACTGACAATGGCACATCCTTTTGAAACCTCAAAGTCCACTCCCAGTAACGTAAGTCCTCTAACACAACTCCTAATCCTTCCCAAACAGTTTCACCAACCAGGGACCACGTATTCAAATACATGAGCCTATGGGGGCCATTCTCTCTCGACACTTACCCAAATTCAAACCATTTGGATTGGAAGCATGTACCCCATGAATTAGAGTCCTGAGCATTGGTTTGGGGGTGTCCCTGTGAGAGGGACTGCATTGCCTTTTCTTACACAGTGGAGTTTACTCGGGATCCTTTCTCTGGAGCTCTCTAAGGAGACTTCATGCCCTCATACGTCTCATCACTCTGGGTCACTCCTGTTCAAAATATGGGTGAAGAGCTGACCTTATATTCTTAGAACATCACTAGGTGGAGACAGGAAGGTGAGAGCCTGGACTATCCATGGTTTTTCTTTCAAGACCAATTCTTGAGATGGAGGTGTTTGGAAAGGCTTCCCCAGTGGAGCAGATGCCATTGCCTGAAGACCACACACAGACTGGTCACTTGCAGGGACAACAGTAAAGTTCTTTCTCCTGCAAGCCATTCCTTCCTTGAATCCAATTCAGGTCATCAGGCTTGGTGGCGAGCACCCTTCCCAGGGACATATCACAGTGGCTTAACTGGTATATAAGATCTTTCACACCTATCACTGGCAAGTGTTTTCCACCCCAAAGCTCCTGCTGACTGCTAAGCTGTGTTCTGAACCAGCCCTGAACTACTGTATCCCCATCCACTTCTTGTCTGCCAGCTCTTCGCCAGGATCCCACACTTGCCTCCTCCCCACACATCGGCTCCTCCAGCACAGACTGTACCCTAGGATGGACCACTGCACAATGTTGTATGCTTGCTTTGCCTGAGGATCTTAGTGTTGCTGCTGCCAGGCAACACCTGCTGCTACTGCTGCTGCTGCTACTGCTGGTGTGTGTGAGTGTGTGTGTGTGTGTGTGTGTGTGTGTGTGTGTGTGTGTGTGTGTGTGTGTGTTTAGGCCAGAGGTCAATGTCCGGTTTCTTCCTCTATCATTCTCCACCTCATTTAACTTATTTGAGACAGGGTCTCTCACTGAACCTGGAGCTTACCCTTCTGGCTATACTGGCTGGCTAGCAAGCTCCATGGAGTCTGCTGTCTCCATTCCTCAGCACTGCTGACTGACAGAGGCCCAGGCCCAGCTTTGACAGGGGTGCTGGGGAATCAAACGCAGGCAAACTTTACCCACTGAGCTGTGTCCCCAGCTCCATAAGCTGCTTTTTGACCTTATATCCCTGACTGAGGCCCAATGGAATGGAATGTTTAAAATTTCAAATGCCAAGAAATGAAAAGTCTTAGATATTTATGTGGAAATTGATTTATTAGTCTTTAGATAATTTTTGAGGAAATTTTGTTGAAAAAAATTCATTGGTTCAGAAGGTAATTTTTGGACTTCGTGGCACATCACAGGAAAATATTATGAGTTTGGAAGATGTTTTGAACCTCACACTGACCGGGGAATTTCAATTTGGAGCAGGATGCAGAATTCATTTTGATGGATGGCTATGAGGGTCTGCACATTTGGGGAACAAATTGGAAAGCAGCTGATGGCTGGCCGCTGCCTATACATAGCAGCCCTTAGGACTTAGCAAGCCATTCTTTTTCCTTTACTAGCCTTTCCTTTCCAAGCTAGCCTGTCTCCTCTCCTCCCCACTCCTTCATCTCACCTTCTTCTGACTATATATGTAATGTCTGAAAAAGCATCAATTAATCTGTTCTCTGCAAGCTGTTTCCAATCTTACACAGTGATTCTGTGGGAACGAAACCTTCAATTCTGAAGGTAGCACTTCGAACTATGATAACATGTTAGCTTTGTTAGAAAGCAAACTTACATTTGGGAAAACAAAATGTATTCCCCCCATGAGAGTGGCCAGTCATTCACAGCTGGGGCCCCTGCCCCAGGGTATAGCAGGGCAGGGTGGGCTGGGCGGGGCCTGGGCTGAGATTCTGGGATGTTGTCTATAGTACAGATGTGGTATGAGTTCCCTCCTGCATTTCTGTTCTCTGTTTCCACCTCTCTCTCATTAGAAGTGTGTCTATAGCAGTAATTCTCAATCACAGGGGCTGCCTAAGACTGTCAGAAAACACAGATACTTGCATTACCATGCATAACAGCAGCAAAATTGCAGTCATGAAGTAGCAATGAAGATAATTTTAAGGCTGGGATCATCACAGCATGAGGAACTGTAGTAAAGGCCCACAGCTTTAGGAAGGTTGAGAACCAGTGGACTAAAGTGAAGACACAGCCCTGGCAACTGTGTGTCTCTTTGGGTCCAGCCTCATATTTACTGTCAAATGAGGATAGTGATGTCACCTCTTCATCTCACACAAGAAAAGTGTGTGATGGCACCTGGCAGTGTCACTCAGATTAGTCATTCATTGTTTGTGAAGACAAAAGCGCATTTCCACATAATCCAGGTGCTCAGGAGGCTGAAGCAAGAAGATCCAAATTTCAAGGCCAACCAGGGCTCCACAGAGAGAACCTGTCTCAAAAAAATCTAAAAGAATCAAACAACCCTAAATAAATAAATCTTTAAAACTTGTCTTTCTAATTATTGTTTGAGTTTTTGGCCAGACTTGACCAACCTGTATGTTCAGGATCAATAATTTAAAGAAAGACAATACATGTGGACATTTTGCTTGCTAGAGAGAAAATTAGCATTTTATTAAAATTCATTTAAAGCTTGTTAGAAGCAGACAAAGATACTATCTATGCCTGGATAATGAGCTTAGAAACACAGTGTCTTTCTTGAAGACATGCTATCCTTTCTGTAAATTGAATTATTTGGCGATATTAACATGTTAATGAAGGAATTATCCCATTTTCCTATTTCAGAAGGAACTGATATTCAATTTCTGCTTCATGTTAATCGTGTGATAAGTATTTAATGTAGTTGAAAATCTCAGTGAAAACTAATTTATGTTGAATATTTCTGTAAAGACAGAAGCTGTGATGTGTTTACCACCTTGCCTTTCCAGTCTGTGGATCTGTATTTTGCAAATACAGCCCTGAAAGGGTAGCAATTGAGGTGGGTAGCATCTTCCACATGGAGACTTCCCATCCCGCACATGTTAACACAGATGCTGCTTTTGGAAAGAGCCTTGCTCAGTGGTAAGAGTTGCTGGCACCGGGCAGCTCAGTTCCTGTAATTCATGGGGAAGCCTGTCAGTGATTCTATACAGCCCACCAGTAAACCTGCCTCATCGGTGGAAATGAGGTTGAACCCAGGACAAATGGCCTTTGGAAGGGAACTGGACACCGAAGCTAAATGGCTAAATAGCTCCAGACACCCCCCCGAGGAGGAAAAATAAGATTTAAAGTGTTGTTATTAGAGAATACGATCTATAAATACAGTAGTATATTCTCATACCCATGACAGATTTTGACAAATCAGAAAAAAATGTTTTGCCGATAGGAAAAAAATGTGTTTGGAGTGTGTTTTACACTATTGAATGCCGCTGGTGCATTGAGAGATTGCAAGCAGACTTGGCTGAGAGTTAATGGGGGTGAACTGAGAAAAAAAGGAAGGGCTTCCTGGGATTCAAGGACTGTTTTCCACAGGACATCTTCAGTGATGCCCACACCAGAGGCCAGATGTCTCTGCTGGCTCCCAGGCTTTCCTGAGGAGGAAGGACCAGGGGTCAGAGTGTGGGTCAATCTTGTCTTTGCTTGGGATTGTTGAATATACTGAGGCAAATATTCCATGGGAGCATGAGAAGCTAATGACCCAAGAGAGAATGAAGAACTGTCGTTCACAACAAATGGGCAGACGTGATAAGTGATAAGTGTGATAAGTGAAATAAACCAGTTACACAAAGATGGGTACCTGTGTGCCTGGTGGCATTGCCTGTGTTCCTGTCATGCAGGAGGTGAAGGCAGGAGGGACAGGAGGGACAGGAGTTCAAGATCATCATCAGTTAAATAGCAAGTCCAAGGCTGGCCTGGTATATTGCTTACTTATCTGATTGCTCTGATGATGAAATACAATGACAGAAGTAGCTCCAGGGAAGAAGATTTCTTTGGACTCACAGTTCAAGGGTACAATCCTCATGGTAGCAGGAGCTTCAGGGAGCTGTGACATGCCATCCACAGTGAAGAAGCAGAGTGATGAATACTAGTGTTCAGTTCAATTTTCCATTTTCGTTCAGTCCAGAACTCCAGCCCCTGGGATGGTGTCCTCCACGGTTAAGCCACGTCTTTCTATTCCGTTAACCTCATCTAAATAATCCATCACAGTCGTGCCCAGACATTTTTCTCCTGGGTGATGCTAGGTCCTGTTAAGTTGACAAGTATCATGAATGTCACACCTGTGTTATAAGAGACCCTGTCTTGAAAAAAGTAGAAAGAACCAAGGGGTTGACAGTGTGGGTCAGTGGGTAATGGCACTTGCCACAAAGGGGTTTACAACCTTTGGTCTCTGGTCCTGTCATGGTGGAAGGAGAGAGAAAATCTTCTGCAAGTTGTCTTCCTATCTCCACAAGCACATTATAGCACATTGTTACACACACTCACACACAAACACACACATACACACACTCACACACAAACACACACATACACACACAAACACACACATACACACACTCACACACAAACACACACACACAATCATGAGGGCACATACACACACATAATGAATAAATGTAAACTTAAAACTCAGCAAAAAAAAAAAAATCCCCAAAAGGTTGGTTTCAAAGTAGAAGTGAGGGTTGAGTAGAATAATGTTCACTAGAGGCAGAACAGGAGGCAAAGGTGGAGAGAGAGAAACTAGGTAACACTTAACTAAAACAGATAGCTAAGGGGAATGCATTCTAGTGTTTAAAGCACACTGAGGTAACTAAGGCTCACACTAACCGGTGAGGTAGGGGTGTGTGTGTGTGTGTGTGTGTGTGTGTGTGTGTGTGTGTGTGTGATTTCTTATCACTGTGTGCATGTGTGTTCCTGTGGACATGCATACCTGTGAAGGTCAGAGGATCAAACTGTGGTTGTGGGCATTCACTAGTGCCCAGACATCCCACCAGCCCCTACATACAGTATATTAGAAGGCAGGAGCTGGGAGGCTGCAAACACATAGCGTTGATGAAGACATGGAAATGCTGATTACTCTGATGTCATAGGTAACTTTGTGTACTGGAATTGCAATCCCCCATACCCATGTAACAATTATTATGTGTTAATTAAAAGAGAATGAGACTGATGGCCCAGAGTGGCATGTGGTAGCATGTCTTTGAAGGAAACTCATTCTTGGATATTCAGGGCTATCATCGGCTGTCACCAGTGGACCCCATGGAAGTTTCAGGAGTCTTATTAAAGATGGGAGAGATAATATTTGGAGTAGAAAATTCTTTTTAAAAAAATGCGTATATCTGAGCCCTCACCCCCAAACTGTCAAGTCTCACTCTCAGTGTCTCCTACCAACTTCTGAAGATCTGATTACTGTAAGGGCACAAATGACCATGTTCCAGAGTGCCAATGAGAACTTGAGCACCCGAATATATTAGGAAATAATAAAGGTATAGTGTACTATTTTTGATAATATCTTCTTAAAATGTTGAAGGAATACTTTTTCTTTCTTTTGTGGTATGTGTAGAGGGTCTGGGGTTGTCTCAGAACACACCCAGACACCAAGTTCTCTGCACAAAGGAAACTTATTACTCCAGAGGGATAAACAGTTCATAGTGGTGTGTGTGTGTTCGGGAGTGCTGCCTCTTAATTGTCTTAATTGGACAAAGGCAGACAGCAAACAGCAGGTGTTTTGTTTGGGAGTGGTTGTAGTTGGTTGTATTTTTACTCTTTGTTCTTTGGAGGACTGACACCCAGCTCCCAAATAAATACATGAAATCTTATTCTTATGAATGCACAGTCTTAGCTTAAATTATCCCATCTACCTTTTGCCTCTGGACTTTTACCTTTCTTTATTCTATATCCCTTTCTTTCTTACTCGTGGCTGACTGTATTGATGGGTGGCTGGCCCCTGGTGTCTTCCTCTCCTCCTTTTCTTGTTCCTCCATTTTTTCTCTCTTTTCTATTTATTCTCTAAGCCTGGAAGCCCTGCTTATCCTTCTCCTGCCTAGCTATTGTCCGTTCAGCTCTTTATTAGGCCAATCAGATGTTTAAGGCAGGCAAAGTAACACAGCTTCACAGTTAAACAAATGCAACATAAAAAATGCAACATATCTTTGCATCACTAAATAAATATTCCACAGCATAAATGAGTATAATAAATGAGTGTAAATAATATTTCAGAACAAGAGGTTTTTCATGAGAAAGGGGTAGTCTGTACTAGGGTGAGTGGGTAAGTCCTAATTGGACAGGTTAGCCAATATAGCCAAAAAATAAATTTTGGTGGCTAGACCTTGGTGTTTAGTTTCAGGAATGAACCAGTGGCCAAATAAGAGAATAGAGCTTGGGGGAGAATAGAGCTGTTTAGGAAGGGAGAGGGAAAGGGCAAAACCTGTCTTCAATGCTTGGCCTGCTAAAGAGTCCTTCATTCCCATCTTTTTTGTTTTATTATTAGGTCTCTAGGTATTGGGATTGTGGCTGTAATTCTTTCTGGCTGCTTACTTCTGATATTGGGGCATCTTTATTAGGGATCCAGGAAGCTGGAATGTTGGTCAAGGTCGGGAAGAACAGGCTGTGTTAGTTGCTGTCCAGGCACTGTGAGACCATCTGGTGCTAGGGAAGTGAAGACAGCTTTGAGGGAAGTGTAGATAGCATTGGAGTAGTTTGTGAGGCTGTACCATCTGGGGCTCAGTGCGTTGGAGCTGTCTAGGTTGCAGATTCTAAGGGATCATCTGGGGCTGTTGAGTTGCTGGAGCAGTCTGTAGTTGATTTCAAATCTGCTGGGACAGACTAGGGGCAGAAGATAAAGTTAAGCAGTTTAGGAGAAAATTTTTTATCTTGGATATTTGAAACTTTAAGGCACATGGTTCTGATAGTTGGGGGAGGAGAATCCCAAGACTGGGTAAATGGGAGAGAGGACCAAGGAAAGGGGAGAAATCCCACCCTCAGGAATACTCAGATGGGGAATTTAGGCTGATGGTTGATGGGAGTACTTACCTGGAGTCCATTTGACCTATTAGAGGTGGATTTAAGTCAATTTCCTGAAGCTTTCGAGAAGTTTTTAAGTTTATTAAAGGTAAAGTTTTATCATTTGTTTGTAATCTGTATTGAAATTTATATTGTAGAAAGGGCAATAGATTTATGTTTTTGAATCATAGTAAAAGTTTTGGAACCCAAACAATAGCATAGAGAGAGGGAAAGAATCTGAAATAACTTTTTACATACCTTAAATTACTTTCTCGGACCCCCACAACTTACTTAAGCTTTTATATCCTCAGACTTTAGGACATTTTCTTAGACCTTTGTAACTTGCATTTGCAGACTTTTATAACTTAGTTTTTACACCCTCAGACCTTCATAACTTGTAGTCATAGCCTGTCTGCAAAGCTTGAGCCTGCAAGAAAGCCCTTCATTGTGTGTGTGCTCGTTTGTTTCTCTGTTGCTGTAACAAAACACTGACCAAAACTCAACCTGATAGAAGAAGTTGTTTATCCACTAAAAATGGAACCAAAGTAGGAACTCAGTGCAGGGGAGGCAGAAAGTGAAGCAGAGGCACCGAGGGAACACTGCTTACTGGCTTGCTCTCCATGCCTTGCTCACCCAGCTTCCTTATACAACCTGCTTCCTTATACACCTGCCCAGAGGTGGTACCACACACAGTGGCCTAGGCACTCCCTCATCAATGATCAATCAAGACAGCACATGCCTACAAGCCAATTTAGTGGAGGCAGTTCCTCAGTTGAGGTTCCTATCTACAGGAAGCTCTAGTTTGTGTCAAGTTGACAAAAAATTAGCCAGCAGTGTGTGTGTGTTTCTGTGTCTGTTTGTCTGTCTGTCCTCACCTTCAATCTTGTTTTGTGTTCTTGCAATAGATCCTCTCGTTGTTTGCTGCTACATACACTGGTCTAGCTGGCTGGCTAGTTGGCCCATGAGCTTCTGAGCATTGTCTTGTCTCCATCCACCATAGGAGTTCGGGGAATACAGATGTGAACTACTGTGCCCAGATTTACATGGATTTGGGGGATTTTTACTTGGTTCTTGTGCTTGCACACCACTGAGCCAGTTCCCTGGCCAGATGGAATATTTTAAAAGATTTTACATCCAATTTCAAACTAAAGAACTTGAAAATACTCCACTGCCTCAAATAATATAAATGATTTTAAAAAAGATATAATGGGAAGATAGGCAGGTACAGGCATGGATATATAGTAGAGAAAAGAGAAAGATGGCTGGATTATGACAAATCCTGAACAAAAAAGAAGAGATCTACAAGTGTGGATATCCCTAATCATGGGAGCTCCTGGGAGCAGCAGGGATGGGATGCCCATGCAGGGGTTAACAGAGCTCTTACACCTACATCTACAATATTCTCCATGCATCTCCATCCCAGGCAGTCGTGACCACAGCTGTGTCCATGGGAATCTCAACATCAGAAACTTATTACTTAGGTGAATTAGGAGAGAGGGTCACTCAAACCTCAAAGGTCATCCCAAAATCTTTTATGAGATCACCAGAAGACCAAAGTTTGGTTCCCAGCACTCACATTGGGTATTTCACCACTGTCAGTAACCACAACTCCAATGGATCTAGCATTCTCTTCAGGCATCAATGGGGACTGCACTCAGGTATACATAATAGACACGATGCATACACATAATAAAAATAAATCTTAAAAAAAAAGACAGTTAATGATGTGGGCAGTGTTACAATCCTCGTCAGTGCAGTGATAGGCACAGAAGATATTCTCCCACAGAATCTGAAGTATACGGATGGTTGATCTTCAGGCATGGTGATGCACACAGCACTGGGGAAGCTGAGGCACGAGAGGATCTGGAGGCTGAGTGAACACAATCCCAATCACCGCCAGACCCAGTCACCGCCAGACAACTGGGACATGTCAGAACTGTGAAATAGAGACACCACTCACAGAGTGTTGTTTGTCAAGAAAACATTGACTGGAGAAAGCAGGAAGAAAAGCTATAGAGAAGATGCATGGATGCTTTTAGAAGACATGAAGAGACATACTGTCACAACTAAAAATGGGTAACTTCGAAGTTACATGTTGCCTGTTGAAATAAAATTCAACAGACTGGAGAAAAACATGAATATCACTGGAGAACAAGCTTGGAAATTCTCCTGCGATGTATCACAAGCACATCAGGAGATTACTGCATATTTAATACATCAGTGGATACTGAAGGTAGAGCCAGTACTGCTGACACTCATCTGCTGGAAGGCATTTTACAAATAGGAGACTATACAAAGGAATTCTAGATGGTTTTCCATAAGTTAAGAAAGAGAAATCGTGGACTCAGATATGGCTCAGTTGGTAGAGAGCTTGCCTGTTGTTTACAAAGTTCTGAATCACATCCCCAGCATCACATGGTGGCAGAGATATAGGGGCTCATGGATGGTCATCCTCTGCTACATGTTGAATTTGAGGCTAGCCTGGTCTAGAGACTCTGTTTCAAAAACAAAAACAAACAACAAAAAGTAACAAGCAAAACACAATCCTCAAAACAAAAGAACACCAACAAAAAAGTAAATCAAACAGGTCATTGGATGTCAATGAAATGGAAACAAAGTTAAACAAGTTATCTAAAAGGTCTTGTGGATAAGGGAGGTTGGCATAAGTTCTGAGGATAGACTTAGAATGTAGAATTTTATGTTCCCTGTCAAGGACCAACATGAATTGAGGACAGCAAAGACTTCTCAGGCACTGAAGATCTGAGGAACTTGCCAACTACACTTGTGAATTAATGAATAAATGATGGGTTCCAGCAGTCGGGGAACTACAGAGCAGTGCAGTGTAATGAACAGGAAACTCTGAACTTCAATGCATCATCCAGAGTGTTTACTGGTGACAGTGCCAGTAACGGTAAAGATCCATGAACATCAACAGCAGAGATACTGCAGGGTACGGGAAGTGACTGGTAGAGTTGGGGGGGGAGTGAAGTCTACGTAAATGCCAAAAAATTTAAAGGGAGCTGATAGGACAAAAGACATTTATATCACAGGTTCGAAATGATGGGGTTTGGGGCCTGGTGGGGGGTGAGGTAAATCTTATCCAAGGAAAAACAGGAAAAGAAAGTTAAAAATAAATAGGTCTGGAAAGGTATCTCAGCAGTGTGTCCTGCTCTTGCAGAGGGTCCAAATTCTGTTCTCAGCACCCACAATCTGGTATACCTCAACCACCTGTAACTCCAGATCTAAGAGATCCAATATCCTCTTCTGGCTCCCAGAGGCACCAGGCACACATGTGGCGCACATACATGCTGGAAAAACACATAAAACTTAAAAATAAATCTTAAAACAACAATCCAGGGACCTGACAAAATAAGAACATAAACTATCTGGCCTAGTTGCTTCTCTATTGTTCTGATAAGTGACCAAAAGTAATTTGATGGAGGAAAGGGTTTATTTTGTCTTAGACTTCCACATTATAGTCCATCCTTGAGGGAAGCTAGGGCAGGAACTCAATGAAACAGAGGCCAAGGAAGAATATTACTTATGCATTTGCTCCCCATGGCATGCTCAGCCTGCTTTCTTATACAACTGCTGAGTAGTCACATCATCAAAACTGCATGCTAATATTTATATTGATCCCAGTAGATATGTGCTGCTGTCAAACTTGGTCAGGGAAGTTGTTTGTTTGTTTGTTTGTTTGTTTGTTTTTTGCAGAGGGCATTGGTTAATGCAGAGACTCAAAACTGGACAGAGTGCCTAGCATACATGACTCTGGGTGCCCAGCTTTGATGGGCCATGTATACTATATAACCTCCCACCCTCTAAGGCTCAGGGAACTTCAAGGAAGAGGTGATAGGAAGAAAGAGATAGCAGATGGGGAGGAGGGTGGTGAGTGCTGACTTCAGGCCATGGAGAGGCTATTGCATTCATCAACTTGCCTAAGATCAAGGCAGTCAAAATTCCAACATAGAATGGGGAGAGCCCCCAAGGCCCTACCCCTGTTTGTGCAGCTATTGGAAGCTGATGGCTGCTGAGGGAGGGAGAGCCAGTCTCTTTGGGGGTAACAGTAGCTGGTAGGTTGCTTATACCCCACATAATGGCCACATACTTGTACACATATGGGCAGCACTAATTGAACTCAAGAGATTATTAAAAATAAAAATAAATTAAAAAGGGGGTGTGAAGTGGGGTGGGGGGAGGTGGTGTCAGGTTACTAGAGGGATCCAGAGGGAGGTAATAGTGGATGGATATCATTGTATGATTGCAAGGAATGTTCAGAGAATGAAAATGTTACAAAATACAAAGTTAAAATCCTAACAAAATTGAGAAAAGAAACATTCTAAAAGACAATATCTTCAGGCCTGTTGACATAGATAGGCCCAAATTCTAGAGCTAACAAAAATTTTAAAAAGACAAATTTTAAAACTGGGCATCAGATTTGACAGGACATAGGACAGAAAACGAACACATATTGCCAGTAACCTTATGGAATCCTGATTGGGTTTATAATTAATTTACAGATATCTAAATTTAAGACTGGAGAGATGGCTCGACAGTTAAGAGCCCTGGTTACTCTTGCAGAGGACATGGCTTCTATTTCCAGCACCCACATATTGCTTTGTAACCATCTGTAACTCCAGTCCCCTGAGAGTTGACATCCTCTTCTGGCATTGAGGGTACCAAGCTTACTCATGGTACACAGACATTCATACAGGTATACATTAATTTTAAAATATCTAAATTCAAACCAAGTATTGATTTTTCACTCACCAGTTTGTTAAACCTTTAAAAAGTTTATCACATCAGGTGTGAAGGGTAAAGAGATAGTAGGATTTTGAAAGCATGCCAATTGATGCCTTAATATGGTTGTCATCATTGTACCGGAAGACACTTTAGTGCTATCTCTTCCTGGGAGAAATCTCATACCACATGACCATTCTGTCCACTGCTGTGAGAAATGGCCCCTCACAATCCTCAGGTGTCAGATATGCTTAAGATGTGTACTAGGGTCAACCAAACACAGCCACAGGGCTCCTGAGAAGGCTGATTAAGATTAGATGCCCTATTGCATATCTAAAGAGGCTTCTTATTCAGGAAGGTCAGGGATGTGCTGTGCACAAAGATGAGACAAGGAAACGGATCTAATTTCAATTCCCACTAGTTGCTGTGTCTCCAGCTCGCAGAGCCTACACAAATGCCTTTAAACAGGCTTTGCTTGCTGTTGTCTTTGTAAAACTAGATCTTCTCCATCTACTTGATTGTTATGGTACCCACAGGAGGGCTGTAATCAAGGTACAGGCATCTGGGGTTTGGGGAACTGCAGTGTGCTTCAGACTGAAGAGTTTTAGCTGACCCCCTGCTGTTTGGGTGCCACCAAAAAGAAATGGAATGAGTAATTTGAACACAAATGGAAGACAGCAAGGCTCATTTCCATACTGGGGAGAACCGGAATGTCTTCATGGAGGGGTGTCTGCTAGCTCCATGCTCATTCAAACCCTTATTTGGGACGAATAGCTCTTTCTAGGCTGCCTTGCATGAGCCTGGAGTAATTTGGGTAGATTGATTTGTGAAACATTCTGAATCAATTAAGGCCTTAATCAGCAAAGTAGCAAACTTCACATGGCTTGTGGACTAATTTTACCGTCTCCCATCAATGTGAACCTAAGATGAAATAAGACAATTAAGAGGATGCAATTATCTGTCCTGATTACTGGATTGGAGGTGTTTGTGTTGATACATCCCAACATGAAGGTGAGCATCTTCCGAAGGAAACAATCCCAGCAGCTGTGGTGCACAGGAGTCCTGGTATGACTGAGGGCTCTATCTCCTGCAGGAGGCTCTGCTTATCAGGCAGGGACTCCTGGGTCCATTGTGTAGCCAGGCTTTGAAAAGTGGGTTGGAAAATGGTTCCTGCCAATAACAGCGGGAGTTCCAACATACACACAAACATCTCATTTGAATCACCATGTCTATGGCTGTGTCTGCTTACACCGTGATTGGAAAATTGGTTCCCTTTATCTAGATCAGCTCCCAGCAGTCACTGCATATTAGAACCACGTGGGGAGCTTTGGAAGGCTCCAGAAACCACCCAGATCAATGCCAGCAAGCACCTGGCAAGGAAGCCAGGCAGAGGGCTTTCCAAAGCTTCCTGGGGGATTCCATCTGTAGCCAGCTTGAGAGCCACAATTTAGATGGCACTTTGGGGCCAGTGCCATCTCAGCCTGTTGCTATAGAATGCTGACAGAAGCCTCTTGGAGTAGACACCTGCTGATCACTTGTTCTTTCTAGAAAAGCCTTCCCTGATGTGGTGGACTGTATCCCCCAGAACTGTAGCTCATAGAAACCGTCTTCCCACCAGGCACTGGTGGTGCATACCTTTGGCCCCAGCACGCTCTGGAGGCATAGGCAGGCAGGTAGATCTCTGTGAGTTTCAGGCCAGCCTGGTCTAAGAGCAAGTTCCAGGACAGCCAGAGCTACACAATGAAACCCTAACTCGAGGAAAAAAAGAAACCCCTGCCCTTAATTTCTTCTTGTGGAATCTTTCATTGCAGGAAAGAGAAATAAGGGATACAATGTTCATGAGCACACAGGCAGACTTGTGGACTCCTAGCCATCTGGGTGATCTGCCTCTTGAGGATGGTGTGCTCTGAGCACTGGTGATCGCTGGTGTGCAGAAGGCACCATTTTTCAATTCTTTGGGTCCCTATCTAAGGATGGAATTGTTGGGTCACACTGCAGGAAATGGTTGGACTTTTAGGGGGCAGTTCTCCTGCTGTTTCCTTCTGGTACTCTCACAGTTAGCTGTTCTATCCAAGGTGCTCACAGATACAAATAGGTATGTTTCTCTGCCTCTTTGCCAACACTTAATTCTTATTTCAATGCTTTCATAATTAACAGGCTAATGCATGTAAAGTGCTTTCCTTTTTAATGCAACTCTGCCTGGAACTGGCCCACCTCTAATAGTTTAATGCACAGAAAGAGACTATTTTATGTAAATTTGGGCCTGGGCCTCCAATAGCTCTGTACACAGATATGCAGTGAGCTTTGAGTCCTCCAAACTTCTGTGGTCTCCACAGCCTTCCCGCTATGGGTTCTACTGTATCTACTCCATAAGTTGCTTCACCTTGTTAGGTACTGTGTGTGTGTGTGTGTGTGTGTGTGTGTGTGTGTGTGTGTGTGTGTGTGTGTCTGTGTTTTATGTACATGTCTGTCTGTGTCAGTGTCCATGCACATATGAGCACAGAGGCCAGAGGAAGATGTCAAGTGTCTATACATCAGCTCCCAGCTAAGATGCTAGAGGATATCACTCTCTAAGGCAGTGGTTCTCAACCTAAAGGTCACAACCCCTTTAGAGTCTAATGAACCTTTCACCAGGGTCACCTAAGACCACCAGAAAACACAGATATTTATATTACAATCCATAATAGTAGCAACATCACAGTTATGAAGTAGTAATGAAAATAATTTTAGGGTTGGGGGTCACTACAACACGAGGTATTAAAGGGTTGCAGCATTAGGAAGGTTGAGAAGCACTGTTTTAAGGAGGCATAGCTGAGGCACAGCAATTAGATCAAAGGACAGATTATTCCAAATGTATTTTTACCGTGTTTTATTTTTCAGGCTCCAAAACAGTACAGAGAAACCCTGTCTCAAAAAACCAAAACAAAACAAAACAAAACAACCTTCACAGTAAGGAGAAGCGAGTTCAAACTGACTGGAGAAAATTGGGGGTGAGGGGGGCCCACCTGAGAATCACCTGATAAAGAACAATAAATTGATGTTTTTAATTGAAAGCACATTATTTTCCTTTTTCTCTTTTGTGGTATTAGAAATTGAATCTGATGTCTTTCACATGATGGACAAGCACTCTGCCTCTAAGTCATTCCTGCAGCCCCTCACTGGGGGATTCTAGGCAGGTGCTCTACCACTGAGCCACATTCCAGCTCCTCACTGGGAGATTCTCGGCAGGTGTTCTACTACTGAGCCACACCCCAACTCCTCACTGAGGAATTCTAGGCAGATGCTATAGTCAACCACTGAGGATGTAGCTGCTTTGATTAAAAGTCACTTTTTAAAATTTAAACTATAACTTTCTATCTCTAATGTATACTCCATTTTTTTGAGAGAGTATATGGGTTTTAAAGATCTTGAATCTTCCTTGAACTGTAGCTATTGTTTCTTAGCTGTGCATCTGTTTCTCTGTACAATAATATCTTTTTTCATTTCCTTCTCCTTCTCTCCTTCCTCTTCTCCCCAGTCCCCCCCCACTTCTCTCCATCCTGGAGGGGATAATACCATTTCTGTCAAACCACTACTTATCCTTTATAACCTTCTGGAGACGATCAGAGTGCTCACATTGCATAAAGTCTCTCATAAAACCCTATATCATAACTCAGGAGTAATTCCGGTGTGAAAGCTTAGCAGAATGTTAATCCTGGCATATCTAGCTTCCGTGTTAAAGGATTGCATCTGAGAGGTGAGTCAAGTTCAGAAAAATTCTGGGATCCACCAAGTCAGAGGTCAGCCCCTAAGTCAGGAGGAAATATAATCAAGAGCCTAAGGACACCCTGGGGAGACTTCCATCCACTGCTCACTAATAGACAACAAATATACCTGTCAGCAGCCATCGATTCTGAGAAGTGCACGAGTGTGTTTGTCCCAGTGACTGCAGAACCTGAGTGGGAGGGGGGATGTTTCTCTGCAAGAAGCCCTGTGGTTATTAAATACCATCCCGAAGACCCTTGATATAATGAGATTAAAATGTTCTGCAGAGGGTGTGAGTTTATTAGAACAGAAATTGGAGAAGAAAGTCTCCTTACCAACATCAGCTGGGTGACATCTGGCTAATAATTTGCTATTTTTGTTGAAAACATCATTTGCATCACTATTAGATAAAATAAAACAGATGAGCATCTCCACAGCCCAGTGGCATGAGCTCTGCTACTGTGGTCAAACCCGGCTCTTTCATCTATAATCTTACCCCTCAAGAATTCACTATTGGTTTTACAATTTTTATTATTTATAATTTTATTATTTACTTGTAGTACTCATGACTGAACCCAGGGCAGCTCTACCCCTCTTGTGAAAAATCCAGAGACAGGGTCTCACTAAGTTGCTCAGGCTAGCCTGTAACTTGCTACATAGTCCAAGCAGGCCTTGAATTTACAACCCTTCTACTTCAGCTCCCTGATCAGCTGGGTTAACATGGAGACACATTCTAGGCTTCCTTTCTGATTTCAGATGTGAACCTCACTATAAACTGACACTTGTTTAACATATTTGTAAACTATAGGCACACTGCTTACTGTGACACACACACACGACAGATTTGTGGGCTGCCTTTTATATCATTTCCCTAGGTACTGGGGAGATGGCTCAGTGGGTAAAGTTCTTGCCACACAAATCATTAAGACCTGAGTTTGGATCCCCCAGAACCCATATGATGCTTTCTAATATATTTGCGATCTCAGCACTGTGGAGGCAGAGACAGGTGGATGACTGTGACTTGCTGCCCAGCCTGCCTTGTTAAATCAATGAACTCTAGACCAACAAGAGGCCGAGGCTTAAAAAACAAGTGTGGGGAGCAATTGAAGAAGAATACCTGAGATTAACCTATGACCCCCCCCACACACACACGCACACACACCCAGAGAGAGATAGAGAGGGAGGAGACAGACAGACAGACAGACAGACAGACAGACAGACAGACAGACAGACAGACAGAGTCAGAGCCAGACAGACAGAGACACAGAGAAAGGGGGTTTCCTAGGACACCTTCATAGCCTTTGCATGAGAAGTAACTGCATTTCTTCTTTTTGTAACCTGATATTTTGAGCAAAATAAATGGTGTGTGCAGCATCATTACTCCCCATGTGAGAAAATGCAAATCACCCCTTTACATCACTAGACAGCGGTAATATGGAAGGAAGATAGGAAGTTGATTGACATTTCCCATTCATGAAAAAAGCTAATTTTGAGTATTCTGGAGAGGGCTTCTATTTGCTTCCAGGGCATTGTAAACTGAAATTATCTATTGGTCTGCTTTTTAAAAAATTCTCTCTTTCCTTCTTGTTCTTTCTTTTCAAAGTCCTTTTGACATCTGTAAGACTGCAATCAAGAGAGCAATCCCAGAAGGACATGAGGTGTCCTTTTAGATGCTGCTTTTAGCATCAGTCTTCCCAGATGCTACCATATTATCATGGTAGATGTCTCCATCTAGCTCTGATCGCGGCCTCTCTCCTTCCTGTACCACACTCCAGGCCCCTTAGCTGCCACAAGGAAGCTATAGTTTTCCATGCATTTCAGAAAATGGCCCGTGTAGTGTTTTGGTTTGAGGCAAAATTTCACCGAACCAGGCAGGCTGGCCTTGAACTCATGATTTTATCTCTGAGCGACCTTTAACTCCTAAACCTCCCAATTCCACTTCCTGGAAACTGGATTACAGGTGTGTATCACCTGCACCAATCTACATAGTGCTGGAGTGGATGCCAGGGACTGGTGCACTCTAGGCAAGCACTTTACCAGCCAAGCAACTTCTCCAGCAGCCATGCTAGTTTCTAAGTTTTCGAAAATTAAGATTTTAAGAGTACCTGGAGTAGGACCTTGGCTTTCTTAGCGGCAGTCAGTCACTTGTGTGTGGAATGCCTCACTGCCCAGCAAAAGGTGGGGACTAAAGCATACATTTAAATTAAAAACAAACATAATGAATTGCCTGAAACCTTTAAAAATAATTTTTCGGTTCCTTTTTGCTCCCACAGGGTAGTGAATGGAAATGCCGATTAAATTGTTTTATTTGAAAGAAATGTCATCTGATATTTATTGTTGCCTGAGTATTACACATTAAAAAAAAACACCTCATGGATTTATTTTGGATCATCTATCTAATGCAATGAGAAGGGCTCTGGTAGATGGATCCTGTCATTGTGCCATTAAAAGTAGAACTGGGACTGGGCATATGGTTCAATTGGTACGGTGCCTGGCTGGCATGCATGAAGCCCTGGGGTCCATCCCCAGCATAGCATAAATCAGATGTGAGGATGCATGCCTGTAATCCTAGCACTTGGGGGGTCAAGGCAAGAGAAGCCATCCTTAGCTACAGCCAGCTAAGGACTTGCCTGGGTTATATGATACTCTAATCTCAGAAAGAAAGAAAGAAAGAAAGAAAGGAAGGAAGGAAGGAAGGAAGGAAGGAAGGAAGAAAAATGAAAACAATACAAGGCATTTGAAGATGCATTATCCTTTAACACAAAGCCTTGGTCAGCACTCAGGGAAGTTTATGTAGAGTCATATAATAGTTCTCTTTTAAGACTCCGTAATGATACTATAATCTAGAGGCCATGGTTTCCATGGGGTTTTGATGTATTAAACATAACTCTCTGGTCCTATAAATGTATTATAATATATCAAGTAATTGCTACTTCTCATTATTTTTACAGCTCTTTGCCTCTTCTATGCTGAGGTAGCTGACCTTGTGTGCTGGTGGCCAGGGAACAATGATGGCTATTGGGGATAAAAGAGGCACGCGGTAACCAGACAGCAGTTATACCTCATGCAAGACTGCGAGGAAGGGCATGCTATTTAAGGAAGGCCTCTTATCACTGCCTCCCATTGTCCATAGTTGTTCATTATTCTGAAGACACAGTCTGTGGACTCATCCCTTAGTCTCCAAAAGGACTCAATTCTCCTTCCTTCCTTCCTTCCTTCCTTCCTTCCTTCCTTCCTTCCTTCCTCCCTTCCTCCCTTCCTTTCTCCCTCCCTTCCTCTCTCCATCCCTCTGTACAAAGGCCAGAGGTCAACACCACGTATCATCTTCAGTTACTTCCCATCTTATTTGTCAAGACAGGGTTTCCCACAAATTCAGGTAGGCTGACTGGCTGGAATAAAAATAAAAGACACAGACTGCTCATCTGTGAGCCCAGGAGCCACCTGTTATCACCTCTCCGGCACTGTGCTGACTGGCCTGTGGGCTGCTGTTGCTGGCCTTGTTGTCTGGGTACTGGGGCATTAAGTGTAGATCTTTATGGTTTCACAGCAAATGGATTGACTGAGCCATCACCCTCAAAGTTTATTAAAATAGACTTTTAATTCCAAATAATTCTAGATGTACAGAAGAGTCACAAAGTTTGAGAGTTCCTGAAACCCCTTCATCCAGTTTCCTGTAATATTAGCATCATGTCTAACCACAATACATTGATCAGAATTAAGAAGTTAACATGGGCAGCTCTGCACCAAGATACCACATGGAAGCTGGTTGCCATTAATTAGTCCCTTTTCACCCACACAGTATGTCATAGTCGCTCATTATCTCTTTGTGTCTCACAGAGCTGTATACTTCACAAGGGTCACAGTCAGGTGTTCTGTACAGCTTGTCTGATTGACATGGTTAAATCCACAGATTACATTGGAGACCTGATTCTCAGCAATGAGGATATTCAGTCTCTCCACTGCCTAGGATGTCTTCAACCTCTTCCCTCTGTAGTTTAGAATTTTATGTCGTGTGTGTGTGTGTGTGTGTGTGTGTGTGTGTGTGTGTGTGTGTGTGTGTGTTTATGGGGGAGGGGGAATATGTGGATTTCAGAAATCCACACCACCTTGGTTTTTTGACAGGGTCTCTCACTGAACCAGGAGCTCGCTGTTTCAGTTCATTATGCTGGCCAGTGAGCACTTAAGTCACCTGTTTTCACCTGTCCATCATTGGGCTTACAGGGCCAACATGGTACCCAGTCTTTATATGTGTTCTGGGGATCCAAGCTTATGTCTTCATGCTTGCACAGCACATACTTTTCTGGCTGAGCCATCTTCCCAGGCCCAATGTTTTAGAATTATTTCTACAGATATTGTGCACTGTTTTGTTAGTTTTCTTTAGCACAATTGTTTCCTTTCCTTCCTTTCATCTTCCCCTTCCTTCTCCCTCTTTATATCGCTTCTCTGTCTGTGTCTATCATGTCTCATCTCTCTCTATTTCACTTTTTCTCTCTAACATCTTAAATGCTAGTCCATTGCTGGCAAATAAGAATATAGTTGATCCCCATGTCCTGACCGTATACTCTGTCCTCAGACCTATCCCATTTGTATGCTCTAGAAGATTTTTATATAGTTCTTAGAGATTTCTGTATAGCAAACAATTTCACTTGTGAACAAGGACAACTTGATTTCTTTCCTGTATACCTCATTTCAATTCTGTGCTTTATTGCACTAGACTAAGACAGGTCTCTGGTTGACCTTGCATGCTGCTCTGCCCAGTAGACCAGGCTATGTGGCCTATGAACTTCCAGGAATCCTCTCATCGCTGTCTCCCATCTAATAACACAGGATTACAGGTGCATACTTCCACGCTCTGATTTTTAGTGCTTCTGGGGAATCTAAACTCAGGTCCTCATGCTTTGGAGGCAAATACTTTACTGACTTATCCATCTCCCCAACCCTAGTTTTTGTTGTTGTTTCTTTCCCATTTCTCCTACACAGTCGAGGAGGGAGGATAGGGTCTCTGGGGCAAAGACTCAACAAAGGCTACAGTTACCTGTTCTGCACCATCATTTGGGATTATAGACACACTATGTTCATTTGGGGGAGGGGGTGTTCAAGACATGGTTTCTCTGTAGCTTTGGAACCTGTCCTGGAACTCGCTCTGTAGACCAGGCTGACCTCGAACTCACAGTGATCCACATGCCTCTGCCTCCAGAGTACTGGGATTAAAGGCCTGTGCCACCACTGCCTGGCCTGTGCCCTTTTTTTGGGGGGGGGAGTTCTGCAGAACTGAACCCAGGCCCTCAGACTTGGAAAGCAAACATTTTATTCACCATGCTATCCTCTAGCCCTAAGAAACAAATTTTTCATATCTGATGCTCAACTCTGGCTTATGTTTTAAACTTTATTCATTTATTTATTTTGAGGGGAAGTTGGAGAGCACGTGTTCAAAGGACAACTTGCAAGAGTCACCTTCCACCATGTGGGGCCCAGGGAACTAACTCAGGTCCCAGGTTTGCAGCAAGCACTGAGCCATGTCACCAGCCCTGAGATTTCATTTTGAGGATTCAGAACTCTGTATGTCGAGGAAATTGTCACTCCACAATAGGGATCAAACCAAGAAGAATTCAATATTAAAATCCCCATATCCTCCACTTTAAATGAATAGATGATTTTTTTTTAAGGAAATGGATCGAAGAAGTCCTTTTACTCTGATTGTCATTTTTTTTTTATAATTCTAAAATGTGATAACAGAGGCCATTGAGAGTGCCCAAGATGTTTAGACTTTCCTGAGAAATGGCTCAGTGGATTAAGGGCACGTGCTGCATGACTGTAAGTGCCTGAATTCGAATCCCCACTACTCAAGTAAAACGATGATAGAGTGGGTGGGTACCCCTGTAAACCTGGCACGGTGTGGAACAGATACAGGAGGGTTGCTGGGGCTTGTTAGCCAACAGGTTCAGTGAGATTCCTAGAGCACATCTCTGGGTGGTCTGTGAGGATGTTTCCAGAAGATATCAGATTAAGAGGCCTCAGATATAATCAGTGCTTCTACCCAGTGATAGATTCAGCATTTGACTGGACTTCTGGGAGTGGGACCTTGTTGGAGGAAGTGGATCTCTGGGGATGCGTCTAAGGATGGTAGATCTTGTCCCTCTTATTCCTTTCTATTTCCTGGTTGCCAGGAGGTAAGAAATTGCACTGCAATTATGCTCCACTACAGCCATGACTTCTACCCACGCTTTGTGTCACCCCACAGCCAGAACCAGAACCTGCCCAACATACACTGGAACTCAGAGGCCATGAGCCAAAGTAAATCTGTCCTCCCTTGCTTATGTCGGATATTTCGCCACAGCTGCATAGTCTGATGACATGGTCTAAATAATGAGATAAATTAGTTACCATGTTTACATAGAGAAGGGCTGGACTTCCCTTCCATTAAAGTGTATTATGTCCAGAGTTCCACACTTTGGATCTTCTGAGTTACGTAATTCATTTTTTTAATTTTTTTTTTTTATTTTATGTATGTGAGTGCTTTGCCTGCATGAGTCCTGTGTAAATGCAGTGCCCAAAGAGGCCAGCAGAGGGCACTGGGCCTCCCGAAACAGGAGTTATGGATGGTTCTAAGTCACTGGGAACTGAAAGCAGGTTCTCTGTAAGAACACCAAGTGTTCTTAACATCTCTCCAGGCGCACAATTAGACATTTCTAAATTCTCTGATAAATAGGAGCATTTCTCCCTCCAGGCAAATAGCATGTCTCAAAATTCTGCATATTGGAAACATTTAAATCTGTTTTCTAACAACACACAAAAGCTTTAGCTATATACCAAGTCCTTTCATTGTGGGTATGAAGATGCTATATGCAAGGCCACAGTGGAACCCTAGAGCCTGCAACATACAGTCCCCCTCCACAGGGGGATTAAGAAGGTAGAGGGCCTGGAAGACTTCCCTCCACAGCTTTTCCTCTCTCCCTATATTAAAGCAGTCACCTTTTTTATTCCTATAGGAAATGCTGGTATTTTCCTCCTAACATCAGGGCTACCCTGTGACATTTAAATTTTGTTCTGTGAAAGTACAGCATGCATACTGAGAAATCTGAAAATCTCAGTGGAGGGAATTATCCTCAGTAAAGGCCTATGTTGTCACCTCCTGGGTCAAAATCAAAAGCACTCATTCAGATTTCCCATCAGAGATGATTACACCCAAAAGCCAGAATTGTTCTGGATTTCTCTTGGGCCATAACACATATTTCATTATATATACATATATTTCATATATATTATTGCTATTATGAAATAACTCCTCTCTGATAGCACCTGCCTGGTAAGTCTCCCCCTTATGCTGCTATTTTTGGAGGGCAATTGACTTATAATGACATTTGAATGATTTGACTTCAGATTTTTCCAGTCTTACCATGGTACAAAAGCACATGGCATTCCATAGAAATTGCACTTTGAATCTGGAATCTGGATCTTTTCCCAGATTACTGTTTTCATTGCTGTGATTAAATACCTGGCTTAAGCAGCTTAAGTACAGAGGGTTCATTTGGCTCACAGTTCAAGGGTACACAGTCCATCATGGTGGGAAAAACATGGCAGCAGGAGCATGAGGCAGCTGGTCATATAGCATCTGCAGCCAGGAAGCAGAGAGAGATGAATGCAGGGGCTCAGCTCACTTTCTCCTTTTTATGCAGTCTAAGGACCCAGCCTAGAGAATGATGCTACCCACATTCAGCCTGGCTTTTCCCACCTCAGTTAACACAGACTAAAATCCCTCACAGACATTCCCTAAGACTTGTCTCTTAGGTGATACTCAGTCCTGTCAAGTGGGTAATGATCTAAACTAGGAGTGACACCATCCTCTCATGATGCAATGTAGTTTGTTATGACTCCCAGTCAGACACAGGACCCAGAAGTAAACAGCTGGTGCTTCATATCCATAGTACTGTAAACTGTGATGACCGACCAGCCAATGAGTATTCAATGGGGAGTCCACTCCCAATATTTGCAGTGTGCACTGCCTTTACAAGGATGCTTTAACCCCATTCTAAGTCAAGGAGTGTCTGAACATAGTCACTTACATGATTTTTAAACTATCTACAACAGCGAAAAATAATTCAGCCTTCTTATCATTTGACAATGAAGCTAAACCAAGAACTGTGAGGGCAAAATGGGGCAACTTGAGAAAATGTATGGTGAAGAGATCATTACTGTGGACTGAAACGTTACTTTGCATGAGTCAGTTTGAACATTTGCACAAGTCACGAGAACACAAACTCTGCAGATTTTAGCTACTAGAGGAAGTGGAGGTGAACTGGATGTGTATGAGGGAGCCTGCAGGGAACCTAGAGTCCCTGCATTGGTTATTTACTGTCACAGTGTGATGGCTGATCTCAGTTGTCAGCACACTTAGGAAGAAGGAACCCCCTCAATCAGATTGGCCTGTGAGCATGTCTGTGGTCATTTTCTCGATTGCTAATTGGTATAGATGGCCCCAGCCCACTGTGGGTGGTACCATTCTTAGGCAGGTAGGCATAGGAAGTGTAAGAAAGGTAGCTGAGTGTGAGCCACAGAGAGAGAGCAAACCAGCAAGCAACAGTCTTCCATGGTTTCTACTGCAAGTTCCTTGCCCTGACTTCCTTCAAGGATGAACTCTAGCCTGTAAGACGAAGTAAACCCTTTCCTCAGAGGTTTGTTTGTTTGCTTGTTGCCTTGGTGTTTATTATAGCAACAGAAATCAAACTAGAACAGATACTTAGTCAGCCAGGACACCACATGCCCACTGCCTCAGGATTGTGTGTATGTGAATGTGTACAGGTATACATGTTCATGTATGCATGAGGAGGTCAGAGGTCAACATTAGGAGTCTCCTACACTCTGTGTGTGTGTGTGTGTATGTGTGTGTGTGTGTGCGCGTGTGTGTGCGTGCGCGCGCGCCTGCCCATGAGTATGTGGGTACATATGTTCCTGGGCATGCATGTAGAAATGAAAGGAGGACAGGAAGTGTCTCCCTCTATTGGTCTCCAGGCACCTTCAGACAACTTATCACCAAACTTGAAGCTCACCATTTCAGCTAGGCTGGATGTCTGGTGACCTGGGATCCATCTTTCTCTATACCCCACCAAGGCTGCAGTTACAGGCATATGCAGCCATGTTCAACTTTTTACATAGGTACTAGGGATTTGAACTCAGGTCCTCATGGTTGAGCAGCAGTCATTTCACTGACTGAGCCATATTTCTGGCTTCTACCTCAGCATTGGAAATAGGGGCCACAGCTTCTGACTCCTGGTCCAGGTCCAGGTTGCTCCTGAATCTTTTAGAGATGGTTCCGGTTCTGCAATGGTGGCCAGCAGCCAGCAGCTCTCCCACCCCTGTTCTCAGCCTCACTTAGCCATTCTTTTAGTGTCTGGGGTGGACAGCGGGTTTAATCTTGTTGTTCAGTCAATAGCTTTTTGCATTATCTTTCTTTCTGTGGTTAATGTACCATTTTTCCCCTTTCCTTCCCCTATACAAACACTGCCATGCCTGAAGTGCTTTCTCTGCTTGCAGAGAAGTTATAGCCTGGACTGTAGCAGAACAGCACTCTGATTAAAGTGATTAAAACTATATACAGCATGCATAATTAACCTCTGCACGGCTGTCACCGTGAGCTGATGCGCTGAGCTGATACCGTATCTGTCTGTGGCAGCCAGCGTATGCTACATGGTCATTTTTTTTTCCTGCAGAATTTTAATCACTTGAGATAAAGAGCAAGAAAGAGGGGAGAGAGTGAGAGAAAGATCAAGGCTGTATTAATCCTCTCAATGGCTTTATAATTTCCCTTCTTTTCTGCTGCTGGTAATCAAGAAAAATAATGCTGACTTAATCCTGAGGCCAAGGTCACCATCTCAGTCCTCTCTAATGGAAAGGATGTCACCATGAGAGTTGATAGGAAGCAAATGCCCCAGACTTCTCAGGACAGACAGTGAACCACAATCTCAGACAGAAATGATCTAAAAGCATTTGCCGCAGTGCAGACTAATTCTCAACCACTGTTGGGGTCTACAGACCAGTGAGTGCTACACAGCCATCCATGATGGCAAACTCAGGGGTGAGCTGTAATAGCCAGGCAAAGATCAGCAGGGTAACCCTCTGATTAGCAGTTGGACAACACAGCCAGAGGGGCAGTGCTGCAGCTGCAGGCAAGTGGCCCCTATATGAACTCTGACACCTCTTTGGAGAGCTGCCAAGATCAGAATACAAGTGCAGTCATGAGAGGACGTGAGGTGACATTTCATGACAATGCCCCTGTTGCAGCTTCTTTTTTCCTCCTTGTTTGTTTTTGTTTTTTAAGAACATGCAGACAGGTGGAAAAGTAAATAGGCTTTCAGTTCCAAAGCCCCTGCACAGTCAAGAGGAATGATGGCTCCTGCCACCCTCCCTCTCCTACTTGGTTTCCCCAGCAAAACACGTTCTGGGGTCAAAGTGACAGACAACGCTGATATGGCCTCTACAAAAGGACACAGAGCAAGCTGGCAAGCTTGTCCCGGTTTATATCCCAGCGCTGAGCAAAACTGAGTGTGGTGCTGCACACCTGAAATCCTAGCAAGCTCAGAGTCGTCCTCAGCTACGTAGTAAGTTCAAGGCCAGCCTTGGACTATGGGAGACCATCTCAAAAAATAAACACATGTGGTCTTAGAATGGCAGGACATAACTGGCTACTCACCCTAGAGGACAAAAAGAGGAAGAATCTCCACTGAGGTGCATGGGACTTCAGAGTGACCCCCTGAGGCACAAACATGTGACAGGAGCCCTCTTCCTGTGTGTGTCTCATGTATAATTCCTCAAACAAACACTAAGCTTCTCTCCTCCAAAGCAGAGCTTCCTGGTGGTCTGTGGAAGCATAGGGCTTTGCAGTTGAAGTATGCCTGAGTGGGTGGCATGAAAGGCCACAATAGGATGCTATTGGCAGGGTAATCTTCAGATGGCTTGAAGGTCAATGCCAGGCTAATCAGGGGATCTCCAGAGAACCCCTTGCTTCTTTTCCTTGCAGTCTATCCTCACACTCTGATCCCTTCTCTGCAGAATTCATGCTCGGATTCAGCAAACACAACCCGTTTGGATTCCAGTCATTTTGAATTATTATGACCTGACCTGGCCTGGGATGGAATTTACCCTTGTACCATCCATGGGAAAGGTGCATGTGGGCAGTCTAGACTGTAAATACCAGATAGAGGCTGCTCTGCCTCTGTGCATGAACAAGCCTATTTGAAGGACTTACATACTACTCATGTCACTATTTACAAATGAACCTTCTTTTTTTTTTCTCTTTCTTGTTAAAAGAAAACAGACTTGGCAAGGCCCCCTCTGAAAACCACTTTGTAGCTATTTGTTTGAGCAGTTAAAATGAGTGAAATTGAATTAAAAAGAAGAAAGAACTCTGTAATTTCAGCTTTCTCTGCTTCCTCAGAGTCACTAGGCTGCATTGATAGAGAAAGCAGTTTAATCACACACACTGAAGCAATTGTTCTGGCTTCTCTCCCCTGCACTGTTTGTAGGAACAAGCATTTCCCCATGGACTATCCAAAGGTCCACATAGCTGCGGTCCCCATGAGAAAACAAGACACAGGGATAGCCACATTGGGTGGGTGGCATGTTGGTCTGGAGCCAGGAGACCTTTCCAATGTACTCCTTGAAGTGCAGAGATCTCTGGACAGGTACCTGAGGGCTTCAAGGGGTGAAGCAGAGATTCCCAGAGACCACAGTCATACATGTTTCAACAAACCCTCCATGGGCTTCTCACCTCCTTTCATGTTGGGGTTCCTCCTATAAGGATTCATGTGTGTATCATCGTACGTGTATGTGTGTGAACATGCATCCATCATATATCTTTGATTGCATGTATGTGTGCATGAACATCTATGTGTATAGATGTGCACATATTGGCTTGAATGGTGCATTTTCAAAGAGAGCTCGTTGTGTGGGACTGCTTCTTTGCTAAGTGAGTTGCAGAAATGCGTACTGTTTAACTAAGGTTAAACAGGAAACTATGGCACAAATGAATGATGTTATATATGACTCAAATGATGGTGGATCTTAAGGAGTGGCCTGTGTTGGAAACAGAACCAGACACTGGAGCCTTGCTCTGCCTGTATATACCTGTTACCTCCTTTCTGATGTCTGGTGAATGAAACCTAACCTCTCCCCATTCCTATTACCCACCTCTGTACCTTATCATTGTACTGCAATTGACTAAAACTTAAACTGTTCTGCCACCAGCCTTTTCCTCTATACTAAAAGCTCCACACAGCATTAAGAATCCTGTTTTTTTAGAAATGGAGATGAAGTTTGGTGACAGAACACTTGCCAAGAAATCCTCTAGCGAGGGGCTGGGGTGTGGCTCAGTGGTAGACCACCTGTCTAGAATCCCCCAGTGAAGGGCTGGGTTATGGCTCAGTGGTAGAGCACCTGTCTAGAATTACCCAGTGAGGGGCTGGGGTATGACTCAGTGGTAGAGTACCTGCACAGTAGAACCCTTTTCCAGCACTTAAAAAAAAATCCTTCTTTTAAAACATGGTGACTAAGGCACCACTAAAAACCTATAGCTCTTGTTTTTCTCTACTGAAAGGTACAACCCGAAGTCCCAGCTCACGACAAGCTATTGAAAAGTCCAGAAGCCTGTGAATGACTTCTTCATCCTGAGCTTTTGTGGACTGTGCATATTTGTGTCCTTGAGGCTTGGAGTTCACCTGAGGGCCTCTTTCCTCTGACTTTGTGAGAAACACTTGAAAGCCATTCCTGGCATTTGTACAGGATCCACTAAAATCCTTCCTTGCTCATCGTTCTGTTGTTTGTTGAGTGTCTGTGTGCCAGGCCCTTGGCATTTGCCTCTTTTTAACTTCACAACAGCCTTAAGCCACAGGAGACATTAACTCCATATCTTAGAAGAGAGGCAAACCCCATGTCTATTTGAGCCCTTTCTGAGAACCGCTCTACTGTATAGGGTATGTTCTGGTCTTTAGGAGACACACTCAAGGCAAGAATAAGCAGGTGCTTGGTCTGTGGGTAAAGTGGGGATAGATCCCACAGCTTTGAGGGATTAGCACTGTGAAAGCAAGAGCATCAGAATGGGTTGGCTTCTTCCTGAAGAGTAGTTTCTGGAAGTTGGAAAGTTGATGGAAATGTGACCTCTTCTTGACTTCTCATATGCCCTCCCTCCTTAAAGAGGTAGTGTGTGTGTGTGTGTGTGTGTGTGTGTGTGTGTGTGTGTGTGTGTGTGTGTATGTTCATGTATGTGTGCATGCATACATGAGTGTGTGTGTTGACATGTCTGTAGAGGTCAGAGGACAACCTCGGATGTTCCTCCTCACCTGTCACCTGGTTTGACACAGGATCTCTTGTCATTTGCCTCTGTACAAGCTACCTATCCCATGAGCTTCTAGAGGGGTGTGCCTCTGCTTCCATCTTGCTCTAGGATCATGGCATTGAAGACCTGTGCTGCTGTGTCCAGAATTACTTGGGTTCTAGGGATTCAAACTCAGGTCCTCACATTTGTACCCCAGAAACCTCACAGTTCTACCCACTGAGTTATCTCTTCCCCCCGTGTCCTATCTTCTCTTGGTTACCCATCAGGGCTGCTGTGATGGGACAGTCATGCATCCTTGAACTGAGGTCACGAACACTCAGGGCTGCTGCATCTTTATTGGAATGCAGTGTGTAGCAGCATCTGGGTGCCCACTCAGGGCTGCAATATCCTATAATGGCTGGTTTGGAAGGAGCTCTGTAAAGAAACTGGCAATTTCCAAGTGCTGGCTGCTTTGGGAGTCACCCATGCAAACTGACTTAAGCCCAGTGACACAGCTCTAAGTCACCTGTGACTCATTCCTCCCACTCTGTAGAGAAGGCAAGACAGACCCTCTGCACTCTGCATGTTTGTGACTGGTCATTAAAGGCATACATCATGCATACTGTTAGCTCAGCCTCCCCTTGGGCCTCTGCTGTTCTGGACTCTGCCCTTGTCTCTCTCTATGGGCTGGTGACTCTTATGTGCCTTGCTTTCTCTAGCCAGTGAACAGCATGTATCTTCCGTCAGATCTTCCAGCAAATGTAGTATAATTGCTTAATTATTTAGGCAATCTCTGCCCTGCTTTACTCCCCACGGCTCCACAGTGTCAGTCTGCGTTAGTGGAACACTTCACAGAAAGCTCTTTGTGCCTGTTTCCTCCCTGGTCCCCATGAACAGCACTGTGCAGACAGATGCTAAGACTTCACAAGTGTTTTCTGGAGACAAACAGAAAGAAGTATGCACATTGCTCTTAACTCCGAACTTGTCCAATTAGCTCCTATGTTAGTTGTCCCAAAACATACTGGTGCAAGAGGTTATTTATTAGGAAGTACAGCTAGGACAAGAGGGACATGTGTCCCAGACCATGGTAGTGCTGTGGAGAAAGACAGCTGGGCCCTTCTCAAGCCATGGAGCCAGTGTGAGACACATACAGGTTAGTCATCCTTGTTTGTGTTGGGGGGTGTGTTCTAATTCTCTAGTGTACATCTGATCAGTGTTGGTGACGGCAGAGCCTACCCCAGTCACCAGGGAGAGCTGTGAAGCAAGGGGAGGCGGATGCTGGCCACAGGAAGTAGTCTGCCAGCAGTATTCAGACCATGCTGGAGAGGACAGAGTGGCCCCACAGCTGCTGCTGTTAGGACTTTGTGTGACTTTCATTCCTCGCATGATGAAATGGAACCCTCACAGACAAAGCTGCTGTCTTCTGGCAGCGTGTTATGTCACTGGTGTTCTGGACTCTCTGAACAGCTTGATCCCCAGCCATTCAGCTTGCATGGTTGCTCAGTGAGCTTGGGGTCTTCTGATAACTGGATTGCTGTTTTTCCTCTCAACTTTGACTCCAGAGTTAGTCCACAAAGAAGCAGGTGCTAGCCTCCTCTGAAGACAAGCCAGGAAGTGTCTCTGAAATGAGAGATTTTGCTGTTCACAGGTTGAGAGAGGTGGGTCATTCTGCGGGAAGATGGAGTATGGAGCACGGCGTGCTGAATATAGAGAGGAAGTGCATGTTGAGTGACGGAGAGCCAGGGTGTGCTGAGTGATGGAGAGGTAGACATGCTGAATGATGGACAGCTGGGGGCATGCTGAGTGATAGAGAGAGAGAGGTAGAGGTGCTAAGTGATGGACAGATGGGGCATGCTGGGATATCGAGAGTCAGGGCAGACTGAGTGATAGACAGGTGGGGCACACTGAGTAATGGAGAGGTGAAGGCACTGAGTGATGGACCAATCAGGGATGCCGCTGGTACACACAGCTTCATAGACTCAATGGTTTGACAGAAACCAGAGTCTATTGTGGGTCCATGTGATGATCTGGGACCCAGGTTCTTTGATCCTTTGGCTTTCAGATTTGACTTCACCAATGTTATAAACAGATCTTAGAGCAAGTAACTGGACTCCAGTCTCCCCTATTGGCTGTCTTCGGCTGTCCAGACCTACACACCAATTACAGACAAGTATTGGTGGGAAGCAGAGGGAGGGAACTCATGTGGTCCGGGAAAGAAGCACAGAAATAGAGGTCCAGTGACCACCCTACCCTAAGTCCATCATCAAGATTCTGGTCTGAGTTTTAGGAAATAGAAGAATTGGGGCAGTGGGGCAGAAGTGAAGAGAACATAAATAAGCAATCCTGGTCAAAGTGGGGTCTACAAATCATTGTCTCTGTTGTGGCTCTTGGAGCTGGTTTAGAGAAGTCATCCTCATGAGGGGATAAGCTGGTCCTCAGGAGGTCATTGCTCCTACTCCAAGTATAGTCTGACCATCAGGACAAGTGTCCTTCCTTTGTACCAGTTGAAGGAGATTACTTTGTTCTGTCTTACAAGGTTTTGCCCTTTTCCAAGTATCAAAAGTGATTCAAAGAGGAAAGTGTTATGTTAGGGGGAGGGAGAAGGAAGAAGAGAGAGGAGGAGGCAACACATTTATTAATGCACCAGTAGACAGAACAGCAGGGGTCTGAAGGAGTTTCAGCCCCACCAGGTGAGCAAGGGGTCTACTTGTAAAGTTTCTGAGGCAAGAGAAGGTCTTGCACTAGGAAGAAGTAGGCTCAGTTAATCTGTGACCTATGCTAAGTGACAGGTAAGGGAGCAGGGCATGCATGATGCTCTGTGACAAGGGTCATTGTTGCTCTGGGTGATGGAGTAGGACTTGGTAAATGTGTAACCCGTATAATGTAATAGTATTCAGGCTGCTGCAAGCACTGGGAAGCTTGGGGTGGGTGTTTTGTGTGTGATCTTGCCCTGTTTGTGCAGCCCTGCCTGCTAAGGGCCTGGTTACCTGAGGGTTTGTGTTCTCTATCAGAAGGGTTAAGGATTCATCTCTGCCTTGTCGTCCCCACCCCCACTGCCAAAAAAAGAGACGCACAAAATAAAGGCAAAGGTGTCAGACTTTAGTCCTACTACTTGTAGGCCAGGCCCAAGAGAGGAGCACATGCTGTCTGTTGTTGATTTTTAATGAGTATGTATCAGTTGGTCTGCCTCTGTGTGTGTGTGGGGGGGGGGTGCATGGCAGTGCAGTGCCCTCAGAGGCCAGAAGAGGATGTTGGCTCTCCTAGATGGCTGTGAGCCACTGGACATGAGTGCAGGGAACAGAACTCTAGTCCTTTCCAAGAGCAGCAAGCACTCTTAACCACTGAGCCATGTCTTCAGCCTGAATCCATGCTCTTTTAGCAAAAGCGGCTTCTGGGCTCCTGTTTCTGGAACTGTAGAAGTTCTGAAAATGATACATTTCTGCTTGGCCTTTTCACTAACTCAGCCCAGAGATGATAGCACCATCTCGATTTCCATTTCAGTAGCCAGATCCATGCCTCAGCTCATTACAAAAAAGCTTAAGAAGTACGGGGCTCCCCTGTGCCTGGCAAGGGTGGAGCAGGACCACTGAATCATAGCAACACCAGAAATGCCTTCCCAGGAGGACACCATAATAATTAAGCAATCATGATCAAGGCTGCCCAGGGCTTTCCTGGGGTTTTCTAAAAGGCTGGAGGAATCTTGCCTCAGGGCTGTAAATGTCAGTTGCTCATTAATTCCTCAGAAATGCTCGGAGCCAAGACTGCTATTTCTAATAGCTAGCATTTGTTTGGCTATTTAACAAAACAACAACAACAAAAAAGATTCCTTGTCATGTACCTCTGGACCTGATGATTCTTTAGGTACAGGGATACACTTCATTTCATGCCTCCCCCAAGTCGTATTTGGGGATAAATCGCATCGGCATGGAATATCATCATGGGGTAGGAGCCAGCAGTTGTTCTCACAGCTGTTTCAAAGCCTAAGCAACTAAAATGGCATTTGAATGTTTATTTGAATAATCCTTTTCTCCCCAGCAACTGAGGTAGGATCTGCCCACCCCAGGCCTGCAAATTTTTATTTACAATTCTGTTCTCTGTTGGCATTGTCTAACAGACAGAGCCTTGCCCTTTCATGGTCTTTGCCACCTTGGCATCAAATATGCTATCCAAAGGAATCAAGCAAAGGAGACCCTTAGATTTAGGGAAGCCTTGGCTCTGTTTTGTTTAAACAAGCAAGACTGGGTTTCTTCTAATACAGTGAGTGAAAGATCCCATGCCTCCTGCCTGGCTTGCCTGGATGCCATCTGATGTTCATGGAAATTCAACAAATTCAGCTCTTAGACCTGATCAGGCTGTTTGTGTTGCAAATAACCCTTAGTTCCAAGCAAGAATGAGTCACCACCCCTTAAACTGGTACCATTTAATGGATCTTGCTCCATCCTATTGTATTGCTTCAGGCATCTGGGATGGAATTGGAAAAGGTTAGTTAGTGTGTACAAGCGTGTGTGTGTGTGTGTGTGTGTGTGTGTGTGTGTGTGTGTGTGTGTGTGTGTTGTTTCTGGGCTTGAACTCAGGACTCAGGTCCTCAGGATTGCACAGCAAGCATTTTACTGAGTTAGTCATCCCCCAGTTCTAGAAAAGGCTTTTATGGAGACCCAATCAGGATATAAACTGTATTCCACCAACAAATAGTGATGCTATTTGTTTGGTTATTTGGAGTGGATTTGCAAAACATTTAAGGACCCCAAGAAACTGTGTATTTAAAAACCTCAAGAGTGGATTAAAGAACTCAATGCAGTCTGAAACATGCAGTTTGTGGATACGGGCATTTTGTCCAGTATGTCATCACAAAACAAGAGCAACCTCACCACAATAGAAACAACATTGACCAATTGTTAATGAAGAGGATCGTAGGATTTTAGTGCAAATCTGTTTGGAGACTGTAAGCATTTGTGGACAAGATCTCATTTCTATACTTTGTAGAGGTAGGGATCTTGGGAGGAAGAATGGACCTGCCCCGAGGAAACTGCACACAGGGAGTTACTGCTACAAAGCAGACAAGGGTTTTATGTCTTTGGACTGGCTCTCTCCCAATTTTGCATAAGGCCTACACTGCTGTAGGGTTTTGTTTTTCCTTTTTACCTAAAAATGAATCCATGAGCATTTCTGGAAGTCTGGAGAATATTATAAGGAGCTGTGAAATTTCATTTTCTATAAAAAGAGATCTGGGAGCAGCATACTGTTCTGGCTGCTAATATTTTAATGAGATGTGTCGGCATGACTTCAAGAGGTCACCTGGCATCATCACCCTTGGTCCTTCAGACCCTCTGGAACCTTGAAGCTTAGAAAATCCACTAGCAGCTCCTGGATGCCTTAAATATGATAAAGATGCAGACTGAAAATGATATATAATGTCTCCAAGATCCAAATAGCAGGGCCCTTGACAAGACAAGGGTTTGTTTTTAGCATTTGGGAGATGGCTTGGTTGGTAGAGTGTTTACTGTGTGAAAAGGATGACCTGAGTTCCAATCCCCAGAACCTGTGTGCAAAAGCCAGGTGTTAGTGGTGTTGGCTTGTAATGCCAGAGCTGAGAAGGTAGAGATGCAAAGATCCCTGGGGTTCATAGTCCAGGCAGCCTAGCCTACTTGGTGAGTTCCAGGCCAGAGAAAGACACCATTTCAAGAATTAAAAAAAAAAAAAGAGGTGAAAAGCCCAGGAGGAATGCCACCTAAGGCTTACATGTGTGTGTGCACACACACAGAGCATGTGAACACATATACATACAAAGTTTCAAAAACCACCCCAAACCCCACATTCATCTGCTTGTATGAATTGCATGCTGTTGCTATTGAACAGAGCTGCTGCACCCACTAGGGAGAACCTGACTCTATGGGTAGAACTGGGCCTGCAGTTATGTTTGAATTTTATGTCAACTTCAACTGTGGTGATAAATATTCTGCAGTTTCAGGAGCTTCCAGCAACCCCCATTTGCTTCTTGCTGTGGTTCTGTCAGCAGTTGTGTCTTTGCTGGGTTTAGCCCAACTGATCTAATCTGATCCAAGGTATGTGTTTCTCATTTGGGGGTCACGGGTCCTGATGGGCAGACACTGTCTATGGACATTCTAGCAGCAACATAAGCAAGGAACAATAGGTTGCAAAACCCCACTTTGGGGTCTTGGGGGAGACAATCAGCAAAGTGGTTGCTTTGCAAGATTGAAGGCCTCAGTTCACCTCCCAGAACCTGTGTAAGGAGCTGGGTGTGGTGGCTCACTAGTAATCCTGGCATTAGTGAGATGGGAGGCAGAAGTGGAGGTGGAGGGTCCCAGGGGCTCAATGTGCAGCTAGTTTAGTAGTTGGTGAAGTTCCAGGCCAAAGAACAACACTGGAGATTTTCCTGTGATGCATACATGCATGTGTACATATGTGCATGCCCTCACAACACATGTGTACACATACATACTCAAACACACACACATACATACAGAGGCGGGGCATTTTGAATGAGAAAGGGAAGGTGGAACACAGCAGTCCATGTCATTCTTGATACCCACGTGGGCAAATCTATTGATGACTCTTAGGCAGGGAGTAGGGGATGCTCTCAGATCAGGCTTTTCTGTGCTCCTGGTAGGATTGCCCTGTCCATCTGTTCATTGTCTGTATGTCTCTGGATTTGCCCATTGGAAGCCACACTCTAGTGATCTTGCTTTCCTGGAAGAAGGTACTAGAAGACATATCCTCATTGGTAACTGAGATGTTGCCATCAGCTTCCTGCTCTAGAAGACATGAGAACCATGAATGGCTTTGCAGTCCATTCTGTGCAAGCCATACATGTTGCTCATAGATCCATCTTTTGCAAAGCTATCATGCCTGCTTTTAATCTGCTTAACTGTTATCAGGCCCTTGAATGTGTGGCATGCCTCCATTACTTGAGGTTATTATACTTCCAAGAAATCAAATACTGAGTTCCCTTCTTCAGGCCACTTTGTATAATTGAACAACTCTTTAGGGACTATGTTAACATGATATTTTGTCAGAATGGGTGGCGGTGTATCTCTGACTTGATGTTCATGGTTAGGCTATGCCTTTGTGGCTACCCTTACCCTGCTTAAAAAAAATAGCTCCATTTCCAAATCCTTCAATCTTTGGCAGTTTTGGACTGTCCCTTTCAATTGTGTTTACAAGTCACTGGGGAGGTGCTAGCATGTGGCTTTGATAGCCAAATTGTTCCAAATCCCTGGAGCCCATCCCCAACATTATGTAAGCCAGGAACTGTCATACACACCTGTAATCCCAGCAGTAGGGAGGTGGAGACAGGGAGAACAGAAATTCAAGGTCATCCTCAGCCATGCAGCAAGTCCCAGGACAGCCTAGGCTGTGTAAGACTCTGTGTCAAAACAACACAGAAATAAAGTAGCTGGGGTTTAGAGATTTGGGGGGATTTATATGCTCATTTCTTTCCTGTATCATTCTACCAATGGTACCCCCACCACATCCAATTCACAAGGGAAGCATTGTGATTGGCAGACAAGGTTCCTAGGCATGTTTTCTACCTGCACAGTTATCTATGGAGATGATTTTCTACCGGTACTGGGAGCACCATATTCTTCCAACCCCCCACAAGGAGCTTGCATACCCTAAACCCCAAACCAGTAGCATACATCTCAGGGTTTTGTAATGGTTGCATCAACTTCTAGGTACTGATTTCTGTACCCATCAGCTGCCACCACAGTGACTAGCAACCCCCAGCTCCCTGTGACCTCTGAAGGTAGACATTTATTTTTGCAATGGAGTGCCAGGACTCAGCTGTGGCTCTGCTGAGCCTGTCTCTACTCTCTGTATCTCCTCGTGCCTAGACTACAAGTAGCAGCCCTACAGTTATTTCATGCCTAGACTAAAGCTCACACATGCAGGTATCATCTGGGCCCTTCTCTTGGGAGCCACAGGAGGAAGTCTCAAGTACCTCTTGAATGCTCAGCAGGGAACTGGCACTATGCCACTTTATCCCAGAAGTCACCTGTGAGCACACACCCCTTTACCTTCTGTAAGTCACAATCAGGGTAGAGAGAAAGAAAAGGACTGTGTAAGGAATGTGGTCCCCATGTGTGCATATGCTGTAGAAGCTAGAGGTCAACCTTTGGGAGCTAACCACTTTATTTGTTAAGGCCGGGTCTTCCACTGGAACCTGGGGCTCACCAATTAGGCTAGGCCAGTTGGCCAGTGAGCTCCAAGAGTCTTGTTATCTCCATCTCCCCAGTTCTGGGATTACAATCTCTCACTGCCACACTTCAATTTCTGCATATGTTCTAGAGGTAGAACTCACGCCCCCATACCTGCACAGCAATCACTTTACCAACTGAGCTGTCTGTACAGCCCCAAGTAATGAAAGTTCTTGTGGATGTAGACTCCATAAATGACTCCATAATGAATGACCCCGCCTCCCCAGAACAGATGTGTTGGGATTTTGCAGAGACAGGGTGCAGGTCATAAACCACAGGACAGGTACAGGAAGCCTGGACTTCAGGCAGGCATCAAGCTACATGTTAGGGTCCAAACATACAAATTCCAATCTGAGTTCTGGCCTCAGCCCAGCACCCCTTCCCTGGGAACCTTCAGCAACTAATTACCTCTGTGGATATCAAGTTCCCCCTCAATCTGAGCTAAGAAGTACATTCAATGATACCGCTGGTTCTCAGCCTGCCACAGCCAGAAGTGTGATACACTACACTCCCAGGAGCCTGGTCTGCAACAGGAAGGGTTTGGCTTGGTGTGCATCCCATCCCACCATTTACAGATGTGGGATGCAGAGTCTGGCTCCTTAGGCAGCATGAGCACAGTGGTGCCTAAATCAGGGCTGTCACTAGGATTGCTACTTTGTGCTGTTCAAGGTAGAGCATTGCTCTTCCATGTTAAACACAACCTGAAACCCTTACCAGTTAATTTGGATCCCAGTTCTGCTTCACTGAGGGGCAGCCTTGCCTGGAGGTTGAGAGTTGACCTTAATTAGAGAGTCGAGGCACTACCTTTGCACCCAGTGTGCCCAGTTTCGTGTGAAATGCCACAGTTTGATAGCAGTTAGGCTTGAATCCTGAACCCTCGAAGCCCTGACAAGCCAGGTTCAGCCAAGTATCCTCAGTACTCCACTTAATAAGACAATTAATAGTGAAAATCAAAAAAGGAGATTTATTCAATATGGCCACATTACCAAGAGGAGTAAGGAGCTCCAGTGACCTCCTTTCCCCCTAACCATTTTGGGGTCTTGGACCCCAAATGCACCTCTTTTTTTTCCCATGAGGCTTAGGTCTAAACAGAAGACAGCAGGTATGTGTAGAGTCCTGGTCAAGGTATGGTCATATGAGCCCATCGTGGTCATTGGTCTCCAGTCTCTCCTCAAGATGACTGGACAAGGTGTCCAACTGTGTGAAATCTTTTCCTGGCAGACAAGTTCCCCCTCTGGTAGGCACCAGGACTTCAGCCTTCCCTTCATAGGGATGAGAATCCTGGGGACATTTCGATTTGTAAGGCACAAATATCTCTTTAGAACAGTGGTCTGCAACCTTTCTAAAGCTGCTGCAACCTTTAATACAGTTCCTCATGATATGGTGACCCCCAGTCATAAAATCATTTTCATCACTACTTTATAACTGTAATTTTGTTACTGTTAAGAATTGGAATGTAAATATCGATTGCAGGAAATTTGATTTGGGACCCCAGAGAGGTTGTGATCCATAGGTTGAGAACCACTACTTTAGCTGCTCTACACTCCTGCTAGGAAAGGTACAATGTGACCCTTCACAGTCACATAGGTGACCTGGTCCCCACCACACTAGTGCCTTTGTCACTGCATGAATTTCCCTAGTGTCTGTGCCTGGGTTCCATACCTGTGCAGCCCTGGTCTTGCCTCCAACCATCACAACTCCCCCCAGCATGCTGCAGATAGGAGGTGAAGTTCCGAGTCCATGCAGCAGTGAAGAGAAGCAGCTCTCAGAGCCCAGCTCTCTCTTGCTCTGCTCCTGTTTATTGCCCTGTCCTCTGCACATAGAAATGACCTCTGCAACTCCAGCCACCTGAATGCCCTCCCCTTACCTGACCCCAGTCCCAGACCTACCCTCCTGCCACTTGAAACTCCTCGTTCTAACTTCCATTCCCCTGGACCAACTTTCCTGATCTTACTATTTTAATTCAGGCACCAATACCCACACTTAACTCTACTTTCTGGTGCCTTTTTATGGCGGTATTCCATTTAAAGGATCCAGACTTACTGAGGGGTTCCTTGAAAGAGTTAATTACTCAAGTGGGGAAAGAAACATTTGGAAAGTCAAGCCCTGGCCTTTTTGATGGAATAGTTAAGGGAAGAATCTTGATTTCTTATAAACTTTTCTTCCCTCCCTCCTCCTCTCCCTCCCTGCATACCTGCTTGCCAATTATTTTCTTTTTTTTGAGACAGGGTCTGATTCTAGTTCTGGCTGACCGGGAACTCATTTATAGCCCAAACTGGCCTCAAACTCCCAGCAGTTCTTCTGCCAGTATGAAATAGAGCTGGAGTTATTAAAGGGTTATTTGTGTTTAGCATGCATACCCAAGGAGGGGATTTTGCACATGTGTGGGCACACAGGTGTGTATTGACATCAAGGGTCTTTCTTCCTTGATAGCACCCTAATTCACATATTGAGATGGCATCTTTCACTGAACCCAGAGCTCACCAGTGTCAGGTGTTCTAAAGGGCTATTTTGTCCTGGGACCTTTGACTCTACGTTTTGAGAAAACTACAGGTGGGCTCCCATTCCTGCCAGCTTTTATGTGAGTTTAGGGAAGAAAGATGGATGTGGGCTTCTGAAAAAGAAGTCTCCCTTCCTCTTCTTTAGAGTAGCCATATGTAGGATTTGGGTGGAGTTTGATGAATATAACACAAGTTATATTTAAAGGGTTGCTAAGGAACCTAAAGGATGCCACAGTAGGGATCCTGAGGGTTACCTGATAGGTCTACAGTTGATGAGATAAAAAAAAAAATACAGCTCATAGGCTGTAAGACTGTGGGGTTTGGTCACTGTAAACAAAGTTAACAAAGTCTTGTTTGTGATTCCCAGAAAATGTCAGAGAGAGAAATGAGACCCCACCCAACGTCACATGTATTCAAGCCTTAAGCATGGTTTATTGCTATTTTAACATAAAAAGTCTGTATGTGACAGAAATATTGTCTCTGTGTCACAAGGGCATCTTTCATAGCAAAAGTTGTTAATTGTGTTAGGATTCTTGATTCTGAGCTGACAGGAGGCTCCAGGGTGAGTGGTTCCTTTTCTCATTCCTATGAACTCTGCATCTTCCTGTTCTGCCTCTCCAGGGGCAGACGCTGCAAAGATGCTTAAGATCTGAGAATAAATTGCTACAAACAGGACGTTTTGTGAGCCTTCCATCGCAGTGCAGCAGGGCCATCTTAAACACTTTATGCTGCCTGCGTCCCCTCCTCTTCATCACCGCCGTTGGACCCGTTTTTTAAAAATATATATCATAAATAATCTCCCGAACATTTTAATATACTGCTGATAGTATTAAAAGTCAAAGCTTTCATAAAATGTAATTTACTTCTGCCTGTAACTTAAATCAGGGCCACTCTTAAACTGAAGGCTCCCACTGAATCTAACAGCTTCCCCTTCAGCCTGCCAGGCCTGGGGACTAGAACCCGGAGTAGGGTAAGACCCAAGCAAGCTGGGTGTACCCCACCCCCCAAATCTCCAAAGCCATTACTGAGGTAAGCAGCAGTGCCTAGGATGAGGGGGAATGGGGCTTCTTTACAGAGCCCTTACATCCGGCGGGGATATAGTTGGTAGAATGCTTGTTTAGTATGCAAGAAGCCTTAGATTCTATCCCCAGTACTATGTAAATATGCCTGTCATCCCAGCACTTAGGAATTGGAGAAAAGAGGTCAGACGTTCCAGGCCTCCCTTGGCTTCATAGTGAGTTTGAGGCCAGCCTGGACTCCATCTCAAACAAACAGCATTTGTGAAGTGGCTGCAAAAACTTCTAAGAGGGACCCAGTTCCCAAAGCTTCTGTACACCAGTCTACAGCCTCGTGATATTTCAGGGCTTCCCTTCACTGCTTATAGAGGCAGGCCATCAAGTCTATAGAAAACAAATGGGCTTCACTAGCCATGAGCTGTACACGGAAGAAAGGGAGACATTACCTTCATTTCCCTCAATTACCGGCATGTCTCTAACATATATTTTGTTCTTTTATTCCTCCAAGAATTTCATGGCTTTTTCTTATAGGGTAAATTCTGTGATATTGGGTAAGAAGAACAGCACAGTATATCCAGCAGATGGAAGCCATTGTAGTTGGAAAGAGATCATGACACATAGCAGGGAGCTACCTCGATGCTCAGATTGAGTTATGTAATAACAGACATTATTTGTGCATTTAATTATAACCTATGAAAACGCTACTCTCTCCCTTCCTACTATGTGACTGTGTGTATGTACATTCATGTGTACAGTGTGTGTGTGTGTGTGTGTGTGCACGCGCATTCATGTGAAGGCCAGAGATCAATGTTAGACATCTTTCTCAATATCTCTCCACATTATTTTCTTTTAATTTAAAGATTAAATTTTAATTTTTCTTTATGTCTATGTGTGGATATGTGCATATAAGTTCAAATGCTGTTGGAGTCCAGAAGAGGCCATCAGATCCCACAGAGATGGAGTTATAGGTGGCTAAGAGCTGCCTGATGTGGGTGCTGGGACCTGACCTGGGATCTTCACAAGAACAACAAGCTCTCTTAACTGCTGAGCCATCTCTCCAACCACTCACCATATTTTTTTTGAGACAGCTCTCTCACTGAACCTGGAGTCAACCAATTCAGCAGGACTATCTGGCCAGAGAGATCGTCTTTCCCTGTCTCTCCCTCCACAGTACTGAGATTAAAGGTGCCCACCAGTGCACCTAGCTCAGCACATGAACTAAGGTCTTTGTACTTACACAGACCCTTACTTAAAGTGTACTTAAACACTTTACCCACTGACTGGTCTCTCCAGCAGCCTTGTGTGGCTGTTTATGGTTTGGCTGATCCTAGAGTCCATTCCAGTGAAAAGCCACCACCCACATGGCCAACTTCCAATTAATCAGATTGTAGTGGAAAACTGATAGGCTTTCTCAAAGACTTTGTGTTTAGGCTTCTGAGAGGAAAGATGTGGACTTGAGAGATGTCTCATTGTGTGTGTGTGTGTGTGTGTGTGTGTGTGTGTGTGTGTGTGTGTGTGTGTGTCTGTGCGTGCACGCGTGTACACACACAAGTACACACATATTAAAACAAACAAGCACCATGTTGCCCTTCTCCCTTCCTGGAATACAGACCTAAAGCTAAAGACAGTATACTCACCTTGTGGTTACAAGTCAGGAGGATGATGACAAAAATCCACACATTCAAGACCCAGAGACACTGCACTGTGTCTTTGCATTCTTCTATCCTCACTGCTTGTTTTTCACATTGAATTATTTATTGTGCATATGTGAGCATGCATGTGTGTGGCCTTGCATGCTGTGGCACCTGTGTGGGAGTCAGGGTTGCAGGAGCAAGTCAGTTAGTTCTCTCCCTCTATTGTGTGAGGATCCCTGGGATCAAACTTGGCAGCAAATAGCCAGCTCTCTGTTTTTTTGGTTTTGTTGTTGTTGTTGTTGTTGTTGTTGTACAAAGTGAATGCCCAGTCATTGCTTTCAGACCTGGAGTCTTTTCTAGGGAAGCACTTGGTGTCATAGTATCATTTTCCTAAAGCATGTTTTAGTGCAGCCTTCAGTGTTTGCTCTGTTAGATTTTCACTTGTTCTTAACAAAATATTTTTACCTTCCTGTGTGCTTTCTCCTTTGACTCCTGGGTTATTCGTAAGTATGCTGTTAAATCCTGACCGTTTGGGGGTTTCCCACTGTCTCCCCGTTATCGATTTCCCATGCAGTTCTGTTGTAGTTGCTTTGCATGGTTTTAATCCTTTGAAATTCATCCAGATTTGTTTTATGCCCCACAATATCTTGGCAAATGTTCTTTATGCACTTAAAAAGAATTAGTGTTTTGCTGTTTTTGATCAAGTGTTCTGTAAATACAAGTTAGGTCAAACTGGTTCAGAGTATGGATTTCCTACCTATCTAGCCTACATTCTCCCCCTCCCTCCCTCCCTCCCTCCCTCCCCTCCCTCCCTCCTCCCTCCCTCCTCCCTCCCTCCCTCCCTCTCCTCTCTCTCTCTCTCTCTCTCTCTCTCTCTCTCTCTCTCTCTCTCTCTCATGCATATGCACAAAGCCCTGGGTTGGATCCCCAATACCTCATAAACCTGACATGGTGGTATACACCTGTAATCGCAGCTCTTGGGGTCCCAGGGAAGGCAGGAGGATCAGAAGTTCAAGGTCACTATCTGCTGCATAGTTTGAATTTGAAGCCAACCTGGGCTACATGAGACCCTGTCTCAAAAGCCAACAGAAAGGGGAAAGCCGAGACCCTTCTGCTTTTCCACTCACTCAGTGTTTCTGATACTTTTCCCCAAGTGCCCACTCAGGCACTCTCTTAGCCCTGCAGGGCTGGCTGCAAGTGACTAATTCTGCTTGGGACCCTGTGTGTGAGGTTAGGGCCATGCAAACTTGCTAATCCCCTCCCTGTTGCTTGTTGCTCCTCTTGGCCTTGAGACCAGAGGGGACCCCAACAAAGCTCTGAAGCTTTCCTTGACTGGGTGTCTCCTCCCTGGGGTCTCATGCCACACAGAAGTGTTGCCTCTTGGACGTCCATACATCTGAACTCTGAATCATCTATTCTCATCACCTGGGATCTGCTGAGGTTCCTTACCTTGTGTGGAAACTCACAAAGCAGCCCTCTGGGTGGCAATTTGCTTCCCATTCTAGGCTGTCTGTGGTCCAGGTTTGAAGGTCATCTGTTCCTGTGTTCCATCAGGTTTTCTAGTTGACCAAGGTGGAGAATAAATCTGGTTCCAACTCCGATCATGACTGAAACACTGAGTCTTCTCCATCTATTTTTAAGAAACTTAAAAACTAGGTATAGTGCACCCTTAATCCCAGATTTGGGGACAAGGCAGAGATGGATGGATTCCTGTGGCTCATTTAATTTGTTTTTGTCAAGCAAAAGTGACTGAGACATAACTTAAGGAGGGAAAGGTTTATTTTGGCTCAAGTTTGAAGGTACATCATGGTGGGAAAGCATGGAGGCAGGAGCTTGAGACAGCTGCTCACACTGCAGTCAAGAATCAGAGGGAGATGTGGGTGGGTACTTGGCTTGCTCTATCCTTTTTGTTCCCTCCAGGAGCCCAGCCTATGGGATGAGGCCACTCATATTCAGGTGTTCCAAACTCAGCTAGCCTAATCTAGGTAATTCCTTCCATAGTTGGCCTGAGACTGGTCTCCAAGGTGTTTCTAGATCTAGATTTCTGGTGGCCCTATCAAGTTGCCAGTGTTCACCATCAGAAACAACCAAGTGATGGCTGCAACCTAAGTACAGGAGCAAATGCAGACATAGTGTTCCAGTCATGCAGGAAGCAAAGATGATTTTATGCTGAGTAGAATCCAGAAAGATTTCCGTGAAGGGCTGAGCATAGCACCCAGCCTCCAGCTCTGGGTATACTTGCCACATGATCTACCTACTAGCCCAGAGAGATAGAGATCAAGAGAGCAGGGGATGGTTGGGCAGTGGTGGCACATGCCTTTAATCCCAGCACTTGGGAGGCAGAGGTAGGTGGATCTCTGTGAGTTCGAGACCAGCCTGGTCTACAAGAGCTAGTTCCAGGACAGCCTCCAAAGCCACAGAGAAACCCTGTCTCGAACCACCACCACCACCCAAAAAAGGGAGAGCAAGCCATTTTTATAAATTTTATTTTATTTTCAATCATGTGTACATGTCTATGTTGGGGAAAGTGGACTGTGCATATGAGTGCAGAGCCTGTGGAGGCCAGAGAGGGTGTCAGCTCTCCTGGAGCTATAGTTGTGCGCCACCTGTTATGGGTGCTGGGAAGAGAACTTCAGTCCTCTTTAAGAGCAGCAAGTGCTCTTGGTGGCTGAGCATCCTTCCAACTGTCACTTAGCCTTTTCCTGTGTCACTCAGATCTCTTCTCCTACATTCCCCTTCCAACTGCTTTTTTATATTTCAAACTAACATACAGATCATTAAAAGTGGGGCAGTGAAAAATTACTAATTCTTCATGCACTTTGACCATTTTTGGTTGATTTCAGACATGGTGTATTGCAAATATTTTTGTCCAATTTTAGCATTTGTCTTGTGCTTTTTATGTCTTTTGTTCTTGAGGACATAATTGCTCCCAAACAAAAGAGCAGTGTCCCAGTAACTCTGACTAATAACAAGGCATCTGAATTAGTGAAAAGTTTGAATAGCTAATTTAGAATTTCTGTTATGTGATTTGAGAGGCATTCCATCACCCCCGTGGTTGTCAAAGTAAGTCTCAGTAATTAGAGCCCTCTGGAACTGTGTTTTAATAAATAGGTAGTGATTTGTTTGATGAATAAATGCAAAGAAGTTTATCCTCTATCAGGTCAGCTGTGTCTCTGACATCTTGAGTTGTTTTGAAAAGGATTTATTTTTTAACAAATACAGGGTTTTTTTAGATATCCATTTTTACTTTCATTTGTGTGTGTTTGTGTGCATATATGTCACATGTGTGCAAGTACATGGAGTCTAGAAGAGAGCATCAAATCCATGGAACTGGGGTTATAGGTGATTGTGAGTCACCTAATATGGGAGTTTGGAATTGAATTCATGTCCCCTGAAAGAGCAACAAGAGGGTTTTGTTGTTGTTGTTTTGTTTTGTTTATCTTTTTAAATGATTTGTCTATTTTTAATTTTTATTTTTTATGTGAATTGGCATTTTTCCTGCATATATGACTGTGTGAGAATGTTGAATCCTCTGGAGCTGGAGTTACAAACGGATGTCTGCCATGTGGGTGCTGGGAATTGAGCCCAGATCCTCTGAAAGAACAGCCAGTGCTCTTAACTGCTGAGCCATCTCTGCAGTCAGAAACAAGAGGTTTTTAACTGCTGAGCCATTTCCCCAGACTCAACAACTGTATTTTTGTTTTTATTTTTACATAGCTTCCTGATAGTACATGCTAAATTACAGATTTCCCACATATTCCTGATTTTATTATCATATTGGCATAAAGGTGTCAGTCACTTTTTATCACTGTGACAGTTTAAGGGAGGAATGGGTGGTTTGCACTTGTGGTTTCAGGGATTTCAGCCCACCGCCAACACTAGCCCCATTGCTTTTAGGCCTGTGGAAAGGCAGAAAAACCATGCAGGAAAGGCTTTATGGCAGTTGCTTTTCTCAGTGTATTGGCCAAATACTTGACAAGAAACAAGTCAAGGGTGGAAGGATTTATTTAGGCTTTTGATTGGAGGGGACACAGTCCATCATGGTGACAGAAGCACAGGCAGATGGCAAGTTCCATTGCACCTGCAGTCAGAAAGCAGACAGCAGACCAGAACAGGGCAGAGCTGTCAAGACCACCCACAGTCACCCACTTCCTCAAGTGAGGCTCCACTGCCTACAGGTTCCAGAACCTTTCAAAGAAGCACCACTGGCTGAGAAACAAGTGTGTCATAAGCCAGTGAGGAAGATGTCACATTCAGACCCTAACAGGTGTGAATGGAGGATGGCATTTACCACAGGGTGGCAGGAAACACAGTTTGAGAGAGGAAGGGTCTGGGGACAAGATAAACTCTTCAAAGACACCCACCCAGGTCCCACCTCCTAATTGTCCATTCAGCTATGAAAGGGTCCAAGGATTAATGTATTCCTGTCCCCAACCCCAGTGCTCCAGGGACCTCTCCATTAGGCCACCACCTAGGGATCACACCTTCAACATATAAGCCCTTGGGGCACACTTTGCATCCAAGCCAATGGTCTAGGAATTCTTATTTATATTTTAATCTTGGCAAACTTGACAATATGTGTTTTCTCCAACTCTGCTAGTTTTACTAGTGACCCTTAGTGAAACCACGAATAGAATTGTCTTTGGAAAAAGGAGTTACATTCTCTTGGGTCTGGTGTCTAGGACCCTGCTGGTCTTAAGTGACTTGTTATTTTAGAGGTTCAAATATTTATTTATTTTTATTTACATTTTTACATGCTATTTAACTATTTAATATGTGTTTATACTTTTACATGCTATTTAGCTATTTAGTGTGTGTGTGTGTGTGTGTGTGTGTGTGTGTGTGTGTGTGTGTACATGTGTGTATGCATGTGTGTACAAACCACAGTGCACCAGTGGACAACTTGTGAGAGACAGTTCCACTTCCATCATGGGGTTCTTGGGTATCAAACTCAGATCTTCAGGACCTGGAGCAAATGCTTTTGATGGCTGACCTATCTCTCTGGTCCCTTATTTTTATTTTTAACTATGTGTGTAGATATGGGTCTCTGTTTGTGCACGTGAATGCAGCACCTACAGAAGCCAGAAGAGGGTATTGAATACCCCGGAGCTGAAGTTACAGGCATTTACAAACAATCCAACATAGATGCCAGGAACAGAGCTCAGGTCCTCTGCAAGAGCAGTAGGCATGCTTAACCATTGAGACATCTCTCCAGTGGGACTTACTTTTTTTTATGTATACCATCCTCTCTCCATGGGGAAGTGTTCAGCTCAGAGGCTTAAGCTGGGCTTTGCATACACCAGCCCCTGGGCAGCTCAGCTGAATTCACCTGCAGGTTCAATCTTCCTGAACTCAGCTCTGCTACCAGCCAGTCCTGTCTGACTTCCTTTTGAAATGCTGGCCCTCCCCAAGCCCTCTGCTCTGGACTACTGAGTGAGCATCATCCCTCTCCTACTTTGTGGGGCCTGTTTCCACTCCACCCTGTACTGACTCTCATCCATTCCCACTACTGCACTCACATGCATGAACTCACACACAGATACACATAGCTAAAAATAAAAAGAGGGAACCAGTTGCCACAGAGTCTGTCAGATGCCCCCAGGGTGTCTCTATGGGTGCCCCTTTGAGGCCTCACCCACCTGCCTGACATCCACATGTATACCTGCAGGCCAGCATTCACCCAGGGACTGAAGAAGCTGTGCATCTTGCTGTGACCCTATCTGCCCCAGAGTTCAGTGATGGGAACTCACAGTAAGCCACAGTTCTCCCTTGCTCCACCCCTTGCTCGCTTCCCAGCTGGTCACATCAGTGTTCAAGTATTTGAGTGGATTCTGTTTGGAAATGTCTGGCTGTGAAGCATCTCAGATGGGCATAGAAAGCAGTAACTTAAAATCTTCATACAGATATTTAAAGCGATACAGTTTTACAGACTTGATCCCCTAACCCCGACACACACACACACACACACACACACACACCACCACCACCACCACCACCACCACCACCACCATCCCTTTCTCTCTACTGAGAAACCATTAACCATCCCCAAAGGGCCATGCTCTTTGTGAACCACATTTTATATACATTACACATCTTTATCCTTATTCTGTGGAACAAGGTATCACTAGAGTCTTTTTAAACTTAAATGAATACTTCTGTTTTAGTTATTTTTGTGTGTGTGCGTGTGTGTATGTGTGTATGGTGGGGTGCACATCAGGGTCTGTGCACGTGTGTAGGGGTGTGTGTAGAGGACAGAGAACAACCTTGAGTGTTGTTCCTCAGGCTCCATCCGCCATGTTTTTGAGACACATTCTCTCACTGGCCTGAACTCGCTGACTACATTAACACGTCTGACCAGCTGACCCCTGAGCATGTGCCTGTCGCCATCGCCACAGCACCAGGATTACATTGCATGCCACCACAGCTGGCTGCTTTACACAGGTTCTGAGGACACTTAGCACTTAGCCAACTGAACCATCTCCTCAGCCCAAATATTTCCATTTTTAAGGTGATTACCCTCAAATATTTCATACACAAAATTGACTTAGCAGAGTCTAACGTTAGCCGACAGGTCCTGAACGTTAATGGGCACTCAGTGCTTCAGATCCCATCCACTTCTCTTCCATTCGTCAGGTTTTGTCTATTGTGTTCATTCTGCCCTGTTGCTCACCCCAGGTTGGTTGTCATAACAATAATACAGCATCATTTTTCACAGCTAGGGTTGGCTGGATGGTTGGCTTCTCCCGCCCCCACATCCCTACCTACTCCATGGTAAATGCCCCCCCTCCAGGAAAACTCCTTCAAAAGCCACTTCTTGATGGAGGGCTGAAGACGTCTTTATTTCATCACACTGCTTTTTTCTCCTACTTTTAATTTAAAAAATTCAACCCACAGAAATGTAAGGTGAATAAAAAAGACATCTTATATCCTTTGCCTAGATACTCCATGTATGAGCATTTCTCCACTCCTGATTCCCTTCCCCCTTCTCTTTCTCATACACATGCACCCACACATGCATACATACACATTTATATACATATGTACATGTATACACACATATGCATACATACACATTTACATATGTACACACAGATCCAAACATGCACACATACACATTTGTACACACACACACACACACACACACACACACATATATATTCACACACTACATATTTGCACATATGTATACAACATTTTCATGAATACATCCATACACATATGCACACATATTCATCCATATGCATTCACACATGCATACACATCCACACACATATGTATATGTACAATATACATTTGCATATGCACACACATGCACTATACACATTTATACTTGGATATTCATGCACACAAACATTCACATACATGCACACATATACATTCACACATGTGTGCACGCATACACATATATGCATGCACACATTCATATCCACATCCACATATAGTCACACATGTACATGCAGATGCATGCAAACTCACACACATGCACACATACATTTTCACACATGTGCACAGTCACGCATGATTGCATACACATTTACACACATGCACATAAGTAGACCAATATACACAGACGTGCATGTTTTGAAGGCTGGAGCATCTGAGACATTTTTACCAGTAGCCCTCCTGGTACTGTAGAATCTACAGTGCAAGGTAGTACTAGTACCACAGCATCTGCCATGCAATAGAGTACCAGTACCACAGCATCCACCGCATCCACACACAGTACAACAGTATCCATGGAACAATGCAGTATCAGTACCACAGTGTTCTTCAGCAATGATAGGTGTATTTTTTATGCAACTGAACAATGTACTGTCTAGAAATTTTGTTCATCAAATTATTGTCACTTGCTTAAAGATTTAGTTTTAGTTGTGTGTGTGTGTGTGTGTGTGTGTGTGTGTGTGTGTGTGTGTGTGTGTTAGCCATGTGTGTGCTGGGGCCTGTGGAGGCAAGAAGAGGGTATTGGGTCCACTGGAACTGGAGTTAACAGGTAGTTTTCAGCTACCTAACATGAGTGCATGCTAGGAACTGAACTCATATCCTCTGGAAGAACAGCCAGAGTGCTCAGCTGCCAAGTTCTCTCTCCAGAACCCAGTCTATTGCTTATGATTTCAACCTTACTCACACTTCCAGTATGTCTCCTAGGTGATTCCAAATTTACTCAAGCTGACTGTATAGATGAAACATCACAGATGCATTGGTTTTCACATCTCTCCATCCCTTACCTTTAAATGAAAGATTCCTTGGCCTCTTCTTTTCATTAACATTGATGCCTTTGGATCCCAGGCCAGGTGTCTTTAGAGCAGTCTTGAATTATCTCGTAGTTTCCTCCTCAATGCTGACAACTTCTCAAGGTAAACAGCAGAGCCACTTGCTTTCTAGTTCTCCTGTTACGGATGTGCTGAGAGTGATGGTTGAAGTAAAAGGCACCAAACAGATTTTTCCACATGTAAATGCAATAATTTCCTTTGCAATTGTTAAAAATCTGGGTGACAACATTTTGAAGTTTAAATTTTTTTCTTATTCATTGTATTTATTCATTTATGCATACACAGACACCAATAGGTAAATGATGTGTTTATGTGCATGTTTGCTTGTGTATGTGTTCATGTGTGCAAACACATATACACATGTATGTATAGATGTGTGTGTGTGTGTGTGTGTGTGTATGTGTGTGTGTGTGTGTCCAAGTGCACACATATGGAGGCCAGAGGTTGGCATCAGGAATCTTCCTCAACAGCTTCTCCACCATATTGTTTTTGAGACAGGGTCTGTCACTTAGCCTGGTGCTCACTGATTCAGGTAGGCTGGCTGTTCGGCCAGCCAGTGGTCCTCCTGCTTCTGCAGTTATCACTAGTGTGCATAACCACACCCTTTTTGATAACTCTCAGTATGTATGTGAGTATGTATTTTTTAACAATGTTTACTTGATGGTTGTGTCCTAGTGACTTTTCTTTCGGCTTCTACTATCCTATGCTTATTTACTTAGCATCATTCTGTGAAGAACTGTTTTCCCTCCTCCAGACCTCCATCTTCTTTTATTTATTTTCTTTTGGGGGGGGAATGGGACTTAAGCATTCTTTTAATGAATTCAATGTGGTACAACTTAACCCTCTATAATTCATTTTTGATGCTCATTTCCTTCAAAGTATCATCTGTATTTTTTCTTTTAAATCCGTGTGTACTTGTATGTGTATGTCTTTGGTGGGGCAGGGGCATATGTATGTGGATCAGATGACAGCCTCAGCTGTCGGTCCCCACCTTACACCACCACATTTGACACAGGATCACTCTGCTGTTCACACCTGAGCATACCAGGCCCCGATCAACAAGCTCCCAGAACTTGTGGTATCCCCACCTCCCACCTCACCATCTGCGGTGGCATGGCATTTGCTTTCACACGGGTCTGAGTGCTCTCTCTCCTGTATCTTTCAACTGTGTTCCGATCTGTCCTTAGCTCTCTGTATTGCTTCAGTGTCTCCCTAGCCCTGTTCTGGAGTCAGACATTCTCCTGCAGCACCAGCTCCTCTGAGCAGACATGGAGTCTGAACCAGGAGCTAGACATGCTCACTGCTTCTGATACAACTTCCAATCTATTTTCAAGGCTAAATACTCTGTCCACTGAGGAGCTAGAAGAAATGTACACCAGCACGATGGACATGTCCCTGTGTGTCAAATAGTGTAGGGAATTAAATGCATCCATAATCCCAACTCAATCCGAATGCTTCCTTCCCCTCTCAACATCCCTCCTCATCCCATAAGGCTACTGCATTCCCATAATAATAACTAATACTGAAGCCACTACAAACTCACAAGGGACATTTAGTCTTCCTTTGTCTGTGCTTAGAAGACATTCCATTGAGGACAGCAATCAGATATGGGTTCCAGCTTTCCTATATGCGTTTTCTTCTCTTGGTGTTAGGTTGTCCATTAGCTGTACACTTGGGCTTTTTTGGTTCTGTGTGAAAGATTTTCCTTTCACCACTGATTCAATAATGTAGTTCTAGCTCTGCAAAGTATTAGCAGACTGCATGAAAAGAGGACTCACTCGGAAGCCCTTCCCTGTCCCCATTGTGTGCCCTACCTTCAGTGTGTTCATACCTAGTCATTTCCATAAGTTTCTGGTATATTCTCATTCTCCTCTCCTCCTTCTCTCCCCCTCATCTTCCTCTACTAAAAACTTTCCCTCTTCCTTCTCCTTTTGTCTTTCTGTGTGTCTTTGTCTCTGTTAAAATAAACACATACCACATAACCATAATGGCAGAAAATACAGTATTCATCTGGCAAAGGTCTGTTGTCTAGACTATATAAAAAATCCTTAGGAGTTAGGGAGATAGCTCGGTGTCAGGCTTGCCTTTCAAGCCTGAGGACAAGGGTTTGGACCCCAGATCCTATGTAAAGCCAGATGGGGTAGTGTGCATACTCCCGCTGCTCCTACTGCATGATGGGAAGCAGAGAGAGGGGAATCCTAGAATCTCACGGGCAGAAAACAAGAGGCCCCATCTCAAACAAGAAGCATAAGGCAAGACCCAGAACCCAAGATCGTCCCCATACACACACATGTGAACATACACATGAAACTTTTTTTAAAAAAAAGGATTGTTATAATTCAGCAATAAAAACACAAAAGACCTAATTTTTAAACGGACAAGTATTGCCGGGCGTTGGTGGTGCACGCCTTTAATCCTAGCACTCGGGAGGCAGAGGCAGGTGGATCTCTGTAAGTTCGAGGCCAGCCCGGTCTCCAGAGTGCCAGGACAGGCTCCAAAGCAATACAGAGAAACCCTGTCTCAAAAAACAAAAACAAACAAAAAATGGACAAGTATTTTAATACACACTTCTCCAAAAAAAAGTGAATAAGTGGCAAACATATCTGCCCTATTTTGCTTTAACTGTTAACTTGACACAGCCTAGAGTCAACTGAGAGGAAAGCCTCAAATGAGCCATTCCCTAGATCAGAGTAGCTGGTAGGCTCTCTGTGGGAGACTGTCTTGATTGTTAATTGATGTAGCAGGGCTCAGCCCACTTTGGGAAGCACCATCCCCTAGGCAGGTGGTCTTGGGCTAGATAAGAAAGCTAGCTAAGCATAAGCCTGTAAGCATGGCTTCTGCTTCAAGTTCCTGCTTGAGTTTCTGCCTTGACTGCCCCCAGTGATAGACTGTAACCCATAAATTGAAATAAACCCTTCCCTCCCAATAAGTTGCTTTTGGTCAGAGTATTTTATTACAGCAACAAAGAGGAAACTAGAACAACACCCACGAGGAAATGCTTAATATATTTAGTCATCAGGGAGATGCAAATCAAAACAGTAATAAGGTACATCTTCACACTCCCCAGGAATAACTTAAAAATGGAAACTAAGAAGTATTGGTAGGAAGGGGAGAAATCGGAGCCATCACACACTGCATTGAACTTGTGATGGGGTACAGCAGCTATGGAGGGAACTTGGTAGGTTCTCCAAAGAGTCAAACATAAGGACACTATCTGGCCCAGCAGTTCAACTTCTCAGGTATGGAAGAGAACCAGAAACGTGCATTCACAAAACTGCCATGAGAATATTATTAGGTTCATTGATCACAGTAGCAAAAAAGACAGATGAAAACCGAGTAACAGATGAATTATACATAGAGTTGGTGTGTCTGTATGACAGAATCATATACAGACATGCAAAGGAACAGAATACTGCTGTGTGGTAGAGCACAGATGAATGCAGGAAACATTTTGCTAAGTAAAAGAAGCCAGGACTGGGGAGATGACTCAGTTGTTAAATAACTGCTGCACATGTGTGAGGACCTGAGTGTGGATCCCAGCACCTTCGTAAAGCTAAGCAATCCCAGCATTCCTGTGGTGAGATGGAGGGTGGAGATAGGAGAACTCCTGCAAGCTCAAGGTCCAGCTAGCCTGGTATGCACAGCAATGAACAGCAGAAAGAGCTGGCCTCCAACCAGCTGGAAGGCGAGGACAGACAGCCAGTGTTGCCATCTGACCTCCACTCCTGTGCCACAGTACTCAGGCACCCACATGTGTGCACGTGTGAACATATATGCCAATAGATATATACATATTTTTGCTTAACATGTACTAGCTAGCACCTTGTTTTTCTCCAGTGTCTGGAAATCAGTCCACACAGATGATAGAGATGGCAGCATTTTTCTGCTACTGCTGCTACATACCTATGTATAGCTACTGAAATTGTTTTGGGGCTGGAGAGATAGCTTGGCCAGTAAGTGCTTGCCACACAAGCAAGAGGACCTGAGTTCGATCCCCCAACACCCATGCCAAAAGCCAGGCAGGGCAGCATGTATCTGCAAGTCAGTGCCAGTGAGATGGATGGGAGAGACGGGAGGAACCCTGTTGCTGACAGCTGGTCTAGCAGAAATCAGTGAGTTCCAGATTCAGTGAGAGATCCTGTCTCTAAAAATAAAGTGTCAAAGAATTGAGGAAAATACCCATGCACACATGTGGGAAAGTGTATTCCATATTTAAAAGGTCATGTCACATATTTCTGGACTAATACTCTGGATGTGAGGATGTACACAGTTCCTAGGAAGACAGTTTCCCTTCGTTCCACCATTTGACACTGTTATCCTATTTTCCTCTGGCTTCTTTATTTTCCTGATAAGGAATCTATCAGTTCAATTATTCTTTTGCAGGCAATCTCTCTCAAGCATTGTATCTGATTTCCCTCATCTTGGCTGTCTGTGGTTCACCCGGCAGCCTATTTTCTCCTGGTTATGAACCATGGTTTCTCTGCCAGAAGCACCTGGGCTTCTATAATTCAGAACTCACAACCGTTCTTTTCCTGACTATTGCTTTTGTTTTGCTTTAGTTTAGTCTGTTTCTAAAAGTCCCATTTCAATGCATTTAGTCCTTGTTTGTCCTGCGTGTATATGCATGTTCACTTGTATACAGGGGCATATGTATGCACACATGCCTGTCGAAGTCAGGGCAGCCTTGGCTATTGTTGCTCAGACACTGTGTGCCTTAGTTGGTGAGACAGGGGCTCTCACTGAACCTGGAGCTCATAAATTAAGGTAGGGTAGCTGGCCAGCAAGTCCCGGGCATCCTCTTGTCTTCATCTCATCAGTGTTGACCTCACAAGCTTGCACCCTACACTGTACTTTTTTATGTGGGTTCCAGGGTTTGAACTCAAGCCCGGATGTTTGTGAAATAAACACTTGATCCACTAAGCCATCTCCTCTGCTCCAGGATCTTATTTTTTCCTAGTTTTCTCTTAGCTGAAGCCTCTTGGTATCTATCTCTTTATCCCTTAATGTTTCATTCTAGGAAATATCTTTAATCTTCCTCCCATTTGATTATTTTCCCTTTAGCTTTTTGCCTTATCTGATGCCGGTTCTCACCTTTAGATTTTAATTCCATTGATAATGTTTTCCATTTCTATTTTCTCCTTATTGAACCCACCTTTTCTTTCTCGTATGTTATGTTCTTACAATTTGAACTTTCTGCTTTTATGTTTAATTAAGTAAGGTGTGTTTGCTTTATAGTCTTTTCTAAATAATCTATTGACGCTTAGGAACAGATTGTGTGTTTAATATACTGATCTTCCCAGTTGAGCTGGAACCCACATAAAAAAGTACAGTGTGTGTGTGTGTGTGTGTGTGTGTGTGTGTGTGTTTGTGTGTGTGTGTCTGTGTGTGTGTCTGTGTGTGTGTGTGCATTGTTCATAGAAATAACTATGTCTGTGCAGTATGTTCATGTAGTTGTGTACATGCACAGGTGTACATATGTGCATATGTGTGTTCTCATCTTTACCCTAGTTTTATTCATGGGACACTCATGTTCCAAGGTTGTGTTGCTGTCACTCACTGTGGGATGACTTTACGTCTGCTTCTGTTGTCCACTGCTTTCTTGGTCTGGAACTGGTTTCAACTTGCTTTTCACATTAAGAGCCCTGCAAGACACAGGTGGCATGTCTCTTTTTCTAGAATAGAGTTTCAGCATCTCCTAATTAATTGTCCTCTTTGCTTGTCTGGAGCTTGGTTCTCCACTTTAAATTTCTTTCTTAGATTTCACCCAGGATCTCCCATGCTCGTAGCATGGACGGAGTGTATACTGGCTACTTTTCTTATTGCTGTGATGAAGTATTTGACATAAACAATGGTAGAAAAGAAGGCTTCAGGTTTGACAGTGCAGTCCCATCATAGCAGCAGGAGCATGAGGCGGCTGGTCACATGGCATCCACAGTCAAGAAGCAGAGAGAGGTGAACAGTGGAGCTCAGCTGTCTTCTTTTTGTTCAGGCTGTATCTCCAGACCATGAGATGGCGCCACCCATGTTCAGGGTGGTTCTTCCTTACCCCAGTCAACTCAATCTACTCTCTCAAAGACTTGCCCAGCTCTGTTTCCATGGTGACTTTAAATCCCCTCCTCTTCATGGGGTAATCATCACAGATGTGTGATTACTTTATTCTGCTGTGTATATAAACCAGGCATCTATGGGTTCTCTCTTTTTTCACATATGTGTGTGTGTGTGTGTGTGTGTGTACATATATATGTTTGCATATACATTTGTATGTATTATATACTACATATAAAACATTAAATTTTTCATTTTTTAAATTTGTCGTTTTAAGGGCAAATGGAGGAACATTCCTGTACTCCCGGTACCTAAGAGACTGAGGCAGGAGGATTATGTACTTAGAGGCCAGCCTGGGCTATATTAGGGAGCCCTTGTTTTTAAAAAGAATCAGATTGCCCAAGGCACTTCCTTGGTGTTAATTACATGTAAGGTGGTGGCCACTCCCATCCCCTTCAGTACCTTGTTTCTCAGCCCTTGTCACTACCTGCTGCTCAACTTTCCTTTATTTGATAAACATTACTGAGTGACATGTTGGATTCTGTCCCCATAAGGGAAGAGAAGCCACACAGGAGAAGGGACTGCAGAGCAGCGTGACAATGACCTGAGAGCCGAAGGCACAGACTGTTCATAGATCTGTGTCTACAGCTGGCCGGCTCCTACTGTGTATCTAATATGCCTCGTACACTGAACTGCAGAGAATAGACATTCCCTCAAGTGCCAGCAAGCAAAGGGGAACTCACTGTAGGTTCATAGGGCAATAAGGACACAGGGTTCAGGTGAGGTCCAGACCCAGGAGAAGATCTTCTAGATGGTGTTGCTACAATGAGTCTAAGTGGAGACCATGCAGGCAGATCTCTTCATATGCTGCTGGCCAGATGCTTATCCACAGGGCAGTCAGCTCAGTGCTTCACATATAAGCTCCCCTTAAAGGGTGACATTCTGATGCTTGGTCCCATTGGTAATGCACCGGGAATCACTCCCTTTAAATACTCCAGCAATGGACCATCTCAAACTCTTACACACCTGAGCATATGCATATATATATATATATATATATATATATATATATATGCATATGCACAATATATATATATATATATATATATTGTGTGTGTGTGCACGTACATCTGTGTAAACAGGTGCACATTCAAGTGTGGGCATGCATGTAGAGGGCCTAGGTCAAACTTGAACGTTGATCCCCAAGTGCCACCCAACCTTGTTTTTTGAGGCAGGGTCTCTCACTGGGACCAGAAGGTTGAAGAGTAGGCCAGGCAGGCTGGCCACTGAGCTCCAGGGATCCACTTGTCCCCACCTCCCCAGTGCTGGCATTACAAATACATGTCACTATGTAATCACTTTACTGTCTTAGCCCATCCCCCCAGTTCTCTCTCTCTCTCTCTCTCTCTCTCTCTCTCTCTCTCTCTCTCTCTGTCTGTCTGTCTCTCTCTCATACACTTGTAGAGACCCCAATACATTCATTTTGTGTATATCTCCTGGTGATCTAGAAAAGGATGCAGGAAAAAACATTATCCTTTGGGGGAGGCACAGGAAAGAAAGACACCCTGTGGAGGAGCCACAATGGACAGACAAGGTCTGAGCTCTCTTCTTCCCTTGTGTTCAGTCTCCTGATGTAGATTTTGGTGGAGTCCATCATGTTCCATGAGATATCCATTTTGGTGGACAACCCAACTGTTGTGCCTCCCTGTCCCCCATTTGTCTGGCTGCTTGTTTGTTCTTGGGATAGTCTTTAAAAAGAAATAGGTGGTGGGTATATCAGCACATGCCTGTAATACCAGCCATTAGGACGCTATGGCAGGAAGATTGTCATAGGTTCAAGGATTGGTCTGAACTACACAGTGAGTTTTAGGCTAGCCTTGGCTACAGTGTTACACCTTGTCTCAAAAAATGAGGACTCCAGTCAGAATGTGTTTGTTGTGTAAATATGAGGACCCAAAATTGGATGCTTAACACCCATGTAACAGCTGGAATGGGAGTGTGAGTCTGTGACACCAGCACCTCAAGGGGAAGGGAAGCAGATCAGGGCCTCATTGGTCAGTCATTATAGCTGAAAATCAATACACCCCGAGTACAGTGAGAGAGCCCATGTGATGGACCCACAGTGAAAAGCAATAGCAAAAGACACCTGACTTACTATTCTAGCTTCCACATGTGCACATCTGGGCATGGGCACCCATCATGTACACATACATGCATATTCATTATATACACAGAAAAAAAGAAATCAAAAGCAGTCAAATAAACCAGGAGATTTCTAGACAGAAGTAATGAGAAGGAAACAGATATGGCAGCACCCTCAGTGTCTGGGAGCTGTCATGGCCCATCCACTTTAGTCTCAAGCAGACCCTTGGGTGGCGGCATAGTTTGGATAATAATGTCCCTCAAAGGCTTGAAAAGGCTTATGTGTTGAAGGCTTGCTTTCCTGGCTGCTGGTGCTCAGGATGGTGATTGACTCATGAGAGTTCTAACATAATCAGTTGATTAGTTCCTTGATGGATTCATAGATTGATGACATTATTGGGTAGGAGGTGATGGATCCTAAGAGGTGGGCCTGGTGGGGAACTTAGGTCTCTTGAGGCTTGCCTCTGAAGTATGTATGGTGTCCCCACTTTCCCCCTCTCTGTCTCTTCTTGCTGAATGCTAGCTGATGAATTTCTCTGCTCTTTTTCTTACTTCCACCATGATGATCTGGACCCTGGACCAAAACCTCTGTAATCTTGAACAAAAATAAATTCTTCCTTCATTAATGTTTTCTCTATTTTGTCCTGTAACAATAGCCTAAGATAGGCAGAATCCTGCCCTGTTACCAGAACAGGTATCCTTCTGGCCCACATGCCATGCCATGCCATGCTGCTGGTGAATAGCACCAGGCAGGCCTGTATCCATCCTGCATCCTCCTTCATCATGCCATGTGACTCCTGCCAAGGCAGAAGTGATCAGCTAGCAGCTCAGGAAACTTTTGTCTATGTGGACCTGGACTGTGGCCTTACATGTATCAAGCCCTTATGAACAGATGTGGCCTCTGCAGGGTGGGGTTGTTTCCAAGGTTAACCAAGATGTATTCTCTTAGGATGCTTTAAACCTCACTACTTCCCAGGAAGCTCTGTGACTAAGGAACCCTCCCTCCCTTCCATGATCTACAACTTCGTCAGTCCATCTGCTGGGCTTACTTTAGTGAAGCCCCTCTCCACACCTAAAATAGCCCCTTTCAGATAAGAGTTAAACAAAAGAGCACAGCAGCAAACAGCCCTGAACACATATCATGAGCATCAAGAATTATTAGTCCTCTACCCCACCCCACCCCAGGAGTAAGCAGTAGGGGCCACAGGCAAGGATCATTTAAAATGCACAAAAATAGTACAAATATTGGCGTATGAAAGACTGTCTGAAAGGACTGTTAACTTTTTGATGATAGTGATGTGGAATTGAGTTTCTTTGCAGGAACAAAAACAAAACAAACAAACCAACAACAAAACTGCGAATGGCTTCCTGCAAGATGCTGCATCAGCAGATGGCTGCATTCTTTCCCCTGGAATGTGCAGCGCTCTGCGCTCTGTTCCTGGGCCAGCAGAGCTTTAGTAGAAAGGATCTGTGCGTTCAAAGAGAGAGAAAACAAAAGCCTAGGATTCTGCCCAGCAATGTCTGTAAAGGCTCTCTGAGTTGGGGAATCTGCATGCATAGGGGAAAATAGCTGCCAATGACAGAACACTGCAAAGAGGGCCACAGTGTTATTGTCCAGAGTCTGTTAGAATCTGTTTCCTGGGCATTCTGAGATGCACTCACACTCCCCAGGACATCAAGCACTGAGCAGCACGTGACCCAGGTGTGTTAGGTTAAACACTGCCAAGCTCTCCAGAAGTATTCACAGCCCATGTGGAAGGCTGCCTTGGGCCCAGGCCTGTTTCTCTTTATTTTTTTTTTATTTTTATTTTAAAACTTTAAAAATGTTTTTTATATTTATTTATGTGTGTGTGTGTGTGTGTGTGTGTGTGTGTGTGTGTGTGTGTGTGTGTGTATGTGTGTGTGCGAGAATGTGCTACAATGTGCCTGTTGAGGTCAGAGGACAACTTGTAGGAGCGGATTCTATCCTTCCACTTTGTGAGACCCAGGAATAGAGATCATTAACCCAGGTTGTCATCCTTGGTAGCAATCACCACTGAGCTGTAACAGTGGCAGCCCTTATTTTTAATTTCTTGTGTGTCTGCATGTGAGTGTGTATTCAAACGTATGTGTTCTTGAGGTGGGGGCTGTGGATGCATGTGTGTACCGTTGTATGTGAAGGCTGCAGGACAGTCTTGGATGTTGTTCCTCTGGTGGCATCCACCTTGTTCCTTTGAGAAGCGATCTCAAATTGTCCTGGAACTCAAGTAGGCTAACAGGCTGGCCAGTCAGTCCCAAGGAGTCAACATGTCTCCACCTTCCCAGGACTATGATCACAGCACATGTCACCATGCGCCCCTTTGTTTTAAAATGAATTCTGTATATCGAGCTGGCGTCCTCACACTAGTGTGAGGAACTCTTTATGGGCTGGGCCCTATCCCCAGTCCCTGCACCTTTGTTTTACACAGATGCTTCATGAAGCTGCAGGGTGGGAGGTGTGGAGCTAGACAACCCATTCCCCACTGCCAGCAAATCATCTTCAGTTTCAGAATGCTACCAAGTCACCCAGAAGGCCTCTTGTCTGGACTTTCTGCCTGAATAACTGAAGACTCTTCTCTCTCTCTCTTTGTTTCTTTCTTTTTTTGTCTCCATCATAATCAATTATCCAGAAAAATCGATTATTCAGGCCGTTAAATCCCCAATTAGTCTGGATAATTGACATACTATTATAACCCATAAATACGGCACACTCTGAGGAGGCATCAGGCTTCTTCCTAGGGCACAGAGGTGGGACTTCTCTCAGGTTCACACTCACCTTGCACTGCCATGCTGTTGGCCCCTTCCTTCCACTGTCCTCAATAGGTGTGATGTAAGGTTTTTCCAGATGGTGACCTCTACATTCCCAGCTCTAAATTTCTTGGGGGCTAGAGTGGCTTAGCCAGTGAGGTATGTGTGCAGTGTGTGTGTGTGTGTGTGTGTGTGTGTGTGTGTGTGTGTGTATGGTGTGTGTATGTTGTGTGTGGTTGTGTGTGTGTATATATGGTATATGCATGGTGTGTGTGGTGTGTGTGTATGTTTATATATATATATATGTATGTATATGTGGTGTGTGTATATAGTGTGAGTGTGTGTGTGGTGTGGTGTGTGTGTGTGTATGTATTGTATATGCATGGTGTATGTGTGGTATGTGTGTATGGTGTGTGTATGTGTGTGTGTGTGTGTGTGGTGTGTGTATGATGTGTGTGGTGTGTGTGTATCTATATAGTGTGTGTGTGGTGTGTGTATATAGTGTGTTATTACTGCACTTGTCATTTTCTTTCCTTCTTTTATTTTTTCTTTCTCTGATTGGCTGCATATGAAATCACTTAAATATGCATAATATTCTGCTTCCTGAGATTAAAGGAGGGAGCCAGGGGCCAAGATTCCTTTGTTAAAACCTCAGGGAAGGACTGAGGAGATGCCCCACTGAGTACTAGCACTTGCTGCTCTTGCAGAGTTCAGTTCCCAGCACCCACACTGGATGGCTCACAACTGCCTGCAACTCCAGCTGATGGGGAAATCTGATGCCCTTTTCTGGCCTCCTCAGGCATCTGCTCTAACATGTATACATCCACATTAACACAGACACATACACACAATTTAAAATGAATTTTAAAATCTTCTAGAGAGATGATTTATTGGGTAAAGTGTGAGAATGAGGACCTGAGTTCCACTCCCAGAACCCATATGAAAAAGCTGGGTGAGGTCAGCATGGTAGCATATGCCTTTAGTCTGCCTGCCCCAGGAGACTGAGGCAGGCAGATCTCTATGAGTTTGAGGACAGCCTACTCTACCTAGGAAGCTACAGGCTAGACAGGACTATACAGTGAAACCTTCAAAACAAGCAAACAAACTAAAAACAACAACAATAAAAAGCTTTGAATTATCTTTGTAATCCCAGTACTGGAGAGACAAGAGGATCCAGGGTTCAGTGACTAGCCATTCTAGCCAAATTGGCAAGAGCCAAATTCAGCAAGATTCTCTGTACCAACACTGAAGTGGAGCAGGAAGATGGTCCAGTGGGTGAAGGACCTGCCTCACAAGCTTGAGGAGCTGAGTTTGGATTCCCAGAACCACATAAAGCAGTAGAGAATGTTTGTCACCTTGGTACTCCTAAAAGAAGATGGGAAGTAAAGAACTCCCAGAAGCCATGAGGCCAGTTCACCTGGCCACACAGAGGCAAACAACAAGAGACTCTACCAAATAAGGTGGGAGATGACTGGCACCCAAGGTTGTCCCTGACCTACACACACACTCCTTTCCATGTGTGGCATAAATGCCCATATTCATACATGAACACGTGGGCATGCACACACACAGAGATTAAAAACATAAGATGGAAAGCAGTTGAGGAAGACAGGTGATGTTGACCTTCCCATGCACACTTACGTACACACACATGCACACACAAACATCCATACACAAAGATAAAAGTTCAGGAAGAGAATGAAGGAATGTGCATACATGGATCAGCATGGAAGTCCCAGGGATGTGGCAGAAATGAGGAAACACTCAGTGAGCAGCTGCTGTGCTCCTGGAACTTGGGAATGGCTGCATGCCACCGCTGCAGAGTCTAATTGTCATAGATATTTTTACAAAGGATGCCAGTGATGAAGGCAGGAAGTTCAGAGCCTCATTGTTGCCCAATTCTTAGCTCAAAATGATTTTTTGCTTGAGGACAGAGCATTGGGTATCTGTGACAGCCACGGTGACAGGAATCTGTGAATCTGCTCCAGCGGGACTCTAAGGGAACCAGCCCAGCCCACTGGGTAATTAAAAGCTAAATGGAATGTTGAGAAATGTCCATACAATTTGATAGGGTAACTTACTTGGTTTTTTTTTTTTTTGAAAATTTAAATGAGATCTCTGCAATCATTTGAACTCGAAAAGAGAATTCTTTTGAAAAGGGTTTTATGTGGCAGAGTGACTGGTGAGACTGAACTGGGTTCGTGTGGGTGTTGATAACATGGGCACAGCTGTCAGGCTCCCATCATACGCCATTCTTCAGCAGAGCTAAGCATGGCACATTTCTCTTAGAAATCTTAACAACTGCTGATTATGGATGTTTGGAGATTCTATGCCTGAGAGCTGGGGACAAGCCCTGAGGAGCATAAAGACCCCTGGGCACAGTCCAGACAGCAGTTTACATAGGACTGACTGGGAGGGACCCAAAGAAGGGATGGGCCAGAGGATGCATTGTCCAAACTCCCATCCTTCTCTCCAGTTGCTAAGCAGAGTGAAATGTTTGTGGCCCCAGGAAGCGGTGGGCCAGGGAGGATCTTTTGGTGGAATGCACTAGAGAGCAGGTATTTCAACCAAGAGTGATGGTTAATCAGCTTGACAGGATCTAGGTGACAGACAAGGCTCTGGGCATCTTGTGAGGGATTATTTAGATTAGGTTAATTAAATTGGGAAGGCCCACCTTAACTGTGGACAGCACCATTCTTGGTCTGAGGTCCATGACTGGATAAAAAGCAAGCTGGGCATCATATTTATCCCAATCTGACCACCTGCCTCACATTCCTTTGGAACTGACTTCTCCATCATAGACTGAACCCTGGAACTGTGAACCAAAATAAGGCCTTCCTTCCCTGAGTTGCTTTTGTGCCATATTTTCTCACAGCAACATGGTAAGTAACTAATGCACCTTCTGAGCCAGTTTCTAGTTGTTATGGAAATCCACAGAGTCCTCAAGAGCTTGGCACTGGGACACACCCACACTCAGCAGCTCTCCACACTGCCTACCTCCTTCCCAGAGTACAGCCATCAAAAGCCTGGCCTGGCAGGGTCACACTGTGGAGAACACTCATTTTGTAGATTTATTTTTTCTCTTTACTTTGCAGCCTACTGTTTGTTCATTCCTTGATTCTTTACCACTTCCACTGCAAAGGAAGCAAGATTAAACTCTCAGAAGTCTATTACATTACTTCTTAGTGTTCTGTAGAAAGTGGGATTATTTCTCTGCTGGTTGCACTTGTCTTAGCAGACAATGGAAAATTGACTGCTCCTGTGCGACAGCAAATCAGTCACTTTAAGCAGCTCATAGTAAGGGTTAACATGGTCTCAAATAATTACTTAGTGACTAGCTAGGAATTATTCATATTTGCCTGTATTATACTCCTTGCCTCTGTGTGTACATATGGATTCTATTTCTAGGAAATACATTCAACAGCAGTTTCTTTGCTGAATAATCATATATTAGAGAGAACTGACAGTATTTTCTCCACATCCTATATTTAGTATATATATTAACCTTCATGTTACCTTCTGTCTGATAGAAGGGGACATTAGGAATGGATGGGTAGATGAATGAAACTATGGATGGATAGATGAATGGATGGATGATGTATTGATGGGTAGGTGGACAGGTGGACACATGATAGGTAGATATATATATATGTATATATATGAACATATATATACATATAAACATATATATACATATATATACATATACATATATATACATATGAACATACATACATGGATGGATAGATGGAGATGGAAGATAGATAGATAATTGATATATAGACAAGTGATAGGTAGGTAGTAGATAGCTAGACAGATGGACAGATAGATGGTTTACATACGTAGAAACATGGATGGATGGAAAAATAGATTGATAATCTCTAGACAGACAGACACATAGATGAAGGACATATCATTTTAGCTTTCACATTCAGTTACTGAATTAGACACAGCTGCAGATTGACTGTGTAAAGTAACTCACTGTGACTCATTGGGCCCAGGCCCCTGACAACATTTCACTATTTTAAAGACTATCCCAGTCCTCAAGGCTTATAAACTCCAGCAAATCTTCTCAGAAGACTCAGAAACCACCTTTACCAATATAACCATAATGTAACTGATTATTTTTATCACATGGTTCCTGAAGTAGTATAAAAATATGGAGACAGTGTCCATTTAGTGGGCACATGTTTTCACATTTCTTTTCAATCTGACCTGGCAATAAGTGAAAATCTGTCACTTGTAGCTGTCTCAGATTTTTATCTATCATCTTGTAGGCAAGTGGCTCTGTTCCCAAGTCACCATACGGCTGGTTAACACTGATTACTTCCCTGACTTCCAGGAGTTGCACGTGGCATGATGGTGACACACCACATCCATTCAGCCTGAGTTTGTCTTCCAGGACAAATGGAAAGTAGCTTTATGGTCAGGGCAGGAAGATGCCCAAGACAGAGTTCCCAAGGCCATGACCAAAAGCATTCTGGGAGCTCCTAGGACAACACACCCCCATGCTTAGGGAAGAGGCATAGGGGAATCTGCATCTAGAATGACCAAAATGTGAATAGCGTTCATAATAGGGAAGTTGGGAGAGGAGGTCAGGAAATCGTGGTTTAATCAAAGCCAGGTACACCATACTCATTCATCAGAGCAACTTGTACATGGCCAATTGAAAAAAAAAAAAACTCACCACTCCTTTTCTTTATAGTGCTCTTAATGATGAAGTAGGGCATCCTAGGCAAGATTCTGCTTTCTAACGAACATCTATGAAATTCCTGCTAGGGTCAGAGAGAAGACTCAGTTAGTAACATGCTATTTCACAAGCATGAGGACCTGAGTACAGATTCTTAGCATCCACTTAAAAATCAGGTGTGGCAACATGCATCTATTTCCCTGTGCTGAAGACTGGTCCCTGAATCTTACTGACCAGCCAGCCTAGCCAATCAAATAGCTCTAGGTAAGTGGCTGCCTCAGTTACTGCTTTATTGCTGTGAAGAGATATACCATGACCAAGGCAACTTATAAAAGACAGCATTTAATTGGGGGATTGCTTATAGTTTTGGAGGGTTAATCCATGACCATCATGGCAGCAGATAAGCAGGCATGGCACTGAAGCAGTAGCTGAGAGCTTACATCTGCCCCACATAATGGAGGCAGATTGAGGGTTAACTGGGCCTGAGTTGGGCTTTTGAAACCTCAAAGCCTGTGACATACCTGTGTCCCCGGTGACACACCTCCTCTAACAACAATGCCTTCTAATCCTCCCCCAAATAGTTCCACCAACTGGGAATCAAGCATTCAAGGATTTGAGCCTATGGGGCAATTCTTAAACCACCACAGAGACCCTATCTCAACATACAAGGCAGAGAATGATTGAGGAAAATACCCATCATTGATCTCAGTCTGTCACAAGCACATGGGCACACATATGAGCAAATACCCATGTGAGCAAATACCCATGTGAACATGTACACAGCCCACATGAACATACACATCACATGCACATGCATGCACACTGCTTTGCTGCTTGTACAAATGTGCACATGTATGTATAGAGCTCTGCCTGTGTGCACATGCAGAAGATGCAGACTTACATGCAGCCAGGCTTACTGCCCCTGTGGGAATAATAGAAGAGCAAGGATAGCTTCTGTTGGAATTTCAGTTTTCCATTTGGCCCCAGAAACTCAATAGTGGGCCTGTGTGAAGCTCACAGTTAGTAGAAGTCCTGTCTAGTCAGAGGTGACACAGAAGCTTTTCCTCTCCCTTCCTGACCCAACTCAATAGGTCCAGGGACAGGACCATGTCAGTCATGTGTCCTTATCATCCCCCCAGTGTCTCAGGGCCCACAGTTACCATACCAGATTGTAGGATGTGACTCTGGGCAAAGAATTCTCTTGGAAGCCTTCCTGCCTTTTTCAGACCAGCTCTCGTGTAGCCCAGGCTGACTTTGAACTCACTATGGAGGGTGACCTTGAACTCCTGATCCTCTTGCCTCCACCTCCTACTTGCTGGCATTATATCAGGACTAAACCATGCCCAGAGACAGCCTTCCCTTTTCAGTAGCCATTTTCTCCTCATAGAACTCAGCACACACAGTTTTTCACACATCTGCCCCTATGCACACATCCATAGCACTCAAGGGACTGTGTTCCCCCCTTTGCAGATAGATCTGTTAACATAGACTTACTCTTCTGTTATTATTTCAACACTCAATGCAATCATCATTAGCCCATTAACTTGAAACTACCCTATCATTGCTAATGTAATGACTATTAACTAAGTATGAATAATGCATGCTATCACTAATATAATTACTATTATTAACTATATTCTATCTCACGTAATTCATTGGTGTGCTTCATCTCCCTCTGTTTCCTTTCACCTTCTTCCCACACTGTGCCACCAATGAAATCACTAGTTCTTTGCTTACTGGAAGAGCCAGGCCTCTGTGTGTGCTATAAGGAATGTCTGTCAGTGACCAACGAGCAATTGTGTCTTCTTCCAGGGGAAGGCGCGGGGGTGGGGGGCAGCTTTGTGGTCCATGTTGCCATAGTTGTTCCAGTGTAGCACTCTTAAAATTAATTTCCCAGGAGCTGAAGAGATGGTTCAGTTTCTAAAATAAATGCTTATTGACCAAGTGCAAGGACCTGAGTTCAGTTCCCCAGTGTCCGTGTGAAGGTCAGTTGGCAGCATATGTCCATAGCCAGCCCCAGCACTGGAAAGGTAGAGGCAGGTGTATCTCCAGAGCTCATTGGCCAGCCAATGAGCCCCAGGATGTGGTGATGAGCTCAGTTTCAATGAGAGGCCATGTCTAAAACACCAAGATGGAGAATGCTGGAGGCAGACCCCTGACAAGAGCTCCAACCTTCAGAATCACACGCATGTGCACTTCCATGTATACATGCGCAAACACAGATCAAATTCTCACCTTTGCTGATGCACCAGGGACAGCTGTCTCCCTCCCACCAAACATAACAGATGGCAGACAGGGTAAGGGAGCCCAGTGGAGTTGCATTCTTGTTCTTTCTCAGAAAGACTGGGCATAAAATGTTGATGATAATCCGAGTGGATCCATTTACTTCTTGTCACTGTGACAAACACCTGTTTTGGCTCCCGGTTTGAGTGTGTGATCTGTTGCATCAAGGAAGGCACAGCAGCAGAAGTGCGAGACAGCTGGACACAGGGCATCCACAGTCAGGAAACAGAGAGAGATGGATGCTGGTGCTCAGCTCACTTTCTCCTTTTTATTCGGTCTGGGACCCCAGCCTAGAGGATTGTGATGCCCACATTCAGGGTGGCTCTTCCCACCTAGTGATCCCCCTATCCTGTCAAGTTGGCAGTCAACATTAACCATCACACCAATGACCCAAGTGTTGCCATGTGTTTTATGTCCTACAGAACCTTTTTGTGATGGGACATCAGTGGTGAGCAGTCTCAAAGATATTGATTATTGGATCGACATCATTCACAGATAACTGTGTCTAAGGGATTTACACTCTTGTTAGGGTCTGTAGAGTGGAACCTGCCTTGTGTCAGAGACTATGTCAAATGCTGGGCTGCACACACAATTCACACCTCAGATATATCCTTGGCCTCAGAGCATCACAGTCCTATGAAGGAAAGACTCCCCAAAACAGACCAAAAGAGCAACCAGTGTGCTGACCAGGGCTCCCCTGTTTGTGCCTCCCTAGCACTGAGATGTCAATCACATGTCACTATGCCCGGCATTTTCATATGCTTCCTGGGGATGGAGGAATTAAAGGCCTCATGATGCCAGGCAAACACTTTACTGTCAGGGCCATCTCCCCAGCCTCTGCACACTGCATTTTAGGTGCCCAAGTGGAAAAAGTCCAGAAGGCAGGTGTCAAGTAAATAGCCAACTAGAGCTGAAGATGGAGCTGAGGAATTGGCACCTCACAATGGTTCTCAGTAGCCAGGGGTGAGATGGCTCAAGAAGAGAGCTATCCCCTGAGGGAGTGTGTGAAGGACACACCATGAAGAGCTGCAGAGGAGGAGAATAAATAAATAACAGAAAGCAATAGAGGACAAGTGCCAAGCAGGATGTGTCAAGGACAAAAGCAGACACTCTGAAGTCATTTTGTGGAGAGAGACGGCTTGTATTTGAGTGCTAAAAGGCTTTTGATAATACATAACTTGAGGGCTCTCTCAGCACTACTCCAAGGCACTGTGGACACAAAAATGAATGAATGTTGCTGCTGCCCTCCAATGAGCACCAAGAGACAAACAGTTAAATTTCAAACAGTGCAAATCACTGTGGGAAGAGAGTTTGTTAGCTTTTGTGTGCACATATATGTGTGCACTTGTTCCTGTGCACACAGGTACATAGGTGTGGGAGACCATTGTGTGTGGATATGCATCTGTGTAGATGAATATCTTTGGGTGTCATTCCTTGGGTGCCATCCACCTTATATTTGGAGATATAGTTTTTCACTGGATTGGAGCTCATAGGCTAGGCTGTCTAGCCATCAAGCTCCTGGGGTTACCTGCCTCTACCTCCCCAATGCTGGGATTACAAGCACACACCACCACACCTGGCTTCTGTGCATGGGTTCTGAGGATAAACATGGGGTGTCATGCTTATGTCATGTAGCAAATTCTTTAGTGACAGAGCCATCTCCCCAGCCTCCAGAGTTCATTTCTGTTCTTAGTACAAAAGAATTAAATGTTAATTGCAAAGAAACCAGAAAATGTATATGATATACATAGCATCATTCTGCAGAAGAGAAACATGGTGGCTGACATCTTCATACATGGTTCATATAAGTAAAACTAAATATTTTAAGGAAAATCAGTACATACCACACAAACATTTGTAAAATTTTTCAGATACTTCATTGTTTACATCCTATCAACCATGTTGAAAATCTCTGTCTTAGCCTGTTTGTTATTATTGTAATGAATACCTAAGGCTGGACACTTGCAAAAACATGAGGTTTAATTAGCCCACAGTTTTGGAAAATGGAAGATCCTTGAGCTGTGCCAGCTCATGGCAGTGCCAGATGGTGTCAGTGTGAGAGAGGGACCATGTGACCACTTAGGAAACCGAGTCAGGGAAGTGGCCTTTGTCTACACCCCACCTCTTAAAGGCACCATCTCAAGATTGCCACCTTGAGGACCAAGGTCTTGACACACATACCTTTATAGGAGACAGACAAACCATGGGCAAGTTGCAGCAGTGTCTGTTTAAACGTCTTCCCCAAGTCTTCAGAAAGTGAATTTAGAACCATTCATGCTTAGAGTCTCCATCACTGGACATTTCAAGTGTTCCTGTTTTCACCATTGTTCAAAAATAGCAACTGTCCTCAGAGCTACATCTGCATCAGTGTGTGTGTGATATGCTACATATAGTATATGTGAAAACCACATGTCATGTGTTATATAAAACATCTATAATTTTAACAGTTGCCAGAATATACTATAGGGTATTGTGGTAAGGTTTTGATAAAAGTCACCGATGCTCCTACAGCCTTGATATAAAATAAACAGAAGGGGATTTATATAAGCAAGGGACTATAGGGAATTGTGCACCAGGAACATGAGGCCTCAGGATCTTGAAGAAACTGGAAATAGCAACCCCCTGGAGCCTGGTATGGTGACATGCTTGTCACTGCAGCCCTGAGGAGGCTGATGCAAGAGGGCTATGGAATTGGAGGTCAGTCTAGGGTGAGGAAGGGGAAGGAAAGGGAGAGGAAAGAAAGGAGAGATGGGGAGGGGGAGGGGAATAGAGAAGGAGGAGGAAGAAGGGAGGGAAGCCCCCAAATCCAAAGCACCCTTTGCTGTAGCTGGGCATCCCTGGTGACTTCCCTTCACTTCTCTCTGCCTCTCTGCTCCCTTTCTCTCTCCCATCCTATTGTGCTCATATCTGTTGCCTCTAGCCTCTGTTTTATCACAAGACCACAAAGCTCAGGCACTGAGTTCCACCTCTGCCTTAGAGTAGAGACACTTGAACCCCTGGAATGACTACAATAGGCAGCTTCCAGACAGCACAGAGTGCCTAGGTATCCTTGGGCAGCCACAAACATGGGGTTCAGACAGTGAGATGCCACAACCTGCTTTGGACAGTTACCCAGCGCTGCCAACAGCAAACCCAGTGCAGGTTTACTGCTCCACTTGTAACTCTGCTGTGGGGAGCACTCCCACCACAAACATCACAAGGGCTGGCAATGTCTGGTGTCTTCCTCAGTCACCTTTCCCATTAGCTTGGAGCTCACCATTTCCGCTAGGCCTAGCTGACCAGCAAGCCCCCAAGACCGGCTTTCCTCTACCTCCCGGGGCCTGGGATCCAGATATATACCACCAAGTATGGCTTTTGTGGGTGCTGGACATGGACCTCCAGTCCTTGTGCTGCCAAGACAAGACTACCCATTGAGCCAGCTCCACAGGTCCTCCATTCTACTGTCTAACACAGAGCTTTCCCATTTTAATATATTTTCCTTGAGTTTGGTCTTTATTTTACCTCTGTATTTGTGAATTATGGACATTTTGCTTGGCTATAATATCTGTTCTACCTTGGTGTTCAGTACACTGTTGTTTTGTTTTGTGTTTAATTTCAGATAGGGTCTTGCTATGCAGTCCAGCCTGGCTTTGAACTCCAAATCCTCCTGCCTCATAGTGCTTGGTGCTCAGATGATGGGTATGTATCACTACATCCAGCAGCAAGCTATTCCTTTTTTCTAAGATGGTTGGGATGGTTAATACTGAATATTGACTATCAACTTGATAGGACCTGGAGTCACCTAGAAGACCAATTTCTGGTCATGCTTGTGAGGGGGTGTCTACATTGGGCTAACTGATGTGGGAAGACTTGACTTTAGTGTGGGTGGCACCATTCCTTAGGTTAGAGTCCCAGATTGAATAAGGAGAAAGTGAGCTGAGCACCAGCATCCATCTCTCTCAGCTTCCTGACTGTGGGTGCCGTGTGACCAGCTGCCTAATGCTCCTGCTGCCATGATGGACTGTATCCTGTATCCTCAATCTCTGAGCTGAAATAAGCCCTTCTTTCCTCAAAGAGTGTTTGTTGGGTGTTTGTCACAGCAACAGGAACACCAATCATCACAACTATCTTCCAGATTAACTCAGGGAGTTCCCACACAGCTCATTTCGTCCACTTGTTTAGCTGGCTTCCCCTTCTAGAACCGTTCTTGCCTAACATTGCATCTCTTGGATCTGGCTTCTGTTTTGTTTTTCTTTTCCTCCCTAGAACTCACTTCATTTATTTTCTCTCAGTTCTGAGGAAAACTCTTCAGCAACTCTCTGGCTAAATCCACTGATTTGGTTCCACTCTGTTCTGTTCTTTGGGGCTTCTGTTACATTGTTAATTTTAACAATTGTATTTCCATCTGAAAATAGTCTATCCTGATCTTGTATCATCCCACACACAGAGTTTGTTAGCTTCTCTCCAATGTCCCTGACCCATTCATGTTTTCTGATTCACCTGAATCAATTTCATTCAGAAACTCCTTGAAGTATTCTATTTATAATAGGAATTATTTCTCTTTGATTCAATCACTTTCTCTTGGACTTTTATTTAGCTATGGACCTCTTTATCTGTATTTAACTTTTATTTAATGAATTAATTTATTATATTATTATTATTAATATTCAGAATTTTATTATGTAGCCTAGGTAGGACTGAAATTCCAGGCCCTCCTGCCTCAGGCCCCTGTGTACTGGGATTAGAAGTGTGCACCATCACACCTGGCTCAGCTGCCTCACTTTTATATTGCTACACTGTGTTAAGGTTCCATAGAGACAGAACCAAACAGGAGTTATATATAATAAAAGGGAATTTATTGGGTTGGCTTAAACAATAGAGTGTAGTCCAACAATGTTCCTCACATACCAGAGAAGCTGAGGCTGGCAGCTGCTCAGTCTAAGAAACCATACATATCAGCAGTTCCAGTAGGATACTGAAGGCCTAGAAGCTTCCTGAAGAGTCACTGGTGTTGTGTTTACATTGAAAGCCCAAAGAAGCTGAAGTCTGGAACCAGTCAGTGAAGGCTGAAGCCCTAGATGTGCTCCCTTAGAAAGAAAAGAGGGGTTGCACACAAGCATGTTTCTTCCTCCAGCTACCTTCTATCTGAGCTACTAGGCTGCTGGTGGGTACCACCCACATTCAGGAAGGGTCTAACCCCTCCCCACCAGTCATTGTCTCCTGTGTCAGTTCTCTCCAGAAACACAACACAAACCCACAGAAGTATGCTTCATCAATCCCAGACATCTCCAATCCAGTCCATTTAACAACCAAGACCAACTGTCAAACAGGGCCAATGTACTTGGTGAAGGTAGTTTTATTAGAAGGTCAAAGAAATTCTTTGCACCTTTGTCTTAACAATCTAGAAGTTGCCGGAGCTCACCCAACATTCACTGAGTGGGAGTGTCCTGAGAGGCCATCAGAGGTGGATGTCCTCAGATCAGAAACATAGGATAGGGTGTCCTGTTCCTTATGAGCCTTCCCAAATCAAGACAAGTCCATGTTTGGTCCACCCATGCTGCCTCTATCACTTTCACAGACATGTCAGGGTTCACCCTGCACCTCTGGCCAGTGGTACAGATCTTTTTTCCCTTAATCCCCATACTTGGGTTTTACTGGTCTTGACCTTGGCTCCCTGAGGAGCCTTCTTTGACAGGTGAGATTTCTTTCCTGCAGGCAAGGATGCTGAATGCTCACCTGTCCTGCCTGAGACCCTGTGATGGCAGGGACCTTGATTGTCAGTAGGAATGCAAATTATTTCTGTACTTTTCTATGTTTGGGGTATTTCTATAGGGATTTAGGTTAAAACTCATAGAAGCAAACATTTAATGTGTGTGTGTGTGTGTGTGTGTGTGTGTGTGTGAGAGAGAGAGAGAGAGAGAGAGAGAGAGAGAGAGAGAGAGTGAGTGTGTGTGCGCACACTCGCGTAGTGTACCTGTGCATGTGGAAGTCAGAAGTTGACATTGATAGTTTTCCTCAGTCTCTCTCTTCCTTATATTTTGGAGATAGGGTCTCATGGGCAGGGTGGCAAGAAAGTCCCATGGTCCCCCTGTCTCCACCCACCCACACCTCAGCACTGAGATTATATTGTATTGCCATATCCCTGGGTGCTGCAAGTCTGAACTCAAGTCCTCATGCTTGCCAGATGCGTACTTTACCTACACGGCCATCTCCTCAGTTCTCTTGTTTTGATCTTCCCACAACACAGCCCCAGAGAGGTTTGTGCTCAGGGCAGCTACTTAGCCTGTGGATGGAGAGTGGAGGTGGGGATGAGTGATGTTGGGCTGAGAGATGAACTAGAATGCTATGCTCTTCTTATGCCCCTTGGTGATCAGCTAAGTGTAAGGAGAAGAATGGGGCAGAATTCAGACCCTGGGTTTCTGGGCCGGTAACTGAGGTGGCCTCCTGGGAAAGATCCTCGTGTTCAGCAGGATGATGGTACTGGGTATGTGAATGGATGGAATGGCTGTCCTTCAAAATGATGTAGCCAAGGACATTGAGATAAGCAGATGGCCATGATGGGGTGAGGTCCCCGGGGGATCTCTGGCCGTGTGTGAGTGAGCTCACTGCCAGATGACAAATGGGGCGAGGGGCTGGTGCACACTGTCCTTCCTTCAGCTCCTTTCCATTGGAATTTGTTCCTGAGGGAGATGGAGTCTGGAACCTGGCCACACACAAACATAGCAGCTGCCTAGCACATGTGCCGTTCTGTGGCTGCACTCCTTTGGGGACCTCCAAAATGAGGTAACTAAATCAAAAACTGAGGGTTATGGGGAGATGGCTCAGGTGCTTCCTGCAAGGAGACCAAGGAGACACTGCCCTCTTTCTCAGGCTCCTGGCACCTGCACCATGCTGATTACTCTGTAGCTTTTCCGGGAGCCATCCCTCAGAGTTTTGGCATGTTAATTTTCAAGTTTAGGAAGTGGCAGTAAAGATAATAATGAATTTCTTCACCCATTACCCTCCTCCTGTCTGCTGTAATTCTCCCCACTTAAAATGTTTGTTTTCCCAGCTCTTGAATGTGTGACTGAAGCGCGGGGCCAACCCACATGGTAAATAACCCACTTGTCGGGCACTTCAAGTCTAGGATTCTCACTCTTCATTATGGTCACTGTAATTTTCCCTGGCTGGTAATACAAGGACATCAGCTGGCATCTCTCAAGTGCCACAACCTGCTAGATCCTGCCTCCTGAGCTGACCCTTGACAAGGGACAATGTCAGCTTGCTGTGGGTTTTTCCCTAGGCTAGTGGAGGCTTAGCTTCCATCTGCTAGTTCTGAGAACAGAAGAAAGTTGAGCCCAGCAGCTTCTCAAGGAGCAGATAGAAGGGGGCAGAGGTCACTGGACTGGCTTTCTCATAGGTGGATAGGTGGAGTGAGCTCCTGGCTCCCTAACACTGAGACCAGGAATACCCTTCCCCAAGACTCAAATGGCTCAAGAGTTTTTAACCTTCTACCAATAAAGCTGCTCTCAGGACAGGATAAGGAAGGTCCAGGGACTCTCTAGCCAGTTAGTCTAGCTTTACTTGAAGAGTTCCAGACCCTGGAGAAACCTTGTTTCTAAGTAAAAGAAAGACAGAACCAAACTGTGGTCTCCACAGGCACATGCACACACATGCATGGATATGTGTGTGCATTTGTATATATGACTTTGTGTGCGTGTGCGTGTGCGTGTGTACATGTGCATGGGTATTGTGCACACATACATGTAAGGCCCTCCTTATACTACTCTATTCCCAGCATGTGCTTAAAAAGGCTGGCCTAGGCCTGTAAAGACCTCTGGGTGGCCTTCTCTCCTATTATAAAATCCAGAGCTGTCTCAGAGGAAAGACCTTGGAGCTCCCTAGAACGGGTAGGGTCTATAGCTGTCCTCTTCCCATGGAGTCTTGTCTCATACACTTATTCAAATTGAAGTAGCTGGGGTTAGCATTGTCCACCGTTGCCCCATAGGAAAGACCTTAAGGAATTGTGTCTTTATCCTTCCTTTGAGCTGGGCATGGTGTCACCCTTGTACTCCTAGCATCAGGAAGACCAAGAAAGGAGACCTTGGGTTTGAAGCCAGCTTGATTACATAGTGAGTTCAAGGTCAGCCTATATTGTATAGGGTAAACTTGTCCCAGGGAACTAAAATCCAAACATAAAGAATCACAATACTTTGGATTTCACCAAGGATGTTTTAAAAATCTCTCTCTCTCTCTCTCTCTCTCTCTCTCTCTCTCTCTCTCTCTCTCTCTGTGTGTGTGTGTGTGTGTGTGTTTTCACAAGAACATGTACATGCCTACCACAGTGCACATGTGGAGGTCAGTATACACTCTCCAGTGTTAGTCCTTATTTCCCCTTGCTTGAGATAGTGTCTCTTTGCTGTTGACGATATGTACTCCAGGCTAGCTGGCCTGCAAGCTTCTAGGATCCTCCTGCCTTCCCCTCCCACCCTTCCTTAGGAGCACTAGGATTACAAAGGCACACTCCTGCATCTGGCTTTATGTGGCTCTGAGGGTCTGAGCTGAGGTCCTCACACTGGCACAGCAAGCGCTTTACCCACACAAGCCATTTCCATAAACTTTACAGTGTCAGGACATGGAAGGACAGAGGCAGGCATGGCAGTGGGAGAGGGAAATTAGCCTGTAATGAGTTGTGTCACTGTGCATGGATGGCAGACCCCTTTCTAACCACCCATCAGCATTATAGACCTCCCTTTAAGAGGCATTGATGGGCACCAGAGACAGCAGTGTCACAGTAGAGCCATTGGGTACACGGTGTCCATGGTGGGCCGTAGGGCACATGGTGCTTCCAACTCATCAAGATGCTGAGCAAGGATACTTCCATCCATGAGGGTCATTTGTGAACACTGAACCCGAGTCTGTAAGCCTAGGTGCCTAGCATTGTGATTGACACATAGCAGGTGTTTCCCACATGCTCGGTGTTTGCCTATCAGAGATGAATTAACCCAGTCTCAATGGTCTCTCCCTCATTTTTTCTATGGTGTTTGAGGACAACATCATTAATTTGTTTTTTTAATTTCAGACTCATTCTTTAAAGCATGACTGTGACATGCAGGCCAGAGCATCCTAATGAGCAGTAGTGTATGGGATTTGAGAAAAATGAGGGCAGGGGACAAGGCTTGGAAGTAATGTGCTTTTAACGAAAAACATGAGCGAGCTCTCTTTTCTCCAACTCACTTTCACGGTTGGTATTCGGCAGCTCAGAAATCGCCCGTGAGATCTTACTAAAGGATGGTGCATGAGGAAAGGGCCCAAGCTTTCGCTGCTTTGGAATCCTTTAACAGAGCAGTGATGTGATTTGCTCAACCATGTTTTCAGGCTGGGGAGATGGCGCAGTAGAGTGCTCGCCACATATGAAGTTGGATGCACTGGCACATACCTGAAATCCCAGAGCTCCTATCTTCTATAGCAAGATGGGAAGTAGAGGCAGGAGAATTCATGAAAACTCACATTACAGCTAGCCTGGAGTGCGCGGTGGTGAACAACAAAGAGACCCTGTGTCTAACAAGGTGGAAGATGAGGACCAATGCCCAAAGTTTCCCTCTGATCTTCCTACATGTACTACAGCATGTATGCCCACACAGAGACTCACAATCTAACACACACACACACACACACACACACACACACACACACACACAAATGAGTAAATGCAATAGGTGTTTCATTCAGGAAGGGCTAGTTTCCTTATTTGCTCTCCTATTTTTGGTTAAGTATTTTGGGAGGTGTTTGGCTTAAATGAGTCCTATGTGTAATGGATACAGTGTTATACACACCTGAGTGTAGGTGTATGCTTTCATGTGTGTGTGGGGGGGTGTCACAGGACAGCTCAGGTGTCATTCCTCAGACACCTCCCCCCTTTTGTTTGAGACAGGGTCTCTCACTGACCAGGAATCACCAAGTCTGCTGGCCTAGCTGCTCAGTGAGCTCTGGGGATCCTCCTGTCTCTACTTCCCATATAGCCCCAAGTGGGATTCCAAGCATGAACCACCACACCCAGCTTTCAGTGTGGGTTCTATAGGTCAGACTTGGGCCCCCAGGATTGCACAGCAACCCCCTTGCCTGTGCTTGACCCACACAAAATAAGCTTACCCTATGTATGGTGCTGAAAAGGATGCTGGGGCTCAACAGAAGCTTACCATGCCAGAGCTGGTGGCAAGCAGAGCCAGGAGCCCCCAGACTCAAAGCCTGTGCTCTCGATAGGCCCTGGGATGAAGGTGCCCCATCCTTTCAAAGAGTGTGCACTTGGCTGGAGACCCAGCCCACGTGGTGCTCACTGCCTGCAGAATCTTACTGTTTGTCTTCTTTCTGTGTCTGGACACACCTAGGTCACTTTGAGAGCAACTCAGTGGTGAAAAACAACACCCTCTAATTTCACAAATAAATTGGGTTTTGAAGGCCATTTCTCTGCAGGAATCTAGCTCATTTTATGTCTTTAGATAGTGGAAATTGCGGCCATGACTGAGGCTCTTGCCTAAGTTAACAAATGATTGTTCCTCGCTGCAGAGCTACAGGCCTGACCTTTATAAATGAACACATTCTTTGTTTTTCCTTGATTGCTGACGGCGGCTGCCATGGGTTCTGAGCCAAGGAATATTTAGGGAGAAAAGCCGGGCTGGTGTTGCAGCAGAGGGGAGAAACGTTTGGAAATTGATAAATTATCTCTCCATTTGCACCTTCGGAAACAGGTTAATTGTTTGGGTGACTGGCTCTGTCTTGATTAGGAAGCATTCCTAACAATTAATGATAGAACCTCAAAAAGGTATAGGAGAATTAATAGAATTCTCAGGCAATGTAAATTATAGTCATTATCTGCTATATCCAGAACTATCAGGGGTGCTGGACTAGTTGATTAAAGTACAAGTGGATTTTTTGGTCTGAATTCTCTGGGTAATTGAACAAAACTTTGCTTTGTTTTTCTAGCATTAAATTCCCCTTGGTGAGCTAATAATATTGCTTAGTTTAAATGCTTCAATCCTATGACTTAATTAAAACCCTTTCACAAGTTAATTTCATTAATATATGCACATTTTATCCACATCTGCAAATATTATTTGATTAAGATGGCGAAACTTTTCTTAGTTAAAAGTAAGAAACTGCTGAAGTGAAGCAAAACACAATGGAGATGGAGAAACATAAAGTTGCACGGCAGATTTTCTGAGCCTTCATTTTCCTTAGCAGTAGACACAGGTTGTATCACCTTTGAAAATGCCAGTGCCAGCGAGATCAGCAGCAGCTAGGCTGCAATGGAAATGGCAGTCACTAATGCTGAACACACCTTCCTGTGTACTTAGGCAGCAGCCAGTATGTCACACACTGCCCTTTACCTTTGCCTCCACAGTAGAGGAAGGCAGAACATAGGCTGGGGAGATGTCTCAAGCAGCAATGTGCTTGCCTTGCAAGCATGAAGGGCTGAGTTCAAATCCCAAGCATGGATATGAAACAGTATGTGTCTCTGTAACCCCAGCAATGGAGGCAGGGGGACGCAGACATGATTCTAGTCAGCCACCCTGACCGATAGATAGTGGTGAGTTTCCTCTCTCAAGGTAATAGCTTGGAGAGTGAGCTGGACTAAAGTTGTGGGGAGGGGATGATGTGACAGAGAGGGAGAGAAGAGAATGGATGAATGGGTGAATGAATAATGTATGAATGAGAACAAGAGGCTGCCCCTGGGATTCTACAAGGCCTAATGGCTGAACTTGGGGACTATGGAGAGTTGGAATGTTGCAGACCTGAGCCAAATCATCTTCGGCTATTTTTAGACCCTTAGCAAGTCATTCATTGCCCACACCTGGGCCTAACCTAATATCCTGTGACCATCAAAAATGTTACAGTGTGTCCTTAGCAAGCTGCTAGTTTTCACAGATCTAAAAGCTAGGAATGCCATCAGCTACTGTCCAAAGCCTATATAGCAGAATATCCCCCCACTTTGCTGTAAGCACCTGCCTGTGGCCCTCTCCAGTATACTTCACTAAACACTTGATTTATGACTTTTTTGGTTCTGTAACTAATAAAATCTCACATAACCACTTCCATGGTGGAACGTGATATTTGAGGAAATCTGAACCTAGGTTCCCAGATCATGGCCACATTTGGCTCCAGAATAAACTCTCCTCCTCTCTTAATCCACTGAGGTAGAAAGTGTGCTTAAATAAGAAAGACACTGGATGTCATGTCTCCAAACATGTGGTCATGGGAATGAACATCCACACATTACTTGCTTACATTACAAAGTGTGTCCCATTTTCAGTATTCCTGTTCAGTGTCACCTGGGGACATTCCTATTCTTCCTGATGTCAATGATTGAAAAATGGTTAGTATTTACTAATCACCCATACATTTACTCTTTCTCCTGTCAAAGCTACTGTCTGGGTACAGTGCTGGGTACCAAAGGCACAGCAGCCTAGCTCAGTTCCTCTGCACCATCTCTTAGGGACCATCTACAGTGTATCTATGGACTGTCCAGTGCATTAAGAGACTAAATCATGTTTCTAAATAAATAGATGACACTCATTTCTTGACAGCATAGAAAGAGGTTTGGTGGAAATGCCTGATAATTTGCCCTGGTTGTCTTGAGACTGTTTGTAAATTTTCCACACACCTACCATTCACACCACCCACAAGAAGCTGAGCACCCATGTGGCTTTAAAACTGCATGAGACTCTTGGGAGTCTAACTACACCTGGCATCCCTATGCTTGAAAAGGTCATTTGCAAGGTTCAGATTTGCTGAGCAATCACTGGCTTTACACGTTTTTCACTAAGCACACACTGACCAACTTCTTAATGTGTCTGAACAATTACATACACTGGGTAGGACTTAATTTTTTATTCATCTGCCTCCCAGTCTATGTAAGGAAATGGCTTATGGGCTGGCAAGATGGTTGAGTGTGTTAAATAATTGTGGTACAAGCATGAGGAACTGAGTTTGGATCCCCAGCATCCAAGTAAACTCCAGGCATAGTGGTGTGTGCCTGTAACCTCACCGATGAGGAGGATCCTGGGGTTTGCTGGCCAGGAAGCCTAGCTTAAACTGTGAACTACAGGTCCAGAGAGAGACTCTGCTTCAAATAAATAATAAGGTGAAAAGTGATAGGAGAAGAGCTGTCTGGCCCACACATATGCACAAATGGGCAAGTGTACCCACATGCAACAGAGGGGGGGGAGGGGAAGGAGAGAGGAAGAAGAGAGGGAGGCAGGGAGGGAGGGAGAAGATTGACAGGAGAAAGATGGAAAGCACCTGGATATGTTTCTATCTGTCATGTTCTACCCTCTCAGTAACGTTTATGGTCATGTGTTAATGTGTCTTAGGAAACCTCTTAACTATTTTTATATACTTAATTCTGTGTCTGTCACCAATCTTAGATTTATAGCTGGTGAGGATTTCAGACCAAAATATAAATGAGATTGTGTTGAAATATATATATATATATATATATATATATATATATATATATATATATCTTACCTTGGTTCACTGTAGACAGGGTAGAGAACTGGTTGGTCTAAATAGATAACCTTGGGTCATATCAGAAAATGTCTTGTTCTCACTGAGTGCTCTGTGCTTGTGCTCTGGGACTGACTTTATTCATTTAAAGGAAGCCAGGGCAGACAGGAAAAGAAATATTTTTCTTCTCTAAAGATATCCTGATTTGTTTGTTCCTCTGTTGTGACACCCAAGGGTAATTCTGAAATAGCCACTTCTCACAAAAAGAGAGAGAGAGAGAGAAAAGCAGAAAGGGACATTCCTGCTCTGTTCCCCGGCTCCTGCTTTAGTCATGTTTTCTCTGCTTCAAGGACAATGGCCCACCTAATCCCAGAGATCGCTGGGGGCGGGCACAAGAGTGAGAGGACAAGCAGAAACAAACTAGGCCCCTTGCCTCTGTACCACATATGTGCTGACCCTTCCTATTCTCCTCAGGAGTGGTAAACTCAGGATGATAAACATCCGAGGCTGATTCCACAGGTTGTCTATGGCTTTGAGTTGTTGTCTGCCATATTTTGATATAGGACATTCAACTTTACAGTGCCCCCTAGAGTCAAGGAGGGCACAATCTACACTCCATCCAAATGCAAACATGCCTGGTCCCCAGGGTCAGAAGACAGAACCCTCTTTCCTGGAAAGGATACAGCTGGAGAACTTGGTTGAGCATCCTAGTTGTCTTCCTACTGTCCAATGTTTGGAAACAGTATTCAGAAATGCTTTGTGTTGGGTAGGATATAAGCCCTCTGAGATTTCCTGACTTTGCACTCCCCACATAAGAAATAGATAAGAACTTCATTTTCCAGCCCAGCCAGTGGCATGGGCCAGCAATCCCAGCTCCTCGGAGGCTGAAACAGGAGAACTGCATGTTCAGAGCCTGCCTGGGCTAGAGAGCAAATTCAAGTCCAGCCTGGGCAATTTATACAAGGCTCTAGGTTCAGCCTCCTAAGGACCATAATAGAAAAACAAGATAAAAGAAGGGACTGATGTGGCTGGGGAAATGGCTCAGTGGATAAAGTGCTTGTTGTGCAAACATGAGGACCCAAGCTCAATCCCGTGTCCCATGTAAAAGCCAATTACATCAGCACATGCTTGTCACCCTAGTCTATGTTGGAAGGGATGTGGTCAGGGACAGGCAGACCTTTAGGGGCTTATCCAGCCAATCTATCCAAGATGGTGATGTTTGGGTTAAATGAGAGACCTTGTTCCAAAAGTAAACAAAATGGCAAGCAATAGAGGAACACTGACATTGATCTCTGGTCCCCCATGTGTGCACACATACAGGAAAGTACACTCGTGGACACTCACATACAATAAGCAAACAGAGAACTAAATAAAAAATCTAAAAATAAAAAAGAAATCAATTCTCTCAAAACAGTGCCAAGGAAATGACTGTCAGTCTGTTTGAGTGGACATCTGTGTTTAAGGTGGGGATACACAAGAAAGGAAAACATGCAATTGATAAAAACACTTCTTCAGCTCTGAGCATTACAGCCTGTCAGCATCTCAGTTTTATGAATCAGTAAATATGTAAATGAGGGGTTTTATTTGACTGTAACTTTCTAACTTGTGGGGCTCTGGTTGGCTCATGAGGTTCCTCTTTCCATCATGAGCTGAAACCTCAAGAATCTTGCCTCCCCAAATCCTGACCCCTTTGACCTGTCAGGCTTTTTTGTGTGGCTTGGGCGGTAGGGAGCAGTATGAAATAGAAAAGTATTTTCTTTTATTCTTATCCAGCAGAATCTTTAAAACCAAGCCATCCTAGGCATGATGGCAGGCTCTGTGGCTTCCTAAGCAGGTTTCTTTATAACTAGACTATGAATTTTCCTTCAGCTTCAATTGCTGTAATTTCTGGCTGGTGAGCTGAACAGTGGGTCTGCAGCAAGGGAAAATAACTTCAATTTCATCTGGCTTTCTAAAGATCTTTCATGTATTTTAAGGAGAGGGTATAATTGCAGTGTTGAGGCTAGTCTCTGAACAGGCTGTGACCCTCTCCCTCTTATTTATCTCCTCCGTTCTTTCTCCTTTCTCTCATGTACTCAAAACATTTGTTAAGATAAAGCTCTGTTTTCACCAGGGACTTGGGATGGAATTTCTTTGTTCTTGGTTTGTGTATTAAAGAGACTTTCCTAGTCACAGATGCTGTGTAGTCTGAACTTCAGCAAGAGTCAAGGCTGGCAGACAGTCAAAAACATATCCAGGGAATAGGACAAAGCCACCAGCCCGACACACAAGCAAAAGCCTTGACTTAGAGAAGCCTTAGAGAAGGCTTGTTTTGTGTCAACTTGACATAAGCTAGAGTCATTAGAGAAGGAGGAGCCTCTGCTGGGATCGCCATGAGATCCACCTATAAGGTATTTTCTCAATTTTTGATCAGTGGGGAAGGGTACAGCCCATTGTGGGTGGAGCCATCCCTGGGTGGTCTGGGTTCTATAAGAAAGCAGGCTGAGCAAGCCATGAGGAGCAAGCCAGTAAGCAGCACCCATCCATGGCCTCTGCATCAGCTCCTGCCTCCATGTTCCTGCCCTGCTCCAGTTCTTGTTCTGACTTCCTTTGGTGATGAACACCAATGTTGGAGTGTAAACTGGTTAAACCCTTTTCATCACCAACTTGTTTTTTGGTCATGTTGTTCCGTTGCAGCACTAGAACCCCTAACTAAGACACTTGTATACCAGGGTCAATATCTTTTTGGGAAATGTAAAGCCAGACTCAATTTAGCAAGCATCTATTAGGCTTAGGTGCTTGCTGTTTGCCAGATGCCCAGAAGCATGCACAGGCTTTTAGAGTGCTGTGCCTTTAAGTTGATAGGGACAAGGACAGGTGTGTGTGCGGGGTGGGGGTGGGGGGGGTGGGGGGGGGAGCGGTCCAGATGTACCCATCTGGAAGAGAAAGATGGGTTCTTGTCTTGTCTTCCCCTAGAAGTTGATTATGGAAGCCCACCAAGAATGTGAGCACCATTGCCATCCCAGTGTACATTAGTGAGCCAGTTGCTGTACCCTGTAGACCTCAAAGAATACCCTAGGAGCCACACTGGTGTCCCTTACCTGAGGGGAGAAAATGTGAGCACTTGCCCCCCTCCCATGCTGTACTGATGAAGAATAACTTCCTGTGGGGGCACACTGTGGCCTGTCTAGATGACTCTTCATAGTCTTTCCCACTCCCCATTCACCCATAGGCCTGGGGCTTTCTCAAGCTCATGAGTGTATACCTGAAGTCATTCACTGAGAGTGTATAATGGGATATGCTTCAGCAGCATCTTCTACTGCTGAAGAGTCATGTCACAACCAATACAAAATTAACTCAGAACAGATCAAAGACCTATGTGTAATGCCCAAGACTACAAAGAAAGCATGGGGCGGGGAGAGCTCCATGACATTGGATTGACCATGATTTCTTGGGCATGATTCCAAACCACGAGCATCAAAAGAAAATGGCAAAATTTCAATCTTTAATTCATCAAAGGACACTATCAAGGGAGTGAAAACTTGGGTAGGGGAAAGTGATCCAGTCGGCAAAGTGCTTGCAAGTATGCAGGTTTCATCCCCAGTGCCACATAAACAAAGCATAGAGGTGCACACCTGTTTTCTCCACAGTTGGGAAGTAAAGGCTGGGAGGTTACTCTAAGTACTAGGCCAGCCTGGGCTGCACAGTGAGTTTGAGACATCCATGGCAAGACTCTGTCTCAGACAGAAAAAGAGGGAGAGAGCACATGAAAGGGATTAGTACTCCGGATGGATGGATGGATGGATGGATGGATGATAGATGAATGGATGGATGGATGATAGGTGATTGGATGTATGGATGGATTACTGGGTAGTTGGATGGGTGGAGAATTCCTGTAATTCAAAAGCAACAATAGCAACAAATACAAGCCACTGGATGTTTAAATTGACAAGAGATGATTAGACAGTTTCTCTAGAAAAGATGTGCATATAGCCAAGAAGCACACAAAGGAATGCCTGTTGCAGGGTCTTAGCCCAACCACTGTAGGCTGAGCTGGGTCCGAGGATCCAGCCTCCCAGGATCCTGGAGACAATCAGATGCAGCAGGGAGTGTAGTCAAGCAGGAACTCATTTATTGTCCCACAGCAAGCATCTTTTAAAGCAAAAAGCTGCAGAGCGGGAAAACAGCCAGCCAATGATTTTAAAGGTCAGCCTATCATGCACCTAGGTGCCCTATGCTTTACCTAGTGAACATGAGCCATTCATGCAGTGACATCATCTGATTCAATCTTGGCAACCAATCACCCTTTTCTGTAAACATCTCAGGACTCACCCTTCTGACTTCCCCTTAGTGTCATCTTTAACTGGTTCATGTACCCTTCACCTGCCATTGCCAGTCACTGGGAAAATGCAACTGAAAACCACAGAGAACCACCATTCACACTCTGCAGGATGGCTATAGTTAAATCCAGGAAATAAAACAAACCCATAGACAAACAAATGTTGGCAAAAATGTGGCAGAATTGGAGCCCTTTCTGCCTAAGAGGATATAGACTGAGACATTGCTGTCAAAAATTTGAATTCTTATTCTCAAAACAGAAACCATGGAATGGCCTTGTGACTTAAAACCTCTACATCTTGATTTGAACCCCAAAGAACAGGAAGCAGATAATTGAACAGACAATTGTATTGCATGTTCAAGGCAGCATTATTCTCAGTATCCAAAAGCACTGGAAATCAAAGTTCTCACTGACACGTGACTGGATAAACAAAATGTGATATGTACCCATTGTGGGTAATCTTGATTGCCAACTCCCATTGGCAATTCAAATTGTCATGAAAACAAGACTCTGGGTGTGTCTATGGGGAGTTCCTACAGTGGATTAACTGAGGTGGCATATCCCACCTTAGCTGTGGGCTGTGGGCAGCACCAATCCCAGAGCTGGGGGCTGCTACTCAGCTGTGGAGACAATGAAAGCAGCTGCCATTCCTTTGCCACTGTGGTAGACTGTACTCTGCAATAATGAACCAAAATAAACCCTCTTTCATTAAGTGTTTTTGTCAAGTATTTTGTCACAGCAACAAGAAATAACTAATATGAATACACATGATGGAATATTCAGTCTTAAAGGGGAAGTAAATCCTGACACAGTGCTACATGAGTAAACTTGGATGACATTCTTAGCACAGTCAGATTCATATAGGCAAGGATAGAAGGGTGGGCACCAAGAGCTGACAGGACATTAGTATTTAATGGGGGTAGAGCTTCAGTTTGGCATGGAAATGCCTTGGTAGATCCAGACATCGAAGAAACCACTTCGCACCCAGTAGGATGGTGGTCCCAGTCACAAACATGAATATGGGGCTGGGGAGAGAACTCACTTGGTGAAGCTTTGCTCTCACAGTGTGAGGCCTACAGCTGGCAGCTGGGGCTTCTCTTTCACACTGTCTTCAGCCTCACTGGGTACTAGGCATTCTCTCAGATATCCTGCCTCTGCTCTCCTTGGACCCAGAAAGCTTAGTCGATCCCTACATCCTGAACCTTTGCTGGAGCCAGACAGCCATAAATTCCTGCACCAGCTTTTCCACCCCCAAATTACTCCACCCTCTCTGCACTTTGTAACAGAGTTAAATTTGGCCAGTCCTTCCATGCCAGCTTACTAAATGCAGTAGTGTTCGTCTTCCTCTCTCTCTCTCTCTCTCTCTCTCTCTCTCTCTCTCTCTCTCTCTCTCTCTCTCTTTCCTTTTCTTTTGAGAGAGTGCTTCATGTAGTCCAGGTTGGCTTGGAACTCACTAAGTAGCTGGTGATGACCTTGAACTCCTGATCTTTCTGTCTTCACCTTCCAAGAGCTGAGGTTACAGGCTTGCGCCAGGGTGCCTAGTTTTTGCAGTGCTGGGGATGGAACCCAGGGCCTGCTGCACACTGGCAAAGCACTCACTTGAAGCTGAGCCACATCCCCACACCTGATGCCCATCAGAGGGTACTCAGCATGCTTGCCACTTCCACCACCATCTAAATGTCTATGTCTTTCTGTTGGACCTTGTAACCAGCTTTTTGACAAGGAGTTCCTGCAGCAGGGGTTGGGAATGGGAAAGAGTGAGCAAGCATTGAAGCATCACAGGCCCCTGCCAACATGGCCTGCAGGCTCCCATTGTCCTTGCTGATAGCCTCAGATGGGCATCGGCTCCGTGCCCAGATATATGCACTCTTGGCAAAATTATCTAAAGGCCTTGCTTAATGGAGCTCAGAGTGACCTGTTATGCACCTAGTTAGTTCTCAGGGACTTAGAACACTGTGTGAAAGTGACCTCAGCTCAGGAAAGTGCCCTGTCACTCAATCTGGGCAGCTCCATATGGTCCTATGCACACAGTCCCTCTGCCACTAGACAGTAGATTGCTCATTTATGTGTCTGCATAAGAAGCAGGTTCTCCACTCTTGTCCCTTGAATCCAACATATGACTCACTCTCATGTCCAACTGTGAAGTTCCAAACCCACTCCTGTTTTACGGTTTATCAATGTGTGCTCACTTGGAACTAAAAAATAATAAATATCCCGACCAGAGAGGTGCCTTTCATCACCTTCATTTTTCTCCATCCAGTAAAAAGCCGATAAGAATGCACCCTCTGCTGTGTTCCGTTCATTTCTAAATGTACGAGCTCACAACTATGTCGTGAGCAAGAAAGAAAGTGGTGGCTGGATTATTTACCAAGATATCCTGGTTTTGTTTTTGTTTTTATCATCTCCTGTCAATTGATGAGTTCAAGAATATGTTGAAATAAAAATGGAAGAACATGTAAAGATAAAATTGTAAGTGGGATGCCCCTATGTGTTTCCTGCCTCTTTTTTTCTTTCCCTCCTACTGGAAGACAGTAAACAAGGAGAAAGGAGCCAACCAACAGAGCTGGCTCAGATCTAGGGAACAGCTGGAGCTTTGGGAATTGGTTCTGTCCCTGAGGCCACCATTCTCATCCCAGCATGCCTCAGTGCACTATCATAAAGCCTTTGAGAATCACCACTGGGCATGACTGGTGAAAGACAAAAAAAAAAAAAAAAAAAAAAAAAAAAAAAAAAAAAAAAAAAAAAACTTTTAACCAAATTTACACACACACACACACACACACACACACACACACACACACACACACACACACACTTTAGTAGCCTGGAAACATCCAAACCACATCCATTATTCCAGAGCCAGGTGGGTGTGCCCTGACAAGGGAAAAATAGGGGCCAGGAGGCCAGCTGAGTTGGTAACATGCTTGCTGTATGAGCTTGAGGACCTGAGTTCAGTCCCAGAGCCCATGTGAAAAGTTGTCATGGTGGTAAGGGCCTGTGATCCCAGCACTAGAGGATAGCATCAGGACAATGGAGATAGGAACATCCCTGAAGCTCAGTGGTCGGCCAGCCTAGCCTAATTAGTGAACCCTGGGTTAGTGAGAGACCCTGCCTCAAAAACAGATGGATGGCATCTAAGGAACAATAAATACTTGAGGTTGACCCATGGCCTCTATACACATATGAGCAGCATGTAGCTGTGCATGTACACACACAGGCACACAAACACAACCACACAGGCACACACCCATACACACTCAAAGTGAGTCTGAAGAAAACAAGTGTGGGAGGAGTCTGTCCTTCCCTGAGCATGGTTTTCCTGTCAAGGGAGAAGTCAGCTATTGACTGCAGTTTTCACAATGAAGTACATCTTTAAACAACCCTGTTTTGCTTCAAGAAATTTGCCTCTTGGAGGCTAGGGAATGTCCTGGGTCTTCCTGCTGCCTGCACATTTTTCACTGATGCACCCTCAAAAACTAATTTCTGTGTGTTACTAGAGAAATATGTGTGTGTCTGAGCCTTTAAAAAATATGAGCCCTGGGGGCTTCGGAGTTACAGTTAGAGTTATGGAGTCTGGGCTCCTGGTGGCAGTGAGCAGTCACCTGTTGTTCTGAGATGTGTCGCTGTCAGGGAAGCACTTAATCGCCCAACCAGGCTACTACATGCCGCAGGGAAAACACAGAAGTCGAAAGTGACTCCAGAGACCTCTGATGCACAGAAAACCCTCCAAGTTTTCATCAAGCTCAATGTCACTGATCCGTTTTAACTCCTCCCCCAGAAGATATCAATGCCTCCTGCTTTGCTCCAGGGAAAGTCAAGAACCGAAGGCTGGCCTATGGTTGCCCTTTTCATTGACAGTTAAAAGAGACTGTGCTCCAGCACTGAACTGGGAGCGTGGATCAGTTGATAGAGCACTTGCCTAGGCCATCCTTGGCTACATGGTGAGTTCAAGTCTAGCCTGGGACTATGAAACCTTGTCTCAAACAAACAAACAAAAAGGGGGAGCTCAGGAGATATCTTGGTGGGTCAAGTGCTTGACTCACAAGGGTGAGGACTTAAATTTGGATCCATAGAGTCCACATAAAGCCAGAGGTAGTCACCATGCCTGTAATTCCAACAGTCCTGTATTGAGATGGCAATCAGAGACAGAAGAATGCCAGAAGGCTAGAGGGGCAGGTGGTTGCCATAAGCAGCAGCAAGCAAAAGACCCAGTGTCAGACAAGAAGACACAGACCAACACTCAGGGTTGCACTCTGGCCTCCACACACATGTACACACACACACACACACACACACACACACACACACACACAAGTGCACACATAGCTCCCAGTCACTCCTTAGTAAAGTATAGACTCTTCAGCTGGGCCTACTACCCTTAGCTCCACAGGAGTCCTCCTCACCCATCAAGAAATAAATATATTTTTCAAGATGGACCAGTTTCGAGTTTCCATATGTCTGTCTGTCTGTCTGTTTTGAGATGGGATCTTTTCATGTAGCCTAGACTAGCCTTTAACTCTCAATACCCCTGCCTCTGCATCCTCAGTATTGGGATTATGTATGTGAGTGAACTTTGTGCCTGGTTCCATGTTCACTTTTTTTCTTAAAATGCCTTCCCTTCCCTGTCGGTGGATGAATACCTATCCAGGTTCCTTCCCAAGCCTTCCCTATTTCCCTTGAAAGGAAGGGTGTCAATGACACATCCATCCACCATGTCCTGCCACAACCCTTTTCTATGTCCCTCAACTCCTTAAAAATATGCTTGTGCTTCTTTTGTCTTCCCCCATAAAGCCAAGATGTGTACGTGTGTGCATGATTGTATGCATGGTGTGTGTGTGTGTGTGTGTGTTCATGTAGGTGCATGTGTACTCATGCTGTGTGCCTGTGTATCCATGTGCCTATGGAAGCCAGAGGACAATTACAGGTATTATTGTCTCTCCAGCACTGGCCACATATTTTTTTTTTTTGTCTTGTGGTTTTTTGAGACAGGGTTTTTCTGTGTATCCCTGACTGTCCTGGAATTCACTCAAACTCAGAGATTCACCTGCTTCTACCTCCAGAGTGCTGGGATTAAAGTAGTCCACCTACTTTTTGAGATATTCTCTCTTTCCCAGAGCTACCCAATTAGGCTAGGCTGGTGGACAAGTGAGCTGCAGTGATCCTCCTGTCTCCCTTCCAGCACTGAGATTGCAGGTACACACTACCACATCTGGATTTTTTATGTGGATTCTAGGGACAGAACTCAGACTTTATCCTCAAGGGCTCTGAAAAACCCCACTTCTTCCAGGCCTGGGCTTTTCCTGAAGACATCTATGTGTTTAATGAGGTGTGCAGGTCTTCAAAGAAACGGTATAAGCTCAGAATTCCAGTGCAGGCTCTGATCCCTGATCTTGACCACACAGTGGGCCTTCCAGAAGGCAGGGAAGCCAGCCCCAGAACCCTCACTCCATGGTGGGAAAGAGAACTGGCAGGAGGATGCACAAACCCTGGGCACAGAGTGCCTAGTAAGGACTCTGCTCTCAACCTCATAATAAAGTTAATAGCCACCATAGTGCACACAGAATTGCAAACATCCTTCCTGCACATTACACACATGCATGCATACACACATGTTCCAGAGAACGCAGCACTATTAGTGAGCATCCTTTCTGCACACATGCATGCACACACACATGTTCCAGTGAATACAGTACTAATTAGTGAGCATCCTTCCTGCACATACACACATCCATGCATGCACACATGTTCCATTGAATACAGCACTAATTAGCAAGCATCCTTCATGTGCACATATACACATGCATTCATGCACACATTTGCTTGTTTTCAATGTCTCAGCCAGACAAAGGAAGCTTCACAGAGTCAAGTAACTTACCAAAGTCAGGATTCATGGTCTGTCCAGGTTCACTAGACTGTAAACTTTGTGTGGAGGGGACATGTGGGGATTCATGTGGAGGCCAGAGGTCAAATATCAGATGTCCTCCATCATGTTTTTTGAGATGACGTCTCTTCACTGAACCTAGAGCTCACTTATTCAGCTAGACTAGCCAGCCAGTAGCCCCAGGGATTATCCTATCTGCTCTCCACAATGTGGGGGTTACAAATAGATGGCATCATACTTGACTTTTACATGGGCACTGGGGACCCAAACTCAGGTCTCCATGCTATGAAGGAAGCTCTTTATCCACTGAGCCTGATCCCCAGCCCCTCTAAACTCTTTCCTTGTGACCTGCCCCTTGGTTGTGGAACAGAGAGAACTTGATCTGAATCCTCTGAGACCCATGTGTGGCATGGGCAGAGCTTCAGAAGGGGTTTATAGAGCAGGGGTCTGTTTCTAAGACCAGGTTGTCCCAGTGTCAACTGGCCACATGCCTTAGTAGGCACAGGTTGGGCTAACAGTCAAGGGTAAGCACGTCATGGGGTCACTGCATGCCATGAGGACAGGCAGGCCATGGTGTTCCCAGAATTCTGAACTTCAAGACAGGAGCATCCTCCCAAGACCACCCAGGACTGAAACAGAAACCCAGTCAGTCTTCAGGAGGTGACAGGTTCCTTAAAATGCGGTAGTAGTGGGTAAGAGAAGAGGACATGTGAATGGCCATCACAAGAGGCTGACTCTGTGGTTGACAGGCATCTCACATGTACAGCAACGGAACCCCAGTCATGACTTGGCCTGAACCTCTCCTCTCCCCCACACCTTTCTATTCAGAAATGACAGTTTTCTGTATCTATGGCCAATCCAACAGCAAATGCTGAGACCCTGCCTTTGATAATGTCCAAATCTAGATGCTCCTAGCTTCCTGGCCCAGATGTCCCTGTGTTACCCTGGTTCTGTAGCCACCTGGCTGGCCTCACTGGGGCTTCTTTGCCATTGGAGCTGATTTCCTCCTAATTGCCAGGGATGGGGTCTTAAACAAGCTCATATTCTATCAATCTATCCTAAAGCTTTCAGGGGCTTCAGCTCCTCATTTGGAATAAAGCTTAGTGTGCTCACAGCACCTTCAAGCCCAGCCCTGCAGCTCTCTGACACTCCATTCCAGGCCTCCAGTCTCACAAGTCACTCACTGTGCCTCTGTCACACCCAGCAGTGCCCAGTATGGAGGTCTTTTGTCTTCTTGCTTCTCTGTCTGGCATGCTCCTTGCCTATCATTGACTTGAATAGTTCCTTTTATCCTCCAGGGTCTAAATTTCAAACACTACCACTCCTGTGTTCCTAAGGCCCATATCTCTAGACATGTCACTGGCTGTACACTGGCTCTGTGGCCTGCAGCCCTGTGCCTGAATCAGGCAGAGAAATGTGGTAGTTTTCATTTGTCCCACAGTGTCTGTAGTAACCAGAAACTTGGCAGTTAGGAGTGCCTTGAAGTGTGTATTTTCCTGTTTGAGACACTTGCTGTATGTGTACATGTGTGAGTATGTATGTGTATGTACACACACAAACAGGTATATGTTTATGTATGTGCACATGCACAAGTGTACACATGTGTAGAGGCCAGAAGAGATCCTTAGCTGTTGTTCTGAAGGTATACTCTGCCTTGTTTGTTTGAGGCAGAGTCTCTCACTGGCCTAGAATTCATCAAGTATGAATGGCTTCTGGCCAGTTAACCCAAGGCATCTGTCTTCTGGGTCCCCGGGCTTCAATCACAAGTGCCCACCCCTACACTCTGTTTTTTAAAGTGTTTTGGGGATTAAACTTAGGTCCTCTGGTTTGCAAGGCAAGCACTTTACCAACTGAGCCATCTCCCCAGCCCCTGCTATTCTTTAAACATCCTTTCTAATTAAATGTAACCTGGGCAACCTCTCCTCATTTAGCATCTTCAAGTGCAAGGAGATTCATGTGGGGGATGATGGCTGGGATTGAGGTCATTGCACTGCTGTGAGGGTTTATTCCTGAGCACACAACAGCTTCATGTAAAGGGTTTGCCTCTATTCTGCTGAAGCTACCCAGTCTGTGGCTGCTAGATTCTGTGACCTTCTGCAGAGCCTGTCTTGATGCAGTGTCTTCACCCCCAGACACACCCAGGCCAGCTTAGGCAGGGTCAATCAAGAACTCATGTTGTGACACCGACACCGTCCACCAAGGACTTGGTTAGGAGAGGAGTGTTCTACTCCTGACCCTTCTGGTTAACTAAGACAACACAAGTTTTCACTGAGAAACAGCTCTGCATAAAAGAAAGCGTGGAGCTGAGGAGATGGCCAGTCTGTAAGTGCTTGCCTTGAAAACATGAAGACCTGAGTCTGATTCCCAAAAGCCATGTTAAAAAAAAAAAAAGACAGGTAGTACACACTTTCCCAGTACAGAGGAGGGGGACAGGTGGGTCCCAGGGCTCACCAACCACCAATCAGCTAGTCTAACCTCCTTAGGAAGTTCTAAACCAGTTAGAGACCTTGTCTCAAAAAGAAAGTGGGACCAGCAAGATGGTTCAGTGGTAAGGTGCTTGCCTCCAAGCCTAAGGACCTGAGTTCAGCCTCAGGACACAAATAGTGGAAGGAGAGAACTGACTCTGGTAGGTAGTCCCCTGACCTCCACACACAGCATTGCACACGTGTGAGTGCACTCCCATACAAACAAATGTTGGGGGCGCAACACCCAAGGAACAACACCAAAGGTTATTACATCTGGAACGTGAGCAGGCACACACAAAAACACAGACACACACACACACACAGACACACACACACACAGACACACACACACACACACACACACACACACACACACACACACACACACACACACACGATGACAGTTCTGAAGTTATCTCTTACACCTTTTTCTAGCATTTGAAGCTATGCAACATTTGTACCTCACTTTTCCACCTCTACAGGGGGTGATGCTGTCTCCTGGGCTGTCACTGAGCATGCTGACATTTGTAAACCATTCAGGGAAATATTCAGCTCCATGGAGGGAACTCTGTGAGACAGTTTCTTTTCTCTTCCCTACTTGTTTTCACTCTTCTGGGAAATATCCTTGTACATTGGTATGCGGGTTTTAGAGAAGGGGTTGTTATGTAGAATATTGAAGGTAGTGGAATAGCAATGATAGCAGTGGCAACTTGCTGCGGAGTATTTAATGGTTTTTAAATTTCATTGAGAGAGAGAGAGAGAGAGAGAGAGAGAGAGAGAGAGAGAGAGAGAGAGAGAGAGCAGTGTTTGGGCACATGTGCCATGGCACATGTATAGAGGTCAGGGGATAACTTGGCAGAGTTGATTCTCTACTTTCACATTTACAAGGGTTCCAAGTATTGAACTCAGGTCACCATGCTCGTCCTGAAAGCCTCTTTACTTGCTAAGCCATCTTGCTGGCTCCCAATGCCAATTATGTATAATAAATTAATACATCATTGAGGATTTGTTGAACAGGTCTTGCATCTCAGATACTTTCAGAATCACAGAAATAAAGAAGTTTAACTGAGACCTAGAGTCTTGACTGCTTGGGAAGTAGAAGCAGGAAGCTGATGAACTATGGGGAGGGGGTAGGATACAAGGCCAGAATGGGCAACTTAGTAAGACCTTGTCTGAAAATAAAAAGGGGAAAGGGAGTTGAGGATGTAACTCAGTGGTAGAACACTTGACTAGAATTTCCCAGGGAGGGACTGGGGGTGTGTCACTCAGCTATAGAACCTTTGCCTTGCATACACTAGGCCTAGGTTCAGCACCCCCCAGTACCACAAAGAGAGAGACAGAGAGAGGTAGAGAGACGTGCTTCTGCTTTATAAAGGTTACTTTAACTCTCTATACATACTCGTAGAGAAACAGAGAAAAGACTACATTTTAAAGTTACATCAGTGTGTGTGTGTGTGTGTGTGTGTTATATGCATGCTCATACACCCCTATTTCATGGTCTACTGGGAACCAAGTTTGGCTTTTCCCTGTTGTATTGTGGGTTGGAAAGCCTCCTCCCTTCAGCTCACCTCTGCTCTCCCCGGTTTTTCCTTCTATCCTCCATAGATGTCCACCATTGAAGCTAATGACCTTACACTCCGTTCCATGGTCATAGTTGCATCTTTCTAGTCTGACTACAGATTACTGATTGTGAAATTATTAGTGAAAATCGAGATATACATATAGTATTCATATTACTTTTGTTATACAAAGATGACCCACTTCATGACTATATAGTATTCAATGATGGAGCTTCTATTTTATACAGATGTTTGGTTTTCTCAGAGTTTATCATCAACTTAATTTTCAAAAGGAGTGTGTGAATATGTGTATGTATTAACTATATATGATATTTAAGTTCATTTATGCATATGCCTTTTATATAAATAAATACATTACACATTTTACACACACACACACACACACACTTCACAATGCTTTCCTGGCAACCAGGGCATAAATTTGAGTGATAATCTGAGGAACAACATACCTGTAAATTTCAGAAGAACTAAAGCACCATCTGAGAGGATGTGTGATATCTGAAGTGGTGTGAGCTCAAGGCTCATTTGTCACACAAAACATTATCATTAATGTTTAAAGTTGCTAAATCAAGACTAACAATGGATGCATAGTGTTAAATTCCTAAAAAGATTTTGAAGAGATTGCCCTTGGTCAAGGTGGGGAGAGTTATTCCATTTTAGTTTAAGTGTGTTGAATCTGTGTATATACTTTAATTAAAAATCTAAAGTAGAGCCGGGGATGAGGCTCAGTTGATAGCATGCTCGCCTGGCATTCTGAGGCCCTGGCTTCTGTTCCCAGTACCACATTAAACCAGGGGTAGTGGCACATGCCTGTAGTCCCCAAGCTGGAGAGGTGGAGGTAAAAGATAGAAGCTTGAAGTCATCTATTCTAGTTGGCTTTCTATTGCTATGATAAGCTCCATGACCAAAAGCAACTTGGGAAGAAAGGGTTTCTTTAGCTAATATGGCCCAATTATAGTCCATCACTGAGGGAAGTCAGGGGCAGAGGCAGAAGCCATAGAAGAAAGCTGCTCACTGACTTGCCTCCTAGGCTCAATGTCAGCTCCTTTCCTTACACAGTCCAGGCCCTGCTGAGGGATAGCACTGCCCACAGTGGGCTGGGTCTTCATATATATATATATATATATATATATATATATATATATATATATATATTATAAATCAAGAAAATGCTCCATAGACTTATCCATGGGCCAATTGGATGGAGTTAATCCTCGACTGAGGTTTCTTCTTCCAAGATGGGCCAAGTTGACAACCAAGATTAGCCAGCACATTATCTCAGAGTTCAAAACCAGCCTGAGCTACATGAAACAAATCATCTCAAAAAATAAATAGATAAAATAAAATTGAAAGCATCCTTTTACAGAAGAAAGCATGTCAGAAGGACGTGCTGTAATGAGCACTCTCCTTGCTGTTGGGGTGTCTGGATTTCAATTACTTATGCACGGCTTTATTGCATGTGGGCTTTGCAATCAGGATTTCCTCGAGCCTTGCTTTGACCTTACTTTGGATGCTTACACGGGTCAAATTCACTTTTCTGGTGGCCTTGTGTATATATTGCAGTTGTGATCTGCATTGCTTTCTCCTTGGTCTCTCAGCAGTGTCCTGTGTGATCATAGCATCATCTGAAAGAATGCAGGAGCCAGGGACTGGGATATGGGATAGAGGACAGGCTGACATCTAGTGACCTTGAGTGGAGCAAGTCCCTCCACTGACCCTTTGCCCCCTGTTGAGAGAGGGTGCCCTATAATAGCATATTTATGTATGCTTAAAATAAGATACCCAATAAATGGCCTGCATCCTTATGAACCCAGGATGGAAGGATGCATCTGCTCCACCTGTCACCCACTAACATCAAGTCTCACCTGCTGTTTAGAGATATTTGTCTAGGTAGGGGTGGGAATTTGCCAATGTCTATACCTCCTGCCAAGGTCCCAATGACAAACCAAAGCTCACACTGAGAGCTCAGGTACAGAACATGGGAGAGCAGTGATGGTAAGGAGCGCAGGTGACCATAAAGCAGCTACACTGGAAGGCATGTACACAGTGTGAATGAAGGCTTCCCTGAGGCTGCATAGCTGGAGCTCCCTTCCCCTAGTCATCCCAAGCCTATATACTTGCCCCACCCCCAGACCCTACAGCTATATACAGTTAGGACAGAACTGCATACACCTGGCTGAGAGAAATGACTGGATCCTCAGGTAAGGGCCCATGGCCTTCTTCACTTGCTCCTTCTAGGAGAGAATGGAACAGCCAACAAGGCCAGCTAGGACCATCTGCAAGCAGGCACAGCTGGGCTTAGGAAGGAGGGTAAGAGTGTTCAGTCTCTCTGGTTGGCCCAGGCAAGAGAGGTTCCAAGTGGGACCATCTTCCCCAGGTGGTGCCCACCGCTGAGTGTGGGCTCCTCCGCTGTGGTGGCTGCACAGTGACTAATGACAAGCGAGCATGCTGCTAGGTGACCTCTCACTCCCGCTGCTGCTCTCCTTCACTCCTCATAACCACTTGCAAATATTAGCTCCCTGTGTCATTTCTCCTCATCAGCGACTTTCACAGGTGACAAGCCGGGTGCTCCTCAGATGAGCGTTTAGTATACACTCCAGTCCTCATGACAATCTGACATCTGGCAAGCCATCCCTGAAGTTTCTAAGGGAGCGTGTCAGCAGGAAGATTCCCAGAGGAGTCCAGAGGGAACTTGAGGGGCCTAGAGTTTGAGGAAAGGCCAGGGCTGTTGCTAGCTCCCCAGGAACCTAGAGGTCTGTGAAAATAGATCCTCATCAAAAACTCAATGTATAGGTTTAAGGAAATGTATTTGCTGGCCCTGCCTGCACCAAGTACTTTGTTACCATTATTTGTATCTATGTGTGTGTTATGTGTTAATGTGATTGTTCACATGTGTGGGTTTGTGTGTGGCTGTGTGCATGAACATATGTGTCTGTTCATGTGGAAATCAGAAGTTAATGTCAAGTATCTTCTTTAATTATCCTCCACCTGATTTTTGAAACAGGGGGTCTCTCACTGAACCAGAGATCACCAATTTGGTCAGACAAGCTGGCCAGCAAACCCCAGGGATCCTCCTGCCTCTCTTTGCCTCCTCAGTTCTGGGACTATAGAGACACACCCAGCATCTTACATGGATACTGGGGTCCCAAACTCATGTCCTCATGCTTGTGTAGCAATCACTTCACTGACTGAGCTAACTCCCCAGCCCCAAATACCTAATTAATTAATTAATTAATTAATTAATTTTTGTTTTGGAGATAAGGTCTTACTTTGTAGCCCATGCTAGCCTTGAACTTGAGATACTACTGCCGCAGCTTGTGTGTGTGTGTGTGTGCGTGCGTGTGCGAGTGCGCGTGCTCGTGTTGTGTGTGTGTGTGTGTGTGTGTGTGTGTGTGTGTGTGTGTGATGTGTGTGTGTGTGTGTGTGTGTGTGTGTGTGCGTGCACGCATACACACGTACGTGCAGGTGCATATGTATGTGCGTGCATGTGGAATCCAGAGGACAACTTTGGGGTGTCATTCCTCCGGCAACATCTTTTTTTTTAAAAAGAGAGACAGGTTCTCTTGTCCTGGAACCTGCCATGGTAGGCCACGCTGACTGACTTAGCAAAGAGCCCCAGGGATCTGGCTGTCTCTGTTTCCTTGGGATTAGAAGCATGCACCACCATACCTGGCTTTTCTATGTGGATCTGGGGATTGAACTAAGGTCCTCATGCTTGCAGGGCAAGCACTTTACTGACAGAGCCAACTCCTCAGTCCCTCCCTCCCCTCCTCTTTCTATAATTCATATGCATCTCTAATATAAAACCACTTCCTCTTTAAGCAAGGAGCACCAGACAGCACAGGGGAAAACCTGTGCTGGTCAGAGGGTTCTCTTTGCCCTGATCATCCCTCTCCATGACTGTGAGTCCACCACCGATCAGACCCTTTCATGAACCAGAATTCTGAATAACCACAACTGTCCATTGTGCTGACTGCACCGTGTGAGGAACCAAAGAGAGCATTTTGCTATTCATTCACTGAAATTTGTTTTTATTCTGAGCCTCTTACATCCACACCCTGTATTGGATTCCCTGTTCTATAAATGTTTGATTTTGATTTCCCCTAAATAAACAGTTACTCAAGTTGCTGTGGGTTGTTTAATTTTGATACTAACTGTATTTTAGGAAAAAGCAGCAAAAATGCATATAGCTTTTCCATTCCTGTTTCCAGAAGTGTGAACTTAAATTATTTATAGTTTGATACAAAATAGAAAATGGACTCCGGGTATTTATGTAGCAGAAAAGCAAAGGAGAGTGTGACTGCAAAGAGCATGGGAACACTTGGATAGCTAATGAAGTCACCCAGAGAGTCCTGGGCTAATTCTGTGACCTCTGTGCCTAGCAGAGTTCCCAACCTTGACATGTGTGTCCAGTTGATCTAATTAGAAAATGGAGAGCATGTTAGTTATCTTTCTCCTTGCTGTGACAAGATATTTGACAAGGACAACTTATGGGAGGAAGGGTCGATTCTGATTCACAGTTTGAGGGTGAAGGTCCATCATTGTGGGGGAGGGGTAGCGGCAGGAGCATCCACAGACAGGAAGCAGGCTGCACGCTGGTGCTCAGCTCACTTCCTCCTTTGTATTCAGCCCTGGATCTCAACCCACACATGGTAGCATTCACATTCATGGTGGAACGTCCACTAGTCTAACCTAGAAACCCTCTCACGGACAGGCCTAGAGGTTTGTTTCCATGGTAATTATAAACCTCATCAGGTTGACAATTAAGATTAACAGCCACAGTGGGTATGCCAGGTGATCTGAATAAGTGAATGCTTAGATCAATGAGAAAAAAAATTAAAGGAAGCATTTTGGGAAATACCAATCCCTGGAAAGCTTGCTGTTATATTTTGTACCCAATGGTGACAGGTGGCCAGCAGACAAGACTGACTATGCCTAGACTCCATCACATACAGTGTAACAGAGGCCAGGGGCGATAAAATAGCAAACTCCAAGCTCTCTAGAGGGGTCCTAGTAAGTTATGAGGTTCTGAGTTTCCTTTTGGTGTGGTTTTGCATGGTCCTCCTTCCATCCTTCTCTGATCACCCTGTCCTCCATTCTGTGAGTTCCACAGATGTTTTGTTTTCTCTGCCACAGGAGATACTGGCACCCCTGAAGCCATGGCCCCGGTCATCGTGGTTGCCCCAGGCAACAGAAGTGTGGTAGCAGGGTCCAGTGAGACTACCTTGGAGTGCATAGCCAATGCCAGGTACATGTGGGAACATGGATGAGACATCCCTCACCTAAAAATGCACACCCTGAAATACTTCAAAATCTGGAACTTGGAGCCTTGATGAGAAGCCACAGTGGAAAGGTCCAACCTAATCTCATGTGTCTGATGTAGTCGAAACACAGATGCACTAAAAACACAGCAAGGGATTCCCTTTAGGCTAAGTGGTCAAATTCAGATGAAACACAAATGAATTACCTCTTTAGACTTGGCATCTCACTATGAATATACAAATACTCCGGGTGGGGGGGGGGCAGAGTCCAAAATACAAAGTACTTCTGATAACTGGGCATTTCAAATAAAGGACACAGAGCCGGGCATTGGTGGCCCATGCCTTTAATCCCAGCACTCAGGAGGCAGAGGTAGGCAGATCTCTGTGAGTTCGACGCCAGCCTGGTTTCCAGAGCGAGTGCCAGGATAGGCTCCAAAACTAAACAGAGAAACCCTGTCTCAAAAAGCCAAAAAAAGAAAAAAGAAAAAAGAAAAAAAGAAAAAAAGAAAAGAAAAGAAAAGAAAATCAAATAAAAGACACAGACCCTGGACCAGAGACTGGGGAGATGGCTCCATCAGTAAAGTGCTTGTTGCACAAGCATGAAGACCCAAGTTCAGTACCCCAGAATCCATGTAAAAGCTGGACATGACATCTCTCTCCTGTAGTCCTAATACTTGAGGGACAGAGATAGGAGGAACCCCTGGGTTTTCTGGGCGGCCAACCCAGCCTATACAGCAAGCTGCAGGTTAGCAAGAGACCTAACTGAAAAAATAAGGTGGTGCGTGATAGAGAAAGACACCCTAGTTGCCTATCTCTAGCCTCTCCATGTACATACACACACATGTCCACTCACACACTAAGAGAAAGAACCTAGATTTGTTTATCCTCCTGTGAAAAGGCAGTGATGTGGGGAACAGCATATGAGCCCCACACTTCAGATTGCAGCAGACTCAATTATCCTGAGATGCTACATGTCACATGTATGGGAATACAGGGAACCTCATGCTGCATTCTTCCTCATACTGCCTCTGCAGTGAATGGAACTTCCTGGTGTTAGGGAGGTCTCAACAGAAATGAGCCAAGCTGTTGGGGGAAAGATGAGCCAGGCCCCTGAGCAGCCAAGGAAAGCTAGTTCCTTTCTCCCTTGTAGACCCAGGCATGGCCTGCCTACTTCCTGGTCACTCCAGACTGGAGTGTAGATGGTCACATCTCCCATGTAGCTGTGGGTCCCCTAGTAGTATTTATTTTAAGCATTCTTTTCCTGGGCAAATAGAATCATTAGCACGTACGGTCCATTGCTGCCGCAATTAGCTATCCTTGCTCAATAGCCCTTGAGCGTAATGTCTCGTTGAGGAGAGCCGTGAGGGAGTGGGGATGTATCTGGATCGATTTTTAAATGTCCATTGTTCAACCTGCCATGGTTCCTGATAGAATTAGCTTTGTCAAGCCCATGCTGAATGCCTGAAATTATTATTATTGCCATCTACATGATTCCACCACCACTGTCCCCTGATGCCCTTGCACTCTTTCGCAGGCCTGTGGAGGAGCTGAGTTTGTACTGGAAGAGGAACGGAGTTCGACTCACAAGTGGACTGCACAGCTTTGGGAGGCGCCTTACCATCAGCAACCCAACATCGGCAGACACGGGGCTGTACGTGTGTGAGGCTACACTCCGAGGGAGCACGTTTGAGCCAGCCAGGGCCAAAGCCTTCCTTTCCATCATAGGTAATGCTCAGGCCAGCAGTGATGCTGGCTGCAGCCTCAGATAGCTCTCCATACCCACAGCTCTAGGCAGACAAGATAGCTGCTATGCATCCCACTGACTTGATGTATCTGTGCATGTGTGCCACTTCTGCAGACACATGTGCAAGCCAGAGGTAGACACCAGGTGTCTCTCCTCTGCTACCCTACAGTTTAGTTTTTGAGATAGGGTCTCTTACTAGGACCTCGAGCTTGCCAGTTTGACTAGCTGGTCAGCCAGCTCCCAGGATTCACGGGTCTCCAGCTCCAGCGCTGGGATTATAGATGCTCTTCTGCGGCACCTGGTTTTTTATTTGGGAGCAGCAGGTCTTCATGGCTTCTGCAGCAAACAAGATACTGACTTAGTCATCTCCTCAGTTCCCACTGACTTTTATTTTTAGTTACATTTATGTGCTTATTTGTTTGCTTGTTCGTTGTGCATGTTTGTTTGGTGAGGGGGTACTCACAGGCCACAGGATGCATGTGGAGGTCAGAGGACAACTTGTAAGAATTCTCCTCTTCCACACTGTGTCCTGGGGCTCAGACTCAGGTGGTCAGGCTTGACTGAGCACACCTTTTACAGTCAAGTCATCTTGCTGGGCCCCACTGACCTTACTCTTAATGCACTAAAGGGCAGTATGGTTGAGTTTATCTTCCATGTTAATTCCATTTGCTTTGTTTTCAAAAACCAAAGTGGGTGTATTAGATTTTTGTTTAAATTAAAGATAAAGAAGAAGAGGAGGGAGGTGCAAGATGAGACACAGAATGAGACATATTAGACATATTAACCACTTTATTATAGGCCCAGCAGAGTAGGGAGACTGAGAGAGAAGAGAAACTGAGTAAATAGCTGACCGCCATGGCCAGTCACCATAGAGAGAGAGAGAAGAGAAGCAGAAGCAGACAGAGAAGAGGAGAAGAGTAGAGAGAGGAGCAGAGAGTGTAAAGAGAGCGTAAATGGGCAGGGATCTGTCTTTTAAAGGGGTCCTTTGCACCTGCGTGCAGACTTAGTTCCCACGGAACCCTAGGCTGACCAGGGTACTGCCTGTTCCACCAGGTAACAGGGGCAGGCCAGACTTTCAGCATGTCCCTCATACCTTCTAAGCACAGCTGCACTTCTTCCTTTTCTCTCTGTTGTGACAGAACACCTGACAGAAACAAGTCAGGACAGGACAGACTTAACTTTGGTTTACAGTGTCAAGGCATACAGTCCACTGTAGTGGGGAAGGCATGGTAGACAGTTTGGTTCTGTCTGTGGCAGTGGGACCTTGGAGCTAGATTCCAGCTAGATTATGACCCTTAGAGATCTGTCCCCTATAACCAAGCTCCACCAAAACTTCAAAAGTGTCCCAAAATAGCACCACCAGCTGGGGACCAAAAACTGAAACATGGGATCCCAGGGTGGACTTTTCATGGTCGAACAATAACCACCTCCCACCAAAAAGCTTGAGGGTGAACAGGGCAAAATCCTCATCACAAGCATTGCCTGCATCTCCTGGCCTTTCTCTTGTCCCAAACTTCTCCCTTGTGATCTGTACTCAGAAGTCAGCTTATGCAGCCTTGACTCAGAAAGAAATGGAAAGTGCTGGGTTCTATCTCTGGTTAAACTGAAAGTTAAGAACAGAGATAGTTTAAAAAAAAAAAAAAACAGGCCAAAAGTGGAGTTAAATGCACCTGAGTCACCTCTTTCTAAATACTGGGAGATGGAAGCATGACGAGTTGTGGCTGAGGGATTTATAAGCTTATTGTTAGATTATGGCGTGAGCACATTACACTAGGAGGCCAGTGCCTGAATTTTATTTACCCAGCTTCCTGCATGGTCACCAGTTCATTCTTAAAACAACTGTAGCTGCTGTCCTGGTGACCCATACTCCTCAGTGGAAGCTGCTTCACTCCATTTCCTATCTGAAATGAAAGGAGCTGAAAATGGAGGAAAAAATAAAACCTCCCAGAACAATTGCTCCTTCAATAATACTTCTTGTGGTTTGCCATTTTGCAAAATAAGAAAAGAAAAAGCAGATATATTCCTGTAGAATTAGCAAGCATCGAGGAGCGTTGCACGGAAGCCGTTGCCCTGAGCATCCTTGTGTTTGTTAGGAGGCTTTGTGCTCTCGGAGTGACTCTGCTAAATACAGCCCGTCATCCCCTTCAGATGAGGTCATGAGGGTGATCAGAGAATCTGAGCCACAGACCAGAGTCACCAATCACTGATCCCACCCGAGGGTCTGAGCTCTCCTCTGACTGCCAGTGTTAGATATGGATGTGAAAATCACAGCCCATTCTCAGCAGAGACTTACATTGGGGTTGATCTATGGCTGTCTGAGCACAGCGCATTATAGATTGAACCAAAATTAAAATTTGTGATGTGTAAATCTCTGGCAGACAGGACTATATTGTGTTAAAAACATTTAAAGGTAATTCAAACAAGAGAGGAAATTTATCTCCCTATAAACTTAAATGTTTGTCTCCATCACCATTCCTTTCTCAAGTATTTAAATCTATCATCCTAACTTTGATCTCAGATTCATATCAGAATCGGTTTTTGTGCTTAGCATTCATCGTCACTCACGGTATGACTTTTAAAGGTACAGGAACAGGAGCATACTTGCATTCTTTTGTGTCTCTGTGTATGTGTGTGCACATGCTCATGTATGTGTTGACATTGAATATCTTCCTCAATGCTCCCAATCTTATTATTGAGATTAAAAAAAATAGGTGTGTGTGGGGGGGTTGTGTTCATGCATGTGGTGTGTAAAGCTGCCTGCATAGATTGAAAGAGAGTGTCAGATCCCCTGGACCTGGAGTCAAAGGCAAGTGTGAGCCTCCTGATGTGGGTGCTTGGGACTGAACTTGGGACCTCTGCTAGAGCAGTACATACTCTTAACCACTGAGCCATCTCCAGCCCATCTGCCTTGTGTTTTAAGGCAAAGTCTCTCACTGAATTCTCACTAATTCATCTTGACTGGTTGTCCATCAAGCTTCAGGGATCCTCCTGTCTCCTCCCACTCCATCCGTCAGTGCTAGAGATACAGGGGCATGCCACCATGCCCCATCTTTTTACATGAGTACTGAGGATACAAACCCAGGTCCCTGTGCTTATGCAACAACTGCTTTACCCAGAGCCACCTCTCAGCCCCATTGCTTCCTGTCTTGCTAAGGTTGACTTAAAGCCCCTTTTGTTTAGAAGCTGTGACAGGTGGAATTTTGTGGTTGGGTCATACTGGACAAAATCCTGAAGAAGGTATCTGTGTTGATTCAGAGGACTCAGAGATTGTCACCAAGCCTGGCCACCCCATCAGGGAGGGATCCTGGGGAAGCGTGACCAATCTCCCCGACTGTCACCAGTAGAGCTGGGCAGAGAGCTATTGATATGAGCATGCAGATGAATGAAAGCAGAAAGGAATCACCTTCCAATTGCGTGTATTTCACACTGATGAGACCAGACAGACGGTGGCAGCTGTTTACTCTGCCTGTCAGCTTCCGGTTGGATTGCTCAATTCCCGTAGTACAAACAGGAATCCAAGCTCTGATCACTGGAAGGCCCCTGCAGAACCCAAAGCCCTATCCCCCTACCTCCTCACTGCTCAGTTGTCCTGCTGTCCCTATGTCTGACCCTTCTCCTCCTGACCTCTGCTGTGACGACTCCCAGCTGGTGAGACACCATGCCACTGCTCTGACACTCAGAGGCTGCTGTGTAACATGGCTCTCACCTCCCTCTGGTGCATGACTTCACACTGAGACACCACCTTCACCTTCTTGGTGGCATCTTCCAGGAACAGAAGCCAACTTTGCCTATCATATAGGTGGATAGTGCTGGTGATACCATCAAGGAAAATCCCCCTGCACAGATCCATTGATGGACTGTGGGCTTTGCTGTGCTTCATGCTACAGTGCTATCCTAGGCTTGAGATAAGACCATGGCCTTCTTTGGTGGAGGCAAATGCTAGACCTGGCTGTGTCCTTTCGGGCTCCGAGCAACTGTCTGTGATTGATGCGAGATGTCCACTCTTTAGCTTCTGGCAAACTTACCTGTCTTTGAGACTAGGTATCCCTTGAGGACCTCCCAGAAGTCACTGCAAGAGTCTCAACTGTGCTCTGTAGCAATTGGCACATGATAGCAAGGTATGTGGCAGGGAGGTGTAAGTGTAGGGTTTAGGGTTTACTTCTGACTATACTGGTAACTGGCTCTTTTGAGGGTCATTGGTGTTGTTGACCTTGGTTCCAATCATTGACATGGAGAGGGCATAGGTAAGGCCCACACAGTGGAGAGGCAATGAAGCAAGCTCACTGCAGAAGTGCTGCAAGGATGGCTTTACATGCTATTTGCATGGTTCTGTCATAGCATATGCTGTATTGTGCTGGTAGAGGGTGTACACATCACTGCTCTTTCCACACTAAGTGTCGATGCTCTTGACATCCATGAAAGCATCAGTGCTTTCTTCAGCATAAGAGAAAGGATGGTGGCTGTGATAGTTAGTTTTAACTGTCAATGTGACACAATTGAGGATCACCTGGGAAGAGTCTCAGTGAGGGACTGTCTAGCTCAGGTTGGCTGTGGGCTTGTCTGTGAGGGATTGTCTTAATCAAGTTAATTGATGTAGGAGACCCATCCTGAAAGTAGACAACACCATTCCCTGATTTTGAGCCCTGGACTGTGAAGAAAGCAAGCTAAGTACTAAGCATGCATGCAATCATGGTTTCTGGTTTTGACTGTAGATGAGATGCAACTAGCTGTTTTAAGTCTATACCACCTGTTCTTCCTGCTATGCTGAACTGCAACCTGGAACTGTGAGCTAAAATAATCCCTGTTGTGATAAAAAAAAAATAACTGACAACAGTAACTTAAAAAAGAAGGGTATTTCTTTTGTTCATAGTTGGAGGGCCCATCATGGTGGGGAATTATGGTGGCAGGAGCCTGAGACAGCTGGCCACATAGCATCCTCAGTCAGGAAGCAGAGAGAGATGGATGTTGGTGCTCGGTTCACCTTCTCCTTTTTATCTAGCCCACCCTAGGGAATGTTGCCTCTCACAGTTGGGGAAGGGGGTAGGGCCTTCCCTCCTCAGTTAAACCTTTCTGGAAACACCCTCATAGACACTTCCAGAGATGTGTTGCCATGGTGATTCTGAATCCAATCAAGTTGACAATGAAGATTGACCATCACAGTGACCATTACAGAGAACTCTGTGTATTTCTTGCAAAGCTATTCTAACTCCCTGTGTATAGATCACTCAGAAATCCAGACACTGTATTTTAAAACAAAGCCACTTGTAGTGTCACAGATGAGCAGCCATTCTGCAGCCGACGCCGAGCACCTAATAGGTGGTTATATCTTTATATAAAGCTGTCTAGTTCCTCTACCTTCTTCCTTCTCCCCTCAATTCCTCCTTCATCCCCCATGCATCCTTCCCTTCCCCATCACCCCTTCCTGCCATCTGTTTTTCTCCTTTCTCCCTTCCTTCCCCTTCCCTTCTCCTCACCCTTTTCTTCTTTCTCCTCCCTTCCTCCATTCTTTCCATCTTCAAATCTCCACCATGCCTCTTGCCTCTCGGGATTCCTCATGAAGAAAGCTCTCCACCATAAGAGCTCATGCCATTAGACCTGGCCACTCAGCTAACCCTGCTCCTCCCCACTCTTTCCATTTTAAGACTGATGATCTTTATCCCGCTGCAGAGCTCATCATTTAACATACAGAATGTACAGGTTCCAGGGGATCTGGTGTAGACACACTTGGGGACCATTTTGCTCACTACAGTGGACAAGGCACCCAATGTGGACAGTGACTGAAGCAAAAGTCACAGAATAGCACCAGAGTGGGGCCTCTCAGAGGGAAAGGAAGCCAGGGTGGGAAATGTATTCATCAGAACAAGCTTGGGACTCGGACTGAACCCAGTACCAAATCAGAGGAATGTACAACATGCCCTGGGTATGCTTTGACCACCTCCACTGAAACTAGCTCTGCAAGCCAGAACCCATGCTTCAAGCCCCTGTTGAGCTTGGAAATCAAGACCCCAGTTTGGGGCTACCGAGGGAGGACCCTAACTTTGGTTCTGATTACTGTAGCTGGAACATCTGTAGGACATTCAGCCCATGCTGGCTTTGTATTGGCTCTGGGTTCACCCAGGGAATGAGACTCTTTTGATGTCTTTATCTTATTTCTAAAGATGGAAGTGTCCACTTCAATCCCTGGTTTTACTGGCTGCAGCTGTGGTCAATAGTTAACGGTCCAGTACAGACATATGCCAACTGGGCCCTCACTCTCCAAGAGTCTCCCCCTTGCCAAGACACATGCTCGCCCAGTTGCCCATGGAAGATCAAGTGGTAAAAAGGCATGCGCCTTAGACGACTGTCTTCAGAGATCTCCCTGTAGCTCAGCTGGAAGTCCTCACAGCTGAAGGCCTTGTAATTGCTCCACTCGGTCCTCCCCGCAGACTGGACGCAAGCAGTCATGGAGTAGGGGAGGACCATTGTGAGCCCCTGTTGAATTGGGTTGGTGTGAAGGACCCACAACAAGAGATTGTGGCTTATGTGTGGCAGGGAAGAAGCTCTATGAAGAAGCTTGTGTCACCGTAACAGCTCTATTGCCCAGCCTGTTGCCTCACCTACTTAGCAGGCTTCCAGGAACAAGGTGAAACAGGCTGCTCTGAGGGGTCACAAAGTTTTCTGGTGCCTTTGGCCACCATTCCTCACATTGGTGAGAGTTTGTAAAGTGAGGAAGTAGAGCGTCTGCCTGGCTGTGAGATGTGCACCTTACCTACCTGGCTTCTGTTTGAGATGAGGTGGCATCCCCACATGCATGTCCATCCCCAGGGACACTGTGTGGATGCTTTGTCTCCATCCTCAGCTGGGTGCCACTGTGCACTTCTAGGAACCTGAGAATATAAGTGGCATCTGGGTAAATTTTCTGTTGCCATGATAAGACACCATGACCAAGGCAACTTATTTTTAAAAAGAGTTTATGGGGGGACTTATTGAGGGTGAGGTCATTGACTAATGACCATCATGGCAAGGAACATGGTAGCAGACAGGTAGGCATGACACTGGATGAGTAGCTGAGATCTTACTCATATCCTAATCCAAAAGCATAAGGCAGAGAAAGCTAATTGGAGGGGCGATGGGAGGCTTTGGAAACCTCAAAGCCAGCCCTCAGGGACACACCTTCTCTAACAAGACCACACCTCCTAGTCCTTCCCAAACAGTTCCATCAAGTGGAAATCAAGTATTCAGATACATGAGCTCATAGGGAGGGGCATTCTCATTCAAACCACCACACTGGGGAAGGCATTGTGGCCCTGGAAGTTCTGGGCATCCATGGGACTGGTATATGCTCTCACATGTCTCCTATTGGACACATCTTGCAGGAATTACACGGCATAAGGACAGCATAACTGTTCACATAACATTTTGAAATGAAAGTCTAACAAAAAGTAAGGAGTTTGTCCTGGGCTGAACAAGGGGATTAGGGGTGGAGAGCATCTTCAGGATGAAGGACCATTCTGTGTTCCAGTGCAGTATGGACACATCACCCTGCATGGAACTAAACGCATGTGCATGCACACACAAGCAGAAGCATGAAGGGGCAGTGAGGCTAAAATCTGTTGACCACATGAGTGACAGCCTGGAGGTAAGCAGACTTAGTTTAGGAAGGCATTACCAGTGGGGTGATTGTTGAGCTAGACCTGGGAAGACATAAGATCTATATACCCCAGGGCAGGTACCAGGACAAGGTCCAGCTTTGCGAACCAGTGAGTTTAGGAGTCTACTGGGGTTATTTACAGGGCATGGGTGAGAGGTTACTTACAGGAGTATCACTGACCCCATAGTAGCCACCTCACTAAAAAGCATTCTAGCATGGATGACAACTCTCCCACAGCCACACAGATGGAGTCCCCACTTCTATTAACTTTTCGTGCTTTCTGTACTCTAGCACCTCCCACAACCAGGAGAGCATCTTCAGCTGGGATGAATAACATACAGATGTCTGGGAGGTGCCAGAGGAGGTGGCTGAGGTCTCAGCTAAGGGTCTAATGACTTTGCCTGCCTCCTCCCTCTACCAGGGAATGTCAATACGCATGTGAGGGTTGCTTAGGGAAGTCAGGAATGCTTTGCTGAAGACAATTATAGTTACTAACCCTATGAGGACAGACAGGAAACACAGGGTAAACTGAGGAAAGGATACATGAGCTTTTTCTATATTGTGTCTTGCAACTGCCTGGGACTTCGCAGTTACTGAAAAATAGGATATTTGACTGGGGAAATGGAAACTGTAATTAATCATGAGCAAATGTTGATATTTAACTTAATTTTCCCCCTTTGCCCTCACATCGCTTTAATCAGACCATGATGGTAGCTATTGACTTTAGCATCCACTGATGAATATGGGCCACGACCTGTGCGTAAGGTCCTTGACAGGCTGTATCGCTGTGGAGTTAGAACATAAATAGTGCTGCTGGCGTTATTATTGATTAGAGAGACACAGCTGAGTGGGGAATATATGTGTGTGCAAAGACCAGCTAGGAAAGCGAAGGCTTTAAATATTAACAGCAAGTCTCCAGGCCTGGTCTATCCACACAAGACCCCGTATCAGAGGTTCTGCTTTCATCTAGTACATCCACAGCCATCTACAGGGTGCAGGAGTAGTTGGGGCAGATGCTTTGCTCAAGAGGTCGAGTAATTGCAGAGTTGATACTCACTTTCCGCCCATTCAGAAACCTTCAGTTTTTTTTCCCCCTCTTTGAACTGGTATGTTTTCATTTCTGCACCCTCTTTAGGTCCCACCCTATTTTTTTAAGATGTAGTCAATACAGGAAGCATGCCAAGCCTATTATCCACATTTAACACTATTACAATGAAAAGAAGATGTCTCCAGAAATTAATTATCGCGCAGAAAGTGAACACAAGAGCCTTTGTCACCGTGATAATGAAGTACCATCCCCGCCTTAATGCTCCTGAGCCCGGCCATGCCTCTCCTGAATTCTGCTGAATAAACTGCGAAAAATATTGCCATTTACTCTCCAAGGAAACTCATTGTCTAATACAACCACTATTTCCTGTTGCCCACACAAGGAGGAAGTCTACAGAATAGAAATGCTGGGAGTTTCCCTCCCTGCTAAGGATGAATGAGTCTCTGTATCCCACCTCCCCTCTCCCTCCACCCCCACCTCCTGCCCCCACTGCCTCCACTGCCCCCTCTGCCATCCCTCTTCCCTTCACCCCCCCCATCACCACTGTTATTTCCCATTCCAATAATGTATTAAATTTATGTTTTGGAGAAGAACTTTAGAAAAAATGAGTAATAGGCTACACTGTTCTTTGATACAGGCCTGGCCCCTCATTATAGGGCTATTCAACATGCTTCACAGTTGGTGTTTAGTTTAGATATGTAAACAAGCTAGCCTATAAAGTGCTGTGCTGTAAATACACCTTTATGAAGCTCTTGGGATGCCCTTTCTAAAACGTGAATTAAGATATTCCATGATTTCAAGCTCATAAACTGAGAAGTAGCCATCACCCTGAGTGGTAATTTGCTTTCTGAAACCTTAGAATATAAATCACCTTTGCCTGCTGTTCCCCAAATTTGAGTTTGTGAGTGTGATGATGATGTGTTTAGAAAAAAATATATAAGAGCTCAGATTGGGGACTAGGGAGATGACTGTCAATAAAGTACTTGCCACACATACAAGAGGACCTGAGTTCAGGCTCCCAGCACTCAAATAAAAAGCCAGGCATGGCAGTGCACACCTGTAATCTTAGTGCTAGGGTGGAGGAGGGAGAGACAGGAGGATCCCAGTCTAGCCAAGTGGACGAGCTTCAGACTGAGTGAAGACCCTGTCTCAAAAAATAAAGTGAGGAGCTACTGAAGAAGACACCTGCCATTGACCTCCGGCCTGCACGTGCACGTGCATGCTTGCGTGCCTGTGCACACACACTCACCCACACACCCACCCCCCACACACACACACACACAAGAGACAGAGACCATTGTGTCCTTGAAATCCTTTTTGTGTTCATTACTTTCTCATTACCATGATTAAACGTTCTGACAAAGGCAACTGAAGGGAGAAAGGGTCGATTTTTGTCTCACAGTTCTGGAAGAATGTGGTCCATTGTGACGGGGAAGAAATGATGACGGCCATGGAAGGCATGGTGGCCAGAGCACAGGGCTGCCTGTTCACATTGCATCCACACTCTGGAAGCAGAGAGTAAACAAAAAGTGGGGTCTGGCGACAAAGTCTCAAGGCCCATCCCCAGTGGCTCACTTCCTCCAGTAGGGTTCCACCTCTTGGAAGTTCCACAACCTTCCTCCACAGCGCCACCATCTGGCATTCAAGAGTTCAAATACATGTACCTATGGGGGAACATTTCACCTTCAGACCACAGCACACCTTTACTTAGGGGCCATTTTCTTTTCCTGTTTGAAGAGCCGCCATATTTCACTGCTGAGCCAGAGAGTCGGATTTTAGGGGAAGTGGAAGAAAGCGTGGACATCCCATGTCGAGCCATGGGTGAGTATGGGAAGCACCAGATGGGGACCAGTGGTGAAAGACTGTGAGTATCCAGGGAGATCTTTAAATCCTTCCATGGGGATAGTGAACATGAAGGCTGGGGACACTGGATACTGAGACTCAGTAACTAGCCTGTGGCCTTGCTGAAGGAGGTCACCATTGTGAAGATCTTGTTTTCTTGGCTGTAGATCAATCCAGAGCTGGCACAGTGTAAAGTCTACTTAACCTCTAGAAGGAGGAAGATGAGAAGGAAGACCTGCCCTTTGTCTGCCCCAAAGACAGAGGACTCAACAGACCATGTGACTCCCCTCAGTACTTGGGTTCCCCTCAGTACTTGGGTTCCCCAGGGTATGTGGGCATAAGACCGTGGCTCTCAAGAAACACATCTCTATCCACCAAGTGACAAGGACTGGGAACCACATCCTTGTCCTAAAGAAAAGAAGGGTGCTTTTATTGTTAATTAATTAATTAATTAATTAAAATTTGAGACAGGATCTCATATAACCTAGCCTAGCCTCAAACTTGCTATGTAGCCAAGGATGATGTTGAGCTCCTGATCCTCAGGCACCCACCTCTCAAGTCCTGGATTATAGATGTGAGCCACCACACTTAGTTTATGCAGTGCCAAGATGGAACTCAGGAGATTCTACATGCTAGGCAAGCACTCTGTGGGGCTAAGCTGCATCCCAGCCCCTCCTCCACATCATGATTTTATTTCTGAATGGGAACTTTTCCAACCTTTCTGCCCTTTTAGCTCTGGGGCAGCTCTTCTGCTCCACAGGTCATTGTGCCCTCCTTCCTGTGGCTCATTGTAATCATTGCCTTGTCCATGATTACACAGGGAGTTACTGCCCTCACCCATGCACACACAGACACAGACACAGACACACACACACACACACACACACACACACACACACACACACACACACACACACACACACGACACAGGTTTTGCAAGGCAATCCATTATCAAGACCTGTATAGATGAAAAGGCTCTTTTCCATTCTGTTTAGATCTGATATTGTAAACACGGTTTTCCTCCACTCACTAAGCACAGGAAGGGAAGCCTTGCTTTTGTGAGAAACAATGACCCTGGTTTCATAATGAGAGTGCTGGAGACCCAGAGTAGAGAAAGTGAAGCCGTTTATTTTATGACCTTGCAAAGTCTGGCACCAGCCTATGGAAAAGACAGGGGAAATAATGCCCTAAATTCCCCATTCAATTGGTTCAGGGTGAAAAGCTTTTATCTAATGTATGTCCTGGGGCTGGAGACTCCCTCCTTTTCCTAGCTGTAAGGCTTAGTCGTATAGCTGACTGCCTGTTTGACTTTTCAGCCCTAGGATAAGCGAGAGCACCCAGACAAGCAGGTGTCAGCAGCTAGCTAGGAAAAACAGGGGACAAGTGCCTCCCACTTGTCCCTGTCCGTGGCTCTCTAGTGAGCTTTAAAGGCACCTCAGACCAAAAAAGAAAAGGAAAAAAAAAAAAAAAAAAAAAACAGACTGATTGATCTCTCACACTACCAGTTTGGTGAGTGTTCCAGTTTCATAAGAGGAATGTTATCTCTCTATATACACTCTTGAAACCTTGCTTCAGGGAAAGCACAGCTAAGTATTATGCTCGGAGCCTCCAAGATTAAACAAGCCACATACTGGAAAATTGTCACTAGTGTATAGACGCTGCTCACCAAACACTGGGATCGTGGGGCAATGCTGCACAGTCCAAAACCCAGTCGATGGGCATGTGCCTGGGCACATGCTCCTGCCATGACACTTGGCTACCCCTGAGAGCTAATGCCTAGGACTTAGAGAGCCCCCACCTCCCTATGTTAAACCATGTCCACCCCATCCTTCAGTTATGAACAGGAGGCATGGGACTCACAACAGCCCTTGGTAAACGCAGAGTTGCCTCTGACCGGTGGTTTATATCATATCTGCTCTTCAACAAAGGGCCTGCAGCCTCCGGTCCTCACTCCAGGTCACCTTGTCACGGTCACTCTCTAAATATGCTGTGTTTCTGTCCTCCTTGGCTCCAGTCTGTTCATGCAGCGCCAGAGGAGGACGGGCACAGATTTTGAGTGGAGACACTTCTCCTTACTGTGGTGGCCACTGTGGTGGCCTTGTTCTTTTCCTCCTACCATAGCAGCCTCTAAAGCGCAGCTCCGTGGATGAGAAGCTATGTGACATTTATTTTTTAGAAATGAGTGCATTCTCTACTACTGCAGGGCATACGGTTCCCATTTGACATTAAATCCCCCTCCCCGTAGAAACACTCCCACCCTCCCATGTAGTAACAATTATTTTTCAGTAAATGACAATCCTGACATTCTTCTCTGACAGGGGAGTGCTCTCTTCTTGCATAGTTTCTGCAGGGTAAACTGTTAAGCACAGACTTGTAACTGTGTGTTGAACAGGTCTTCCACATTGCTCTGCCATCTTGTGATTTACAGTTCTCTCTTAACTCTGGCAATGAAACAAACTGCATGAGGAGTGGGGGGGGCGGGGGTTCCCTCTGAGAGCTACATCATGTAATCACCATTATGAGGTTTTACATGAACTGCATATGCTTTTACCTTGAAATGGATTTTAAGAAGTTGTCCTGATTTAATGAGAGGTGACAGGAAACGTAATTAGGGGGAGAACTGCCTGAGAACGCATCGTCTGGAAACGTTCCCGACATCAGTTCTATTCATTCAAATGGGCCTTCTACACCCACATACACTGAGACTGAGTCAGGGGTCTCAGGAAGCCTTACAGAATAGTGGCAAATGTGCCTTTTACGATTTCAGTCCATTTAATGGTTCCAGGCCTGGAGGCACGTGCCTGTAACCCCAGCACTCAGGAGGCTAAAGCAAGAAGTCAAGAGTTCAAGGCCAACCTGGGCTACGTAGCAAGATTTTTGTCACAAAATCAACCAAAAAAATTATTTTTATTTAGGGAAACTAAGGAACAAAAGCGCCTAAACTCTAGAGCTAAATCTTAGTGTCTCCTCAGGTTTCCATGCCCACTGGATTTCCAGAGTTTGTTATGTCATATGGGTTTGGGTGGTTCTCTGTGGAGCTTCTTTGCACACTTAGCTCACCCTGTTTTGGTGAGTGTGGTCCTCTTGGACTCCAGGAAGGTCAGAGATATTCCCCAGGAAGCCTAGCCCTGCACAAAAGCTGCCCGCAGAGGGTTCAGGTGTTGCCTATTCAGAACTGGGCTGCCCAGGCAATGCAGTGCCATTGTTCATCAGTCCTGAGCTATGTGAACTGACTTCTGCCATAGAGGAGATGGGCTTCAGAAGTCCACACCCAGTGCTTGGGCTGCCGGCATTTCCTTCCATGTACCACCTAGGTTTTGACCCTTGTAAACCTGTGTTAATGTCCACTATGGAAGCCAGGCCTTATTTCTCACTGGGATACCACACACAAGAAAGGAAAGGGTAGGCAGGGCCCTGGGGTCTGAGCCTGTCTGGTTCCTTAGTCCTTCTAGCCTAGTAACCTGCCATTACCTGGGGGTACAGGTACAGGGCCCCTTGTACCCCCTCTTCCTGCATTCACATAACTTTTTTCAGTGTCCACAGGTGGACATACATTACCCCATGTGTTCCCACCTCCTTTAATCAGGGTGTCTCCAAGGCTTTTGAGTCACTCTTCTAGTAATATACAGACATGCCTAAAGGTCACTGGAATCCGTGGGCTAATTGGATGAGGAGGTATTTGAAGTAACCCCCCAGCTTTGTTGTTGGCTGTGGTAATGAGTGCTCACACTATCCACAGAGCCCTTACCATGTGCCTGGCAGGAGTTTTACGTGCAAACCTGTCAATTCTTCATAACCTTTGGTGTCATATTCTAAACTTTCCCGTTCTATTAGTGACTTGTTTCACGGCTGTGACTAACTACCTCACAGATGCAACTGGCTCAGAGTGTGGGGGTACAGTCCATCATGGCAGGGAAGAGTGTGTGGTGCACAGGGAGCATGATGGTCACATAGCATCCACAGTCAGGAAACAGAGAGAGATGGATGCTGGTGCTCAGCTCACTTTCTCCTTTTTGCTCAGTCCTGGACCCCAGCCGATGGGATAGTGTCACCCAGACTCACAGTGTGTCTTCCCACTTCAGTCCACCCCATATAGAAGCTCCCAATGACCCTAGACTAGCCTTCCGAGCAGGGACAGAATCAGGGCTATCAACTCTGGACTAAACTCAAGGGCAATTACAGTTGAAATCTTTCTAAGTGAGTGCAAACCTGGGGCCCGTGGCCCTTGCTTATTCCTTCTTCCTCTTCAGAACACTCAGTGTGGGTTTCTTTGTGTAAGATGAGGGAAGTGTCCCTAATAGATAGGTTATGGTGTGGGAAGGTTGCCATGTGAGCCTCTGAAGCCCTTTCACCTTTACCCTCCTCCGGAGAGCTCTGGAGTGTAATGTTTGCCTCCATTCCTATCCAGGGGTTCCTCTACCCACCCTCCAATGGTACAAAGATGCTGTCCCCCTGAACAAGCTCCAGAACCTGAGGTACAGAGTACTCCCCAGCGGAAGCCTGCACATTCAGAAGCTGAGCCCAGAAGACTCTGGAATCTTCCAGTGCTTCGCCAACAATGAAGGAGGGGAGATCCAGACCCACACCTACCTGGATGTGACCAGTGAGTAACACACGTTAGCACAGCCAACCTTCCAGTCAGAGCTGCCCACTTAGCCCAGTACACAGGATGGTAGTGTCCTGTCAGCTCCTGAGATGATGAAGGGACAGAGCCCTGTGATGAGGGGTGAGCTAAGGAGAGCTATGACCTAGGCAAAGTCCTGCTCTTCGTTTAAAAAAAAAAAAAAAAAAAAAAAAAAAAAAACCTTCCTTTTTAGACAAGTAGAAAAAATATTTCTGTCGCCCCCCAACAGAATCAGAAAGACTATCCAGTATATAGCTCACTCCTAATCTTTTCTTTTGATCTTTTTCCTCTGTTTTAAAAAATATTCATTCTCTAGTTTTATTGAACAATTATAGTTCCTTTGTGGGTTTCTTTTATTATCCCATTAGCAGAAACACCTTGGAACCCTGTCTTTGAAAAATAAAATAAAAGTACAGGTTCTCACTGTATCTGTGGGTTTTCTTTCTAATCTCCCACAGCCGTAACATTGTTCTTCTGAAATGAAGTAGAATTTAGTGGTTATGGAATTGCACCTTTCAAGTTTGCCCTTTTTTCGAGGCAAAGTGCTGATATCGTGGGTGTGAGCACCACAGGGGAGTGTGGCCGTGTGTGCATGGGACTGTTGGCTCCCTGCAGCGCGTAAAGAGACAGCTAAGTCCTTAAAATGCACATGTGTATTTTGGTAAACCTGGGATGTCACCGTCCTTGACCCTTTCCAGGAGCCACATTTGCCCTCCACTGCAGAGCATAGGAAACCAGTCTTGTGCCAGGCATTTCAATAATATTGGATGTTTAAGCCAGAAACTGAGTTTGCATCCATTAGGGTTATTTAAAACCCACCTTGCAGCTATGGCCAGGGTGTTATGATGCAGACTGACCAGGTAGTCTGAGTTTGTTGTTTATTTGTTTTCTCTGAAGGGTCTAGTAATAGATGCTATAGACTTTAGGAGGGATGGTCTATATCACAGCTACATAGCACAGAGGTGTAACCTTGCAGGAGTGAATGGGAGTGTTACGTGAAGTATCTGGATCCCTGCACCCTCACCACCTCTCCCATCATGTGGACGAGAGACAGGTGGCTCTGTAGCAGTGTGGCTGATCTAGAACACTGGAACACTGGCTGCATTTTATTCCAGCACACACCTGTCTCATTCCTCTTAGGACTGTGAAGCCCTCACACTGCCTGACTTTCCCCATGAACAAAAAGAAGCCACTGCGTGGGACAGGGCTTCTTAAACCTGTATGTCAGCTTTCAGAATGCTCTTCGGAAGTGTGAACATGTCATCCCATAGTTGATACAGACTGTCACCTAAAGGACAGAGCCAGTTGGTTTCTGTAGATAAACATGTTTCCTGGGCCTCTGAACTAGGCAAAGAGCATCCACTTCCCTTTAGAAGCTCATCAATGATGGGTGATTCCTAGTGGCACAGGGTAGGAGCCACTCCAGAATGACTACTATTTTTTGATTTAGTGCCCTTCCCTCTGATTGGTCCTGTAAGACATGTGTGGATTCCCAGGCAGCCTTCTCAGAGGCAGAGCCACAACTCACAGTTAACCTCTCCCCACAGATATTGCTCCTGCCTTCACCCAGCGTCCAGTGGACACCACAGTTACTGATGGAATGACAGCTGTCCTGAAGTGTGAGGTGTCTGGGGCTCCCAAACCCGCCATCACATGGAAGAGAGGCAGGTTGCTCTGCAGCTTCGTGGCTGGTGTGGAAAACACTGGAATATTGGCTGTGTTTTTTCTTCTCACTCATTTACTCAGTGAAGACCAAATGGCACTCATTGAATGCTTCCACCAGGGGCTAGATGCCAGGGTGCAGCATGAATGAGACAGGTGACCCCGGGCTTCTAAATAACTTGGGGACTGAAAAAAATGTTTCAGTCAGTGAAGTGTTTGGGACACAAGCATGAAAATGTGAGTTCAGTCACCAGCGCCCATATAAAAAGCTGTGCACCTGTCATCCTGGCACAAGGAAGGCAGAGGCAGGAGGATCCCTGGGGCTTGTGGCCAGACAGTCTAGCCCATTCGGTGAACCCCAGTTTCCAGCCATAAACCCTGCCTTTAAAAAAGGACACCCTCTACATATGTTTACTCCATGTACATATGAACTTGTATATATACACAATTGCACCTGCACACACCAAACACCTCATAAACCAATGTTTCTCAACCTGTTAGTCGAAACCCCATATGGGTCCAATGACCCTTTCACAAAGGTCACCTAAAACCACCAGAAAATAAGATGTTTACATTGTGGTTCATAACAGTAGTAAAATTACAGTTATGAGGTAGCAATAAAAATAATTTTATGATTAGGGGGTCACCACAACATGAGGAAATGTATTAAAGGGTTGCAGCATCAGGAAGGTTGAGAAGCACTGCCATACACACACACTATTTTAAAAAGTAGGAAAGTCAGTGGAAATTAGAGAGTAGTAATAACTGTGCAAATATGGCTCTCCTTTACATAGGCCCAAAGTGGGTGCCTTCTGCCCACTGGGGCTCCTAAAGATATTAAGCCCTAGATGTAAAGTAAGCATGAGAAGTGTCATCCACAGGTAAGGATCCCATACACAGATCAGAATCTGTTTAACAAGACCTCACAGTGCTGGGAAATTAGGAGTTCCTGGTGCTGGATCCTGCCAATGGTGGGAAAACACTTCAGCTATGGTACTCGAACAATGTTCACTTTGCTTGGATTATCATCTTGCCGGCTGTGCCAGCCATCCTCTCCTTCCCTGCTGGCTGCTGTGCCTCTAACAACCCTCTCTCCTCTTCTGCTCTTCAGGGAACCTCATTCTGGCCAGTGGCTCTGTCCGGATTCCTAGGTTCATGCTGCTGGAATCTGGGGGACTGAGGATAGCCCCTGTCTTCATCCAGGATGCCGGCAACTACACCTGCTATGCAGCCAATACTGAGGCCTCTGTGAACGCATCTGCCATGCTCACTGTTTGGAGTAAGGGCCATTCTCTTAGAAGCTACTGTTAATCCTGCTCTCATCACCCTGTCATCTGTGTTCCAAGGATGCCAATACCCCTTAGATTTTCTCACTTGGTTCAATGAAAATGATTATTTTTACAACTAATTTATAGAAATCTGTTGAGTAATTAAATTTTCTATTTCTGAAAGAATAATTAGGAAACGTATCCAGAGAGTCAGTGGTGCTATTTCAAGAGCCATAACAGATCGACTTTTTAAAATCAGTAGACTTATTATACCCAGTTGGCTAGAATCGCTAAAGCAATGTTTTGATTAATTTTATAAGAAAATTAAATCAGTCATTGATATCCTAAAGAAAGTATTTTGGAGACTAAGGAGATTGTTCAGTCACTAAAATTCTTGGCATGCAATCATGAGGACATGAGTTTGATCCCCAGCACCCACCAGGCATACACTTTTAAACCCAGTGCTATAGGGACAGACACAGGAGGATTCCTTGGGGCTCACTGGCAGCCAGTCTCATTTGGTGCTCCAGATAAAGTGAGGGACTCTGCCTCCTGAAATAAAGTAGAGAGTTGTTAAGAAAGACCACTAGCCTCTACATGCACACATAAACATGCATGTGCACACATGAACATGTATACACATACAATGGAAAGTATTTTTTCTGTGCTATATAGTATCAACTATATAAATTAAAAAGGGATATTTCTTGTAGAGTAGAAGCAAACAGTAGGGACGCCTTTGCTCATCCAATTTTTGTCATCCTCAGTGTAGGTCACTGGTCCTTAATATACTGAAAGAATTGTTTTCTGTAATATGACTATCCAAACACCAATGCCCCCTACCTCTAGTGCAGTGGTTCTCAACCTTCCTAATGCTGAGACCTTCATTACAGTTCCTCATGTTGTAGTGACCACAGGCCATAAAATGACTTCATTGCTATTTCATAGCTGTGATTTTGCTACTGTTATGAATCATAATATAAATACAGGATGTCTGATGTGTGACCCCTGTGAAAGGGTTCTTGAACCCCCAAACAGGTCATGACCCACAGGTTGAGACCCGCTGCTCTGATGCCTAAGTGCCCTTTCCTCCAATTACCCCAGGCTGCATTACTAGCAACTCATTTCCAAATGGAAAAGACTGTTGTGCCCCAACAATCTCCACAAGCATTGTGGAGAAAGTTCAAACTCCAATAATATGTGAAGGTGCAGTCAGTTATAAAGAAGCACACACACACACACACACACACACACACACACTTCTGCTCATATTTGGCATTTTCCTCCATGCCATACTGTACATTTTGGTAAATAACCCTTTAATAGAAATTTTAAGATTCTTTGTCTCAATCATATGTACGTCTAGGGGAGTAGAGGATATGCACATGAGTGTAGGTGCCCTCAGAAGCCAGTAAAGGGCTTGCAGTTCTCTGAAGATGGAATTACAGGCAGCTCAAATGGGTGCTGGGACTGAACTCAAGTCCTCTGCAAGAGCAGTATGTACTCTTAACCAATGAGCCACCTCTCCAGCCCCAAATAACCCTTTAAATCAAGAGTTTTTCCTTTAATTTATTTAAATTCCTACAATACTGGCAAAGTGCTACAAAAGAGGTTTTGTTAAGTTTAGAGTCAACCACATTTGAAGCATGGGAAACATTAGCTTCTCATTTGCAAGCTTATGGAAAAGGAAAACGTGAGGTCTGGCTCTCCACAGACCACTCTCCAGAAAGTTCCATGGATCTGTTGAGGGTCAATCTTAGTACCATGCTTAGCTAAGTGACAGTAAGTCAGCTCAGTGGCCTGTAGAGTTATCCAGGTTTCTCGGTCGAGCTGCTTGGAACAGTCACATGGCCTCTCACAGGCAAAGACCAGAAGACTTAGAAACCTTTCCTGACACATGGCTGGCAAGCCACCATGCTGGGTCTCAAATGTTTTAGTTCTGCATATGGCACCAGAGTGGTGTCCCCTGGCAGGTGTGTGACAGCATAGCACAGGCTGACTGTGGAGAAGCTGGCATCTGCAGTAGTAGCTGTGGATTCTGGAATCCTCAGACGTGGGACAGCCAATGGGCTCTGCCTCTCACCAACTGTGTGGTCCTAGACAATTCACAGTGGGCCTGGACATCCATGCTCAGGCTCAAGAATTAGGAGTAATCAGTTGTCACAGGTTTGCTCTTGATTAAACTAATCTGCACAAGTGAAAGCACCTTCCAAAGTCACAGGTGCCGTGTGGACACTAGAACATTTTAAGACAATAATTATCTTAGCATAGAATCTCCATTTTATTTTTATACTATTTATTTACCTGAGTATTCATTTATAGTACTGGGGATTAAACCTAGGACCTTGACTGCTGAGCTATGTCCCCAGCCCTCTTTTTACTTTTTCTTTAAAAATAGGATCTCAGTGTGTCTCCTAGGGTGCTCTTCAATATATTCTGTAATTTGCTGGCCATGAACTCACCCCAGAGCCCAAGCTGGCCTTGAATTTGTGATCTTCCTGTCTCAGCCTCCCTAGTAACTAGAATGATAGACTTTAGGCCACAGGGACAGCTCAGACAGTCAAGTACTAACTTGTAAGCATGAGGACCTGAGTTTGATCCCAGAACCTACATAGAAGAGCTCAGAGCTGTGGCATATGTCTGTCATCTCATGATCAGGGAGTGAGAGACAGGCAGATACTTGGAGTTCACTGGCCAGCAAGCCTACCCTACTTGGTGAGTTCCAGACCAGTGAGAGACCCTGTCAGAAAAACAAGGTGGACAACCTCAGAGGAACTGCTCCTAAGATTGACCTCACACATCCTCAAACACACAGAGAGACACTCCAAAGAGTCCAGACTCTAACCTGCAACAAGGGACTCCCTAAGCATTTGCACAAAGTCTTTCTCTCGTGTGGAGAGTTTGGAGGCCCGGATGACTTGGGAGTGGGTGGGTTAACTGACTTTGCAGCCACACAGAAAGGCTTGTTTTCCATTCCCTGAACATCTCTGAGCGCTTCCATTTACACCCGTTTTACCAAGATAAGAGGGAATTCAGAGGCTTTGATGTCAGATGACCAATTCATTATCCCCCGAGGGCACAGACTTGCACACTGGTGATTTCATCAGGCTGTGACTTGTATTGTTTCAGATCGAACATCCATCGTTCACCCTCCAGAGGACCGCGTAGTGATTAAGGGGACGACAGCTACCCTGTGCTGTGGAGCCACCCACGACCCTCGGACCACTCTCCGGTTGCTCACACCGTTCTCGTTCTTTAGGACTTGTTAAGATTCCCTGGGCTAATGAAGGGAAAGTTGAGATGAGAAGGGAGAGTTTGGGGGTCTTCAATTTTAGCAGCCGATCCTTGATGATGGCATCTCCCGGTGGCAGGTTCCATCATTAATCACAGGAATCGGTCTTCCATTCCAGCCTTATGCATTATTTACAGTGGGCTATGCTCCACTCCATGGCTTCAATACAGCTTTTTGTGATTTTCCTGCCAAGGTTAATACACTGTCTGTAAAACGCTCTTGTCAGGGACTAATACTTAATGAGACAAAAATCCAGAGGGATGGAATAGGATTTCAGTGGTGTTGACATGGGAGCTCTGCAATGCTCAGAAGGGGTTTTCCATCCTACGAGGATGTTTTTTTTTTTTTGTTTTTTTTTTTGTTTTTTTTTTTTCTGTATAGCAGGCAGAAGAAATGTATGTGGGCGCCCAAGGAAGTAAAAGAAACACAGAGGAGGGAACCAGGGGGGTTGAAGATTCTCTAATGCCAAGTGGGACATCCTGTAGACTGGAAGCTGATGATGATGATTGTGGCATTTGGGCTAGGCATGTGGCTAAGTTATAGAGGGTTTGCCTAGCATGCATGAAGCCCTGGGTTCCATCTCCAGCACTGCGCACACTGGGCTTAGGGCTGTATGCCTCTAATCCCAGAACTCCAGAGGTGGAGACAGGAGCATCAGAAATTGAAGGTTGTTCTCAGACACCTGATGATTCAAGGCTAGCCTTGGTTACAGGAAACCCCATCTCAACACAAAAAAAAAAAAAAAAAAAAAAAAAACAAGCCAGGCATGGTAGCACATGCCTTTAATCCCAGCACTAGAGAGGTAGAGACAGGGGATCTCTGTGAGTTAGAAGCCAGCCTGGTGAATATAGCGAGTTCTAGGCTATCTAGGGCTATACAGTGAGACCCTATCTCAAAACCAAAATGAACAAAACAAAATCCAAAACCAGGCCACTTCAGGTAAGGGCTGGAATGCAGACAGGTGGCCCTCAGCAGTGAGCTTTGTGTCAAAGAGCAGAATAGTTGTGACTTTTCAGACTCAAGTCTAAAAAGAAATGAATAGGTGGGATGGAGAGAAATACATCACACAGCATCCTCATTCTGACTTAATTCTAAAAGGCTGCATTTAACCAAAAGAATGGAATCGGAGTTGACAGTAAGCAGAGGGGATGGCTGTTGAATCATGCACTGAGATCTGGGTTCAGAGACTTGACCCTTCAGGGCAGGTATTGGGCAAACCATTCATTTCTGCATCCCCACCTGACTCCCCACAGCCTCCAAGACTGGAATACAAGTGTGGGTTAGCTACAAGAACAGCAAATGCAAAGCCCAAAGGAACACACAGGAAGCAACAAGTTAAAGGTTACCTAGGAGACCCTGGGAGGCCTACCCAGAGATCTCTTTCACACCTAGAGAATCCTTCCATTGTAAAGGTAGCAGGGTGTGATTTCAAACAATGCTCCAAGGCCTCAGAAATAACCCTTGGGTGGCCCCTTTGAAGCACTGAGTCCCCCTTTCCTGGAAGAACTGGGGCCATCCCAAGGGCCTCAGTCTATACAGAGCAATATGTCTTTCTCTTCAGTGAGCTTTTCACTGTTGGCTCTTGTATTGCAGGGTGACCTCCTATGACTAATTCACAAAAGTTTGTACTGTGAATATGCAGGGCAGAAAGGGCCAGTACATTTTGAAAATGTGATCAAATTATTCTAATAAAGAAAAACCAGCACTTTCATCTCATCCAGCCGTCAGTAGGGGCCCTGCCCAGGGACATTTAGGGCTGGACAGTTTTATAATTGAGTCTATATTGGAAAAGAAAAATGTGCTAAAATGGCCATAAAGATTAAATGAGGAAGAAAGGTGACATCAGAGACAGCCTGCCCAGGGTAGTGGGACTTTAGCAGGACAGTTACAAGAGCACTAAGCTTTGCTCAGGAGATGAGCTGCCTCTCTGGGTGTCTTAAGCAAGCATTACTGAGGCAGGAGAGCTGTGTGGGTGCAATTCAGTAGGTAACAGCTGTGCCTCTGACCCACAGAGTCCTTGTCTCCCAGACATGCTCAGTCACAGTCATCTTCATTGTCATATTTGGGGATTTTGTTTGTTGTATGTGTTGGGAGTAGTACATCTGTGGTGCACTTGTATACAGTGTGTGTGTGTGTGTGTGTGTGTGTGTGTGTGTGTGTGTGTGTGTGTGTGTGTGCAGGCCAGATAGTACCTTGAGTGTAATTCCTTAAGTACCATCTACCGTGGATTTTGTTTTTGGGTTTTGTTTTTTGTTGGTTTGTTTGTTTTGTGTGTGTGTGTGTGTGTGTGTGTGTGTGTGTGTGTGTGTGTATGCATGTTCCCAAGTGCACAATCATATACGTGTGCAGGTGCATGTAGACCTGTCTGCACATACAAGTGGAGGCCAGGGGTTGATGTTGTTGATGAATCTCCATTTCATTTACAGAGGCGAGGTCTTTTGCTAAACCCGACTCAGCTAGTCTAGCAGCCAGCTTGCTCTGGGGATCCCATGTCTTTTCCTCTGAGTGCATGGATTATAGGATTATAGTGGGCCACTGTGCCTATGTGTGAGTGCTGGAGAGCTGAATTCCAGTCTTAGTGCTTATACAGAAAGTATTTTGTCCACTGAACCATTGTCCAGATCCTCCCTCTTGTTTTGAAACAGGGTTTCTCATATAACCAGGAGCTCATCGGTTAGACTGAACTGAGAGTGAGGGACAGTGATTCCTCCCACCAATCTACCTGTCTTTACTTCCCTCGAGCTGAAACTAATAGTGTGTACCATCACCCCCAGACTTTTTGCGTGGATTCTGGGAATTAAACTTTTTTTTTTTTTAATGAAAGGCAAGCACTTATCAACTAACTTAGCCCTCCACCCATCATTGTCCTGTTTTAGTCACTGAGTCTCAATAGCTTTTGTATATTGTCCAAGGTATCTGCCTGCTCCCCATCATACCAAAAGACTCACCTTTTTAAAAGATTTGTGTGTGTGTGTGTGTGTGTGTGTGTGTGTGTGTGTGTGTGTGTATGCTACATGTGTGCAATTGTCCAAAGAGGCCAGAAAAAGGTGTCCAATCCCTACAGCTGATCCGGGCACTGGGAACCAAACTTGGGTCATCTGGAAGGGCAGGGCACATGATTAACCACTGAGCCATTTCTCCAGCCCCAAACTCATACTTTCAAAAAGTGTAACTCAGTAATTTTTACGTTGTACTCCAATTCACCAACTGTTTGCTCTTTGCTGTCAAGGAAGGGGTGGGGATCCTGCTCCTGTAGCTTTTGTGATGAACTCTCTGCTTGGCCCACAGCTACGTTTGGAAAAAGGACAACATGGTCATCACACCATCCAGCAGCTCGAGAATTGTGGTGGAGAAGGACGGGTCCCTTCTCATTAGCCAGACGTGGTCAGGGGACATTGGGGACTACACCTGTGAAATTGTATCTGAGGGAGGGAACGACTCCCGAACGGCAAGGCTGGAAGTGATGTGAGTACGGAACCTCTCCCTGTCTCTGCATTTCTCAGCCCACACCTCCCACAGGACCACCGTGGCATGCCATCAGCCTGAGGCTAGCACATCCCACCATTCAGCTGTGGTGCATGACGACAGGGCTGTTCCTTTTTCCCTTCTTTTCTCACCCACATGTGTATGTGCACATGTTTGAATTCATGTTTGGAGGGGTACCTGTGCATATGGTGCAGATGGGGTGAGAGGTGAGGTCGGAAGTCAGGAGCTGTACACCTTGTTTGTTTGAGACAGGCTCTCTCATTTTACCTGGAACTTTATAGTATGGCTAGTCTGGCTGGCTAGGGAGCCCCAGAAATCTGCCTGCTGCCTCCTCCCCAGGGCTGCAATGATAAGCATGTGCCACCACATGCAACATTGTCATTCAGGTTCTGGGGAATCAAACTCATGTCTTCATGCTTACAAAGCAAGCACTGTAGCAACTGATCCATCTCCTCTGTCCCTTCTTCCTTCCATTTTTCCCCCTCCCACTTCTTCCTTCTCTTCCTTCCTTCATTTCTCCCTGTTCCCATTTATATGGCTTCAAAATCAAAATGTTTCATTTTTGCACAGATGGTTTGACCATAGGTCATTGTCTCCATGGATCCTTCACATTTCCTGCATAGATACCCTGTCATGAAGGATGTTTACATCACTGCCATTAAGTAATGATGAGTTCCATGTAATTGTGCATCAGAGTTTCTGAATGGTGGAAATGTCAGGCCAGCCTATCCAAAGCCAGCCAGCCAACTAGGCCTCCAAGTTAAGTCAGGCCCAGACCACACCTCCATTAAGTCTTTGGCTTAAGAAAGCTACCAACTGCTCCATTGCTTCTAATCCAGACCTCCCTATGGGTCCTGGTTGGAGCCATTAATAGCTACTGTGTTCTTCCTCAGCTACCTCTCTGCTCACAGAGCAGGAAGCTGAAAGGCACCATCCACTTTTCTAATGTATATTTAGTTGCTTTATAAAATGTGCCCTCCCAGAAAATCCCTGAGCACACGAGCACAAAACACAACCAGCAAAGAAAGAATCAAAGCCTTGTGGTCGCCAGAGCGAGTGCATGATGCCCATCTGTCCATCTGTCCATTCGTCCCTGCCACCGTGGTGCATGCTGGGACATCAGAAGACAACTGTGAGAGACTTTCTCATATCTCTGCCCCACCATGATGCAGGAAGGATTCTGAACACAGAGAGCATCCCCTAAAGATAGCATCAAACACTTTGCACCCAGTCAAGCCTCGTTTATCTTTGGGTCCCCAGTACATGCTGAAGGGATTGAGAGTGAAGAGAATGTCTGCAGAGAGCCATGCTAGGCCTTCTGTATATGTCCTGTGCACTCAAGAATGAACAAACACAAGATTCCTAAATTAGAGGACTTTAAAAGGTTAATGAACACACTAGAGAGGTGGCTTAGTAGTTAAACACTTGCTGCTCTTGAAGAGGACTAGAGTTCAGATCTCAGTGCCCACAATGCCATCTCATGACTACCTGTAATTCCAGCTGTGTGGCTCTGTGGGTAAAGTGCTTGCTACATATGCATGCATGCACACACCAAGATTAGATCTGCAGAAATAATATTAAAAGCTTGCAACAATGTACACTTACAATCTCAGCACTAGGGAAGCACAGACAGGTAAACCCTTGGGGCTTGATAGCCAGGCAGTTTAGCAGAATTGGTTAGCATAGGTTAAGTAATACATGGTGTCTCAAATAATGAGGTAGAGAGTGATTGAGGAAGATACCTGATGTCAACATCTAACTTCCACTTGCATACACATACACACACACACACACACACACACAGAGAGAGAGAGAGAGAGAGAGAGAGAGAGAGAGAGAGAGAGAAAGAGAGAGAGAGAATATGTTAATGCTGTTAATGATTTATAGTACCCAGTCCAGAAAGCCCTACTGTACATTCTGAAACTGCAACGGAAACAATCCCATTCTAACTCCTATCTGCCCTCCCCAGGGTGACTCCAACTCTTAGATCCCTGGGGAGCAAAATCACCCTAGTTAGCCATGACGAATCTGGAGCCCAGGATAGACCCTGAGAAGACCAGCCTTGGGGCCCATTTGGACCTGGAGCCCAGGGTAGACCTTGAGAGCAGCCTTGGGCAGCCAGGGTCTCCTCTATCCCACCCGTCAGCATTGAAGCTCTCAGATTACTGAGCTCTCTTTGTCCCAGGTCCTCAGCCCCCTGCTGTCTCCATGGTGTGGTTTGTGTCTTCTGTTAGTGTCACCCAAGGGCTTCTCTATCCTTTAGTATTCAGCCCCAGGATGATTTCCTGCCATTCAGTCACAGGTGCCTCCAAATTTTGTTCTGGCCCATCAACCACACTAGGAGAGACAAGTCTACTATCTCAAGCCCTCCCCTCCCAGAAGTCCCTTAGCAATAAATGTTTGCATTCCAGGTGCCTGGCATACAAGAGATGCTCAATAAATGCACAATGGGTGGTTGTTGGCTCAAGGCATTTAGGAACGCATTAATAAGCATGTGTTGTAGACTGTTTGCTGACCTCCACTCCTCTCTTCAGGGTGTGTCTTAGGAATAAACATACAGTCCCCTACTGTCTATCAAAAGCCCAGCTCTACTGCCCCCACTCAGCTAGTGATTTAAAAAAAATCATTTGATGATACTGAAGTACACAGCCCATGAATCTGCATAATTCTCCATACTATTCACATTTTTTAAACTACCTTTGAGAACTCTTAGATCATCCAGTCTGGGTATCAAATAAATAAGTGTTAGCAGTTCATAAAGGCTCTGTCAGCAAACGGCCCAATTGCATACTTCCAATATAGCACGTTCTTTTTATTCTGAGCCATTTTTATGTTCTGCTGATTTACATATCTTCCCCACTATTTACTTATTTGATTTCCTCTAAGTAAAATACATTTTTCAGCAAATGTTGCTGTATGTATAAAATAATAGGCTTTCTGTAATGGTGAAACACCTCATCGCTAAAGATAGAAATATTTGCAGATCTGTGATTCAAACCAATTAGGGTGCCACGGGCTGCAGAAATGATTCGGAAGGCTGTTAGCCCCTGGGAGTTGCTGGTGTAATAAACACAGTACTCTTCCAAGTTGGGATGAATGGGGAGAGTGGTGCATCTTTAGATCCAAAGAGCTCTTGGAACAGGGGAGATGGTTCAGTCAGTAAAATGCTTGCCAGGTGGGTATGAGGACCTGCATATAGATTTCCAATGCCCTTCTGAAATACTGGGCATGGTAGTATGTGCCTGTGATGTCAGAGCTGAGGAGGCAGGGACAGGCCAGTCCCAAGGGCTTGCTGGTCAGCCAGTCAAGCTGAATTGTTAAGCTCCAGGTTCAATGAGAGACCCTGTCTCCAAAAACAAAAGCAAAACAAGATGATAAGGGACAATGGGCTGACTCAGAGAGTAAAGGTGCCTGCCATACAAGCCTAGTGACCCAAGTTCAATCCCCATATCTGACAGAAAGGTGGGAGGAAAGAGTCCACATTATTCAAGCTCTTCTCTGGTCTCCACAGGCCCATGTGCTCATGCAAGCGCGCGTACACACACACAAACACATAAAGATTGGGGACACACGGCCCCGGTGATGGCCAGAGTGATGATAATAGTAACAATTCAGGAATGAAGAGCATCACATGCTTCTCAGGGAAACTTCTATCCCAGCTCTCCTACATTTCCACGATTACTCAGATAGCAAATAAACAAATAAGAAAGAAAAAATGAATATTGCCAGAGGGACTGAGAGGCACTTAGGACTGAACAGTGGTGTCCTTCAAAAGCATAAGAGCCTAATTCCCCCTCTCCCTCCACTCCAGTTAAAAGCTACTTTATTGAATATAGGAATTAGGGCTGGGGAGATAAATCAGTTGGTAAAGTCCTCACCTTGCAAGCACAAGGACCAGAGTTTGATCACCAGAACCCACATTAAAGAAAAAAGACAGGCATGGTAGTGCACACTTGTAGTGGCAGTGCTGGGGAGGCAGCTCACTGAAGCTCACTGGCCAGCCAGTCCAGACCAAATGGTGAGCTCCAGACCAGGAAAAGACCCCATCTCATAAGTAAAAATGTCAACAGCTCCTGAAGTACAGTATCTAAGGTTCACCTCTGCCCTTCATACACACACACACATACATAAACACACACACACACACACACACACACACACACACACACACACACACACACTATGTATTGAGAATATTTGAAGTGGGCTTTTAAAAGATAGACCATCCAGTGGGCAAATGTGGCCATGCTCATTTGCTGCATGGCTGATCATTTCAATACTGTGTGTTGTCTCCACTGGATGCTGGCTGAGTGATGCTGGCACGAGCCCATGGTACTGGTAGCAAGGCTACAGCAGAGCTCCCATGAACCAGGCTGACCAGGGGTCCTTCCCACCTTACTGTGGGACTTGGGACATGTTGTCTTGCTCCTCTACCTCAGTTGGCATAGCTTACAGACTGGACATGGTAGCACTGACCTCACAAGACTGTCATAGAATGGAATCAGCCAGTGTGTCTCCAGTCCTGCATTAATCCCAGTGGAAGAGGGACTCTCAAGAATTTAAAGCTCCTCTGGCTTCCTTTCCACCTCAAAAAAGAGCAACATTGCCTCTGATGTCCTAGGTCTCTGCCTCGAAGCTGGGTGCTTCCATCCCTGAGACGGTGTTACTTTAACAAGGTCCTCATGGCCGTCTGACATAGAGAGGTGACTCCTGCCATTGAGCCCCCCAGTGCTTGCCTCAGCCAAGCATATAGTAGGTACCCAATAAATGCCTAAGTAAGACTCACCCCACTTCCTAAGTTAAAACAGGAGGCTATATTTTATATCATCCAGGACAAGCAATGTATGTAGGCTCTGACCTAACTCCCTCTCTAAAATTCCCGATGGTTCAGCAACCTGTCCTATACATTAGATGCAGAGATCTTCATCATTAAACATTGTCACCTTGAAGGCTAGAGTTGTAGCTCAGTTGGTAGAATGCTTGCCCAGAACACATGAGACCCTGGGTTCAATCCCCAGTATGGGATAAAACCAGGCTTGGTAGTACTTATTCACTTGCAATTCCAATACTAGGAAGATGAAAACAGCAGGATTCAAAGTCCAAGGTTAGGCTGTAGTTCAGTTGATAGAGTGCCTACTTGGCATGAACAAAGCTCTGGGTTCAATTCCCAGTACAGAATAAAACTGGATGTGGTTGGTATTGGTAAGTGTCTGTAACCCAAGCATGGGAAGGGGATTGGAGAAGCAAGAGGATTAGAAGCTCATAGTGACTCAACCACACAGTGAGTACAAAGCCTGGGATACAATACGTGAGACTGTCTCAAAGGGGGTGCATGGAAGAATGAATCAAGGAATAAAAGCTGCGCCCCCACAAAAGCTGCCTGGCCATCGTGGCCTATCTGTAGATTTAGCACCCTGGGATAGGCTGGATACCTAGACTAGCCGAATCAGTGTGTTCCAAGTTCAAATGAAAGATCCTGCCTCGGTGAATAAAGTGGAGTATAATCAAGGGAGACACCTGAGGTCAGCCTCGGGCCTCCACGTTCACGTGCACACAATGCACACATCCTCACCCACATGCAAGCATGCATATACACACATACACCATACACACAGATCATTCTTGACCACATTGCAAATTAAAAGCCAGTCTGGGCTGCCTGAGACCCTGTCTCAAAAACAAAAAACAAACAAGAAAAAAACCATTGTCACCTTGGGTTTTAATCCTGTCTTTCCTTCTAGTTTACTGGTGCTGTAGTAGCAGGATCTCAGTCCCAGGGTGATTCTGTGCCCCCCCCCCAAAGCGTCTTGCCCTGTTGAACATACCTTCCTAAGGCTTTATGGATTGATTGATTGATTAATTGTTAGATCATTTAAAGACCCAATTAGCATCACCTGGCTCATCCTGCAATCAGAAACTAATTCTTAGGAGCACAAAGTACAAAGAAAATCTAATTTACTGAGCTGACTAAAAGAGTCATACCCTGAGGCAGCAAAAGAGGTTTCTTTCAATAAAACTACTTCTGACAAAACATAATAAGGAGGGAATGATTTACCGCCATCCCCCAAAGTTATCAGGCCCCTCGTCTTCCTCCTCAGAGCAAAGTGGAAGAAGATGGGTTTGACCAAGTCATGATTTGTGCCTCAAAGGGGCAAAGCTCTTTTGCTGGAGAAAGACTGACCTGGTCTCTTTTGCAGGAACAATTTTGCTTGGCCACAATTTTACCAATTGTTCAAAACTGCTCCTCCCTCACATACACCACACTTCCTGTCTATTCTACCCTGTGCAAGCTCCTCTTATTATGGCTGTTGTTAATTTTTGATAATACTGTGGAGTAAGTGACTTGGCAGAAATTTTACATTCCATTTCCATTGCAAGGTGACTCTGAACTGGCCTCCATTTCCATTGTTCCTTGTGTCTTTGGTTTGCCACCATTGGGTATTGTCAGATCCAAAAGAAACTCAGGGCATATGACTAACTGTGGTGCCTATTAGCGTACCAAAGCACATGCTGGCCTCCAGGCTCACTCAGTACCTGTGACTCCACTCAGTTCTTCTCAGCCCACCCATTTAACCTAAACCTGCCAGCTCATGGGCTTCCCTTCCCCCAACTTCTAATACCAGTTTGACTCTACCATGTAGGCCCACGTGCTCTCTGTGCCCTCTTAGTCCCCTCTCTCTTGTCTCTCTCTCTTGTCCCTCTCTCTCTCTCTCTCTTGTTCCTTTCTCTTGTTGTTCTCTCTTGTCCCTCTCTCTTGGTCTCCTTTGCCCACACACTCTTCTCTTCCTTTCTTGCTCTACTGTCCTCTCTTTCGTCTCATGGCCCAGTTCAGTCTACTGGCCATGTTTAGTCCACTGCTTCCTCTCCCTCCTCTGGACTCTTCCAGATGCCTCTAGCTGTATCTCCCTCATATCTACAACAAAAACCTTGTGCAGTTAAAACTGTCTGAGAATTTCCCCCAAAACATCATCTACCCACCTCCTCTTAAAGTTGGTAGTAAAGTGCTTGGATGCAGTCTATTCCTGTTGAATAAGATCTTCTGAGATGGATTCAGGGTATATGAAAGCCACATTTATCCATTACTCACATGTTGCTCAGAGGTTTTATGACATCTCATCCCCAAAATAACCATCAGCAAGTTGAAGAGAAAGCCTGGCACTGGGAATGTCTCAGTAGGTAGAACACTTGCAACGCAAGCATGAGGGCCTGAGTTCGGATCCCCAGCACCCATGTAAAAAGCCATCTCTAGTGGTATGTGCCTCTAATCTCAGCACTGGGATGGCAGAGACAGAAGGGCTCACTGGTCAGCCAGTCTAACTGAATGGATGAGCTCCAGGTTCCATGAAAGCCCTGTCTCAAGGCAGAGGGTAATAGAGGAAAGCAGCTAAGTTGACCTCTGGCCTCTACATGCACACAAACATGTGAAGAAATACCCAAATACATACAAGCATGTACACACATACACACACACACACACACACACACACACACACACACACACACACACGCACGCACGCACACGCACACGCACTAAATGTAAGAAAAAATGTTACTTGTAAGCTCCAAGGGTCTTACTGTGTGTATATGGGACAGGCCTGGGGCAAATGCTGCTTCCCCGCTTGATCTATCTGCATATTCTTCTGCTGTTGGGAACTGTTGTGTGTCCACACAATGACCCAGAGCGCTAGCCATCCCTTTTAGTTTTCAAGTTCATGCTTGTTGTGTCAGACCAACGTCTATTATTGGAGACATCTTTGCAGTGGAATTCAGACACTAATTAATTGGAATTAGCACAGACCTCACAGGTCAAGGGCATAGACTCCAGAACAGCTCTACACCTCAGGCAGAAGCTGGGAGCTAGGTGGCTTCCACACCACCTACCAAGCTGACCTCCTAGGGCTTCCCCTGTACCCTCAGCTGCAAGGTCTCCACACAGAGCTGTGGTTCTGATTACAGTATTTTATAAAGGAGAAAACAAACAACCATGGCTGGACCAGTGTTAAGCTGGAGAGTTGGGAAGTATCCAAATCAGCATGTATGGGATGGCTGTAGTGTAAGGCTATTCCCATACTCTGGGTGGAGGCACACATGCATGCATGTGACATATGGGACATGACCTGGCCGGTTCCACATCCCCCTTCTTGCTTTCATATCTTACTTCATGACACCTGCCAGGAACCAGAGCCACAACCACCAGAAGTTTCCTGTTTGGCTGAGTGGTTGGCACATTATTGAATGTCTCTGGCCTCCATCCATCCCACAGAAGCAGAGATTGAGCTAATATGCCAGCCTCCAATCCCATGGCTTATCTCTTGTCCTGGACCCACCCAGGTCCCAGCTGAGTGATCTCTCCTATGGTTCCAGAGGCCCACAGGAGTGACTAAGACAGCTCCATCCCTCTGGATAGTTCAAGGGTGTTTGGAAGCTCCATCCCAGACCAGAAAAATTATTATCATCAGTTTTATCTGGATATTTTTACTCAAGTTTATTCTTGGTTAATGTAAAAACTAAGATTGTCAACTTGACAGGTCTAAAATCACCTAGAAGGCACACTCTGGGCATGTCTTTGAGCAAGTTTCTAGAATAGGTTTAGTGAGGTGGAAAGACCCACCCTTAATGTGGGCAGCATCATCCCATAGACCAGAGCCCTGGACTGAATAAAAAGAATAAATGGAGCAGAGCACAGAATTCATGTCTCTCTGCTTCCTGACTGTGGGTGCCATGTGACCAGCACACTCCTGCCACCGTACCTCCCCACAGTGTCCTATGGTACCCTCAACTATGAGCCAAAGTAACCCTTCCCCTCTTAAGTCACCTTTGTTAGACATTTTATCACAGCAATGAGAAAAGTAACAAATAGTTTGTTTCTATTTAGGGCCATTCAACAACTTTGGTCTTGTTTCGGACCAAACCAATAATACCTTAGGGGAAACAAAAAGAAATGGAAGAATGAACATTTCCACCCTGGCCTTGTTTGTTTGAATAGTGTTTATTGGTGTCTAATGGAGATTTGGTTATTAGATAACTCAAATAGCAGCTTCTTCTCTGATTTCAAACTTGATTCACAGTTAAGGAGAACACAAGATAACATCCCATGCTCAAGATCCTGCTTTTTAGTGCTGATATAATACACAGTTATAGTTACATGAGAAATGTTAATTTGCCTTTAAGTGGCTACATGGGTGAGAGAGCTACACCTCTTATACAGCTGAGTGCAAACAGCATCATTGGTTTTGAAGTAGAATAGGTGCATTTCTTTCTGAGCCATGGTGGGGATGGAACCCAGGGTCTTGTGCATGCCAGGAAAAGTGCTTTTACGTGAGTTTTAACCCTCAGCCCACACGTACATTTTTAAATGAAAAGAGTCAGGTAGAGGGCTAGGAAGAGGGCTCAGTTGGTAAAATGTTCACTGCTCAAGCATGAGGACCTGAAATTGGATCCCATCACCCACATAGAAAGCTGAGTATGTTCATGTTGGGGTGAGGGACTAAGAGGAGTAGAGAGAGGAGAAACTATAATCAGGATATATTGTATGAGAAAAGACTCTATTTTCAATAAAAGGGGGAAATTGACTATGGCAATGTATATCTATAACCCCGACACTGGGGAAAAAGATTCCTGGGGCTTGCTGGTCAGCTACTCCTGCCAAATCTGTGAACTCTGGGTTCAGGAGAGATCCTGACTCAGCAATATAATGTGAAGAGTGATTGAGGAAGTCACCAACTTCCACCTGTGACTTCACATGCAAGTGCCCACACATTCACATGAACACACATATACATGAATGCAAACACACACAAAATCAAGTATAGAGTGGGCCCTGAGATCCCATCACTTTCAGATCAGGTGTTGGAGAATCATAGCAAGTTCAAGATCAGTGTAGCCAACATAGTAAATTCCAGACTAGCCAGGGCTATCAAGACAGCCTATTAATTAATAACTAATTAATTAATTAGGCCTCCAAGCTTCCAAAATATCAACCATGATGTTGGCATTTGCTCTGACCCATATGTTCTCTGGTAACTGATGTCCAAGAGAGACCCAAAGCAAATTAGTGGGTGACACAGGTCACACCTGGCACTGTCCCTTCTGTGACACCTGATGTGCTATGGAAGCAGGCACCATGCAGAAGGATCATGGGGCAGGCCCAGCTCTCAAGCCCCAGAGATTTAAGACTGAACCCAACAGCAACAGTTTGGGAAGTTCAGGTAGAGACTTTGTTCTGTCACCAGTAAAGACTTCCTTAAATTAGTGACTTCTTTTTGAAACTCAGGCATTCCATTTTATGGCCTTGCCAGTGTGTTATTTACCATCTCCACGGGGTTTTAGTTGACTTTCTTACCACATTTTACTCTTAAGTGCGTACCCCAAACCTCTAGTACCCTCCAGAAGACAGAATGACAATATAACTCCATGCTGTCAATAAACAAGATGGTCTATTTGTCTAAGAAGGCATATAGGCATTTCCCCCCAAATTCTAAACAGGTGAATGTGGCAACCCACACACTGGCAGATCCTCAGTGCCACACTTTCCTCTTCATGGGGCTCACTGGGTTTACATCTCAGCCTCTAGATGCATAGACAAAGCATCAACTATAGTATGTCTCACCAGTGTTGTAATGCAGGGGTGGGGTGGTAATGCTCAGCTGGTAAAGGGCTTGCTGCACAAGCACAAGGACACGAGTTCAAGAGCACAGTCTCCGGCCCCTACATAAAAAGCTGGGTGCAAGAGTGCACACCTAGAATCCCAGATCCGGGGAGGCAGAAACAGGAGAATCGTAGAGTTCACTGGCCAGCCAGCCTAGCTGAACTAGTAAGGTCCAGCCAGGTTCAGGGAGAGGTCCTGCCTCAAAAAGTAAAGTGCAGAGTAATTAAAGGAGAAATTTGTTCTAGTTTCCTTTCCATTGCTGTGACAAAATACCTTGACAGACAGCAACTTGGGGTGGAAGGATTTATGTTAGCTCATGGTTCCAAGTTATGGTCCATTATCATGGAGACACCGAGGGGACAGGAACTTGAAGCAGCAAGTTGTATCACATGCACAGTCAGCAGAGATAAACGAATTCTTAGTACTCAGCTACCTCTCTCTACTCATACACCAGGACCCAAACCCAGGGAACAGTGCCACCCACGGTGGGCTGGGTCTGCTCATATCAATTGAGGCAATCAAGACAATCCCCTAGATACATGCCCATAGACCAACCTGGTCTAGACAGTCCCTCGTGGAGACTTTCTTTCCAGGTGATTCTTGGTTATATCAAGTTAACAGTTAAAACCAACTATCATAAAACATTGAATTATGTTCAAATTATTCCACAAGAAGTGGGGCTGGGCTTTGTTTGCTCCTCTGGGGACAACAGAGAGGGCAGCTCATCCTCATTCCAGACCTGCACATACCTACTCCCTTCAACGTGGTCATAGGATGACCCATCAGTCTGATTTCACTTTCCTCTTGTTCTTTTTCCTTCATTGCCACCAGTGAGCTGCCTCACCCACCTCAAAACCTCCTGGCCAGCTTGAGTCCTGTGCATAGCCACTCGGTGACATTGTCGTGGGTTCGGCCCTTTGATGGAAACAGCCCAGTCCTTTACTACATTGTGCAACTTTCTGAAAACAGTAAGTAGCAAAACAAACTGTTGGTCCAAAACAGAAACCAGATGTGGGGGGGGGAGGGAGGGAGGGTGTGTGTGTGTGTGTGTGTGTGTAAGAGAGAGTGTGTGTATGTGAGATAGAGAAAGAGAGAGGGAGGGAGGGTGTGTGTGTGTAAGAGAGAGAGAGAGAGAGAGAGAGAGAGAGAGAGAGAGAGAGAGTGCGTTCCAGAGAGGGGGAAGGAGAGAGGGTGTGTGTGTATAAGAGAGAGTGTGTGTGTGTGTGAGAGAGAGTGTGTGTGTGTGAGAGAGAAAGAAGGGAGAGAGGGAGAGACGGAGGGAGGGACGGAGGGTTTGTGTGTGTGTGTGTGTGTGTGTGTGTGTGTGTGTGTGTGTGTGTGTGTGTCTTATGAGGCATGTGGGTGAGCCTGTGCAAGCTCGGAGGCCAGAGGAGGCCATCTGGTGTTCTTATCACTTTCCACCTTATTCACTTGAGACAGGGTCTCTCGCCAAGCCAGGAGGTAGGCTGGTGTCCAGCAAGCCCCAGTGATCCTCCTGTCTCTGCCTGCCACAGCACTAGGGTTTCACACCTGGATTTTTTACGTGAGTGCTGGGAGTCTGAACTCAGGTCCTCAGGCTTATACAGCAAGTATTCTTACTAACAGAGCCATCCTCCCAGTGCCAGACATCAGATTTCTCCCTGTGCTCTTAATGTCATGCCATTCCCACTGACCCACAGCAAACAGAAATGCATGACCATAATTCACAGGTAGCAAAGCAAAAGCAAGCTGGTATATTAAGGAGAGGGAAGGCCAATGCAGCTGGGGGAGAGGAGGCATCCATAACGGGCTCCTGAGAGGACCTAGGCTTGAGACCAGTCCCAACAGGATAGCTGAGTCTATGAAACTGCCTCAGGAGTCCTAGGGGACAGTGTTATCCCTGGGACACACTGGAGAAAGGGTGTGGTGTCTCCTGGAGCTGACTTGAGAGTGGGCAGTAGCCAGCCTTTACATCTTGGGAGGTTTTATAACTGGAGCTTGGGGCTGTTTGCTGCCGGTCACTTACAAAAGCCCATGAGCAGAAACAGGAACTGAACCTTTAGAACTACACTTTGTTCAGAGAGCCAGCCATCTGAGAGGATCAGCATCCTAAATATCTGTCTACATATCTGTCTACATCTCATCTCCAGTGATGGGTCCTGTGGGGGGAGAGACATCTCAGAGCTGTTCATCTCCTCAGGAGGTCATGGGTTTCAGAGACTTGTGGTATCTGTGTGCCTCCTTTCAGCCCTGGCCCTCTTCCTTCACTCTGCATGTCTGGACTCAGGCACTGCATGAATCTAGTTAGAGCCTGCTCTTGTCATCCTTGTACTCCTCCAGGGCACCTGGGCTGGGAGGGGTTAACTCAGAACAAGCCAACCATTAACAGTGTGTGTGCTTGAGCTAGGCTGGTGGTAACACATGAGTGCCATTCCTTCCTATGCTGTGCAGGAGCACTGGTATGTCTTTACAATGCAGAATATGTAGGTCCCCATCATTTTTTCTCAGATACAGAGGTGGTGCTGAGTAGAGAGTAGCCCTGTGTCTTCCTCCCTGCCTCCAAGCCACTTCCTTAAGCAATCCTGGATTCCTCCAGCGGGGCTGTCCTTCCTCCCCTCCTCCACTATCTCCATGCCTTTGCCTACTTGCTCCTTTCCTGAGCCCCTGTAATATTCCAGTGCATTCGAGTGGTCCCTGCTCCGTAAGTAACCCCTCAGCCATATTCCTGTGAGTGACAGCAACACCTGAGGAGTGTTCCCTTTAATCTTTAGGGATCTCAGCTCAGAGCAAGATTCCTGACTTCACCACAGAAAAGAGTTTCCGGGTGAGTCAGTGAGAAACTAAGTCTGAGTGTATTAAAAGACATGTTTAATATAGAATTTTAGGCAGGAAGATTAGGAGAAAGTTGGGTGCTTGGGAAGAAAGATGAGTGTGGGCCATCCTAATGTTTACAATACTCAAGAAATACCATTTTGATGGGGCTTGATACTGCTACCCTCAAAGGGTCACTGAGGAACCTAAATAAGGTCACAGGGTGGCCCTCCTCACCACGGGATTCTAAGCAGGTGCTCTACCACAGAACTGTATTTCAGATCCACTTTCAGGATCCTCAGTTCATGCCTCAGCCACAACAGCAGGCTTGCACACAGCCGAGAGGGAGGTACTGTAGTCAGGCCTTTCTCTGTCCTTGACCTCTGACCTAGCTTCCTTCCATAGAGAAGCAATACTGGGGCCAGGCTGCATGACAACAGTGTCTCTATTTAATCCCCAGCCAGAGAGGGAAGTGGTGGCATTATTTATGAAAATAACCTTTCACAAGACAAGGTTTTCCTGAGGATGTCATGGCTGCATGGCCTTTGACAAGAGTATGTGTGGAGAGAATGTGACAGGAGCAGAGCTCTTGTCATCAGAAGTTGACAGATATCCACCATAAAGACAGCTCCCGGCAGGCATCCATCTCCTGGAGACAAAGGGCTGTGTTCTGCTCTCCATTGTGTTCCTGTTCCTAGAGTTTAGTAGCTGCTCAGCAGATGAGATAGCATGAATCTCTGGCAGAGCCACCAGGATGGACTACTGCATGACACTATCCCTGGGGAGATGTGAGCAAATATCCACTCACCAAACTGAGAACCACCAACAGACCACAGTAAAAAATACCACCAAGGTACAGCTTGTCGAACCAGTGAGTATTTAGGGATCACCCACAGGAATATGGCTGAGGGGTTACTTATGGAGCAGGGACCACTCAAATGCAGCCACATCATCAGAACCCACCAAACATGGGTGATGATGCATAAAAGCTGGAACCTGCCCAGCAGTGGTGGCACTCCTTTAATCCCAGCACTTGGGAGGCAGAGACAGCCAGATCTCTGTGAGTTTGAGGCCAGCCTGGTCCACAGAGTGAGTTCCAGGACAGGCTCCAAAGCTACAGAGAAACCCTACCTCGAAAAATCAAAGCCAAACAAACAAACAAAAAAGCTGGAACCCTGGAGCTCTGCACAACTTCCAGGTAGCTCAATAGGTCAGAGTCTCCTTCCCTAAGCCATCTTTAGTGCTTACATAACCTTGCATATGTAGAGGCTGTGTGCATCTGGTAAGTTTCAGGAAATTCCTGAGACTTTCCATTTGTTTGCTTCCTCAGTCCTAAGGAGCCTCCCTCTAGTGTGGGATGCTTCTGTTCATAACAAAGTGTTACATAACACGACACTGTGGGCAGTCTTCCATAAGGGAAGACACCAAAGTGGGCACTGATTCAAAATACCACACAAGCCACTTCCCAACTGACAGCAAAACTTATTTTTCCAGTCAAGCATACTGTGTAAATCAGAAGCAAGCTTTTTATGAAACCATTCACTCATCCATGTTGATTGACACCTGCTCTTCACTGGGCAGTCTGTTGTGTGCTGGAACACAGAAATGAAGTGACCAGCCTCAACATCAGACAACAAGGAAGTGGTCAGATAGTTCAGTGCTCAAGGCTTGTTTAGTGAAGAACCTGATGCACAAACCTGAAGACCGGTTTGATCCTCCAGAATATATAGTAGCAATTCAAGGGTGATGGTACACCTTTAGAATCCTGGTGCTCGAGAAGTGGAGACAGCTGGATCCCTTGGGTTCATTGGTCAGCTAGTGAAGATGAATCAGGTCCCAGTGAGAAATCTTGTCTGGAAAATCAGTGTGGACAACTGGGAAATGATGCCTGATGTTGACCCTGGCCTCTACATACACGCGTACACACATACAACTATACACAGGATGTATGTATGTATGTATGTATGTATGTATGTATGTATGTAAGTTTGTGGGCCCATATGGCACTACCTTTTGTTTCTTGTGTATTGAGATTCTGGGTCAAACATAGTATTTTGTACATGCTAGACAAGCCTGCCATCACCCAGTTACCTTGCCAGCCCCTGTCTGTCACTACCCTTGACCAATGGTCACCAAGAGCACACACTAGACAATTTTGCAGGTATTTTTCAGGTGCTTCCATTTAAGAAAATGCCAAAGAATGACACTGGATGGTCCCTCTTTACCCTGTTGACCCTCTCAGCTGGACCCAGCTTGGGTCAACCCTTCAGCCTGCCAATTATTGGGAGGGTAGGACAGTTGCTGCATGCCTATCCCTGACTTCAGCCATACAAGATAAGTCTGTGGCCTCAATGATAGCAGCATGTGTTGCTACCAGTTGGTTGGTCGTGTGCTTTCCTATCACAGCAAATCAGAGGATTGCCCCGTCATCTGGACCCGTGATGAGCGTTTTATTTTTATTAGGAATGAGTGCCGTTAAGAAGCAGCTGAACATGCCGGCTAATTACAGCCAGAGAGAACTGCTTAGCAGCAGGCATACTAAAATGGAGATTGCATTTGGCCCACACTCAGCACTAAGAAGTGGACAGTGCTAAATAACCCTAGCCACCCAACATGCCAGCTACTTGGGGGAGCACTGCCGCCAGCTCCTCCTAGCAGGCTGACAGGGCTGCTGTTCTCCTGAAAGCCCTTGATCCTGTAGGAACCAGGCAGATGCAGCTTAGTGGCTGAGGCATGGCCTTCCTAACATTTGCCTTCGCCACACTCCTACCACCACGGAAGTGCTCTCTCAGAAATTTATAGACCACCATGGCAGAGTGTGGACTTAACCCTGGTTCCATGCACTTAGCTGGAGTCAAAACTCTGTGTGGATAACGTCTGGCCCCTGTAGACATACTAGGTTCCTCTTACTGTGAAGTTTGATGGGTCTCTTGTCACAGGTGCCTCCCAGTGAGTGGGCTCGAGGCATAGACAGCATTGGCAGTGGCATCACTGATTCAGGGTCCCCACCTAGTGAGCTGAGGTAGGCAGGGGATTGCTTCCAGTAGCAGGGCCGGGGATCTAAGCAGGGAGTGCTTCTCTACAGAGCTGGTGCAGGGCCTCCTAGTAGCTGAATATCCCAGGCCTTTAGATAGCATTAAAATTTGGTTGCAAAGTGAAAAGCATTTTTCTCACTCTCTAAAATCTTTACTGACTGTAGCCAAGAATGATGTATCTGTGGGGTCATGGTTAAGGGGAGCTGTCAGGAAAAGAACTTAAAAAGCTCTGAAGCCAACCAAAGATGCAAATGAATACAGGTTTTACCAGGCACCTCTTGGGGTTGTCTGATTTCACAGAGGCAGCTTTTGGGGCCATCTTACAACTCTGTAAATTCTAGAAAAGATGCTGCGATTCCAATGATTCTTGACTGTAAAAATGCAAAGGGATGCAAGTAGATTTTATGTTGTAGAAGGTAAGGCTGTACCTGGTTGTAGCTCTGAAGATATTGATCAGTTCTGCAAATGTTTGTCAATTCATTTTGGCATTATTGATGTCCATGTGTTGTTTGTTTCTCTCCTGACACAGTTGGAACATCTTATTAAAATGAGTGAGCTAATTAAAACTTGACGTAGGGGCTACAGAGACCAGCCAGTGAGTCCAGGTTCAAGGAGAGACCTGGCCTCAAAAGTAAGGTTGAGTCCAACTGAGGACCACACCCAACATTGACCTTGTAAGCCTGCACACATGTACTCTCACATGCAGAAACACACACACACACACACACACACACACACACACACACACACACACACACACTGGGTACATGTTCAGTGTTCATTCTGTGTTTGTAAAAGAGAATGATACTTCTTATAATCACTGAACTTAAATGAACATTTGTGAAGTATTAAAAATGCATGTTCTCAATGTAACACCACAAGTTTCCATAGCAACTGATGTTTAGAAGAGGCCATTTTAGTCCCTAAACGAAGTCCCTGCCTGTTTTCCATGGACTGGACTAAGACATACTCCTGCTGAACTAGAGTTGCTGTAGTCTTTTACCACTTAGCAAGAAAAATCAAGTCATTTCTTCATGATAGTTTTTTAAGCTTAGTGCCTACTGCCGTCTGTCTCCTGGTAAGGTATTTGTAGTATATTTCTATAAAAAACACAAATACCTTATAATACTTAATTTTGGGGGTTTGTTTTTTAGTAAATGTGATTTTTTATTCCTAAAATTTAAATTTAGTGATAATATAAAATACATTTGTACTTTTATTACAAATTTATATATGTTCATAGCCAAGTATGGTAGTGCACACCAGTACACTCGTGTACTGGGAGAGTTGAGATCTGAGGCCAGCCTGAGCTACATACTGATACAATGTACCAAAAGAAAAATTAATAAAAATAATCACTACAGTCCTTTGCCCCATGCCTGGGTCACTCTTCCCTACCTCCTCCAACACTTAACTCTCATTCAGTCCCTCTCTGACTCTAGGTTGCCCTCACTTCTGTTACCCTCTGCCTAAAGGAGGGGGCTCTACAGTCATCTCAATTTCCCAACCCCTCCTTAGTCCTCACTTTCTCTACTGAAACCACATCACCTTTGCTCCAAAGGTCTCTAGCCACACCCTTGTCACACCCATGCCACTCCCCTGCCACACCCCTACCTTGCCATTCTCAGTACCCTTGTTGAGTGCTCCTTTCACTCTGATGTCATCCTGAACTCTTTGTTCCTGTGGCCCCGCCTCTGTCCCTTTCTTCACTCTCACGTATTTGTATGGGGTGAACATGTACATGCAGGTAATACATGCACTTACATGCACATGTGTGTAAAGATCAGAAGACAATTTCAGGTGTCATTCCTCAGGTCCCATTCACTTTGATTTTTGAACATAGTGTTCTCGCTGTCATGGAACTAACCAAGTAGGCTATGATGGCTGGCCAGTGAACCCTACAGTGACTGGCCAGAGAGCCTTACAATGGCTGACCAGTGAGCCCTATGAAAGCTGGCCAGTGAGCCTTACAATGGCTGACCAGTGAGCCCTACAATGGCTGGCCAGGGAGCCCTACAATGGCTGACCAGGGAGCCCCAGAGGTCTGCCTTCATCTCCCCAGCACTGGAATGACAAGCACACATCACCATGCCTGAGTTTTTCTATGCTTCTGGGGGCTGAACTCAGGTCCTCCAGCTTGTTTATCAAGCATTTTACAGGTTAATCCATCCCTCCCCTGCTTCACTCTCACCTCTTTTATTTTCCTATGTCCGTTCTTGCCATGACTCATCTGTAGACTCACTTTTCTCTCCTGTCCCTTATATGTTGGTAGTCCCTGAAGACTCAGATCCTCATCCAGCTGCTCATCACCCAATGAGCCTGCGTGTCTCCCCTATTCACCTTTCCCACACTGACTCTCCGATGTGTGTCACCTCCACTGAGCCCCAATCTGGAGGCCAAGTGTCTACCAGGAGGCTATGCCTGGATTTCCTCCAGCCTCAATCAAGTCCACCTGTTTACAGTAGCACTTGTCACCTTTGTCCCAAAGTGCTTCCACTTCTGGGCTAAAGATGTGAACTACTCTTGACACCTGCCACGTTCCCTTCCCCCGACAACCCACATCCCTTCTCCAAATCTCCACAACTACTGATGGAGAATGGCTGTTACGATAAATCTTTCTGCCAAAAGCCATTGAGCCCCACCACCACGTGTAAGCTTTATGGCAGCCGCCTGCCCAAGTTAGGCCCAAATGAATACACAGAGAGACTTGTATTAGTTACAATGCTGCTTGGCCAATGACTAGGATTCTCATCTGTTAGCTCAGTATCAATCATCATACATCTATATATTTTATAAGACTTATCTTATCGGACGCCTTATTGGCGTCCCTCCTAGCTGGTGGATCACATCTTGCCGCTGGAGCAGGAGCCGAGGGGAAAGAGAGCGACACTTCCTTTTTCCTCTTCTTAAATATGAGTCTCCTTGCTATGTCACTTCCTGTCTGGAACACCACTTCTCTACTACATTTCCCAGAATCCTCTTTGACTCCTAGTCCAGCCTAACCTGCTGTTTTATTGGCCAAGCAAGTACTTTATTTATAAACATACACAGAAGTATTTCCCCCATCATCTCCTCTTTTCTGTCTAAATAAAAAGGGTAACTTATTTTTTATAATAACTGAAGAAAACTATAACCATAACTATCTATCTTCAACTCTATCAAAGACCACAGAAGGATAATATATAAACTGTAGAATTGACAGGACATCTTGCTACCTGGACAGTCACCCAAAGTTCCTCTGTAACGTTGGGGCATCCATCTTCAGCCTATAGGCCATAGTGTGTCTAGCACACTCCTCCATTTTAACAGGAACCCTTCAGTTTTGTAAGTTCAGCACTCATTTTCTTGTGGATCCTGCATGTCCAATTTATACAGCAACAAACAGTCCAGGCAAGAGTAGTTTTTTGCCCAAATGGCTAGTCTTGCCATGTTGAAAGCAAACTCTATAACGAGTTTCTTTGATGTCCATCCTCCTTTCTGACGTAATTGGTGTGCCAGGAGCAGTTGTGTCTCATTGCCAAGAAAAACCCTAAACCATTTAAATGCCATATTTCTGTAGGTCTTTGAAAGGTTTGAAGAATACCTAACCATCTCAAATACATCTCTGTATCTAGAAAACCTAACTAACCTAATTATAAGTTCTGACTATTATAGGTAAAAGATCTGTATAAACACAATACCTAAACAAGAGTAGACATATACATATCATAAAACTGACCTTAAAGTTGTATCAATAAATGAAAATCTTTACCAATTTAAAGTATTCATTTTTATATCCTATTTCCTTTTTTTTCTTTATCATTTATAACCAACCTCATTTAAATGAAAATAAACATTTATAAACAATACTTGGGAATATGGGCGTCGTTCTTTCTAAACTGCTTCCTGCTGATTGGGGGCGATGTTTATATACCATTAGGATCATGATAAAACATAGAAACCTGACCAAGTCCTTGTTTTTGTAGTCTGTAAGGCTGTATCATCTCAGCTTTAGGGGGTCTTGCTTGATCAAACCATATTAGTCTGGAAGGAATCAACAGCTTTTGATTTTCTGTGGAAATACAAGTAAAACCTTTATTTCTAAGTAGCCTGTCCTTAGACTTAAACTTTAAAGTTAAAGCATTTTTAAAATGTATAAGTTGGATTAATTTAGCAGCATTTATAATCAAATGTATTTTAGCAGCAGTAATTCTTTCCTTGGCAATCAAACAAATTAAAGACAACAGTATGGCATTCAGTATCCAGATTCTCTGTATATTTTTCATCTCTAGGTGGCTTTTTTATTATTCTACTTTTACTTTCTTTTGTTTCTTTTTTTTTCTGAGACAGCGTTTCTCTGTGGAAATCCGCCTGCCTCTGTTTCCTTCAGCAAATCCTACCCGTGTTGGCCACCACAACCGGTTACTCTATTTCCTCCTGTTACTTTTTTTCTCACAAGCTTACATATATTTTTAAATGTATTGTAAACCTTTAGAGGTTTTTCTTTATCTGGATCTGTCTTTATCATCTCAGAACTGCCGAGTATAACGCCCAAGAGCACCGGGACAGTGTGAGCATATGGAAGCTGCTCCAATGCCTCTCAGCAGCCCGACAGGGCAGGCTGTGGCGGCAGGTTTCCCTCTTTCTCTGGAAACCTTGGGGCATGGGGTCATCCCACTTCTGACACCATTCTGTTACGATAAATCTTTCTGCCAAAAGCCACTGAGCCCCACCACCACGTGTAAGCTTTATGGCAGCGCCTGCCCAAGTTAGGCCCAAATGAATACACAGAGAGACTTGTATTAGTTACAATGCTGCTTGGCCAATGACTAGGATTCTCATCTGTTAGCTCAGTATCAATCATCATACATCTATATATTTTATAAGACTTATCTTATCGGACGCCTTATTGGCGTCCCTCCTAGCTGGTGGATCACATCTTGCCGCTGGAGCAGGAGCCGAGGGGAAAGAGAGCGACACTTCCTTTTTCCTCTTCTTAAATATGAGTCTCCTTGCTATGTCACTTCCTGTCTGGAACACCACTTCTCTACTACATTTCCCAGAATCCTCTTTGACTCCTAGTCCAGCCTAACCTGCTGTTTTATTGGCCAAGCAAGTACTTTATTTATAAACATACACAGAAGTATTTCCCCCATCAAATGGCTGCTCATCTGTCCCATTGCCCTTTGTGTGTGCCTCCTCAAGGCCACTGGGGGCAGCTCCAGAGCTTGGCTTGACTAAGGAAAAGTGTACAAAGTGTTATCCCATTTCCACATCTGGAAGGCACTATTACTGGCACTGAACCATGCCACTAGGCCCAGCTAAGGGTCTTCCTCCTCTGGAAACCCCTTTGAGGGGGTAGCATGTATACCCATGGAGCAAGACTGAGAGCTCACTTCATAAGACAGGCTTTCCCAAAGGTTACATTATTTCCAGCTGGTAGCCTGTCTTCTCACCAGCTTTCTATCTTAAGTCCATCCTCTATAGAACTCATCACTTGAAGAATAGATTCTAGTCTGATTAGCATGGGAGACAGCACCATTCATCATCTGGCCACCACCTGCCTCTCCAGATTTGTCTCCAGCCACTTATTGGTTCGCTTTTTGTGCTTCAGCAGCAAGCATTGCTTGTACTTCTCCAAGCATGTCTGAGAATTACGTATTCCCCCACCCCCATTCCTGACATTCTGTGGTCTGCTTCTACTTATCAATTCCCATCAGGTGTTGCCCTGCTGTCAAAAGTCCTGTCTCTCCTAGGGAGTAACCACTAATCTGTGTTTCCACGATTGTCTGTGTTGTGCTATCCCCATGTTCTCCTCTAGGGGACGCAGCCGCAGGCCGCCTCCTCTGTGTGCTGTCCATGGTGCTGAGCCACCCGCTGGGCGATGGAGGTCCTTAGTGTAACAGCAAAGGCAGGAAACAACTGCTAATCTCATCCTTCAGATTTGCGAAGACATTCTCCGTGTTTTCAACACATTCGTGGTTCCAAGACTTATGTCTTCTGATAGCTATGCACATGTATACTTCTTTTGATCCCCAGCACAGCTGGACACATTTTTCCAAGTTGGTTGGCTTTTTGTACTTTTTCCACTGTGATCTATGTATTTCCTTTCTCCCATTTTCCTAACCAGAATTTGAGATTTTTTTCTGTCATTTTTGACACGTCTTTTTGTTTTGTCTTTTTCCATTTTTCTTTTTACACTTAATTTTTATAGATTTTGTTTATTTATGTTTTAGTCAGGGTTTATGTATTTCAGCCTTCTCTCAAATTTGCTGTGCAGCCAATGATGACTTTGTAATTCTAATCCTCCTGCCTCTACCTCTCAAATACTGAGATTACAGGCATGAGTACTGGGGATTGAATCCAGGGCTCAGTACATGCCCCTACCAGCTGAGCTACAACCACCCCAGCACTGGGGCTTATTCATGACAAAGAAGTGTTTAAGTCTCATATAGTTTAGTCTGATGATATTTCTTTTATGTTTTCTTTGTATTTGAGTATTTTAGCATTATCAGGCATAAAATAAATATCATAGTTTTCACCTTTATTTTAAGGGGGTAATCTTCCACATATTTAACTTTTTAATTCAGCTGGAATATAGGCACACTATATATAGCATGGCATACAATGATTTCTGCTTTTCATTTTACCAGTATGGTTTATTGAACAATCCATTTATTTATAATGTTAAACTTTCACATGCTAAATGTACCTGCTTTAAAAAAAAAAAAAAACAGACTGGATATGGTGACACAGACACCCTTGACTTGATCTCTAGAGGCAGAAGCAAGAGAATCTGGAGGCCAGCCTGATCTACATAGCAAGTTCCAGGACAGCCAGGGATACATAGATACATACATACCCTGTCTCAAATTAAAAAAAAAAAAAAATTCTGGATTTATTTGGGCCTAGTCATCAGGCTTTTTGTCTGTTTTTGTTTTGCTTTGGTTTTGGTTGATTTGTTTTTCTACTTATAGTTCTTATAAGATTTAATGGTTTTAGCTCCAAATGTGTTTTAATATCCTCCCAGAATTTGCTATTTCTCATCATGAGAAAATGGAACTATTTTGTGAAATTTCAAAAAAAGCAGTTCCATTGAAGTGCTCTCTTTTACTTTGAGACAGGGCCTCATAATGTAGTCAACAGTAGTCTCAGATTTTCGGTGATCCTCCTAACTCTGTTGCCCAAGTGCTGAGATTACAGAAGTGTGTGACCATGTCTGGTTCCCATTGGGTTTTTAAATAGGGAGTTAAAGCTGTGGTGAGTTCTATGGGGAATGACTTCTTGGCTGTTCATCTGTCTATCCAGGGGGCCTACACTTAGCACTTACTTGCTGTATGGCTTTCTGGCTGCTCCATCTGTCCATTCAGAGGGTTCTACACTTATGCATTTGCTTGCTGTATGGCTTTCCAAACCCTGTAGGTTGGTAGCACTCTGTTCTTTCCATCACGGTTATCCTAAGGCAGTGATTCTCAACCCCTTTGGGGAGTCACATGTCAGATATCCTACATATCAGATACTTACATTATGACTCCTAACAGTACCAAAATTACAGTTATGAAGCAGCAATGAAAATAATGTTATGGTTGGGGGTCACCACAACATGAAAAACTGTATTAAAGGGTCTCAGCATTAGGAAAGTTGAAAACCACTAGCCCAAAGTGTCACTTCATTGTTGTATATAAGTAAATAGGTTTCCCTCACTTACTTCCCAGCTTGCCATTGTTGGAACACAGGAAGCCTATTGTCATCTGCTCACTTGCTTTTCCATTCCCCACTTCCTGTTCTCTTATTATTCTAATGATTTTCCGTTGATCCTCTTAGTTTTCAAAGTAAACAACCATATCTTCTCCAAATAATAGAATTCATTGTCTACTCTTTGTTTTTCCTATCTTGCTGGGCCATCAGAATACTTTAAATGATAATGAGCCTGGTAGAAGCTTCTGTTGGCTTCTTTCCCCCTGATCTCAGTAGAATATCTTCTAGGATTTCAGAGCTTTGTATAATATTGATTTTTTGTTATATACTGAGTCATAATTTGCATACCAGAAAACACAGAGATCTAAGTGAGCTCTGACAAATACATCTATACCCGTAGTCCTTGCTTTGAACAGGACAGGAATCATTTCAACCTTCTGCCAGGACTCTGTCCAGTCACTCTTCACCCTTCAGAGGCGAGCATCTGTTAATTCTTACCTCCACAGATGAGTATTGCCTGATTGTGAACCCCACAGAAGTAAAAAGAGGCTAGTTGGAAAGATGGATATTTCATAGTATAACCCATCTCTCCCTGTTTTCATTCTTAGGATTTCCAAGTTTATGCAGAAGGTTTTCTTATTTCTAGGCACCCTTCAGTGTTCTTTAAGGGCAGCCATATGGGAAACTAGAGCAATCCATCCCTTCCACTTTAATTCTCACCCCTGCCCCACCCACTGCCTTCCAGTGTGGAGCCTATCAGAGCAACTTCAGGTAGATTGAGATGATGCAGCCTCTTCCATCCATTGTTATTAGATGTGGGAAGGCACCTGGGCAGAACCTCAGTCCATCTGGGAGACAAAGGACATTCACAAACTCAATACATAACCCAGGGACACAGGGAATGGCCTAAGTGAACTCATGAACAGTTGCCAGGGAACTGCCCCCTGAGAGCCAAGACCCTCAAAGGAGGGGCTGTCACTTTACCAGAGGAGGCCACAAGTGCCCTCTTGGAAGTGAACCCTATGTGGAAATGTGCATGGCATGGATGTGTGTGCCACCCTCACAGGAGATCTAGGTTGTAAAAAAACCAGGGTGCAGGGGGTATTATGGGGGCCCTCGGACATGCCCTGCATATGTATTTGCAAGAACAGAAGGTTCCTCAGGCAGGAGAAGCCAGAGGCATGATTAAATGGACTCCCCCTTTTAAAGGAATTTTCTATGTAGTAATACATATTTTAAGTCCAGGGTTATACATGCTGATTGCTGCTAGAGAAATGTTAGCAGACATACAAAGAAAGACTTGCTTATCTGCCTCCACCACAACCAACTGTTGCTGCCAGCCCAGTGAATTCCCTTCCACAGTGAAAAGAGAAACCTGTGAGGAATACCAAGGGACCTCAGGATACCAGGCTCATCCCACACGGAGGCAGCAAAACTTGGCAGGAATGTAGAGAACTGAGTGTGAGGCTCCAGGATAGATCTGGGGAGGGTGGTGTGGACAGTCATCTGTCCCTCAGTTGCTGATGAACATCCACAGATAGGAGAACCAGTAACAGCCTGGTCCTTGGGAAACAGGACTCTTCTGAGGAGCATCGATCTAGGCAGAGCATCAATGGCCTTGATGAGCAGCTGCATTTAAGAGGCTGTCTGTTGTCTTACACCTGGCCCACCTATGATATATATATATATATATATATATATATATATATATATATATATATATATTTTCTCTCATACCAAAGGCTAACTTCAGACTCAACATGTAGCTGAGAGTGACCTTGAACTCCTGATCCTCCTGCCTTCTTCTGAATGTTGGCTTGACAAACCAACCTCACTACTCCTAGTTTATGCAGTGCAAGGGTTGCAGTCCAGGACTCTGTGCTTGCCAGGCAATCACTCTACCAACTACATCCCCAGCCCACCTGTGCCTGCTGTGTGTGTGGGGGGGGGGAGGGTATAGGAGTACACTCATCTATGCATATGGGTATAGAGAATAGAGGTTGACATTGGGTATATTCCTCTATTGTTCTCTGCCTTGATTTTTGAAAACAGGGTCTCTTATTGAACCAGAGTTCACCATTTCAGTTAGACTAGCCAGGCAATGAACCCTAGGAACCACCTGTTCCTATACCTCCAGGACTGAGGTTGCAGATATAAACCATTGTGCCCAGTTATTACAAGGTTGCTGTGAATCTGAACATGGGTCTTCATGCTTGCACAGTAAGCACTTTACCCACTGAGCCATCTCTCAGCACCCCTCAGCTTTCTAAAGCGGGGGCTTGGTTGTTGGATTCCAGTCCAAGGCTAGCTTCCTGAGAACACTCTGTGAGGCTTGGTACTTGTCTGAGCCCTCTTCCTAGCATCATCGGAGGCCAGGTCTCTTCCAACACAAAGAGAACCTGGAAGTGTGGGTTCGGTCTTTCTCCTAATGCCACAGGTGTCTTTTCATGTATGGACCCTGCTGTCTCATGCACGGCACCATGTGAGCTCATTTGCTCTGCTCTGCAAGCTGCTGCTGACTGCCATCACACAATATGTTAAACATCTTCCTCCACGCATGCTATTATGTCCTTAAAAGCTGATGGGCTTTGTGCTGTTATGCTTGCCTCAATAGTGGAGGCTTTGTTCTCCTGCTTCAGATCGGCCCGGTGCTGTCTTTGAAACTTATCTCACAGGGGTGTTTGCTGATAGCCTTTGGAGCTGTTAGGAAGTGCATCACACATGGCTCATTTTCCTGTGGAATTTTGCATAATGAACCTCAAACTAATAGCATTTGCTCTCCTTTTAAAATGCAGCCCAAGAGAAAGCACCTGTCATAGATATTGATGGCCATTGTAGGGGCCCAGAAATGGACTAGGATGGGAGTGGGTACCAGGGCTCATCTCTGGGTAGTTATGCACCATTATGGGGAAAATCATGACCAACATATCCTCCATGGGCCTGTACTTACCAGGCTCTAAACATTTTGACCTGTACACAATTACACTTTCTTCCTGTGTTAAGGTATCCTCCCAAAGCTGTGCACCCCTTTTTTTGAGACAGGGTCTCTCACTGGCCTGGAATACACCAATGAGTCTTCACTGCCTGATCATAGGGACCCAGAGATCTGCCTGTCTCTTGCTCCCCACCATGGCATTGCAAGTGTACACTGCCTCATCTGACTTATTATACAAGTGCTAAGGAACCAAACCCACATCCTCATACTGATGCATTTTCTGTGCTTTTTAATCATGGGGAAAATAAAGACTAGGGGGCAGATAAATGGTTCTCTGGGATAGATCCAGGTTTTGCATGGCTTATGAAAATCTGGAGCTCAGCTCATGTTTAAAAACAATAACAACAACAACACAGAATGCAAGGGTTTATGCTACAGCTTTGTCCTAGTCTTGTTCCTGTTGCTCTGACAAAACACCTTGACCAAAAGCACCTGAGTTTGAGAGAGTTTTTTTGACTTACACTGCATCATTTCAAGGAAACTAAGGGAGGATCTCACTGCATCACATAAGCAGTCAAGAGTGGAGAGAGACAAACTCACCCATGCTACCTGCTTGCTGCTTCTACTCTGCTAGCTTTAATCACTCAGATGTTGTCCAGGGTCCAGCCCATGAGACAGTGACACCCACATTCAGGGTGTGTCTTCCCACATCAATCAGCCTAATATAGAGAATCCCTCACTAATATACCCAGAGGCTTGTCTCCTAGCTGCTTTTATAGCCTGGCAATCAATAATAACCTCTAGTCAAGAAGGACATTTGGTGGCTGCTGTTTGTGGTGGGTACAGGTCCCCTCCTGTGCTGCTGCTCTACTCCAGAGGTCCCAGAAGCTGCACAGAGTATGTTCCAGATCTGGAACCACACACCCCACCCTCCACGGCTACAGCATGGAGAATGAGCAGTCCTGCTTTAGCAGGAACTCTCAGGTGTCCTCTGCTCCAGCCCAAGTGCAAATGCACATGGAGTCAGACACTTGCATGTGTGCACACAAACATACTCATGTCTGCCCGCCCAGTTCTCCTTTGTTGGTGTATTTGTGTTTGTGTGAACAGGTACCTGTGTACTTGTGTGTACATGTGTGTGGAGGCCAGAGATCAACCATGGTGTCCTTCCTAGACACTGTCCACCATTTTGGTTTACACATTGTCTCTCTCTGACCTGGAGCTCACAAAGTAGGCTAGGCTAGCTGGCCAGAAAGCCCTGTCTCCACAATGTGGGTTAATGTGGGTTCAGGGAATTGGACTCAGGTGTTCCTGCTTGCCAGGGAAACACTTTGTCCACAGAGCTGTCTCCTCACCCCCTTGATAGACCTTCTCTTGCAAAACATCCGGAATCTCCCAGTGCAGACCCCACTCAGTACTTTGTAACTGTCTTATCTCTTGCTTGGCCTCAGACCAACAGTTTGACAACAAGCACACATTTTTATTTTTTTCACTTAATAAGCTCGCTATTTTACTTTATCAGAACTGTCCTGTGTACCCCATCCTGAGTCTCCCAATTTCTAACACTTCTGTTAGCGCAGTGTGTTTCTCAGAGCTGAGGAGCCCATACTGACTCATGCCCACAGAGCCCAATGCTGACTTCAGACACCCTGTTTCCCTTTGCTGTTTGCTCCCTGTTTTAGAGCAGGGACCCCTCAGGATGTTCAGTCATCATGTCTCCTTAGGATCATGTGGCAGGACAGTTTCTCAGATGTCCCTCCTTTGAGGTGACCTTGATAGCTTTGAAGAGAGCTGACAGTTTTAAGAATGCTGCTCAGTTGGAGTTTGCCTGATGCTTCTCTAGTGGTTAGCCTGTGTGGGAGAACACCCTTCTCCTCAGATCATGTCAAGGGCTCTCGCTGTCAGTTTGAGTTAATACCACCATTGTTTGATAGGGTGTGTGTGTGTGTGTGTGTGTGTGTGTGTGTGTGTGTGTGTGTACATGTGTATAAGTTCATATGTGTGAGAACCTGTTCATGTGTGTAGAGGACAAAGGATAACCCTAGGTATATTCTTCAGTCCTCACCCACCTTATTTATTTATTTATTTATTTATTTATTTATTTATTTATAGACAAGGTCTCTCGTTGAACCTAGAGTCCACACTTGAGACTTGGCTGACTGGCTAGTGAACCCAAGCAACTATCTATCTCATTTTCCTTGCACTGGGATTGCAAGTACAAGTCACCATGCCTGACATTTGAAAAACAAACAAACAAACAAACAAAAAGATGTGCTCTGGAGGTTGAACTTAGGCCCTCATGTTTGCCAGGCAAGCATTTTACTGACTGGACTGTCTCCCCTTGGTGTGTCTTTTAAGCTCTGGCAATCTTAGCTTAGCTATGCCTGGCTTTGGCTCTCAGCTGCACCTGTCTTGAGTGTGCAGTCCAATCCCAAGGAATGCAACATCTGTGCTCACATGCACTGTCTGCGAGGATAACTTGGCATAGTGGGAGGAGTCTCCGATTAACCTGACACTTCTTCTGTTAGTGACAAGCTGGGATCTTGATGGGCACAGGAGAATTCTCAGTGTCTTGGCCATCTCACTGACTTCTCCAGTTCCACAGGGCAACAAAGAGACATGACTGTGTTCACCAAGAGTGCTAGTGCTCTATGAGAATAGCAGCTGGGGAGAAGCTAGCTTGGCTTCAGTCACCTCTCATGTGTCAGTGAGGCCAACTATTCCCCCAACTGGTAATGAACCATTAGTGTTAACTCACAGTGCTCAGGTTTCGTGAGCTTTGAAGTGCAGACAAGTGAATCAAGGCAGAGATATTAAAACTGGAAAGTAATCAGTGTGTTCTTTAATTATGCCACAAAAGTATCCTGGGGGGGACTGGGTTTGTTCTGTTTGTGTATGGGGCATGCAAGTGTCTGGGTGTGTACAGGTGTGCATGTGCTCATGCATGTGCAAGGTCCATATCTAATGTCTTCTGTCTCTCTCCACTTTGGGTTTGGAAGCAAGGTCTCTCGCTGCATCTGGAGCTCACTGATTCAGCTCAGCATGCTGGCCACTGAATTCTACAGACCTCTTGTCTCTTCCCTTTCCAGTGCTGGAGTTACACCCAGCTTTTTAGGTGTGCACTGCAGATCCAAACTCAATTCCACATGCTTGTGAGCAAACGCTCTTACCCTCTAAACCATATCTCTATGCCCTATTGTTTCATCTTTTTTTCTTTTCTTTCTTCCTTTTTATTTTTCGAGACAGGGTTTCTCTGTGTAGCTTTGGAGCCTATCCTGGCACTCGCTCTTAGACCAGGCTGGCCTCGAACTCACAGAGATCCACCTGCCTCTGCCTCCTGAGTACTGGGATTAAAGGCATGTGCCACCAACACCGGGCTGTTTCATCTTTTAATGTCTATTAATCAATAGATCCCACCAGCCCCCCACTCACCCACCCTCAGGTCTCTTGCCTGGTCAGGGGCCACGGTATCTATCCTGAGGGTGTCCAGTGCTCTGGATTTGGGTCACAATATTTCTGAATCCATCCCCGCATCTTTTAGTACCTGGAGGCTGGATTCCAGTCACAGTCCATCTGTACATCTGTGAAATGTGTTACCATGTGTGTGCCTGCCTGTGTCTCAGTGTATTCGTGCACATGTGTGGGAGAATCCTTCCCACTAGTGCTTCACTCCTGGTGGTGCTGAGGTTGGTCCACAGGCATGGTCGGTGACCCCCTGTAAAGTTTGAGGGAAGTCACATAAGCCCGAGAGGATGCAGTGGACTCCCATGGAAGCTCTTCCAGGCTGCACACACCATTATGCAAGCATTGGGAATCCACAACCATCATGATCCTTCTGGAAATTAGAGAAAAATTTCTCCCCAGGAAACATTTCCCTTCTTTTGGTGCCATTAATTGAGAAAATGGCAATGTTATTGTGTGTGTGTGTGTGTGTGTGTGTGTGTGTGTGTGTGTGTTGAAAAAAAGCTTCCAGTACATTTCCAGTGATTGAACCCTGCCAGCCTTTGAGGGCTGGGATGTAGTTCAGTTAGTATAATGCTTGCCTATCATGCATGAGACTATGGGTTCTATCCCCAGCACCACCACATAAACCAGGCACTTGGGAGGTAGAGCCCAAAGCATCAGATGTTCAAATTCATCTCTGGCTACATATTGAGTTCAAGGCCAGCTACCCACATGTACACATATGCATCCTGCTTCTTCCTTCCCTCCCTCTCCCCCCCCACACACACACGGTGGAGAACAATCAAGGAAGACATCTGACATGGACCTCTGGCCTAAACAAGATTGCTCATACACATATACACCCACATGCCCATGTTTATATGCTGCACACAAGAACATCTGTGTACACCACACGCAAAATAAGAAAAAGAAAAAAATCAACCTGCCAGTCATCTGAGCCCACAGAGAGAGATCAGCTCTTCAGAGGGGCTCTGCCTTTCAGAATTGGGTAGCAGCTACCAGATCAGGCACAGGAGGAATACTGGAAGGGGAGAAGAGAGGCAGTGAGAGGACATGTGTCAGGCCTCGTCAGATGCATCTTTGGCTCTGCAGCCCCTAGGGTAGTCTTGTGAGGACTGGCTGGGAAGAGAATCTTCTCAAAAGGTTTTGCCTGTTGACTGTCAGGTCCGGGACTATTTACATTTTAACAGTCCTCAGCAAGTGTGCAGCTCTAGAGATTGTGAGTAAGTAAATCCTTCCCAAACTACTACTTTTGTGTGTGTGGGGGGGGTGTACAGATTAGGGTGTATGTGAGATGGGCTGGGCTCATTTTGATCAGTTTCACAGTTTAATTTCTCTACCTGCCAGATCTCATATCTTCTGGTAGGGAGGGAAAGGAATAAATAAAGAACTCTATAGATGTGCCTGGGGCTCTGAGAAAACCAGAGACACCAAGGTCCTTTGTTAAATCAAGCCAGGCAGTGAATCCTGAGCCTTAGGTTGTGGCCATTTAAGTGTTGTTCATGCTCTGAAAGGACAACATGGCCCAAAGCTGCACTGAACAGAGGCTGGGAGGCTTGATACAGGGACTGCAATGGTTTAGGGTAGATGTGTGTTGCTGAGGCAGAATCCCTGAGGCTGGGTAATATGTAAAGTGGGGAGGTTATGTCACAACACAGTAGAGAAGCAGAAAGCAGAGCAGGCCCATAGGAGGCAGCCAAGGAGAGGTGACAGGTGTACTTAGAAACCAGCCAATTCCACGAAGGAGAAAGCTCACTCCTGCAGGAGAGGAATCCATCCTTCTCTTTTGTTTTGTGCTGAGGATTGAACCCAGAGTTTTAAAAGTGTGGGAGAGCCCCCACTCTTAAAGGTCTCCATGGCTCCCCAAAGCACTGCCTCCCAACAGCATGCCCAGGTGTACTAGTTTCTTTTCTTTTTGCTGTGAGAAATACCCTGGCAAATGCAACCCAAGGAAGATAGCGTTTGTTCTGGCTCATAGTTCGAGGGTACAGTCCATCCTAGCAGGAAAGCCAAGGTGAGAGACACTGTAAATAGCTAGTCCCATCCAGGATCCCAGCTAGGGAATGGTGCCACCCACAATGGGCAATTCTTCCCACCTCAGTGAATATAATGAAGATAACCCTGCAGGCTTGCCTAGTGGCCTATCTCACAAATGATTCTAGATTCAATCAAGTTGACAATTAACACTAGCCATCACACTAGGGGACCCAGCCTCAGCATGAGGTTTGATGGGGGACACACTAGATTGAAGCCCCAGCAGGCAGCTTCCTGCCTTCAGCTTTGTCTACCCTTCTCTGGCTCTGATGAACCATCTTAGTCAATCGACTGGCACCCCATCCTGCCAATTATGTCCCTTTCTGCAATGATGAGGCTCATTCTTGCTGTCCAAGCTTAATAGCTGCTCACTTGCAGACAGGTGAATTCCAGGGGAGGAGAAGGCGGTGGTGGGCTGAGACTACACCTCCAGGGTTCTGAGAAGGAAGTAGGTTGCACAATGCATGATCCCATGATCCCTGTTATTTTCTGTTTGTTTGCTTGATTTCTACTTTCCTGATAGATGTGAGATGACATGTGGTCAATTGTACAGAAGTTCCAAGGCAACTGAACAGTTCTAAATGGAAGATTTCACAGCGAATTCTGGTCTTCCGGCTCTTCCTGTTTCACACCAGCCATCTTTGGAAGGAAGCTAGTTCTGTAAATGTTAGCCTAGGCAAAGGGAGGCCCTGCTCCCTCCAGCCAGGCCCAGCTCCACAGTGCCAGGGACAATTCACTGACCTTCTGCAGTCAGAGACACTTGTGATGGAGTTGGCTGAGAAATTCTGGTCTTTGTATGTTAGTGTTAGAGAATCAGAGGGCTAGGCTTTTCCACAGCTAATTAAGGATATGCATACTGAGGGTCTCTCTCTCTCTCTCTCTCTCTCTCTCTCTCTCTCTCTCTCTCTCTCTCTCTCTCTCTCTCTCTCTCTCTCTCTCTTCTCTCTGTGTGTGTGTGTGTGTGTGTGTGTGTGTGTGTGTGTGTGTGTGTGTGTGTGTGTTTCTGTGTCAGTGTCTGCATGTGCCTGTGCATGTGTGGTAGGTGTGTGTAAGGGTATCCATGCCCTCACATGAGGAGCCCAGAGCAGGACACCAGATGTCTTCTCTCACTCTCTACTTTATTGCCTCAGGACAGGGTTTCTCACTGAGCTGAAGTCCACCTTTTTTACCAGACTGACTAGCAAGCTCTCAGGATCTCCTGGTCTGTGCCCCCAAGGCTGGGGTTTCAGGCATACACAGACATGCCCAGCTTTTTATATGGGTACTGGCGATTCAAACTTAAGTCCTCTCACTTGCAGAGCAAGCCTTCTTCCCCACTAAGCCCAACATTGTGCTTTTAAATGAAACATAGAGGGATCCTTGGCAACGGCTAATTAACCAAATCACCAAAAATCAAAAGCCAGGAATATAACACAGCCCAGCTGGTTGTGAAAACCATATTCCCAGAAAGCTATGCTCAGAAGCAGCTTTATCTGCAATAATTAAAAAAGGATCCGTCTTTGCAGTCCATTTGGCACCCCATTCGAGGCAGCTTAACTTCTGTGTTCAGGAATCCCAGCTAATGAATTCCGACTTGGGGATAGGCATCCCTTTTGTTGCCTTTGGGGACCCCGGGTTCTGTCCTGTAGCAATATGAGGCCACTTTATGGTGACCTGTAAGTAGCTGGAGTGGCAGGTACAATTCCCATGAAGCCCCCATGCATGCCATGACCCCTACAGTTGGCCATCAGCTTTCTGCAGAAGCAGCTGTGATTTTTATGCGTGGTGTTTATATGCAGCTGGTGTTTGCTGCCCACAGACAAAGCAGAGCCCAGCTCACTGGACACCCATCTCTCTCTCCGACCATCTTTAGTGCGGGAAAAAGGGGGTTGCTAGCAGCACCATCTCAGAGAGGCGAGAAGGGTGAGGCCAGGAGAGCCTGCCAAGCACCTGTGTGTGTAGAGTGGGAGCACACAGCATATGCTTGAAGTTTAAACTCCTCAGAAAATCATGCAACAGTGTCGATCCTACCAAAACATTCCCAAGGCTTCCTTGCAGGCAATAGCCCATCCTGCTGATATAGATAACCTTCCACACCTGCAGGAAGGCAGCATCCAAAAGATGCACCATGCTAGCTATGAGTTTTTCCATGTCTTTCCCGAGCCAGAGCAGCTCAGGGGTGTGGCAGAAACAGGCTGCCACACTGCAGATGGGTTGCAAAATGCCTAGCCCATCTGTATTTATCATAGTCGTTTCCTTATTAAAATGTTAACGAATATAGTGCCTATTTATCATTCCCCGATGTGTGGAGCACCCTTTTCCTGGAGACAAATCTTCGATCTGCCTGATGGGGAGCTGACAGACAACTTTCCTCACTTCATTTTGAGCCCGGGAATGAGGGCTTTTCTTCCTTCTCTTGAAGCGCCATATTCTGGCTGAAGAAGAGAGGAAAAGTTTACTTTGGCTAAGGGGGATGGCTCCATCAGTAAAGTGTTGAAGGCCAGAATTTAATTCCCCAGAACCTATGTAAAATGCCTGGTGTGGTGGTGCAGGTTTGTAATCCCAGTGCTGGGGAAGCAGAGACAGGAGGATCTCTGGAGTGTGTTGGCCAGCCAACCTAGTTGAATCAGTGAGTTCCACACTAGTGAGGGATCTTATCTCAAAGAAGAATGACTCCTAAGGTTGACCTCTGGCCTCCATATGCATATACAACCTCACTTGTATATATAGTAACATATACACAAACAGAAAGGAAGGAAGGGAGGGAGGGAGGGAGGGAGGTATGCACTCAGGCATGCATGCATGTATGCATGCATGCATGAGGGCACACACACACATATACACACATCCTTGCTGAGGACACATGGAGGTAACTTTCTACCCACTTGTCCTGGAATGGCCATAGGAATAACAGGAAGTTCTACCCTAGGTTTGGGGTAAGGCTCCTGAACTTCTTGCCAGTACACTAATTGCCAGCCACACAGCTGAGAGCCCTCTTTTGCTCATTCATGAGGTGGGCTAGCTACTGCCTCCCCTAGCACTGTCTGGGAAAGCAAACAAGACCATGCTTGTCCTCTTAGTATGACGAAGCATGCTCATGTGTGTCTGACTCTGCTCTGTTCTTTCTTGTAGACTCTCCATGGAAAGTCCATCTGTCAAATGTTAGCCCAGAGATGACAGGCATCACTGTGAGTGGCTTGACTCCAGCCCGAACCTATCAGTTCAGGGTGTGCGCTGTGAATCAAGTAGGCAAGGGCCAGTACAGCACAGAGACCAGCAGGTGAGTGAGCCTGACCTCCACATAGAGCCCAGGGTGCTGTGAATCCCAACAGTAGATACAGAGATGAACAACAACCCGTAGGGGTTCTGGCAGAAACCTGAACAGAGTAAATACTAGCATGTACTGAGCTAACTGTACTTCCCTTAACTGCTTGGAGGCAGCTGCCATATATCCTTCCCATGGTGCTCTGTGTCTTCACAGGTCACTCCTGATAGCACTGCCTTCTGGGGGAGGGGGCGGGGCATGGCAGAGTATCATGTAGTCCAGGCTGCTCTGGAATCCACTATGTAGCCAAGAAGGATCCTACTCCCTCTACCAACTGAGTGTTGAGATTATAGATGTCCACACCACACCCAAATTATAGGATGCTGGGGTTAGAACCCAGGGCCTCATGGATGTCCTAGTGTCGTTTCTGTTGCTGAGATAAAATACCCTGCTAAAAGTAACTTATGGGAGGAAGGGTTTGTTTCAGCTGACAGTTTCAAGATATAGTCCATCATAGGGGAGAAGTCTAGACAGGAACTCAAGCAGCTGGTCATGTCACCTCCATGGTCAAGAGCTGAGGGAAACTGACACATGCATGCTTTCTTGCTTGTGCTCAACTAGATTTCTCCACTCTTAAACAAATCAGGATCTCCTGCATGGGGAATGATACTGCCCACAGTGGGCTGGCACTTCCCATGTCAGTCAACTTAATTAAGACAATCCCACACAGACATACTGAAGACTAACTAACCTAAGGTAGACAACTCCTCACTTAGACTGTCTTCCCAGGTGTTCCCAGGTTTTGACAAGTTGACAATTAGAGCTAACCAGAGTACTACATGAACACTCTGAACCACACATCTGCCATTGCCTCCTGGCTGAATTGCTAGCATGTTGACTGCCATAACTCTTGCACACACAGCCTCAATGAGGTCGGCTACATGCTTTGGACTGGTTTTCTCCTCAATAAGGCTCTGGGCTGGGTACCTTGTTGCTGGTCCTTACCTCTCTCTCTAATATATATTTATCTTTAGGTTGATGTTACCGGAAGAACCACCCAGTGCTCCCCCAAAAAACATTGTAGCCAGTGGGAGAACCAACCAGTCCATCATGGTGCAGTGGCAACCACCACCTGAAACAGAACACAATGGGGTGCTCCGGGGCTACATCCTCAGGCAAGTACCTGGGACAAGCCTTCAGGCTGTCCCATTAACTGTTAGTAGCAGCCAACAAGTGCTTTGTGGGGCCAGGCCTACTGCAGCAAAGTAGAGTTCACAGCTAATGGGCACCCTTGTGGAGCCTTCCAGGGTGTGGCCACACAGACTAGAATCAAAGGTTGCACTGAGGCAAAGAATGAAGAGGGGCATTATGGGGAAGATAGTAGATACACTCTTCATTGTGAATCCTTCCTCAATGGATGTGCACATTCATAAGAACAATCACTTAACTAATACTAAATTAATTTGAGGTAGTATTTAAACAACAGTTACTATGCTATGCATACCTGAGTGTACCCAAGGAAGCCAGAAGAGGGTGTCAAATGCCCTAGATCAGTGGTTCTCAACCTTCCTAATGCCTCAGCTCTTTACTACAGTTCCTCATGTTGTGGTGACCCCCAACCATAAAATAATTTTCATTGCTACTTCATAACTGTAACTTGGCTACTATTATGACTCATAATGGAAATATCTGTGTTTTCTCATGGTCTTAGGTGACCCCTGTGAAAGGGTCATTTGACCCCCCCCAAAAGGGGTCATGACCCACAGGTTGAGAACTACTGCCCTAGGCAGGCAGTTGTGGACTCAGGTGCACAACAAGAGCTCTTAACTGTTTCGCCATCTCTCCAGCCCCCCAAAGAAATGTGTATACACATATGTATACATACATGTATACTCGCAAGTTGGTCATGTGTTGGGAGTGAAAGCAATGTATTTTTGATATTAGGGCAGGATGAATGTACATGTGTGCCTGACTGGTGTCACCAAATGGCATGCAGGTTGCTAGCCCAGCCTTAGCAGGGATGGTAGGCTTCTGAGTGCATTGAGAGCACACCTGAGAAGAACACCTTCTTTGTCCAAGCTACCGCTGATGTCAAAACCACACTGAATGTCATCACTGCAGAGCTTTTTGTTGAGACAAATTAAAAGAAAAAAGATTGATTCGAATTAAAGGGTAGTCATTACTATCTTCTCATGGTTTATACTGGTTTGTTAATTTTATCAGCTCCTTTCTTTTTTTGGTTTTGTTGTTTTTGTTATTTTTTTGTTTGTTTTTCGAGACAGGGTTTCTCTGTGTAGCTCTGGCTGTACTGGAACTCACTTTGTAGACCAAGCAGGCCTGGAACTCTGTCTCTGCCTCCTGATTGCTGGGATTAGAGTCGTGGGCCACCACCAGAGTGCTAGATTAACAGAGGTCTTCCTAGGAAGAAAATTGTGAAAGTGCTGGTTTTTCTTTCTCTCTCTCTTTTTTGAATATTTATTTATTTTCGGTTGTTGCTCTTTTGTTTGAGATGGGTCTTGTGTAGTCCAGGCTGGCCTAGAACTCATTAATGTAGCTGAGGACATTCTTAAACACCTTATCCTCCTGCCACCAGCTCCCAAGTGCTGGCCTTACAGGAGGAATCCACCACCATAAACGACCCTTTCACAGGGGTCACCTAAGACCATCGGAAAACACAGATGTTTACATTATGAGAGATGTGAACTACTTCTGATAACTTTTAGAGACAAGGTACCCACTGAGGCCTCTTCCTTTCTTTCCTTTCTTTATTATTTGTAGTTTTGTTACGTTTCTTTATTTGGTGTATGGAGGTTCATCAGACAACAACTTGTGTGGGTCAGTTCTGCCCTCCCACTCTGTGGGTCCCAGAAATCAAACTCAGGTCACTAGCCTTGCAGCAAGTGCCTTTACCTGGCACCATCTCTCTGGCCCTATTTCATGTATTTTTCTAGTCAAGGTCTCATGTAGCCCAGGTTGGCCTCCAAATCACAGTGTAGCCAAGGATGACTTTAAACTCCTGCTCTCTTGTTTCACCGACCAGTGCAGGAATGACAGGAGTGTGCCATCACCCTCAACTTAAAAATGTTGGTTCTTGCCGGGCATTGGTGGTGCATGTCTTTAATCCCAGCACTCAGGAGGCAGAGGCAGGTGGATCTCTGTGAGTTCGAGGCCAGCCTGGTCTACAGAGTGAGTGCCAGGATAGGCTCCAAAGATACACAGAGAAACCCTGTCTCGAAAAACCAAAAAAAAAAAAAAAAAAAAAAGTTGGTTCTTTAGCTCCATTTGCTTCATCTATGAAGGACCTGTGACTGTAGTCACTTCACTTCAGTTAACTGTGGAGTGAGATGGGATGTTGGGCTTCTAAGTACAACACTGAGAGAGCCTTAAGAGAAAATGGTTGCTGGAGAGAAGTCTGCTTTGTGCAAAGCTGTGCCCTGAGGGAGCCAGAGCTGCAGATCACAACCAGTTCCCTGCTTTTCTTAAGGTTTCCTGCAGCCCACGATTCTCCTTTAACTGGACATCCAGCCTTGTCTGCCTAACAGGGCTTAAAGGACCAATAGGAAGTCAATGTCCATGCTCCCTGTATCTCTGCCTACAGCTGTCATCCTCCATTTACAAAAGGTCAGAAGGAGACAGTCATGCTACCCTGCAGTGGTGGCCCTGGGCTCTGTTCCAGCTGGTGGCAGTTGCCAGTGGCCTGACCTCCCTACCCATCCTCCTGCTGCCTCACACTAAGGGTTCCTATGGCTCATGGCTGTGCTTTCCTTCCAACTTTAGCCATCCCTCGTGTCTACACCCGTCAACTAATGAAAATAATTAGCTTGCCCTCCCCACAACCACTGCCTTTCTCAGTAGCAGAAGGAGTTCCCGGAGGCAGAGCCTGTCAAGTAGGGGCTGTGATGTTTGTCCCACTGAACACGCTTGGGGTGTAGAGCCTAATAATAAAACTGTCTGATGTTATGAGGCCACACGGCAGACTGCGCATCTCTCTATTTTTTGGGATTACTGTCCTTAAAGGGTTCTTGGTGACAGTGCTGTTGGATTGGAGTAGGGAAGAGGGCATCTATGATGTTGACAGTTTAAGTCTAAGGAAGCCCTAAAAGAAGATGTGGGCACACCACCCCAGGCTTTAAATATCAAAGTGTGTGGAAATTAAAGACCTGTACCAAGATGAATTCGCCTGCAAATGTTTCTGAACACGGTTCCAGCTTGCAGATCTCTGTTTGCAAGCAAGAACCCTCCAGGGCACAGGCTCTGTGTAGGATCCAACATACAATGCATGGGAGCAAATGGAAAATAAATCACCTTGGTGGCTCACACCATAAGAAGTAGTTAGGATGCTCGCACAGTGATAAAATATTTATAATAATAGGCAACGTGTTTCTCTGAGAGGCGCTCAGGGTTATGTCCTTTAAAAAAAAAAAAAGTGCTCCTGTTTATTTCTGGATAAAAACTCATCCGTTCTGGCTGAGCCAGTCTCCAGGGTAACAGGTCCTCCCCGAAAGGAGGAAGAAGGATGCTCTGTGGAGTCCTCCCTCACCTTGACCATCTCAGACATCCAGTGTGTATCACTAGGACACCTAGAGCCCAGGCCAGAGTGAACCTCCTTGTCTGTCCTAGTCTCAAGAAGTGACTCCTGCAGTTCCCTGTTTGAGTGGCTGAGGAGACTGTGTGACTGGCTCTGTGTCCTGAACAAGGACCTCAGTCTGTGTCCCCCGTTGTGTCCCCCCAATGCTAATTTCATAGCTTTACTTTGGAAGTAGATTGGGTAGTGAAGGGCTCCCTGAAGTCAGCCCTTTCCAAGGGTAGTTTTGCAGTTTTGCCCAGCAAGTTGTAAAGAAACATTTACTTGGAGCCCAGGGAGATGGCTCAGTGGGTAAGAAGGCTGGCTCTGCAAGTATAGGTGCCTGAGTTCAAGTCCTTAACACCCACATAAAAAGCTGGGTGTGGTGGCACATGTCAGTTACCCCAGTGCTGGGGCTGGGAATGGGGGCAAGGCAGGGGGATCTCTGAAGTTCATTTACCAGCCAGCCTAACTAAATGGATGAGCTCCAGGTTCAGTGAAAGACCCCTGTGAAAGAGGCAGAAGGGCTAATGTTTACCTGTGGCCTCCACATACATTTGCACACAGGTACATATGCACCCATATGCACATGTGAACATACATATGAACACATATAGATCATACACACACAAATAACAACAATGATAATTAAACATTTCCTTAACTTTATCTTGAAGAGGGGATGGTATAGAGACAGAATCATATAGGGAAAAGATGGTAGATAATCCCAAGGTGTAGGTGCAGCTAAGTGTACTTTCAGTGGAGATGCATATTCATGATACTCTCTGGGTTACATATCTCATAGGTCACATTACAGTGAGTTTAAAGATTTCAAGATTAAGCAAAGCCTCAGTTTCAGGTAAAGCATTTTGTCTAGCTACTGCAATCCTAGGCAGATTGCTTGGGTTCGCTGTTCAGGTTAAAGAGAGGGGGAATGCTGATACAGTAACACTCAGGGATGCAAGTGTTTTGACCCAAAGTTAGCACAGTTGTTTGTTCTTGTTCCCTGCTTTGTTTGGTTGGTTAGCTTTGAGGCAGAAGCTAATGTAGCCCAGGCTAGCCTCAAACTCATTACGTAGCCAAAAAGATAGTTGATCTTCTGTTCTTCCTGCTGCCCCACTTACCAAGTTCTGGGATTATAGATGAGAGGCACCATATGCAGTTTTCCAAGCGCTGGGGCTGAGCAGGAACCTCCTCCTTGCAAGCAAGCCATCTGTGAGCTGAGTCATACCCTCAGCTTATCCTAGACTCTTGGGGCTTTATCTGTTGATTGTTCTAGACTGTCCACAGGAAACAAACTAGATCCCAGGATGAGAAATGTCTGTCTTCCCTTCTCATGTTCACTTCACTTCCCCTGTATTTCTAGACTGCCTCTGTGGGGGGGATTTATTTTAGCTTATAGTTTCCAAGGGCCCCTTCCATAGTCACTTGGCTCTGTTACCTCTGGGCTTGTGGTGGGACAAAGAGTGGCATGTCCTGCAGGAGGGAAATGCTGATCTACAGAGGCCATGAAGCAGAAGCAGAGAGGCTAGGGAAGGAGCTGGGCACAAAGTGCACACTTCAAAAGTTCAGCCACAGTGACCTACCTTCTCCAGCAGGCCCACCTGGTTCCCACCAACTCCTGAATCAATTATGAATCTACTGATTAGATGAGACTTCTCCCACTCCAACTCACCAGGTGGGAATCCAGTTTTAAACAGAAGACTGTGTCCACCTCAAAACACAGCTCCACCTCAAATGGGTAAGATAGCTTATTCTGGAACCAACTATAAATGATCATGGCCCAGGAACACAGATTCTGTGTTCCAATATGATGACAGTTTTATAGTCAAAGACCAAAGAAAGTCATAAATAAAGGCACTGTCAACCTCAGATTCTAGCTAATAGCACTTTCAGCCTTTTGGTTGGTGGAAGCTAGTGGTCTCTTACGTTGTTTCATTTGAGGTTTTGCCTGTTAATCACAAGTATGTTAATTCAGACATAGATGTGCTGATATCTTGTTTGTACAAATAAAGCTAGAAAGACAGTCCATGAGTAATTTAAATTAGACTTTGAACCTGCAATACTCTAACCTCACACCCCAAAGTTCTAATCCTTCAACCATCCTTTCGTAGCTCAACAGAAAGTGCAGTTCTTTCCAAGAGCTTTCATTCATGATATTGAGAGGACACTTTCTACCAAGGCCAGGCACAGAGAAAGACTAGCTTTGACCTTCATGTTTTAATGCTGTCTGACCTTCATAATTTGTTTCCTACAAAATGGGCCTCACCAAGCATAAGTGATCCCTAAGACAGGAAGAATGTCCTCAAAAAGTCCTGGATTACAAGAAGAAACTTCTATGGCCTCTTTCTACTTCCTCATTTGCATATCTCTTAGGGAAGTTATAGCATATAGAAACACCTGCATTTCTGAGTCTTGGTTTTTTGTTTGTTTGTTTGTTTTTCTAGGCATAGTGACCTTGCTGGTCTGGGAGTTTCTGTCCTGGGTGTGTCCCTTCCCTCTGCTGTGTCAGATAGGGTAGCATCAGAAAGGAAGATTCTGGTGACTCTACCATTCTGTAAGAAGTTATCGGATTTACAGCTGCCTCACTGTTTGAGGGTGCCTTGTCAATCATTTCCCCTCTCTGGGTGTCACACAAAGCTGCATTTCGAAAGGCAAGAACAACTTCTGGGCTATAAATTGGACGCTTTGAGAAGCCGCAGGATGACTGTATGAGTCTCTCATTTTACCCAGGGGAGCTGATCCAGAAAAGCTCTGTGAATTAACTGAGCTACTTCAGTACATTAACTTCTATAAACGGAATCATGGAAAAACATTTGCTAATCAAAATAATGCAGGAAAAGGCCTTCCACAGTACAAAAGCCATTCCTAATTCATGCCCCCCCTTTTTTTTTCCAGAGCTGATTTTTGTAAGCCATCTTGTTAATAAGAACAACTTTGAATTTCTGCTTCAGGGCACTGAAGGACATGTTACCCCAAAACTCACAAAGGTCCCCCCAAAAGCAATTGGTCATACTTAGCCATGGGTTAACCCTTTATAAATTTTAACACATTTTTAAAGCTACTTCCTGTAGGTCTGGGATATCTCTGGACCAATCTAGATTATTCTCAAATGGAAACAGAACAGGGCACTAGGACAGAGGCCAAGAGCACACAATACACTGGTTTCCTGTTCTTTTCCCAAAATTCAGTCTCAAGAGGCAACCTTTATCTCCATCCCTGGTGGAAATCAGGTTTGAAATCATGACTCCTACTCACTGTACACACTTGACAGTTTACACCCAAAATGCAGAATTTTTACAATGTGATGATACCCATTGTTATTCTTTTGCTTAAATTAGAAATTCGAGAGATGGACACAGACTATAGAGAGCACATTAACCAGTTTATTATAGGGTGGAAGAGCCAGAGGGGGGAGAGAGAGAAATGGAAGAACAGAGCAGGGCAGACAGTAAGAGAGAAGAGAGAGAGAGGAGAATAATGCTGCGGGTTTAAAGGGGGGGGCTCTCACATGCGCAGTGAGTCCCTATGAAGCCCTGTAATGAGTAATGTCACCATTATGTGGCCACACAACACTGGGCCCTTTAAGCTGCCTAGGTATCTGCCTGAACCTTTCACCCATCTGTGTGATTCAGGTGTTCAGGAAGCTGAGGCAGGAAGATCATGGGTCCAAGGCAAGCCTGGGCTGTATAGTAAGACCCTGTCTCAAAAAGAAAGGAGGAAAGAGGGAGAGAGGGGCAGAGAGAGGAAGGGAGCCATCATGTGGATTCCCCCAGCCTCTGGTATCCCCAATACCCTCCTTCCAGCAGCAGGAGTCTTGACTAACAGCACAGGTTTTAAGCATGGCGCTAGCTAGTCTCTCTTGTTTGGGAGCATTTCTGTTACATTTTCTCAAAAGGAAAATAAAGGCTGGGTGGAGTGGTGCACACTTGCAGTCCCACCACTTAAGAGGCTGAGGCATGAGGGTTACTGTCAGAGGTTACAAGTCAGAGGACAGCCTGGCCTACAAGGTAAGTTCTAGGGCAGTTGGGCTACAGTGACAAGCTACCTTGAAGCAACAGCAATAGAAACAACAGAACTTGCCATGACCATGTAGAGTTGAAAGCCTGTTTCACTTCACCTGGAGTTTACAGTCACCATGAGACTGGAGGATAGCATATATGAAGTCAAAGACCAAGGAAAGCTGTGGTCAGGACTAACCCGAAGCCTAGTTCATACCGGCTTACCTCGTTGTCCTCTCTGGATGATCACAGTCCAGGGTGGGTGGTGTCCCAGCCCTCACACCTCCTCTCTGCTATAGGTACCGCCTGGCTGGCCTGCCTGGGGAACACCAGCAGAGGAACATCAGCAGCCCAGAGGTGAACTACTGCCTGGTCACCGACCTCATCATCTGGACCCAGTACGAGATCCAGGTGGCTGCCTACAATGGTGCAGGCTTGGGTGTCTTCAGTAGGGCAGTGACGGAGTATACCTTACAAGGAGGTAAGCTGCAAGGGGGTGGGAGAACCTCTGTGGGAAACTGGGGGGTTGGGGTCGGCCAGGTCTGATTGGAATGTGCAACTCTCTAGAGGAATGTTGGCAAAAACATAAGGTTTGCCTCAACATGGGTAAGAGCTTGTTTATTCTGGAGCCAAATATGAGTGACCATAGACAAAGAATGTAGACTCAAGTTGCCCCAAAGATAAGCTCTACTGTAGAAATGAGATCTTGTTAGCTACAGAACAGAGAAAGTCATGAGTCAACACACCTTTCAAATACTTTGGTGGAAAACTCACAGAAAAGCCACACTGTCACTGTTGCAGGCCTCAGATGTTGTCTGGTCATGTTCTCAGACTGGGTTGGTGGAAGCTACAGGTCTTTTTTTTTTTTTTTTTTTTTTTTTTTTTGTATATAGCAAAAGGATTTTCCTAGCCAGCTTAGGGATGTTAGGTCACCCGTGAAGCTGGGCCAGGGTGACCTAACACCCTAGGCTAAAGAGAGCCCAAGATGATTTGGCTTTGGACCTGTAACATTCCAACTCTCTGAAATTATAGACATTCTAATCGGCCAGTCAGCCTTGTAGAAGGTCATACGTGTTTTATTTCTCTGGGAGCTTCCGTTTCCAAGAGCCTTATGGGAAAATCTAACCCGTAAGTAAGTCAATGGGATTTTTTCACTCCTTGCCTACTCCCAAACTGCAGCGTCACTGCTGAGGAGCACAGTGCCTAGCAGCCTTTGTTCCTCTGGAAGCTGGGGACAGAAAAGTTGATGAACATCATATATGGTGTCTTGGGAGGGTCTAGGTTAATCCTGAAATTTTCCAGGAAAAAAAAAAGTCCCACCATTTTGGCTGAATTTAAGCAAGCTTTTATTAAAATATTAAATACTGCTGTTAGGAATAAGGAGTAATGGGTTTGGGACTGCAGGTGGTGGGTCCCTGGTCTGGTGCTGGGTCCACGAAGATCACGGTACTGGAGTGGGTGATGAACAGCAGGCAGATGGGGAAACACAGACTTGTAGATTCACATTGAAAGTTTTATTGAGGGTTAGGTAAGAAAATAAGGTAAAGAGACACAGAGAGAGGACAAAAGAGAAGCAAGAGACAGGAAAAGTCCTGTCTGCCTCAGGGGACAGCAGGAAAGAGAGCATAAGTGGGAGTGGGCAGGGGTCTTTCTTTTAAAGGGGTCCTTTGTACCTGCGTTCAGACTAGTAGTCATGGAACCTTGGGCTGACCAGGATACTGCCTGAGTGCATTCTGCACTCAGGTAACAAAGGCAGGCCAGCATAATGCCTAAATCCTCACACTGACCAAGACAGAATTTTGGTCAGGACCATCACCTAGGAATTTTTGAGGTAAGTGGCACCGAGACACATGTTGGTGGGGTTTATATGGTTTGCCACAGTACTTTTCTATGAGGTTTTGTTGTTAGTTTCCAAGAACTCCCAGAATTCCAGGAAGTTACCTGGTCCTTGGGCAGGCAGGGCTTAAAGGTTAACTTTGGGTCTAACATCTGACCATATATGGAGTCTTGGGAAGGTCTGTGAATTCATACTTTCCTCAGTGGCTGGCAATTGTGTTTTTGGTCAGCAGGTCAGGACAGTTCTCCATGTTCATATGTTTACCTTTTGAAACAACCGTTCACAATACTGCTTTAGCTTATGCAATATGATTATAGGGAATGGAATTCACAAGTTGTGCTTTTTTTTTTCTTATACAAGCTAACAATGTAGGATCAATAAAAGTTCCCCCACTCCTCAAAGAAATAATCAGGTAGAATGTCAGAGAGCCAGTAGGTCCTCCCATACATACTAAGACAGCCCCAGGGGTTTCTAGGGAGAATAACTCCTCCTCTGCTTTCTGGAAGAGTCCAGTTGCAGCCACAGGCAGCTGGGTGACATTCACCATGTGCACATGTCATTATTTTTCTAAATCGTAATAAATAGACCCTTTCTTAATGGCCACATTGGTCCTACTGCAACCCAAATCCTGGCTGGAGGTTGCAATTTCCCCTCATGGAATCTCCAAGCCTTTTTTTTTCTCTTGCAGCAATTTACAAGGTTTTCAGTTCACAGGTGTGGTTTTATTTGCTTAGGCATTTTTATTGCTACCAGGGCCTTGACCTTTTTTCAAATGATAAGGTTTCTAACTGCCCACTTCTCTCCCCAAATCCTGCCTCAGACCTAATGTTCCTTGATATTACACGCTGTTATTATCAGCCCTTATTGATTGGCTGTCGGTTGTCATCCGAGAGTCCATAAATCCTCCTTTATAAATTAAAAACAGTCAGCGCTGCCTGCCCAGCAAGTAGCAGAAATATTAAAATGCTGGACAGCCGGGCAGGGCTTGTCCATCTGCAAGGGAGTCCTGACCACCCATTTGAAGAGGCTAACAGCGGACAGCCTGGACAATAAATGCTTGCTTTAATGAGCCTGTTTAATAAAACAACAGTAAACTTGGAAACACTTAAAATGACCAACATGGGGGCTAGAGAGATGGCTCAGTGGTTAGGAACACTTACAGCACCTGTGTTGGGCAACTTAAAACTGCCTGTAACTCCAGCTCCAGGAGTCTGGTGCCATCTTCTGGCTTCAGTGAACATGTCACTCACATGCAAATGCACACACAAGCACACACATGCACATATTTAAAAATAAATCTTTATAAATTGTGAAATTTATAAATCTTTATAAAATTGTGAACACGGGTGTGGGTTAATATCCTATTACGATTAACTGACTCCCTCATTTTTTATTGCCAGAGCACTTGAATTCTGAGTACAGCCAGAGAAATCAAGGCCTAATTAAAAAGGTTGCTGAGGCTGAAGACTTTGGCATTTGAGAGCCATGATAGGTATAATTTGGAAATGCTGAATTGGAAGGCCTTTTAGGGTTTCTCCTGTTGTGATTAAAGCAACCACTACTAAAGCAACTTGGGGAGGAAAGGGTTGATTTCTGCTTACAACTGTCAGGTCCTACTCTGTCACTGAAGGAAGTCAAGTTTTTTTAAATTCAGGGCAGGAATCTAGAGGCAGGAGCTGATGTAGAGGCCATGGAGGAGTGCTACTAGAGGGGCCACCAGCAGTGTCCACTCCCTTTCCAAGGTGACTTCTAATGATGGGTCATCCCTGTGGGCTACATGTTTTCTAGTTATGAACTAGCAGAGAAGACTAAGGCTTAGTATGATGGGGTAGGGGTAGGGGGTGGGAGGGTTGGGTTGCTTGCTAGTTGCCTGTGTTGGAAAGAGCAGGGACAGTAAATGCACAGCCCCTCCTTGTCATGACTTCCACTTAGCCTCTCTGCAGACCCTGGAGCTTAGTCCTAGACACAGGAGGGTCGTGTGGGCAATAGCCGAGCCATACTTCCTTTGCAGCTAGGAGGTCACTTAGTGTCCCTGGAGTGTCCTACAGCTGTTGATGCCATGCGCTGAAAAGGCATGGAGTAGGTCCTTCAAGCAGAAAGGGGGGAAATTAAAATGCTTGCATATTAAAAGAGAAAAGAATAACTCATAAAATTAATTGCAAGCTTCATTTGGGAAATTATGGCCGTGTATAGAAACATAATTCGGCAGTCAATCTGGAGACACTGAAGGAGGCCAGGGATGCTTAGCTGGGGAGGGTGGAATTTCAGGGCCTGGCTCCTTCTCCCTTCAAAGAGGGTCAAGAAAGCATCTTGCATGCCTGGGGGCGGGCGCACTGGGGAAAATATATGTAGCCTATGTGGCTGTTTGCTGAATGTGGGACTCTGGTAAGTTCTTCACTTGTGTGGAATTTGACTTCCAGTGTCTTCCCCAATTGCTCTCCACCTTATTTACTAAGCAGGATCTCTGGCTGAACCTGGAGTTGGCCAAGTCGGGCTAGTCTAGCTAGCCAGCTTGTCCTAGGCACCACCTGTCTTAGCCTACTGAGTGCTGGGTTTACAGGAGGTCACCACACCTGCCTGGATTTTTTTTTTAATGTGGGTCCTGGGAATCCAAATTCTGATCTTCACACTTGCAGGAGAAACACACTTTATTCGCTGAGCCATCTCTACAGCCCCTTCTTAGCAGGTTCTCAACACGGACTAGTGCCCTGGGCACACAGGATAATCAGAGAACTTCTAACTTCTGTGACACCTCCTGTCCTGCCTCCATTCACCACCCCGATACCTTCTCCATCAATCAATCTCATCTAATAGATTTCACAGCAGCGCCTCCCTGACCTTCTCTACTGGAAGCATTTTAAACAGGACATATTAACTTACAAATTGAGCATCACTGCTCTAATATGGCTTGAGCTAAGTGAACTTTCCAAGGGGTCAGAGGGAAGGTTGGCTGCTCTGTAGAAGTGTAGGGCCCCTGAACCATGGCACACTGGGAGCCGCCTGTCAGATTTCCATCATGATGACCCAAAAGGCGGTGAAAAGTAACTTGCATTTCATATTGCTCCCAGAAATCAATAACACTTTCGGCTTCCAGAGGGGGGAAAAAGCCCAGTGTGTAGCTTCTGTGGTTGAAATGCTTGGTGTAATTAGAAGCATTTCTCTTCTGCCACTGTCTGCTTCAGCAACTTTCTCATTGTGTAGAGGGAGAGTGAAAGGACCGAGTCATCAAAAGCCAACTAAGGGTCCTACCTGAGTGACGCTGACTCGGTGTGTGTCTCCTGCCATTGGTGTTCTAAATGGTTCAATAGCCTTGAGAGATGGGGGAAGAGATGATATGTAGCTATGAGGTTCTCAGTGAGAGTGTGTGTGTGTGTGTGTGTGTGTGTGTGTGTGTGTGTGTGTGTGTGTGTGTGTGTGTGTCACTTGGAGTATAAAATGTAATCCAATGGCTGGAAGACAATTCAGTGAGTAAGTGAGGACCTGAGCTTGGATTCCTAGAAGCCACATAAGAAGCCGGGCATGGCAGCACACACCTGAAGTCCCAGCACTAGGGAGAGGAATACAGCCAAATCAGTGAGTCCCAGACTTAGGGAGAGACCCTGCCTCAAAAAAATAAGGTAGGGGCCTAGGAAGATGATGAAGTAGGTAAAGTGCTTGCTGCATAAGTCTGATGTCCTGAGTTCAGACTCCCCCAGGACCCGCAGAAAAGCCTGCCAGCCTAGTCCCATAGCCACATCAACCCCAAATGAACACAAAAGACTTATATTAATTATGAAACTGTTGGCCAGTTGGCTTGGGCTTCTTATTGGCTAACTCTGTCTTAATTATTAACCCATAAATACTATTATAAGTATTTCCCCATGGCCTTATCTTATCGGAGAAAAGGTCTGGTACTCTTACTCCTTTGGGGTCTACATCACTTCTATTCAGCGTCTCTACAGAGAAGAGAAGAGCAAGAGAGTGATTTCCTGTTTGTTCCTGCTTATATTCTGATTCTGCCCAGCTATGTCAATTCCTGCCTGGCCAATCAGTGTTTTATTCATTAACCAATAAGAGAAACATATACACAGAAGGACTTCCCCCATCATCTCCTCCTTTTTATCTAAATAAAAAGAAGGGTTTTAACATTAACATAGTAAAATTATATATAACAAAAGAGTTATCAAATAAGAACTATAGTTACAATATTTAGTCCATTAACATTTAGCAAGATTCAAAGAAAATATCATCTATCTATCTTTGTGAGTCTAAAGCCTTATATGTAATTAATCTTTTACCCTAACTAAGGAAAACTATAACCACAACTATCTGTCTTCAACTCCATCAAAGACCACAGAAGGATAGTATATAAACTCTAGAACTGATGGAGACATCTCACTACCTGGACAGTCACCCAAAGTTCCTCTGTAACATTGGGGCATCCATCTTCAGCCTATAGGCCACAGTGTGTCTGGCAGAATTCTCAGTGAAGCAGGAAATTTTAAACTGTCCCACCTGTATTGACAGTTTGTCAGTGATTTTTCTCTGTGTCCTGCAGCATGTCTGGCAGACTCTTCCATGAATCAGAAACCCTTTAGGATTGTCCCATCTTGTTTTGCAAGTTCAGTAGACACTTTCCTGAGGGTCCCGCATGTCCAGTTTATACAGCAACAGTCAAACAATCTAGGCAAGAGCTCTTTCTTGCCCAAATGACTAGTCTTGCCATATTGAAAGCAAACTCCATAACGAGTTTCTTCTATGCCCATCTTCCTCTCAGACATAATTGGTATGCCAGGAGCAGTTGTGTCTCACTGTCAAGAAAACCCTAACCCATTTTAAATGCCATATTCTGAAGGTCTTTGAAAGGTTTGAAGAATATCCATCTCAAATACATCTCTGTATATCTAGAAAACCTAAACCTAACTAACCTAAGTTTTGACTATTAAAGGTAACTATCTATAATCTGTACTTAATTATATATTACATTTTAAATGAGCTATACAAACAGAATACCTAAACAAGAGGAGAAATATACATATAGCAAATTGATCTTAAATTTGTATCAATAAACCAAAATCCATACAAATGCAAAGTATTCATTTCTACATCATAATCCCATTTTTTCCTTTAAAAACAGATTGACTATGATCATTATCACTTATAACCAACCAAATTTAAATAAAACAAACATTTATAAACAATATTTGGGAATGTGGGCATCCTTCTCTCCAAACTGTTTCCTGCTGTTTGGGGGTGCTGAAATACCATAGGGATCTGAAGAAAACCCAGAAATCCTGGCTGTAGTAGTGTGCAAGACTGCCTTGTCCCAGCTGTTTTGAATGTTGGATCCCCTGGGCCACTGCTTCAGGGTCTTGCTTCATCAAACCATATTAGTCTAGAAGGAATCCACAGCTTTTCATTTTCTGTGGAAACTCAAATAAAATCTCTTTTCCAAAGTAACATATCCTTATACTTAAATTTGAAGTCAAGGCATTTTAAAAATATATAAATTGAATTAATCCAGCAGAATTTCTTTTAGCAGTTGTTGTGATTTCCTCAGCAGTCAAACAATTCAAAGACAACACAATAGCATACAGTATCCAGAATCTCTATGTGTTTTCCATCTTTACATGGCTTCTTTCTTTCTTTCTTTCTTTCTTTCTTTCTTTCTTTTTATAACTATTTCTTTTGTTTTTATTTTTTCCTTTTATTGAGACAGGGTTTCTCTGTGTAACTCTGGCTGCCTTTGAACTCACTCTGTAGACCAGGCTGGCCTCAAACTCACAGAGGTCCACCTACCTGTGCCTCCCGAGTGCTGGGATTAAAGGCGTGTGCCACCACACCCAACTACTCTTCCTTCCTTCCTTCCTTTCTTTTTTCCTCTCTTTCAATTACTTTATCCTGTTTCTTTTCTCTCACATGCCTACGTATATTTTTAAACACATTGTAAACCTTTAGAGGTTTTACTTTTTCCCTCTGAATCTATCTTTACTGTATATCTTTATCTTTTTCTGGCCATTTATCTCCCAAACAACATTGCTAGAACTAAAGCCATGGCTGTTTTAGCCACTGTCTTTCCAAGATGGCAGGGGTACATTTACCACCAGCACTGAGCTGTGCTCACTGCCTTGGTCTATGCTGCCATCAAGCAACACGCTGCAGGCTTGGAGATGTGGTCACTGCCACTGCCAGCTGCTCGTACACACCATTCAGTTGTTAGCAGGGTCTTTTAAAAGGTCCTGTCACTGCTGGGCATTGGTGGCCCACGCCGATTGCTATGAGTTCGAGGCCAGCCTGGTCTCCAGAGCAAGGGCCAGGACAGGCTCCAAAGCTACACAGAGAAACCCTGTCTCAAAAAACCAAAAAAAAAAAAAAACCAAAAAAAAAAAAAACCCAAAAAGAAAAAAAAAGAGCCCTGTGGGTTTTTTTCTGCTTATGCTGAGTCAGAAAACCTCCCTTAAGGGAGCTGCTCAAGTCTCTGCTTGTCTCTAGCAAAACAGAGACCCCGAGAAAATGCTGCTACCAAGAAGTCGTGCTTGTCTCTGTTTTTTTGTTTTGTTTTGTTTTGTTTCTAAAATCCATTTTTGAGTTTTTGTAAAGTTTTAAGTGGAAATCTGTGCTGCATGTTGAGGGCACCATTTTGTTATGTATGGTCTTATCTTACCAGAGAAAGGTCCAGGGACCTCTTACTCCTCTGACATCCTATATCTCGACTGCTCAGTGTCTCGGCAGTGAAGACAGGAGAGGGTGACTTCCTGTTTGTCCCTGCTTATATTCTGATTCTTCCCAGCTACATCACTTCCTGCATGGCCAATCAGCTAATCAGTGTTTTATTCATTGACCAATAAAAGAAACATATACACAGAAGGACATCCCCATAAAGCCACAGTAGCTAGCAGAAGTGTTTGTAATCTCAGTGTGCTTGTACCAGGAGATAAGAGGCAGAGGCAGAAGTGGCATTCAGTCAGCAATGGAAAATAGATCCCATGTCAAAACAGGTAAGGGGCAATGACTGACACCCAAGTCGTCTTCTTATTTCCACACATGTGCTATGATACCCACATACCCACGCTCATACACACTTACATTCATGTACACTATACATATGTATACATATATACACATATTATACATATGCATATTCCACACATATCACGTATGCCATGGCATGCACACACTCATACTTGCACATTCATTATACATTATATGTATGTGTGTGTTCAACACATGTGCCATACATAGCGCGCGCACACACACACACACACACACACACAGGTACTCACACACACACACATTCATTATACATTTTATATGTATACACACACACACACATACAAATGTAACAGATTACAGTTATATCCCCAAACAAACCCATGTAGATTAGCAGATTCCCTCTATTCATTTTTAAAACACATCCATTAAGACACAGATGTTGATTTTTCTATCAAGGGTCCAAAGATGAATTATACAATAAATCACCACTTGGAGCATACCAATGTTCCCCCTGCTTTTATTTTTCTTATCATTTTTCTTTTCATAACAGGTATGTTTATGCGATCATGATTCATTCTAGTCTCAGAACATTACCTTGTAATGAAAGAGGAATATTTTATATTTTAAAAGAAATGGAGAAAAAAACATTTGGTTATCCACATTTTGAGAACATTAGCAAAGCTCCTAAGTGCTCGCATGGGCTTTGAAAGGTTTTCTAAAGTAAGGATTATAAATGAACACTCCTTTGCAAAGCCCTGTTCTGATCCCCTCTTGGGAAATTCTCACTGTGGCATTAAGTGACATTGCACAAAAGATTTGTTTCCCAACCCCAGAGATGCTCTAACCTCAGGCTCTCCGTTCTCAACAACACAACGTTCCAGATTCTTCCAGCCTTACCCCAAATCCTAAAAGCCAAGCAGAGTGGATACAGGCTAATCTGTTGGGTGAGGGCTTAATGTGGTCTCCTGGAGTTTGCAGGAATGGAGAGGCTCGCCCAGTGGCATTTTCAGGGATGACACTGTACCGGTGCCACCGGCATCCCTTATCTTGGCCCAGTTTTCTGCTCATTACCTGATTTCATTTACCATCTATTAATAGACACTGAGACTATGTGCCTCCCTGTTTTACAGAGGAAAATAAATGGAAGCTCAGAGAGATGACTGTCGTTCCCCCAGATCATATAGCTGGAAAATGCTAGAAAAGACTCGAACGTAAAAGTTTCTCAGCAAGCCTCCCAGACTAGGCCTTTACCGAAATGCTCTGCCATCACCAGAATGTGCTGTTCTTTTTTTACATGCCGCATATATCAAGCCTGGTGGGAATGGCTCTCAGGTTTTCTCTGTAGCTTGTAAGTGAAATAAAAAGAAAACGGATGTCATCTCTCTCACACTCACATGACAAGTAGCTGTGCAGTGGGCACTGGAAATTTTTCGTTGCAATGTACAATAAGAAATCTGTTTCACACACACATGCACATATACATACACATACTCGCTCTGTGTGTCATACACACACACACACACACACACGCACGCACGCACGCACGCACGCACGCACGCACGCACGCACGCATGCACATATGCATGAAACAAAAACAGTTACTTCACCAGGCTCTTTGATAGTTTCCATCCTGTTTCATTCTGCTTCAGTCTCTTAGAAATGCTACCATGCAGGCTAGAGATGGCTCCATAGGTAAAGTGCTTCTTGCTATGCAAGAATGAGGACCTGAATTCACATCCCCTGCACCTACACATAGGCCAGGCATGTTGGTATATGCCTATAATCCCAGCACTGGAGAGGCAGAAACAGGAGGATCCCTGGGGCTTGTGGGTAGCCGTTCTACCTGAATTAGGAGCTCCAGGTTCGGTGGAAGGGGGGTGCAACCTGACTCAAAAATAAGGTCAGGTGTGGTGGTGGCACAAATCTTAAACCCAGCATTCAAGAAGCAGAGGCAAAGGCAGACAGATCTCTATGAGTTCAAAGTCACCCTGGTCTGTATAGAGAGTCAAGGCCAGCCAGGGCTACATAGTGAGGGCCCATATAACCAAGTAAATACAGTAGAGAGTGATTGAGGAAGACACCCAGTGTGGACCTCAAATTTGAGATGCATAAATACACACACACATATACACACACACATGCACACACACTGAGGCCACTGAATTGATTTCTTGATCCATTAGTCATTTGTATCCTACAGTTTAAAGAATGATGAATTGAGCAGTGTTGGCAACTGTCTGATTTGACTGCCATCCCTTTCAAAACAACAACAACAACAAAAAATGCTCCCACTGGACTTATGACTCATCAGGATTTGAGTAGTGACTATACCCAGCTATAAGTCAAACACAGATGTGGGCAGAGCCCCTGATCTTAGGCTCAGAGTATGGAGACCCTGCCACTGACCTTGTAGAAGAATAGCTAGTTTTCAGCTTGTCCTTCCGCTGCTGGTATGAAACCCACAGGAACGGTGAACTCACCTTAACTTACTGTGGCTGTCACTTCATTTTATGATTTATAGATGTGTTTCCTTACAGCCTAGGAGCTCTGGGAAGGACTGTGTCTGAGCGGTCTCTTTTATATCTCTGTTCCCAAATCCAAGTGCACACCCAGCACAAACAAGCAAGGCATAAAGTGTGGCTAACTAAAACTAGATGCTATTGGTTTACGTTACACCGATCCATACTGTGCCAAGGTGCCTCCATTTCCAACCCCATGACTGCCTTCTGACCTGGCTCCTTTCTCTCTCTCAGATTGTAAGGGCAAGGAGGTTAGAATGTGTGATTTGTGTTTGATTTTTATAGGGACCCAAAGTGAAGAGATTTTTAATATCTAGCAAGATCTTGGGCTTTTAAAGCATTGGAATTTTTACAGAATAGGACTTTTAAAGTTACATTTTATATTATCATATTAACATGAGATCTTGGGGACAAACATGAAAGGGAAGACCATAGTTTCATGGTGACTATGTTTGTATAGCAAACAGACAGGAGTAGAATGTCCTGGTTAGGTAATATGGTCAATTCCATACAATTTAGAGTCACCTAGGAAGAGATTCTCATTTGAAGAATTTCTTGGATCAGATTGACCTGCGATAATGTTTATGAGTGATTGTTTTTCACTGATGTGGGAGCACACAACCCACCGTGGGGAGCACCATCCTTAGGTAGGTGGGTCTGAGCTGTATAAAGAAAGCTACCTGAGGGTTGGAGATATGGCTCAGTGCTTAAAAGCACTGGGTACCCTTCAAGAATAACAAGGTTCAATTCTGAGCACCCAAATGATAGTTCACAACCATCTGTAATTCCAATCCTAGTGGTTCCAATGCCATTTTGGCCTTTGAGAGCAATGCATATATGTGGTACATAGTTATACATGCAGATGAAAGCACCCAAACACATAAAAATTAATATGAGCACAAGCCTGTAAGCCACCTAGTAAGCAAAATTCCTCCATGATTTCTGTTTCAAATCCCTGCCTTGAGTTTCTGCTCTGACTTCCCTGATGGACTGTGAGACCTGAAAGTATAAGATGAAGTAAATGATTCCTTCTTCCAAGTCATTTTTGTTTGGAGTGTTTCATTGCAGCAGCAGAAAGCAAACTAGAAGAGAAGTTGGTACCAAGAGTGGGTATGTTCAGCATCCTTCCTTCCCAAAGCACAGCCCCTAGCACCTCGCTCATACACTCCAGCCCACACAGGAGCCAGAGATGAGAGCATTTCCTTCTATACGCAGCTGGAAATGCCCCTGCAGGGTGGAGGACTGGCTGTCTCCTGGAGGCTTCATTTTGTGTGACCAGGAGATGCACTGCTCAGTGTTGCACAGAGCTCAAGTGGTGGCCTGGTCCCAGATGGACCAGAGAGAGAGAGAGAGAGAGAGAGAGAGAGAGAGAGAGAGAGAGAGAGAGAGAGACAGAGAGAGACAGAGAGAGAGACAGAGAGAGACAGAGAGAGAGAGAGACAGAGAGAGAGAGACAGAGAGAGAGAGAGAGAGAGAGAGAGAGAGAGAGAGAGAGAGAGAGAGAAAATGCAGCTCACCCCAAGGCTGGCATGGAGAGTGGGCCACACAGAGAACAGTAAGGAAGCTTGTTTTCTTGACTGGTGATTGGTGTGTGAAGGGCCACCCCATCATGGGCAGTGACACCTCTGAGCAGGTGGACAAAATAAGAAAGTCAGGGGAGCAAGCCAGTAAGCAATTATCCTCCATGGCCTCTGCTTCATTCAGTTCCTGGTTCAGGATTCCTGCTCTCCTTGAGTTCCTGTCCAGACTTCCTTGGATGATGGGCTGTGGTGTGAATGAAACAAACATCGGGTTGCTTATGATCATGGTGTTTTAGCACAGCTATAGAAACCCTAACCAAGATGCAAAGCTCAAGCATGCCACTTTCTTCATATTTTATGACATGGTCTTTGACAATTTCATATATTGATAATATTCACCCCATTCCCCTCTCTTTACCTCTTTCCACCCCTTCCACACTACTTCTTCCCAGTATACCCTGCTCCTACTACTGTCATGACTTGCATGTTTTCTGATCCACTGAGTTTATTTAGGGTCACTTGTGTGAACACTGGCAGGGGGTTATGTATTAGAGCATGGCAACTTAACAGTGGCTCTGCCACTAAGGAACAATGCTCATTTATCAAGCCACAGTAGGAAAATTGTGTACACACACACACACACACACACACACACACACACACACACACACACACACACCCCTACCTCTCGTACTTGAACTTGCTGTCACACTATAGAGTCAAACAGTACGCACTGATGATAGAATTCTGCTCTCTTGTTTCTCATTGTCAAAGTTGTCTGTGGGAAGTAGTTCCTTGCCTGCTCAATCACAGGTTGTTACCTGCCACGTTAGCCACTGGGTGTTCCATCTTCCCATCATCTCTGCATGAATCTTACATGTAGTTACTATTTGCCTTATGTGGGGTTATTATTTTGTATATGTGCATACATGCAACCCCGTATGCCACAGTGACAGTAGTAGGTTCCTCTCTAGGGCCTACAATTTCCCCACCCATGGGCTTTGACCAGGCTCACAGTACCACATGTGAGTCCCTCCTTTAGAATGAACCCCAAGTCCACTAAGAAAGTAGTTAACTACCCCAGTAACAGTCATGCCATTATTGTACATCTTGTTTGGCAGATTGGTATTGTAACATGCCAGGTCCTCTGGTGGGGTTTCCTCCCCAGTGGCCTAGGCAAAACCTTTCAGCACTAAGAAAGTTAACCTGAGGGAAGAAGCTTCATTAAGAATTGAGGAAAAAATAAGTTTAGAAAGAGATGCACAGAACTTGTAAAATGTTAGTTCCTTGTAAAGGCTATTAAAAAAAATGCTCAAGAGTATTTGTGAAAGAATTGTTGCCCTTGTGATGTGCTTGAGATGTTTAATGAAGTGTGAACATTTGGGTGTATCAGAAACTGCAAGAAACAAACAACACAAGAGCTCAGCTGTAGCCCAGAATGACCTGGAATTAACAATAACAGCCAGCATATAGATTGTAATATGTACATCCACCTGCTAGCAGCAGCCAGTAATTCTTGCTTTTAATGAGCTCCTGTCTCCCATCTGAAAGGCATATGCTTTTTATTCTGCCAGGGTACTAAGAGAAAACAGATGCACGTGAATCCACAGTAAGGTCAGATGAATAACTCTGTCCCTAGTGTTATAAATTGGATCCTTTTAGAGCAGGGAAAACAGGACATGTCATTGTGGCAAATGCCCATGCTATCTTGCATGGGATTGCAAAACTGCCAGAAGCAGCTCCCAGCCAGCCCCTTTCTGCAGCATAGCTGGGATGAGCTCTTCTTACCTAGAATATCATCAGAATGAGGAGAATCGTTTCTGGGCAGAGTGGTCCTAGAGCCACGTAGAGGAGATGACATCCTGCCTTCCAGAATGGAACACAGAAGTGCAGTTCTCATAGAACACAGCCTTATGCAGGAGCCTGAGTTCAGAGACTTTTGTCCCCTGAATGCTGACTATGCGGTCTGCTGCTCCCTAAAGAATAACATGCGATGGCTGAGACTGTAACTCAGTCAGTAGAATAAAGCTTGCCTAGCATGCAAAAAGCTCTTAGTCCCATTCCCAGCACAGTGTAGGACAGGCATAGTGGTGCATGCCTGTGGATGCTGGAGGATCAGAAATTCAAGGTCATCCTTGGACACTTAGTAAGTTCAAGGCTAGCCTAAGCTACATGAGATTCTGTCTCACAGACAAACAAGCAAACAACTAAAGAAACACCAGCAATATGAAGTATATGTATCACAGCCTCCATCAGGAGAACTGACCTTGCTCTTGAGAGTAATAACCGAAGAAATGATGACATTTTATCCTGTTAATACCAACAATTTCATGGTTTATCTGTAACAGATGAGGTAGTGTTATCTTAATAATACAACTGGGCATGTTAGGATGTAAAAATCATGTTGGACAGTGAGCCATAATTTTGCCCTGTGCTGAATTCAACCAGTGCTGCTGCATCACCTAGGGCTCCTCGGTGTTGCCAAGCTGAGTGTCAGGTCTCATAGGAGAAGATGAGCAGGATGCAGGGGTCTGCCTTCTTTCTACAGAAACCTGAGGCCCATGTCCTCCTGCCCATGAAAACTGACAGCTTTCTCCATAGTGTTACTGGAGCTGTGTGTGTGTGTGGGTGGGTCTGTGGGGAGTCTGTGGGGGCGGGGTCTGTGTGGGTCTGTGGGTGTGGGTGTGTAGTCTGGGCATGGGTGCAATGCTCCTTCCTGGAGGCCAGAAAAGGGCACTAGAAACGTGGAGCTGGTGTTCCAGACAGTTGTGATCCACCTGATAGGAATGCTGGGAACTGAACTCAGGTCCTCTGCAAGTGCCCATTGAGCCATCTCTCCAGCCAAAGGATTCTTTTAATTAATCTTTTGTCCCTCCCTCCCTCCTTCTCTTCTTCCCTCCCTTCCTTCCTTTCTCCCAGGCAGTGTCATTGCTATGACTGACAGGTCACTTAAGTTTCTGTTAGGCCCATGGTTTGAAGAGATACAGTCCATCATGGCAGTCAAGTGACTCTCAGTTGTAGCAGAAGGAACAGAGTCTCCTTGTTCACATCTTGTCAGAGCAGGAAAGTGAGGGAATAGGAAATAGGACCATAAGCCTCCAGTCTTCCCCCTAGTGGCCACTTCTTCCATTGAGACTCCTTCCAACAATGCTTCCACAACTTCCCAAAACAGAACCAGCATCTGGGAACCATGTGTTCAAATGCAGGAGCATGAAAGACATTTGCATCCACATCACACACTGGGGATTGAACCCAGGGCCTCATGCACTCTGGGCAAGTGGATTTGACCATTGTCTTTTAACTACATCTACCACTGATGTAGACTGATACAGATGAAAAGGAAGACACTCTTCCAGCATTGACTGGAAGACGTCTCAAATGAGCTTTGAATTATCTTCATTTGTTGTCATCTGACTTACAGGACATATCAAGGGTGAGAACAAAACAGCTCACGTGAGTTGCAGGAGTGTCTGACCTGGTGTTGTCATCAAAGGTCCTGCAGGGAGCAGTTGGCATGCCTGCTCAGAAACGAGGGAGTCATGTGGGTTTTCTCTGTTTAGTAGTTATGCTGTATCCAGAGATAGGATATAAGTAAGAACAGAGAGAGGGAGAGAGGGACAAAAAGGAGAAAAGGATGGGAAGGAAGGTTGAAATAAGGGTGGAAATAAAGGAGAGGGAAGTAGGAAGGAAGAAACAAGGGAGGGGAATAGAAAGTAACTGGGGCAAGGGCCTCAGACAGTAACCTCAAAGATGGTCCACAGACCAGTGACTCCCGAGAGCAGTGGTTCTCAACCTCCCTATTGCTGTAACCCTTTAACATAGTCCCTCATGTGGTGGTGACCCCTCCCCAACCAAACAATTATTTCATTGCTACTTCATAACTGTAATTTTGCTACTGTTATAAATTGTAATGTAAATATCTGTTATACAGGGTATCTGATGTGTGACCCCTGTGAAAAGATCATTTGATTCCCCTCCCCCACTCCCGCAAAGGGTCGGCACTCACAGGTTAAGAAATACTACCCTAGGTGCGCCTTAAATTCACCTTTTCTGGCCAGAGCACCCAGAATCTGCACCTCTGAGGCAGGCAGCACCTAGCCAGTGTTTCATTCCACCTCCGGTTGACTCTGGCACATGCTATAACTTTGAGGGCCTCCATCTGAGACCAGAGTAGAAGAATGTCATTCCACAGAACTAGAACCACAGCCCTGACTGGCATCTCAAAGGAGAATCTCCATTGCTTAGAGGATCAGCTGGGGCTCAGCTAGGAAGCCATAGTCCACCACACATACTGTCCCTGAACTGTGACTACAGAGAAGTGGCTCTGCCAGAAGGAGCCATCTTGTTTCCAAAACTCCAGTGGCAGGGTTTCCTAAGATCCAGCTAACAGCTCTGGATCTATTCCATGCAGAAGTGGATTAAGCTGCTTGCACCAAGGTTAACCGGTAAAAGTGTGCATGTATCTGAAGGAGACTTCCATTTGGGGTGGTTGCTGAGCTTGCTTTACATCCTTAGCACTTTGGGAGAAGTGGCCAAGGACAGACTGGCTCCTTTCAAGTCAAGCACCAGGCTCTTTCTGTCATTCTTGTTCTCTGGCTTTGATCTGACTCCCTTTTGAGAATATTAAAACCATCACTTTTGACAAGGGATGGAAAACATCGTAAAATGGGTCTGAGGAGTGACCTGGAGAGATGGCCTATTCAGTAAAGTGCCCACTGAGCAAGCAGGAAGACCTGAGTTCGATCCCCAGAACACTCACTTTTAAAAAAGCCATTGTGAGGGCACAATACTTGTAATCCCAGCACTGGAGAAGTGGAGACAGATGGATCCCAGGGGCTCACTGGCGTGCCAGCCTAGCCTACTTGGTGAGTTCCAGGTCCCAGTGAAACACCTTGTTTCAAAAGACAAGATGGAAGATACATAAGGAATGACACCCACGGTGAAGAAATCCACTTGCATATGTACTCACATGAACATGTACATACACAGAACACACACAGACACACACATGAGAACATGTGTACATGTGTGCACACCACTCCCCTAAGGGCACATACAACAGAAACACTGCTAAAAAATAAGGAACAGTGAGGAAATGCAACCTAGAGTCTCAAGAGGCAGCATCCAGAACCCTGTCTGTGTCATTCAGAGTGAGTGGCATCCTGTCATCCTAGTTACTTTTCTCTTGCTGTGATAAAACATCATGACAGGGCAACTTATGAAAGGATGGTTTGTTTGGGCTTGTTCCAGAGGGTTAACAGTCCATCACCATCAGGGTGAGCAGTGTGGCAGCAGGCAAGGCAAGCATGGTGCTGGAACCGCAGCTGAGAACTCACAACTCAATCCACAAACAGGAAGCAGAAAGAACTTACTAGAAATGGATCGTGAGTCTTCTGAAACCCATAAGCCCACCCCCAGTGACATACTTCCTTCAGCAAGACTATAGCTCCTAATCCTCCCTAAATAGCCTCCCTAAATAACTGGGGACCAAGTACTCAAATGTCAGAGACTCATGAGGGACACCCCCTCATCCAAATCATTGCATTGTCCTACCAACCTGCTTCCTTTATGGGCAAGGTTACTACATCAATAGATCCACATTTCTCCTGGACTTGAATTTTATTCATTCATTCACTCATTAATTCATCCATAAGCACCCTATAGATAAGATGAAGTAGAGAATGAATAGCAAGTATGATGAATTCCCATGCTGAGTGATGCCCTAAGAGCCCTGTCATGATAGGTCAACACTTGGAAGATGACTCTGGCGGCAACATCCAACGTTCATTTTTGGCCAGCAACTCGGATGAAATAGAGACAATCTGAGGATTGTGAAGGTCACAGCTGAACTGTCTGTCATCAATCCCACCCCAGAGTCAGAAGTCAAAAATAAATTACTTTGTGAGATTCATGGTGGAAACAGGGAAACACAGTGTAGCAGGAGTAACTTGAAATGTCAGTTAGACCTGATAGTGCCGCTGGGGATGGGGAGACCTGCCTTGATCACAGTCACTATCTAATGTGTGAACTTTGCCTGACAAGACATGAACCAATATCTACCTTTCCCAACAACAGGCCAAAGTTACAATTCCATCCTAGTCTAGCTTGGGGAATCAATGAGTTGATTGTGTTTACTAAAAGAACGTGGGTGAGGGGTTACATGATCATGGAGAGCCCCAGAGCAGTCAGGCCACTCAAAAATCTATCCCACCAGAGGTAATAACTTCCCTATGGCTGCATGTGTGGGGTGCCCTGATGCCTTCAGTTACCCTTCAACACTTTATATATAGCATCGCCTGTGACCCAGGACCATATGCAGCTGGGGCAGAGTGTGTACAGCAGGAGGGAGTGGCCAGAATCTCAGATGAGGGGTAATAGCCTTCCCACCCCGCCAAGGGAATGCCAACAGGCCCCATCTAGAACATCTCTTGGTGGAAGATGTTCTATCTTGAGTCACAGCTGCTGATAGAGATGTCATGGCTGTGCTCAGAGCACAGTGTTCCACAACCCCATCAACAAAGACTTGGGAGCTGTAGACCTAAGGATACCTGTGACCCTGATCATAGAGCCTCCCATAAAAAAGGACAAGTTTTCAGATCAGCTGACCACCATGCTGTGCCACCCAGGTGGCGCAGTGATGCCTTATGGAGTATGAAAGTCCCAGCACTCAGGAGGTAGAGGTAGAAGGATCAAGGCAAACCTGGGCTACATAAAAAAACAAACAAAAAAAACTGTCTCAAAAAAACAAAAAAACAAAAACAAACAAACAAAAACCCAGTATATTCAGAAGAGCAAAGGGGCTTATGGGTTAAGAAAGCTGTATCTAAGGAGTTACACTGGGGGTGCTGAGCAGGGCTTCTGTGAACTTCTGAGTGAGAACTTGGGATGGGGTAGGAGTCCCTACGATGCATCCTTCTCCAGTCTGTGAAGCTCTTTGAACATCCACAGCAAGGCAGCTTGTGCCTCTGACTCTTAAGGTACACAGGAATAACATTATTTGCTACCAGAGTGTGCTTATTGTCACTTCGTGGGAGAGCCCAACACCACAATGCTTAGTGAGAGTCCATATTGGAGTTTTGTTTTAAATTTAGAAATTTTTACTTAATGATCTGTCTCTGGAATGACCTCCTCCATAGGGTCATTCTTAAGGAAATTCCTGCTTCCCTTCTCGGCAGCATTTACCATTCAGAGTCCTAAACATTTGCTTCTCCGGCTGGACTCTATCTCCATGAAGGAATCTTTACATTAATGCAAAGAAAGGACTTTTCTGAGTAGCAAGAGGCCACCATGCCCGGATCAGAGACATGTATAGAAACACAGCTATGAACATGCAGGGGTGTGTGCGTGCATACACGCATGCTCAAATGAGTATGTACATAGATATGCACATGGTGCACAAGCTGGCAATTGCCGGAGATGAAATTGAGTTCATTACATGTAAATCAAAGTCTGAAGTTGAAATAAGTTTTCTGGGGAATTCTAACTTAGCAATTGACCTAATGGGTTTTCCTTTGGGAATCGGTTTGTAATCTCACATCAGTGGTTTGGGGGAAGAAGCCAGTTTGTTGCAGTACCACTTGCCGAGGACACTAATAGATTGTGTGCCCCTCATCCCCTCTTTTTTTCTGTGACTACTTGGTGTGCAACTACTCATCGTGTCCAAGGTTAGGTCTTAGAATGTCAGAGATACAGTCTTCACACTGGCCTTTTCATTTACCCACCTGCAATGCCTGCACAGAGCTCGCAGGTGTAACTCTTCCAGCTTCAAAGTTCAGAATAGCTGGAAGCAAGGTGTGCTGTGTGCTATATAGCATTGGTGTCCCACTGTCTCTTCATCACCTCCAGACATGTCCACAGCTCCACCACCCTCCTACTCTCATCTAAAGCTGTTGCTCTGTTTTTGCCTTCCCCCCGATTAGCTTCCTTATCTAAGGTCCCTGGCATAGCAGAACTTCTTGTGTTTAGGTCTGTGAATAGGGGAGGTTACACAGGGGTGTGGGCCATGTGTAGTTTAACACTGAGAACAGACCCTGCAGGACCTGGGCAGGGGTGCAATTATTTAGTAAAATGTTGCCCTCAAATGGACCAGGCCAGCCTTGAACTCAGAGATCCACCTACCTCCCAAGTGCTTGATTAAAGGCATGCATGCACCACGGTGCCCAGCCCCTCTTTTTTTTTCAACATAAACCAGAAAAGACCCTATACCTGTCACTCCAGCAGGCTGAGTTTGCTTCAAGGGCTGTCCTTTAGAGTGCAGATCCTAGGAAAATATCCTCACTGGTCTTACTTTGAGCAGCAGGAGTGGCAGCTTCCATCAGGAAGTCTGGGAGGAGGGCTAGGCTGGAAGCCAGCCAGCTCTGCAGAATACAGGCTGTGACACTCACTCTTCCAGGACCTGTGGACCAAAGCCTTTCTTTCCTCCAGATGGGCCAGGGTGAAGTCACCTCATTGATGAAGACCTCTCCTGCCACAGTCATTCCTTCCTTTGGAAACACTGCCTGGAAGGCCTTGCTGGCTGCAGTTCTTTTCTTGTCCCTCTTGAGGGAATTTTTGATTCCATTGTCCTCAAATATATGCGTCATTTCTAATGACAATGATTAAGAGAAAAAGAAGCCAAGGATCTGGGAACACAAGAAGCCTAGAAGAATCGGTGATGTCTTAATAGAGCCCAGGGTGACAACAGGCATCCATTTGGGACTGCGGATAGAGAGGCAGAGCCAGAGTGTAAGACGCTGTGGCTCCAGAGGCTGGTATCTCAGATGAAAGGATTGTTTTATTTAGTTTCTTATTTTGTTAGAACTCAAGGGAAGGTGCATATGTGATGATTCTCTAGAGGAACAGAAGCAACAGAATAAATGTATATCACAAAGGCATTTATTAGCTGCAGATACAACAATGGCTGTCTGCACACAGGAGATGCTGACAACCCAGTAGCTGCTCAGCCCATGAAGCTGGAACTCTCAGCAGTCCTAACCTGTCACTGAAGGCCTGGAGGATTCCTGGAGAACATCTGGTCTCGAGTCCCTCTTGGAGGACAAAGAAACTGAGTTATGATGTCAGCAAAGTTTGACTAGAGCATCTCTGGAGGCAGCCACAGAGTAGATCCACTCACCAGCAAGAAGCAGAGGCAGGCAGGTAAAAGCAGCGGTCCTTCCCTCACATGTCTTCTGGGCGGCCTCCAGAAGCTGTCTACCCCAGAAAATCTTCCCTCATCTTGTTAATTCTTCAAGACCCATCAAGAGGTGTGTTTCTTAGTTCATCCCAGATACAGTCAAGCTGGCAACCAAAATTAACCTTCACAGACCAAAAGCAGCTTCCTTGTGGGCTCAGCCAAGGAAAGTCATCACTAATGTTTGGTGCTCTGAGGCCTCCCTGAGGCTTAGAGAGCCCTGACTGTGGGATGAGGACTTCCCCACCTGACAGGGATCAAAGTGAAGGTGCAAAGTGAAGGTGCAAACTCTGTCTTGAAACTTCAGGAAATGACTCTTCTTAAGTGGCTCGCAATGCATTTATCAGACAGCTGCTCCTTGGCTTATTTTAGAGAGGTGAACTTGTGGCTGGGAAGCATGCCGGAACTGTGCAGGCAGTAACTGCGGCTGATGGAAGGCTGGAGCAGAGTCACCCAGACTGCTATGGGGAGCAACGGGGCTGAAGGATTCTGATTCCCATGGCAGTGACAGAACACTGGAGAAAGTCGGCTGGCTCATGGTTTCAGCAGCGATAGCTTGACAGTGGTGTTTCTGGGTCGCGGTGAGATAGAGCGCATGGGTGTGGAGTGTGTGGTGGACCAGAAATGTTCACCTCCTGATGGAAACCAGGAAGGAAGGAAGAGGGTGGGAAGTAGGAAAGGGAAGGAGATGTGAAGGTCCAAGAGCAGCCTCAAGGATACCTCCCTTCTAATGTTACCAGCCTGGAAGAAATCATTGTATTCCAAAGGCACCCTTGAGTGTGCGAACTTTAGGGGGACCCCAGAGTTCCCCAGCTCTTCTTTCTTCACCCTTCCTCCTTTCCCCTCTTTTGTTTTTTTCTTTCAGCACATACTGACCTTGTTGCATTTTTGTTTTGTTTTCATTTTTCAGAGAGAGAGAGAGAGAGAGAGAGAGAGAGAGAGAGAGAGAGAGAGACTTTTCTCAGTTTTTATTGGGACCTTCTTGATATGTTTGAGATAACTAGTGGTATAGTTTAGAGTGGTATGGTATACAGTCTCATATTTTAGACTACAGTGGTTGGTACAGGGCCCCCACATGTCCTCAGCTTCCTAGTCCTGTCCCTTTGCATTCAGACCTCCAGCCAATACCACCCTCAGCAGACACTTGTCTTCTCTCCGAGGAATTTTACCTTCGATGGACTACCAAGTACAATGAGGAATTCAATATGGAGCCTTTTCAACTGGCTCCTTTCCAGTAGTACAGTGCATGTGATTTGTTGCTTGTTTGGGGACAGGGTCCTATCCATGTGCCTTACTATGTATCTGAGGCTGGCCTTGAACACTTGATTCTCCTACCTCCTCAAGTACTGGGATTACTTACCGTACAATGTATTTGGGGGGTCACGTGTGTTCATGTGTGAAAGCAGATGATTCACTTTGTTGCTGGACAGTATTTGACCTTGTGTATTGGTTGTTCTTCCTGTTGCTGTGATAAAAAATATGCTGAGAAAAGCAACTTAAGGAAGGGTGGTTTTTTGGCTCACAGTTTGAGGGTGCCCTTTATCATGGTGGGGAGGCAGGGCAGCAGGAGCATGAGGCGGCTGGTCACACTACATTCACAGTCAGGAAGCAGAGAGAGATGGATGCTGGTGCTCAGCTAGCTTTCTCCTTGTCTGTCCAGTCCAGGACCCCTGGAACAGTGCTGTCCGTGTTGAGGTCAGGTCTTCCCGCAGCAATTAACACAGGCTAGGAACTCTCTCATAGACGTGCCCGGAGGCACCTCTTCCAGGTGATGGTAGATCCTATCCACTTAATGATCAATAGTAACTGTCACCCCAGGGGTGCAGCACCATATGTCCCCCATCCACCAGTGGAGTTGGGAGGAGACTGAAGCTGCCATGCACACTGCACACAGCCTTGTGTGGGCTTCAGTTCTGACTCATCTCACAGAAGAACCTTGGGGCACCATTCCTGCATGTTGTCACCTAGTCCAGTGACACGGCAATCTTTCCTAGAAGCTCCATAGTTTTGCACCGAAGCCGGTGATCCACCCTGAGTTAGTTTTCATATAGGCGTGAGGTACATCTGGAAGTTCTCCTTATATTTTGATAGGAGTGTGCTTTATTTTTTATTTTTTTATTTTTGCAGAATCGTGTGTACTGCTCTGAAGACCAGTTGGTATCTGTGTGACTCATTTCTATATTCCTCTCTGTGGCATTGACGTTGACATTGTATTCAATTGTTTCCCAGGGTCACCTGTTTTAGTTACTATAGATTTACACCATCTTTAATTATGTAGTGGTTTATCTAGTTTTTTTTTTCTTCAAAATTGGTTTGGTTTGGCTATTCTAGTTCCTTTGTGTTCTTCTGTGAATTGAAAATCGCCTTTTCAGTTTATGAAGAGTGTCTGACTGCACATTTGATGGGCTCATGTTAACTTGTGGACCACTTTGGAGAACAGTCCCCTTGCCTTCCTGATCTTCAAATCCATCAATACTCTCCCAGGCTGTTTATTTAGAGTTTGCATTTGAGTGGTTTTTGTAACTTTCAGTTTATAAATCTAACATATTACCAGGTTTGTATCTCATGTTTTCATTGCTACTTTAAATGGGACTGACGGGGGGGGGGGGGGAGTCACATGTGTATGCATATATGCGTAGAGGCCAGAGGTCAACCTCAGGTATCATTCCTCGGCACACAGTCTACTTTGTGTTTTTGAGACAGGGTCTCTTCCTGGCCTGGAGCTCATTAGTTTGGCTACACTGGATGGCTAGAGATCCACCCTATTAATGTGGGTACTGGAGATCTTAACGCAGGCTCTCCTCCTTTGTACAGCTCTTTACCAACTGAGCTGTCTCCAGCTCCCTAAATGGAACTAAATTTTATTAATTTATTTTTTACATCCCAATCCCAGTTTCCCCTTCCTCCTCTCTTCCCGCTCCCCTCTCCCTCTCCTCCTATCTGCTCCTCAGAGAGGGTAAGTCCTCCCCTAGGAAGTCTACTAAGTCTGTCCCATCATCTTGTTGAGGCAGGACCAAGCACCTCTCCACCCCCACACCCCTGGGAACCTTTTTTTTTTTATTTCAATTTCCAGTTACGTATTGCTTGTGTTTAGAAATAGAATTGATTCTTGAGCTTTGACCTTGCAGCTGGCAATCTTGCCAGTCTCTCTTAGTCCTAGGAGCTCTCCTGGAGTTGATGAGTATTTTCTATGTAGACAGTCATATTACCCATAGGTAGAAAACACCTCCCCTGTCAGTTTGCCTCCTCCCTTTTTCTTGTCTTCACCAGTCTGGAGTTGTAGAGTAGAAAAGCCACATCAGATGTCTTCCATCCTCGCTTGTCCCTGATCTCAGGGCAGCATCTCTCAGGCACTCATCTCAAATGAGATCGCAGTCATGGGTGCATTATAGATGCGCTTGATCAAGCTTGCCCAGTTCTTTTAAATTCCTTCTTGACAGAGAGGTAGTTTTATTATTATTATCATGATTAGATCTTAAAATTTATCAAATGCTTATTCTAACTCTATTAAGATTGGGTTTTCTTTATTCAGTTGACTTGGTACTTTGCTGTGATTGATAGTCAAATATTGGGCCACTCTTTTGTTTATGAGATAAATCCCGCCAGATAAGGCTGTTATAACTGTGGTATATTGCTGAATTTGATCTTTTAGTGTTTTCTTGATTGTGCTTTGAACTTGTATTCATGAGGGATAGTTGTTTGCAGGTCTCTTTTCTTGTCTGCAATGTTATTTATTTATTTGGGTGTCTGGGTAATGATTATAATTGTTTAATTATTCCTCAAATGCCTGGTGGGATTCTTCTGTGAAACAACAACACATCTTTCCCTTGTTCTTCTGTGTGTGAAGCATCCTTGTTTTTCCATCTGAAGCTCCTGAAGAGTCACCTTTAGTTGTCTTAGCAAGTTTTCCTAGCCCAGTCGCTCATTAGTCATTAGTCATTCCCTCCTTCACCACCCTCTCCCCCCTCCCCTTCACTCTACTCTCCCCTTCTCTCCCCTCCACTGTCTTTCCACCCCTTCCTCCCTCACTTTTTCCTCTCTCTCTCTCTCTCTCTCTCTCTCTCTCTCTCTCTCTCTGTCTCTCTCTGTCTCTCTCTCTCTCTCTCTCTCTCTCTCTCTCTCTCTCTCTCTCTCTCTGTGGAGGTGTGTGTTTCAAGACAGGGTTTCTCTGTGTAACAACCCTAGCTGTCCTGGCACTCGATCCATAGACCAGGCTGGCCTCGAACTCACAGAGATCCACCTACCTCTGCCTCCTGAGTGCTGGGATTAAAGGTGTGTTCCACTACTACCGGGACCCTCTTCTCTCTTTTCATCTCCCCTTTCCTCTCCTGTCCTCTCCTCTTCCTTCACCTTCCCTACTCCCCCTTTCTCCATCCCTCCCTCCATCCCTCCCTTTCCCCCTCTCTTTCTGTGTCTGTCTGTATCAATGATCAGCTCTTGTTTTTCCTTATATTTGAGACTATGTGGCCACCCGACCTCTTCAAGTCTCTGTGGGCATTAGAGGAGTCACAGTTCTATTGTTTGCCAGGCTTTGTTTTTCTCCAGGCTCTGCTATTCCCTCTAACAGTCTCCATCCAGACACAGTTGTCCTTGGGACTATTTTTAATCCATGAGGTTCATGTGGTTTTGAAAGGAAATTGGGCGGTTTCCTTGTGGTGTGTGGAGGGAAGTACTTGGGGAGGCTGTAGTCATGGGTAATGGCAGATGGAAAGAAACATGGACTGGTAGAGTCAACTGAGAGACGTGATGGATTCTACATTCTTCCATCTCTGCTTGAGATGAGATGATGGAGAAGGGCCATGGACATGGAGTTGTATGTTTGTTTGTTTGTTTGTTTGTTTGAGAGAGGGTTATCTAACCCAGGCACCATGTAGCTGAGATGATCCTCCTGCCTCTTCTTCCCCAGTGTTGACATTAGAGGCCTGTGTCACCTCATCTGGCTTATGTGGCACTAGAGGTGGAACCCAGGGCTTCCTGCATAGGAGGCGGTGCTCTACACACTGAACCCATCCCCAACTCTAGGCTGCCATTCTTAACCATGGCCCCACCCTGTACTTTGTGACAGGAGAGACGGATATGTTTTTCTGTACCTAGAACCTAAGGATCCTTTTGGCTTGCCTGCCTCACTGTGGAAACACACTCTTAAAGAGGTGTCCTTTCTGCCATGAGAGGCTGGCAGTCTGTCAAGTTGGGTCACCCCTGCTTTGAAGGACACTAGCATTAGGCTCGATGGAAGCACTAGCCTTTCCTGGAAGCTTTCTTGTCTTCATGGTCCACCACATGTAAGAGCCTCCACTGTGTTGGGCATTAGTGTACCTGTGCAAGGGCCATTCACCTCAGCTTTAACCACACCCTGCCCCCCTTTGGAACTCCATGCTTCCCCATCCAGGAGTGTCATTCTTCAGACCTATTTTCTTCTCAAAGGCTAACTTTCTTCTAAAAGTCACCCTGGAAAACTTCAAGAATGTGTCATTCAGTTTGGTTGCTGCTATCTTCTTGACAAAATGCACATACAAATATATGGCAAAAACAGTTCAAAGGTGCAGGGGGAAATGGTTCTGGAAAGATGGCTCCTCAACTACAAGCAGCTGCCACCAAACCCAATGATCCTAGAACCCACATGGTAGGAGACCTGACTCCCATTAGTTATCCTCTAACCTCCACATAATCACAGAGGTACTCATATGGCTCCTCCCAAATAAATAAATGTCATTTTAAAATTTTAAAAATATTCAAAGGAGGAAAACTTTATCTAGGCTGAGAGGCTAAGGTCCATAGTCAGTTGGCATCATTGTTTCTGACTGGTGAGGCAGGGCATCATGGGGGAAGGGTGTGGTGGGGCACGGCTGCTCACCTCTCAGGGATGGGGGAACAGAGAGACCACACCTGTGGCAGCAGACTCCCTTCTTCCCTTTTTGTTATATAGACTCCGGCCCTTGGGGCTGATGCTGCCCACAACAGAGCAGGCAGCCTCCCCCTAAGTAACCTCTGGGAACCTGGAAACTCGTTCACAGACACAAGTGGGTCTTTCACTTTCCAATCTCCAAGGAGCATCTCAACTTCTCAGTCCAACCAAGGTGGCAGTCCAGAGCCACATGCATGTTCTGCCTTGCTCAACATTCCAGGAGCGTCCTCCCAGGGCAGGTGCCCCATGAGGGCATCACGGGACTCAACAGATGTTTGAGTGAATGTAAGAAAGAAGCAACACAAAGCCAGAAGTAGTTTTCCCTTAGATTGTTTTCTTTTACTTTTTAAGATTATAACATAATTACATCATCCCCCCTCTTTCCCTTCCTCTCTCCAAACCCTCCCATGTGCTCCTCCTTGCTCCCTTTCCAATGTATGCCCCCTTTTTATACCAATTGTTGTTTCAGACATATATACTCATACATATTCCTAAATAAATAAATACACCTTGCTCCATGTGTATGTTACTTGTAGATATCTTTGTGGGGCTAACCGTTTGGCATTGAATAATCAGTTGGTGTTGCCTTCCTGGGGAAAAACTGTTTCTCCCAGTCTTAGCAGTCCTTAGTTGACTACAGTTCTTTGTGCATGAATGAGCAGTAATACACATAGGAGGAGTGTGATGGTTTTGAGCCAGTGAACAAGACAGTGGTCAATGTTCCTCCGAGGCTTTTGTCTCCACTCCCTGCCAGAGTTAACTTCCCTCCATGATGAACTGTGACCTAGAAGTAAAGTCAAATAAACCTTTTGCTCCTCTGAGTTTCTTAGGCAGCTGGGTCAGTAGCTTATTCTGTAAAGTGCTTGCCTTAAAAAGCACAAAGACATGAGTGTGACCCCAGAACCCTCTTTTAGAATCCCAGTGTTGGGGAAACAGAAAGGTAGGTCCCTGGGACTCACTGGCCAGCTTATTCTAATCAGTGAGTTCCACATCCCCTTAAGTAATTCTCTCTGGGAACCTGCATCAAAAAGCAAACAAAAAACAAGCAAACAAAACAACAGAAGGTGCTAGAGCTATGGCTTAATGGTTGAGAGCACTTGTTCTTTCGGAGGACCCAGATTCAGTTCCTAGCACCCACATGTCAATTCAGAACTATCTGTAAGTCCAGTTCCAGTGAATCCAGTACCTACCCACTGTGACCTCCATAGACACTCCCGAACACACGCACACAGACATGCATACAGGCAAAACACCCATGCACATAAAGATAAATAAATCTTTATAAAAATGATGTGGTTGGGGCCAGAGGAACAACTCCTGGGGTTGGCCTCTGACCTCCACAGACATGTGCACCTGCACACACGTGAGCAGCTACATATAAAAACACATTCACATACATAGAGAATTCTAGTTCCCTTTCTGTCACTATGATGATGTCACTAATATGTCATACCACGATGACACTAATGTGCCTTGAAAGAGGAAAGTGTTTATTTGGCTTTACTTCCAGGTCACAGTCCATCACTTAGGGAAGTAATTCAGGGCAAGGACTGGAGGCAAAACCATGGAGAAACAGTACTCACTAACTCACATTCAGCTAGCTTTCTTATTATATAGAACCCAGGTTCACTTGCCTAGGAATGGCGATGCCCACAGTGGGCTGGGCCCTCTGACATCAATCATCAGTCAGGACAATTCCCCACAGACAAATCTAACCTGGGTAGTTCTGCAGTTGAGTGTATCTCTTCCCAGGTTGTGTCAAGAGAACAATAAAAACTAACTGGGAAGTGGGAGGGGAGCTTGGAACATAACAGCAAGTGAAAGACCATTCTAGATAGCTGTGATGATTTGCAGTGGCCATAGGGGTAATTGAAGAAACAATAAGGGTTTAGGGTGTTGTTCATCTCAGATCCGTGAGAAAGGCCCATCTGTGGGATGAGACAGTGGTCTAATGCAGTTTCCTGCCTCTGCCTTAAGGAAACAGCTCTCCCACAAAAAGTGAGAAATGGACCAATTCTCCTACTTTGTTACGTGAGGATTAGCTTGGGAGCCATTCACCTCCCTTCCCATCTGCTCTTGAATTCTGAGTTGTGACTAAGGTTTCTTTTTTGTCTCTTCTCCCCATGGTGCCTCCTGCCATTTGTGTTGCTGCCTTCCACCGCCATATGGGAACAGTGCCTACCGCACCCCCCCAGAACGTTCAGGCAGAAGCTGTGAATTCCACCACTGTGCATTTCCTGTGGAACCCGCCACCCCAGCAATTTATCAACGGTATCAACCAGGGATACAAGGTACCAGATGGCACTCGGGCAGTATTGATCACATCATACATTAGGTTCTGCCCTTCCTATGTCATTGAAAACTCAGGGCATCAAATTCAGAGGATGGCAACCTTGGTGGGGTCACCATTTGTCCCCAGTCTGATCAGTTATCCCAGAAATTCAAATGATCAGTTAAGAGGATACAGGAGAACAGGCTCTAGTCAGATTGATGGGCTTCAGAAAGGCTGGGAAATGGCTCAGTCAGTGTGCCATACAAGTATAAGGACTTGTGATCCTCAGAACCTATGAAACTAAAAGATCCATGTTTGGTGTGTACACCTGTAATCCCAGCACTGGGGAAGTAGAGACAGGAGATCCCTGGGACTTGCTGGCCAGCCAGCCTAGTGGAATGAGTAAGCTCCAAGTTTAGCGAGAGACCCTGTCTCAAAAACTAAGATGGGCGATGACTGAGGAAGACATTTGATGTCAGCCTCTGACCTCCACAGGCATGGACACCCATGGGCATGCATATACACGCACACCAGCATACGCATGTGCACACATTCATCTCTCTCTCTCTCTCTCTCTCTCTCTCTCTCTCTCTCTCTCTCTCTCTCACACACACACACACACACACACACACACACACACACACACACACAATCACCTGTGTGGGATGACTGGTGTCAGTGTATGTCCAACCGCTTCTTCCTAGAAGGGCAGAACACAGTCAAGGGCAGGGATCCATGAAAGGGGAACTCCCATCCAGCAAAGAGACCACTTTGTTCTCTGCTTTGGGAATAGTTCTGTTTAAAGAATGGAGACCAGAGAGTGTAGTCCAGGGTGCCCTACCAAACTGAATTAATGAACAGACTTGGTTGCTGGATAAGATGGGCTCTGGTACACACTCCAATAACATAGTTTCTTTCTTTTATATCAACTTCTCCTGGTTGGACTTGGGAGTCTGACTTCATTGTGCAAAAGTGGGTTCACTAACCCCTTATTCAGGAGACTTAGAGAACCCCTTCAGAGAGGGGTGAGTCACTGATGTTTTCAGCTGCAAAGGGGGTTGTTCCTCACACTTGGTTCATTTTTCTTTTTCATTTGGGGTCAGCTCCCTCAAACACTTGTTTGTCTGTGATGAGGGCAGGCCCAGCCAGGAGTGTGCCTTGCATCTGCCTCTTCCTCTGAAGTATCTAAGGGCAGATGCTTTTTTGAAAGGAAATTGTACTGATCAGCACGAAACGCCATCACTCTTGACTCTTCTGCCAGGTCTGTGTGGCGAGAACACTGCGTGCATCTGATGGCTGGCTTGTCAGTTTGATCTGCACAGATGTGTTCTTGTCCTGCTGCCTGCTGGCTTTCAGAACCAATCAGTTCTGGAGATGCATGGTGTCAAGAGACCAAAACTCATACTTGTACACAGCATTGCCAGATCATGAAAGTGGCTTTTCCTGGAACATGCACATGTACACACATAGGCACACGAGTACCCGTGCATGCTATTTCTTGTTTTGTTTTTAAGACAGTTTCTTAAGGACCAGGCTGGCCTCAAACTCATTGTGTGGCTGAATATGGCCTTGAAATCCTGATTCTCCAGTTTCCACCTCCTTAGTCCTGGGATTAAAGCATGTGCCAGCATGCTGGATTTATGTGGTACTGAGTTAGAACACAGGGTTTTCTGAATGCTAGCCAAGCTTATTACCAGTTGTTCTACATCTCTAGCCCCTGTATGTGCCCTATATTTAAAATTCTAACCTATCTCCTAAAGTCCATCTCAGGAAACTAGTATAACATAAATTATAAATCATTAATATTGTTCCTATTCAATCATTTTGAGTCGGTGTAGACTTCTATCTGGAGAATGTTTGTGTTCATCTCCTCATGCTAATTAGTTGGATTAGCAGATGATGTCATCTTTTCCCCTCACTATTAAAAAAAAAATCCATGTTCAGTCGTATCCTAAGAGAAGATGAAGGTTTAAGGAAGTGTCCATTACTGTAACAAGAGTTAAGCAGCCATTTCATTCATATATATAAATATATGCATGCAAATGTACAAAAATATATGAGACATATTTTGAACTCAACTTTTTGAAGTGAGATTATCAGATATAATGGGATTTGTAGCCAGGCCTTACTATCTCAGCTACTTGGGAGACTGAGGCAGGAGAACCACAAGTTCAAGACTAGACTGGGAAACTTAGTAAAACTGTAATGTGAACAGGGATGTAGCTCAGTGGTAGAGCAACTGCCTAGAATCTCCCAGTGAGGGGTTGGGGTGTGGCTCAGTGGTAGAGCACCTGCCTAGAATCCCCCAGTGAGGGGCTGGGGTATGGCTCAGTGGTAGAGCACCTGCCTAGAATCCCTCAATGGGGAGCTAGGAGTTTAGATCTGGGACAGAGTGCTTGCCATACATGTGTAAAGCTCTGGGTTTTATCCTCAAATATGAAAAACAGAAAAATGATGTGGGATTTATAAGCTTTTTGAATTGTGACTATGCTTTCTTCAAAGACATACTAATTGAAACTATAATTTTAATAGAGAGTTAATTGAAGAAATGCAATTCAAAGGGCATCTTTTCTTTAACCCTTTCCCTACCAGCTTCTGGCATGGCCAGCAGATACCCCGGAGACTGTCACTGTAGTCACTATTGCTCCTGACTTCCATGGAATCCACCACGGTTACATAACAAACTTGAAGAAGTTCACGGCCTACTTCACATCAGTCCTGTGTTTTACCACCCCGGGGGATGGGCCTCCAAGCACACCTCAGCTTGTATGGACCCATGAGGACAGTGAGTATCTCTCTCCTAATATTGGAGCCTATCCTCCCAGGGCCCATTGTCGAAAGGTAGTCACATCACTCCCTTTTTCTGGGTCACAGTGCAGAAGGCACATGGAAGCCCAGTAAATCAGTATATCCCTGACTGGTAAAATGACAGGTGACCCTTGGAATGTGGGAGCAGCTTTGTTCAGAGGCTCTGGGGACAGCAATAGAGGGAATAGTCCTATTGTGTTCAGTCTTGCTGAGTTAACTGTTGTTCACATTTTTAATTCTAGTCTCATGTTTTTTGTTGAGTGCCACCCATGCCCCCCCACACACACACAGAGACTTTGCTCTCTCTGCTACACTGGGGTCTTGCATCAGGCCTATTCTCTAACCTTGACTTCAGCTTGCATACCTGCACACAGTCAGTTCCAATGGGCCCCTGCTCTGCTCTCAGGCAACTGTTATGACAAGGACACATTGTCTGGTGAAGATATCTGATGGAGTAACTACAGGCGCACACCAAGACCATGTGCAGGAAGACTACCTGGACACAGTGGTATGCACTTATCCCAGTGCTTAGGATGCTGAGGCAGGAGGACTGTGGCTTTGATGCTAGACTAGCTAGGATCAGTAGCAAAATGTTTTCTCAAAAACCCAACAAACAAAAATCCAAGGAGTTTTGTGATAGCCATTTATAATGAAACCTTATGAAAAGCATTAGATGTCCCAAATGGGAACAACTGGGGAAGAAATGAAATAGTCGTACAACAAATAACCTGTAGTTATTAAAAACCTCAAACTTTGGAGCTCAAAAAACTTGAGGGAACACTGTTATGATATAATGTCAAGTGAAAAAACTCAACAAAATTACTTGAGACCCATGTTTTAGCATTTATATATTTAGCATTTATATATTACTTTGAGACTCTCTCTCTCTCTCTCTCTCTCTCTTGTGTGTGTGTGTGTGTGTGTGTGTGTGTGTGTGTTGTGTGTGTGGTGTGTGTGTGTGTTCACCTTATTTTTTTAAAGCAGGTTCTCTTAATGAGCCTGGAGCTACTCATTAGTCTGGGCTGGCTGAGCAGGGAGCCCAGGGATCCACCTGTCTCCTCCCAGGGGCTGGGGTGATAAATGTACCAAAGGACACCCAGCTTTTTAAAAGTGGATTGTGGGGCTCGAACTCAGACCCTGGGCCTGGGGTTAAAGCTGTTACCAAGCAAGTGTGAGGACCTGAGTGGGGAGTCCCAGCCCCACCTAAATGCTGGGTGAATGTTGAGACTAGCTGTGATTCCAGCCTCAGAAGGCAGAGACAGGGGATCCCCAGATCAAGTCAGCTAGTAACACTAGCCCTATGGGCAAGCTCTGGGTTTGATTGAGAGGCCTGCCTCAATGAATAGGTTAGAAGAGCCTAAGGACGACTCCTAACATCAACTGTGGGTCTCTACATGGGCACACATACACACTCACACCCATGCATGTGTATGATAGCTCCATACATGCAAACATACATATTGCCACACACCTCCATGAAATTGGAAAACTGAAAATGAATACAATAAAACAGAAAAAGAGCTTAAATCCTCAACTGAGCCATCTCCCCTGCCCTTAAAGTACCATTTTTAGTAGGCAGGGTGCCTGTTTGTCCTACTTAGAAGGATGTAGCACCTTCATGAAGATGGTATTGAAGGTGGGGTTGCAGCTGACTCTGGGAGTACAGCTTGTTTGGGCTCCAGTATGCCTTCACCAGAGCCCCAGTGAATTAGTAACATGCTGGGGGAGGGGCGCAGTAAAGAGAAAAAGAAGATAAATTGAAACCTAGATATTAGCAAAGTTAGAGGACAGCGCATTCGGGCAAGAATCCAGGAAGCAGAAACACTGGGAATATAAAAGGAGCAGAAAGCCGCCTCTGCCACTACATCGATCGCAAAAGAACAAGCCGCTTCACAAAACCCGTCAGAATGTCTTTCTGGAAGCTCGTGCTCGGGCGGGAGGATGGCATGGCCCTGACAGCCATCCTATTTTACCATCTTCCACAGAGAGAAATGACATTTGTCAGTGTTTCATCCCCTCTATGAAGGCCCCGCTGCTCTTACCCCCATGAGTGTGCCTTCCGAGGCTGCACCTGTTTTAAAATTCATAAGTTGTGTTAGGGGCTTTGTCATGGTTCCAGCAGGGAGAGAGGTACTGGTGGCTGCTTATGTGGCAAGGCTGATGGGAGCCAAAAGAGAGCCTGTGGCCCTCCTCTCCTGCATGCCAAAAGAGATCCCTGACTTCACACCAGAGCCCTCAGTGATACTGTCCCCAGCAGATTTGCAAAGGAGCCTGTGCAAGAAGCCTTGAGAAGGGTGCTCCCTTCCTGGCTAGAGCAGGTCCTTGGCAAAGAGAGGAGTATGGGGGAGTGTATTGTCTTCTCCAGACACCTTCTTTTCCTCTTAGGCAGGATGGTTCAGGCCTTTTGCTGGCACTTTCCCCTGCTCCTGACAAATCCCTTGGGAGAGAAGTATTCAGAAACTAGACTCCTGGGTCAGGTGAACAGGCACTGTCCTTAGCCCTAGGCTCCATTTCTAACTTCCACAAGGTCTGTGGGTGCCATAAAAGCCAGATTCCTTGTTCCTCACACTGGAAGATTCTAGTAAAGTATTCTTGCAAAGCCAAGCCCTTCTCTTGAGGATTCTAGGAAGATGGTCTACCACTGAGCTACATCCCAGCCCCTCACTGGGGCATTCTAGGCAGGTATTCTACTATGGAGCTATGCCCCCAACTCCTTAATGGAGGATTCTAGCAAGCAATTGATTTCCAGGCCAACCAGGCAGATTATTCTACTGGATTGGAAAAAGACAGAAGTTATGACTGAATTTCCTGTGGCTGCTTTCTTCACCTCACTCTGTGTGTCTGCATGAGCTGGCAAAGTAACATACTCCAGAACAGAGAGCACACCTCAGCACCCAGCCCCTAGTCCCAGATAGGTGCCTCCTGGTGTTTCTTCCCTACAGACTTCTGCTGACCCTGTCTCACCACTTCCTTTCTGTAGTTAAAGCTGCCCACAACAGTCTGATCAAAGAACGGCAGGCTTGAGTGTTAACAGGCATCTTTATTTTTAATTGGTAGAACCAGGAGCTGTGGGGCACCTGAGCTTCACGGAGATTCTGGACACCTCTCTCAAGGTCAGCTGGCAGGAGCCCCTGGAGAGAAATGGCATTATTATGGGTAAGCATCCTTCTCATCTGGAAAGGAAACCGGGAAGTGTGCCCTAACACGAAAAGGTGACCCCTGATGTCTATGTGGAGCCAAGTTACTAAGAGTGGCCCCAGACCTCCTGGGAGTAACTGGCATCTCTTCCTGGATGTGTTGTGGCCATTACCCTGGGGCGGAGGGTGGGGTGGGGTGGGTGGGGAGGTGGGGGGAAGGTAAGTAGGAGGTGTGGCTTATCTCCTTGTACAGACAGCATCCTCAGAGCTGGGAATTCATCCTCTGCTTCAGATGCTGCAGGATTCTCTTTAGGCGGCCAGAATTAGTCTCTCTCTCTCTCTCTCTCTCTCTCTCTCTCTCTCTCTCTCTCTCTCTCTCTCCATCTTTCCTCATATATTTAGCTCAGTTCTCATAACAATGTGGAATTGTATTGATATTCTGGCCATGTTACAGGTAAGGAAACTGAGGCTGAGAGAACCTGTATTAAGTAAACACACCTACTGTGTGCAGGTCAATAGCTAATGCCCTCTTAATAGGACAGGAATATGGTGCTGACATCTCCACCCTCCACCTTCTGTTGTGAGGGCTAGGACAAGACCCTGATCTCCTAGCTCCAAATCCCAGATCTGCCCCTGCCCCACCACACCTTGAGTGAGAAACCTAAGGCTGTAGAAGTGCTGTAGGATGAAGAACCTCAGACTCAAAGGGGTCCTCAGCCCCCTGGCTCTCGATGAGTTCAGCTCAAGGTAAACTTCACATGGCTGCTCCTTCACAGTAAACCCCTCCCCAGATGGCAGGGGGCTTGAGGAACAGCTCACCTTCACATGATTCTTAATGTTTGGCTTGTTTCTTTGTGTGGCACAGTGGATTGAAGCGAGGGCCTCCGGAATGCTAGGTAGTAAATAATTCCCTGATCCCCCAAAAGTTGCTGAAGGAAATTCATGTTCTTTTCCACTGAGCTGTTTCTGAGAACTGTGCAGACATGCCATGTTGACATAAGGTAGGCAAGGTGACCTGTGGCTGCCATCAGGCTGTGCTGTGGGCCCCTCCCCCTTGTGAGTGTCCTGGACAGTAGCAGTGGCTGTTCTGAACACTCCCCATTGCCAGGCTGCTCAACACTACAACATGCTACTTATCAGCTCTGTAACTACTCATATCCTGTATCCTAACTGGGCAGTGAGGACTCTGAAGGTGGAGGTCCCCATGATCACACAGCTTAGAAGTGGCTTATGGCAGCCATGCTCCCATTTCTGTCTCATCACATTCTTTGAGTAAGGTGCAAACTGTACTTCTGGTCTACCTGAAAGGTCCCCTCCTCCCCATCCACAACCCTCATCTGGTTTCCCAAAGCCCAGGGTTAAAGAAATACCTAGCAGTGCTGTGTGTTAAGTCCAAATGGCTTCAGTATGTGTACACTAAAATGTAAAAACAACACATTTAATAATAACACATATGGGACTGGGGAGATGACTCATGAGTTCAGTTCCCAGAATCTATTTTAGAAATCCAGGTGAGGTGTACATGTATTGGTAATCTCAGTATAAGGAGACAAACAGAAAGCCGTGGGTGCTTTCTTGTCAGCCAGCCTGGTTTAATTGGCTAGATGAAGGCTATCATAAGACCTTTCTCAACATAACACTCTCAGTTGTCTGCTGAACACCACATGCACACAGATGTATGCACATCTGCACACAGTAACACATACAAAGTTAAAGAAAAGCATATGTACAGCGTGCTCTGGCCACCTCCTGGATACCACCCAGCAGCTCAGTCCATGGATCCCCATTGGGTTCGACCACTTCCCTTCCTCCGCTAAGAGTTTGCCCAAGTCATCATCATCTGTCTTTTTTGTAGTCATGGCCCTACTCAGATCTGTGCTGTGCTCAGGTAAGATGTATCCACAGGTGTGTGGCATGCTGTGGGCTTTAAACAACTTTCTCAAACTGGCTCATGGGGTAGGGATGGGCAAAGAACATTGCAGACTGTCACTGCAATGGGGCAACTGCCACTGGGAGCACTCAAAAGTGACCCTGGCAACCAACCCCGACACTACTCAGGATGGAATGTCCTGTGGTAAGTTGTGTCCCCCAGAGCCCCTCACAGTGGTTCTCGGATCACACACAGGGTCTTGGAGTTAACCCCACCTCAAACAGTAACCATTGAGTAACATACATACACTTGTCCTCCTGACTCTGCC